>NC_141534.1:220762500-221502500 GCF_021556685.1 Rattus norvegicus
AGCAATTATGAGACACCATGTGGGTGCTGAGAATGGTAATGTCCTCTGCAAGAGCAGTGAATGCTCTCAACCACAACACGGTCTCTCCAGTCCTTGTGTTGCTTGCTTTTTTTAAATGCTGGTATACAACCGTTCTCATACCAAGTAAGAGATATTTTACCAGTGCTAAGGGATAAATCTTTTACTTTGTAACTCTTATCACAACTTTCGTTGTAGAGTACACATGAATTTCTGAGAAGCAACAGTTGCTATATTGGTCCAAAGCTCAGAAACATATCCATAGTTCATTTTGTCCCAAGTTTATGATTATATCTTATTTATCCAGGAAGACTGTAGTCACAGAAACTTCTGTGTTTATTTCCTCAGTGGATAGGTACCACGTAAAATTAAATTGAATTAAAGGAAAAATAACAATTTCATAAATACTCTAAAACAATAATGTATTGTTGAAATACACTGAACCTTGTAAAAGCAACCTTGGGGGTGGAGTGTTTATTTTTGGCTCACAATCTCAGTTTATAGTCCATCACTGTAGAGAAGTCAAGGCAGAAACTTCCAAGAACTATTCATATCACATGAGATAGGGGTGTATGCCAACCTACTCACTTACTCATGCTCAGCTTGATTTATCCACTCTCATACTGCCCAGAACTCCCTGCCTAGGGAATGGTGTTACCCATGGTGGGTTGGATCCCCCCATATCAATTAACTTAATTAAGATAATCCCTCAAAGGGAAACATGATGCAGACAGTCCTTCATTGAGTCTCTCTTCTCAGGCGATTCTAGGTTGTGCCAGATTGACAATTAAAACTGACCATTCCAGTGACTTCGAGTGGAGGGGACAGATATTTTACCCTAACCAGCCGTGGTCCCTGGAGTATTGTGACAACTAGGGGTGTAGCTTCACAATCTTCATAGAAAGGACCCAGAATGGTCTAATCATGTTTTTTTAAAGCAGAACATTATATTTTCTTTAAATATATTTTGATTGTTTATGTCTTTTCTATAAGGCAGAATGCTCCAATTGGATCCTGTTCCATACAGTAAAATCCAAAGCTGTCTACTCCAGGTATGCTTTCCTCCTCCCCTCTGGCCACCTTCCCACTGGTCCTTGCTTTAAGCATTCTGTTGCCCTTTATTGACCTTCTCCTGTTCATCAAGTATACCATACACATTTCATCTGAAGACCTTTCTAAGTCTGGGTCTCCTCACTCAGTATCACCTTGCAACATATTCTCTAGTTTGCATCCTTATTATGTGTACATAGCTGGGTCATAGACTACCTGCAGGCAGAGAGTGTGCCTGGCTTGGGCTTCAAGATATTTCCAGCAATTGTATGGGGTTGGCTTTGTGAGCTGTGAGTTTACAGGGATTGTACTTCACTTGGAAGGGGAAGATCCAAGGAGCCACCTTTCCAGCGTAGATTGGCTGCTTGAGTGGAGCGTTGGGTACTGTTCATTTTTATTTGCCTGAAACACTGTGACTTAACTAGACTACCCAAAGCAGTAGCTGCTAAGATGGGCATCTATTGTCTACTGACTCTTGTAGCCAAGATTTTGGAGCTGGATACAGGAAGAGGCATGGCACGATTTGGTGGGAGTGTGTGAAGGCATGGGGAAAGCTTAACAAATGACGGTCAGTTCTGTCTAAGCATGTTGAGTCTTTAAGTCATGTGTGCTTAGAGAAAAAAGACTGTGTGTGTCCAGTCAAATCAACTTTTGTAAGCAAAGCAACAAAGACAGAATTTCCAAGAGTTTAAAAAAAAAAAAAAAACCAAAAACGTTGCTTCCCTCAGACTGTTTGCCAGTATCTCAATTCTCTTTAAAACAGTTATCAATGATCACTCTAAAGTTAATTCATCTTTATAGAAGTATAGGTTAATAACCAATCCAAAGACAAAAGTAAGGTTGTCTAAAAAGACTTTCAGAGACAGTGAAATCAAGCAAGAAGTATATTGGGCTCCTGTCATGTCACCATTCCTGGATCTTCCTGCTAGGGAGAGCCTTCTGTCAACTCTTAGACTTGTGTCTGAATATAAAATAAATGAACCCAGGGTGATTCATACACATATTGATCATTTCTTTCTGAGAGAGACACAGTTAGCAGAATAGTCCTTACATGTGTTTGCTCATTGGATGATATACTATTTATAACCGGCAGATGAATACAAGCCTTGCAAATGCAACATTAAAATTCTAGTGGCAAATCCACTCACCCCAAGTGCTACCGCAGCATCTTTAACATTGCTGGTTGCTGCTCCTGGAGCTGGATTTACCCTTGGCACATTTTCTCGACCCAGCTGATTGTTAGGGAAGATTCCTGGAGATGTAATGAAGGAAACTTGCCCAGTCCGTACTTGGTTTCCTACATTTGAAAAACCCAGAGGTTGTTGAGGATGAAGACCCATGGAACTTGTTGGTGGGTAAGGATTCGGAATGGTGCCACGCATTCCAGGGTAGGTAGTCTGGAAAGATGTCCTTATGTCCCCTAAGCAGTAAAACAAACAGAAGTAACGCAATTATCAGGAAGAGAAATTAAAGGACATCTTGTCATCCGTAGGAATATGATTCTCGATTGACCTATATATTGTAATCTTATATATCCCGAGGTTCAAAAGTAAAGGAGGAAACGATGGGAAGGCATTTAGTTCTCAGTTTTTCATATTTAGTTTTGCACAAGTGTGTGTGTGTGTGTGTGTGTGTGTGTGTGTGTGTGTGTTTCCTGAGTTCATTGCTTCTGAAAGGCAGCAGGAGGCAGATGGTGACTGAAATGTCAGGAGTCTATGAATGCGTGGTCTGAGTGAGTGCCGCCATTAAAATGCCAATGGTTTGATGCACCAGTAGGCTGTTTATTTAATTCATGCTTTAGACAAAGGGTGAAGACATCCCTGCTCCTGGGCTCTTATGACCCCTGTGAAGTACAAGAAGATGGTTTGCAGGGAAGATGTCAAAAGTGAATCTAAGGGTACTGAACACAGTAGGCTTTGGTGAGGAGTTTTTGCCTTCCTTCTTAAAGGATTACTAATGATTTTTGTCCATATTTAATCATGGAGATTTACTTCCAACAAAATTCCCTTGGCCACATTGGACCTGAGATGCTGATCGAATAAGAATCCTCAAGAGTGATTTATTTTAAATAGAAGTAGGGAGACCTAACATGAATGACCATGTGTGAGTTAGCAACTTTCCCTAATAAATAATTTTAATCTTGGACCACATTCCTTGCCATCTTATTGCCTGACAGACACCAGTATAGTTTTCTGTTCCTCGGCAACAGACTAAGAGTGAGATTGTAATGCCTTTCCTCAGCTTCAAGTGAGCTCTTTAGAATAACAGTCGTTAAATAGCACAGGGGCTGTGTACTGTGTTTAATTGCAAATATCAATTTGGGCTTAGAATTCTGGTTCTGATACCAGCTGTGTGTTTAGCAAGTTTGTTGAACTTTCTTTGCTATTGTGTTTGCAACACAGTGTTAAAAACGATAAAAGAGTAGCTTTCCCCCAGAGCTATGAGGGGCGATCCCGTGACATGCAAAGAACTGCTGAAACAGGAGCCATGCATTCTGTAGACCCCGTTTCTGAGACTAAATTTTATTCCAGCTCTTTTTAGTCTCCAACCTGGTACTTCACCAACTGTGGTACCTTGAGCAGCTTTCTCAATCAAATTTCCGTTAGTTCCTGTATCTAAGCTGTAAAAGGACAGAGGTTGCCATTTAAATGGCCCGAATAAAGGTTGAATGATGACGATTTTCATAAAGCCATTGTAAGAGTTCCCAGCACAGGTCAAGAGCCCTGTGAATGGCGTGACTATTGCATTATTAGAACCCAAAACCATCTATCGTATTTCAAGTAGAGGATGTGTGTCCATTTGGTAAAATGGGTTGAACTTCAAAAGGTCAATGCCAAGAGCAAGGAGACAGAAGATGGGTGTAGAGTAATAAGTCAGAACAAGGATTTTCCTGGGCTTTAAAAAGTACAGAATTGCTCTTTCCTGTCTTGCAAGATGGCGGGCGAAAAGGCGGAGAAGCCTGATACAGAGGAGGAAGAAACCTGCGGCCAAGAAGGCTGGCGGTGATGCTGCTGCCTCTCGTGCCCGGCCCGATGGTGCAGTCAAAAGGGGTAGCCCGAAGGTTAAAAAGCCCAAGAAGGGCTGGGGATTTAGCTCAGTGGTAGAGCGCTTACCTAGGAAGCGCAAGGCCCTGGGTTCGGTCCCCAGCTCCGAAAAAAAAAAGAACCAAAAAAAAAAAAAAAAAAAAAAAAAAAAAAAGCCCAAGAAGGGCCAGCCCCATTGCAGCCGAAATCCTGTCCTGGTTAGAGGAATTGGCAGGTACTCCCGATCTGCCACGTATTCCAGAAAGGCCTTTACAAAAGGAAATACTCAGCTGCCAAGACAAAGGTTGAGAAGAAGAAGAAAAAGGAGAAGGTCCTTGCTACTGTCACAAAAACAATTGGTGGGGCCAAGAACGGAGGCACCTGGTATTATCCTACTGAGATGTGCCTTGAAAGCTGCTGAGCCATGGCCAGAAGCCCTTCAGTCAGCACCTGAGGAGGCTGCGCTCCAGCATCACTTCCGGGACTGCCCTGATCATCCTCACTGGCGCGACACAGAGGCAAGAGAGTGGTTTTCCTGAAGCAGCTGGGCAGTGGCTTGCTACTTGTGACTGGACCTCTTGCCCTCAACAGAGTTCCTCTGCGCAGGACACGCCAGAAGTTTGTCATCACCACCTCTACACAAGTTGATATCAGCGAGGTTAAAATCCCCAAACACCTGACTGATGCTTACTTCAAGAAGAAGCCACTTCACAAGCCCAGGCATCAAGAGGGCAAGATCTTCGATGCGGAGAAGGAGAAATAAGAAATTTCAGAGCAGCAAAAGGCTGATCAGAAAGCTTTGGACTCGCAGATTTTGCCAAAAATCAATGCTGTTCCTCAGCTCAGTTCCTGCGGTCTCAGTTCTCCCTGACAAACGGCATGTATCCTCACAACCTGGTGTTCTAATTGTTAACAACCTAATTAAACAGCCTCATAAGTTTAAAAAGAAAGTATAGAATTAAATGATTGTCCTATAAGAGGGGAAGGAGAGGAAGGGATACATATGCACGCACACATGCATGCGTACACACACTGTATTTTTTTTTTTTTTTTGCCTCTGATCATTTTGTTAGGAAATTTTAAGACTTTTCGATTTGTGATTTCTTATCTGCTATCCATCTTTGAACACCGAACACAGACTACTAACACCTGACTCTATAAATCCACCTTAGGATGGATTGTGTCCAATTTGCTGAAGTTTTAGAAAATGATTAGGAAATGACCCAGTTCAACATTTTTTGGTTCCTATCAAAATGACCTAGTAGTATGTAGATGTGGGAGTGATGCCAGGGAAACAGGCTTAATTGATCCTCCAATCAAAATGAGGATCCATAGAAAGGAAGACAGTCAGCTCAGTGCTGAGTCTATTTTCATAGTTTCTTTTTTAAAAAGGAGTTAGCACATTTTTTCCTCTTAGCAATTAATAAGCTACTTGCAACCAGTTGTTTTTATTTTTCTAAAAAATAAGAACTACCACAACTATTTTAAAGTGCATGAACACCTAAAAACACCAAAGTTCTGATGAATTATAAAGCACAGGGACCTTCGCAATAGAAGAACCAGCCGGTGAGCTAATCTCAAATAAAGATGGGGAAAAATACGACTGTAATTTCTTTCTACTCCCTTTCCTCCTTCGTCAGAACAGAACAAACACGGTACTGTTGTTTAGAATGTATTATGTAGAATATAATGAAACCTCACAGTGACTCATAGACACTTCCAACAGAATCATGCAGGACACATGCCTAAAAACATCATCTTTCAGAAAATATTTAAAAAGGTGACCTAGTGCAGGGTGATTTCCCGCCCTTATTTTCCACAAAGAGGCCTCTTTAGTGAGTCATATTCAGAAACCAAGTGTTTCAATGTCTCTGTTATGTGTGGATCCTTGGTCACCACATTATCAGCAAGGGTTCCTGATGGCGGTTACTACGCATGGAATTTCACACATCTGCATCCATTATTCTTAGCACCAGATTTACAGATATGGGTGTTTGTCTATAGACACACTTGAAGTGCCTTTGATAACAAGTGTAGTAATTGTATTCTTTCTCTCTGGGTTTCTCTCTCCTTCACCAACCGTCTCAATACAGATTCAAGAATTGGCTTCACCTGTCCAACCCAGAGAGAAGAATGTCAGCAAACCCACCCAGACACATCAGCCCGGCTTCATACCCATTGAGAAAGGCGGGGTGGTCTCGGTGGACTTACGCAGCTTCCCAACACCGCAGGGCTCTCTCTCTCTCTCTCAGCTACAGTTTCTGATCTGCTCTTGGACATTTACCTGGAGATTTTAAGCACCTTTACTTCCTTGCTTCAAATGAGCCTATCCCATCTCTACATAGTTCCAAAGTCCTTTCGCTGCTCACTTTCACCCCATTTGTAAATCTGAGAATGTGCTGTTTGCATTTCGTGCTGGGAAATGTGTTCTGACTCATTCGTGCTGGGACGTGAGTTCTGATGCTTCCAGTCACTTCCTCTTCCTTTCTCCAGCCCCTTTGCATTCTCACCCTCGCCAAAGCAGTGCCACCCCACATTCTCGTGCCTTTTAAATCAGACAAGCACAACTGCAAACCTCAAACAGTGAAGAGCAGAAAGAAGAGGAGCAAAAGTGCCCACGCTCCGGACACCTGGATGCTGCTACTGAGGATAATTCATCGGGTTTCATTTTACATACAGATGCATATGGTTTTATAAAAACTCACTAAATCAAGGTCAGATTGAGTAGATTTTCTATAATAAACCCTTTTAACTTACCGTTTCATTAACACCTTTACATGTCAATCAACCCTTATAATTCTCAATATAGGCATGTTATAATTTTGGAGGCATTCTAACTATTAATGTCCAGTTGTGTCTCAGAGGTGCAAACAAGTATCCTAAGATCAGAGATCCAGTGTGTGCTCTTGCCTCCAAAAGCCCCATGGCTGGCAAGTTTCACATATGGTGAGAGCCACTGAGTGTTTTTCGAATAAGCAAGTGGGGTCAGTGTCAATTCTTTTCACTTACACCCCACCCCACCCACACATATGCTTGCTCACTTGTGCATGGACACACCACCACTGTGTGCACACCGCCGCCACCACCACCACCACCACCACCACCACCACCACCACCACCACCACCACCACCACCACCACCGTGTGCACACACCACCACCACCACCACCACCACCACCACCACCACCACCACCACCACCACCATTTTTCTTAGAAAAGAATGGTTTTTGAAAATAATGTTTTTATTTATTCTTTGAGAATGTCATAAAATATATGCTCACACAATATATATGGAAAAGAATATTTTATTCTTGTTCTTTTCTCAACTCCTTCCAGATCCCCATCACCTCCCCAACCACTTGACTTCATGTTCTTTCTCTCCCTAAAAATGGACAACCAACCAACCAACTGTGGAGCCTGAGCAGGTCAACTACTCCGAGCATGGGGGCCTGCCCTGGAGTGTGGTTGATGTACCCAGGGCCACTCTGTTGAGGAAAGCGTATTTCCCTTCTCCCAGCAGCATCAATCATGGGTAGCTTCCTTGCTAGGAGTCGGACTTTTTAAAGTGTTTGCTTTTAAATTATCTGTGTGTATTCATGGTAGTTTCCTTTCTCTGTGGATTTGTATTTGTATTTTTCTAAAGTAGACAACAGGATGCTGGAGCGTTTGTGATGTTATGGACCTTAGAACGAGATAGGTTGAGTCAATGGTCTTGCTCAAAGGATGGGCGTCGTTAAAGGAACAAGAGATCAGAATTGTTTTAGAAAGACAAAGGACTCGTGGTGGCTGTCTGAGAAGGACCCTGTGGTCAGCTTGATTCATGTCAGCTTGGCAGTAAGGGAGTGAAGCAGACAATGGGCAGTGCGTTTAAGTCTCCTGTCCCCCTCTGCTGGTCTCATAGACTTACCTCTAGCCAGAGTCTCAGCATAAGACTCAGCGGCCAGGTGTAGGAACATCTGTGTATAACAGAGTGAAGCATTAAAGTGACTGGTGTCAATAAACATCAAGTTTTGACATAAAATGTGTATTTCCTTTCTGTAAAAACACACAGAGGAAGCTTTTTTTTTTTTTTTTTTTTTTTTGGCAAACTGTGGCATAGCTCACCATACAGAATTCTGGAAGGACAGACCTTAGGTCAATCGGGGTTCTAGGAAATGTTTTTTCTACATTAAAATAGTATCACTAACTAGCTTAGAAAAGTTACACTGGTGGCGGTCAGTGTCCTGTTGCTATTAGCATGCACGAATGCTGCCCCTGGCTAATATCAGTAGGAGCAGAGGAGCAGACAAGATGTAATGGGAGACTATTACAGGTTTACTTTTGAGAATCGAGTTACAGGAAGTTAACTTTCTCAGGGACTATAGCTAGTAAGTGCTGAGGAATGAGATCTCAGGATACTTCCTCCGCATATGTGGTGAGAACTTGCATTCCTTACGTGGGCTGCTTTCTGACTGGAGTGATTTTTGTGGAAAAGCAAGACGCTAGCCCGTAAGCATGCATACACTTTTGGTATTTTGACACACACCTGTAGTAACCTGGGAAGAGAGAATCTCAGCTGGAGAATCGCCTTGATCACATTGGCCTATAACCATGTCTATGGGCAATTCCTTTATTTTATTTCTTAATTTTTAATTTTAGCTGTATGGGTGTTTTGCATGCATGTGCTTGCGCATTATGTGTGTGTGAGTGCTTGCAGGGGTCAGAAGAGGGCATCATATCACCTAGGGTTGGAGTTACAGATGGTTTTGAGTTGTATTGTGGGTGCTGGGAATTGAAGCCATGTCCTCTGTAAGAACAGCCAGTGCTCTTAACCTGTGGTGCGTTTTTTGATTTGCTAATTGATATACAAGGGCTCAGCCCACAATGGGAAGCACTATCCCTCAGTAGTGGACTGTAACCTACAAACCTTCCTCTGCTAGCTTGTTCGGTTAGTGTTTTATTACAGCAATAAAATAACATACGGATGGCCATCTCTTAATGAGGCTCATAACTTACTGAGTTAAATAAGGAAACTAATACAATTTCCTGATTCATACATGCAAATAATGTGTTTTGATTAAATCTACTCTGTTTCCTCCTGCCCTTTCTCCTACAGCTGTCCCTTCCCAAGTCCATGAACTCTTTTTCAAAACCCACTGAGCCCACTTAGTATAGCCAGTACTAATCTGTTGGCGTGGGGGCAGCCTCTCAGGGGCTGCAGACCTGAAGAAACCTGACTCTTCCTTTTCTGCAGTTACCAATAACTCCTTAGCTAGGGGTGGGGGCTTGTGAGTCCTCCCAGTCCATCATGGAACCCTTTTAGCTGGCTTGTTCTTGCACACATATGCAGGTCGCCACAGCCGCTGTGAGGGCCTTCTGTGCCAAGACCCTGCCATGCGCAGAAACAATGTTCTACTGGCGATTCTGCCACCAGATATTGCTCTTCATGCGTAATCTCTGTCCCTCCTTCCACCCAACCCCACTTGCTTTGGATAGTTATACTGAGATTGATTTCTTTCCTTTTGCATCCAGGAAAGATAACTTGGAACTGTGGAGAGGCAGGGATGTGGTTGATGTCTATATGCAGGCGAGGACAGGCACAAGATAAGGCAAGGCTTGTGATTGGGCAGTGAAAAAGGAAGGCGGGGACAGAGTTTTCTTAAGGCAGGAGAGAGGAGAAAGGAAAAGGGAGAACCAAGATGGAGGAAGAAGAAAGATGACCCAGATCTGTGTGGCCTGAAAGGGCCACACGTAGTTATGAATATTTCCTCAGGGATGGACTTTTATAGGACAATTTGTCTTACCTAGGTGGGCAGTTTACACTAATATTAATTGGTTTAGAATTTATTGTGTGGGCGTTTTGTGGGGTGAGGATTTACTGATGTAAATCTCATTGCTAAATTACAAGCTTACTGAGTTTTTATTTTAATAGATTACTGGGAGTTGCGACTATAACCACAGGCCCAGATGCTGGGAATGTGAGAAGAGTCCGCAGGAAGAGAGTTGCAAGAGGGCAGCTGCTGCTGGGCTCAGAGAGGAGCTGGAAGCAGCCTGGGATGGAGATTGCGAGCTTAGTGGTTGAGATGCTTTGTTGATTGAGATGAAAATATCCCACAGATGCCACGTGGCCTGATGGTGACGGCACTGGCATGAGATGGTGTACCTTTTTTAATATTTGCAACACAAGGAAATGTCTCCTCTCTGAAACCATGTAACTTCAGAATGTGACAGGCAGTTGAGAACTCCATATTAATACTTGTCTAGTGTGTCTCTTTAGGACAAAAATTTTGGCCTTAAAGTATGAGCCTGCTGAAGAGCATAAATTCCCAACAATTAAGGATTAGTTGCTCATGTGTCTAGCACTGGGGAGATATTAAAGAGCAGAGCATATTTGCACACTCACTAAATGCTGAGGCCCAGCTTTATGGAGGTCAAAGTATGGTAATTGAATGAACATTGGAGGACTTGCCTGCTACCCTTCAAGGCTGATTTCTTTAGGTCCTTCCCCTCCCCCTCTTTTCTGTCTGTCCATAAAACCTACATCTTCAGCCTTAGGATCTCATCATCAGAGTCCTTCCACTTCACTGGTGATCTGTATGGAAGGGTAACAGTGACATATGCTTTTGTGTGTGTTGTGTTTATATTAGGATAGGGAATATTTCTAACACGGAAATAACTTTCATTTTACTTGCAATATGGTTGAGTTTCAAAAAAAAGTCCGACAGCTATTATTTTAAGTACAAAGGCGTCTGATACTGCTCAGTACCAATTGTTTCCCCATCTCCATTCCTGATCACGATGGCAGCTGGTCAGAAAGTATTTAGCATCAGCACTGTGTACATTTAAGCACTTCGATCGCAAACATTCTCAGCACCAATCTTCATGTATGTGTTCAGAGTAAGTGGATACAAAACGAGATCCAGAATTATGAGTTTTACATTTCACTGCTAGTTGAAGAAAAGCATCTTGCATCTTCAGAATCACTAGATTACTCTGACAGATGAAGCACAGGAGAGTAGAACTCAGTGAGTAGCATCAAGGCAAATTCCAGAGCTATTCAATAGAGCTACTGAAATAACAAAGAGTAATGCATGTTAGTCATACACTTCTGCGTCCTCATTGTACATAGTATTGGGTTTCCTAAGGATAATTTCCTTTAAGCAAATCACTTACTTAGACCATATACACCCCTATTCCTAATTCTTTTTCCCTCCACCACTACTTCCTACTAGACTCTCTCTCTCTCTCTCTCTCTCTCTCTCTCTCTCTCTCTCTCGCTCTCGCTCTCGCTCTCGCTCTCGCTCTCGCTCTCTCTCTGCATATGTGTGTGTATGAATGATTTTGTGTACCTATGTAAAATATAGGGTTTACAAATGAGAAAAAGACAATGTTTATCTTTCTGGATCCCATTTATCTGCTGATGAACACCTACGCTAAACTCTAACTCTGTTCCTATCAACACTGCTTCCCTGAACCTGGGGAAAGCAGAAGGGTGTCCAGGAACTTCTTATAGTGTTTTAAAACTGCAATGCATGACTCTAAATTTATTTCCATAAAATAAAATAAATAAAATAATGGAAAATCTAGACAGATGTGAGGTCATATATGGGAGGATTAAAAATAGTGGGTTTTTTTTTTTTTTTAGAGTAAAATGACTTTTATTTGCTCATAAAGTCTGATTTTAGGTTTCTTTAGAATAGTTCCATTTTATGAAAAGCAAAGACCAATTAGTCCTCAGAGTCTGAACCATCTTCATCTTGACTATTCTGGAAATAACGAAGTTCGTAAGTCTCCTTGTCAGATTCAACCACACATGAAGTCAATCACGGAGATTATTCTTCTTAAGGTATTTCTTGGTAAGATACTTCAAATACCTTTTTGAGAACTGTTTCTCAGAAACAACTGTGGTTTTATTCTTCAGGTGTTCAATGTGGACAACATTCCCAAGATTTCCAGTTTTCCATTGACTTTAGCCTTCTCCCATAGAAACTGTTCAAAATTTCCAGAATCTTCCAAGAAGGCCATATCTCCTAATCTTTTCCAAACAGTTCTACCAACTGTTAACCAAGCATTCAAGTATATAAACCATTGGGGATCCTTCTCATTCGAACCTCCATACTCATTGATTCTTCTCCAGTTCTGAGCCCCACTTATTAAAAAGAATGAGAGCCCAGAGTCTTGGTAGTCATTTTTCTTATTCATCTTTGGGATTGGCAGGAAAGGAATGGAGCCCTATCCTATCTTTCTGTCAGAGAATAGAAGTGAGGGATTAGACTCAGGGCATCCTTGACCTGCTTCATCAAATACCCTTTTCACTTCCCCCTACAATGCATTGTTCTCTGCCGAAGAGGTGAAGATGGTTCAGTCCCCTCTTTGGAACATTTTCCGTTATGGCCTTTCAGCAAAGTTAATATCTATCTCTAAGTTATTATTATTATCATTAAGAACATCATTTAAATATCTTTTCTAGCACCTTTTCCCAAGTGTTAATCATGTACCTAAATACTTCATTGAATCTTTAAAATAGGTTTGTTAAGACATGCCATTATTTTGCTTAACTCTAAGATAGAAAAATTTCATCTACGATATAATAGAATTTTAAACATGTTACAATGTGAGAAAAATAAGGAATTAATGCAATATAGTGCATCTAGGAAAAAGATGTTCAAATTACTCTTTCAATTCTTTGTAGTGAAGGGCCTACAAATATATCCTAGAGCGAGTTTAATTACTGTTTTCTACAAGCACCAGAATCGGATTTATTTAAAAGAAACTTCTGTGTTGGCTGGTTTAAGAAGTTTTAATAAAGTCTTGTAACATATTGCAGCACACACACTCTTCCTGTCATGCTGAGATTCACTGCAGCTGTTTCCTGTAAGATGCAAAACCCAACTTTTAACAAGTTTCATTTCCTCTAAAGATGAGGGCAGAGCTGTGCTGGCTCCAGCTGTGGGTGGGCCCTTATTGTGGGAGCTAACGAGGAGTCATGTCTGAGCTGTTCCGTGTCTGAGCTGTTCCGTGTCTGAGCTGTTCCGTGTCAGAGCTGTTCCGTGTCTGAGCTGTTCCGTGTCAGAGCTGTTCCGTGTCAGAGCTGTTCCGTGTCTGAGCTGTTCCGTGTCAGAGCTGTTCCGTGTCTGAGCTGTTCCGTGTCTGAGCTGTTCCGTGTCTGAGCTGTTCCGTGTCTGAGCTGTTCCGTGTCTGAGCTGTTCCGTGTCTGAGCTGTTCCGTGTCAGAGCTGTTCCGTGTCTGAGCTGTTCCGTGTCAGAGCTGTTCCGTGTCTGAGCTGTTCCGTGTCAGAGCTGTTCCGTGTCTGAGCTGTTCCGTGTCAGAGCTGTTCCGTGTCAGAGCTGTTCCGTGACCAAAGCTTTTGAACCTTTTGCATTCATTCACCTCTCAGCTGCTCCCTGGAGCTGTGTCCTTGCTGACTGTCTAGCCATAGTGGTTATTCCTATCAAAGCTGAGGATCAAGCACATGGTGAATGCCACACGCTACTGTCAGCATGCTTCTGGGATGATCAATAAATCAGGAGTGACATGACTGATCTTTAGAGCCAGGAATGCATGACATTCCTTGCTTGAACCACTGTGAGGAAGATGCAGACTAACACATCTGAATTCTGTAGACCCAATGGAATCTGTTGGCACTATTCACATCTGGTCTCTGCCCTCAGAATGATACCACATAGTAGCAGGCAATATATTTTATTGATTTTGCTAGAAGAGGTGGCCTTGTACCTATCCATTCCAATTTCTTGCCCATCACTCCTTTAGAGTAAAGATATCTCAAAGGCAGAGTCAGCTCTTGGTGTGAATTTTCCATAGCACATTACTTTCCACAAACTGTACTTTGTCTTTTTTTATTAATGTTTTCTCAAACTTGCTTCCCCTAACCCTGGATCCAATGGCCTCTGCTCAGATCTCATTCTTGACAGTCTCTCTGCAGCAGTATTCTGATTTTTCCTTGCCCCTTGAGGCTTTTTTCCCTCAGCTTCTTGTGCTGGTTTGAATAGAATGGCTACCATAGGCTCATATCTTTGAATACTGGCAACAAAGTTAGTGGAATTCTTTGGGAAGAATTAGGAGGCATGGCTTTGGTGGCCTCACTGGAATCAGACTTGGAAGTGTCAAAAGACCCTAGCCACTCCCAATGTGCTCTCCACCTCCTGCTTGTAGATGAGGTGTGAACTATCAGCTGGTGCTCTAACTTCCTGCTGCCCTACCTTCAGTTCACCATCATAAAGAGAAAAATGACTAAGACACTTCCAAGTCCTTGCCTTACTTTCTTAGGTGGCCTCAGCTGTGCCTTCATAAGTTGCCCTTTTGTTGACAGGTAAATGTAGGTGTTCCTAATGAAGTGTCACTGTACCTTGGGGGACTCTCATCCATCCCATCATATCAAGTGACTATTTCATGCACTTTCATTTCCCTTTTATATATGAGAGTCTTTTCTGTTTTTCTCTTTCCATGTATTTGCACCTATTTGCTAAGACTCAATTCACATTTGAACTGAATGGAAGCAGTGTATGAAAGGCTATGGCAAGCATGTGAGTCTCCTGGAGATAGCCCACCATTTTTCACTGCGATGGATACACCCTGGAGAGGCATAGCCCTAGAGACTTCATCCCAGGACTGCTTCTCATTGATGATCTGCCTTTTCTGCTATTAATACATAGCCTACTGATTCTTGGGTGTCAACCCACTCTATTGGGCAAATATCCTGAAGGTCAACATGAAGATGAACTTTCATGAAATGATGTTTAGATGAATTGATGACTTTATAGCATCCTTGATTTGATTCCAATAATTTTAGGAAAAAAGTTTAAGGAGATTGTTTTAGATGTTTTGCCAGAAAGACCTAATAAAGTTAGAATCAAGAATAGAATGTGACCCCTCCTGATAGAACATTAGGTAAATGCTGCATAATAAGGAATACAATGAACTTTCATAAATTACACTAAACAGAAGACTAGGCTTGGGACAAATTTGTAATCAAGGAAAAACATTCATTCTAGGTTGGGCCTAAGGACAAAGCCACACTGTGTGATAAAGTCCTCCTTAGAAGGGGGAACAAAAATATTCATAGGAGGAGATATGGAGACAAAGTTTGGAGCAGAAACTGAAGGAATGGACATTCAGAGACTTCCCCACCTGAGGATCCAGCCCATAGACATACAGCCACCAAACCCAGACAATATTGCTGATGCCAAGAAGTGTATGCTGACAGGAGCCTGATACAACTGTCTCCTGAGAGGCTCAGCCAGAGCATGATAAATACAGAGGCAGATGCTAGCAGCAAACCATTGAACTGAGAATGGGGTCCACCTTGGAGGAGTTAGAGAAAGGATTGAAGGAGCTGAAGGCATTTGCAACCCCATAAGAACAACAACACCAATCAACCAGAGCTCCCAGCTAGGTCCCACCATCCAAAGAGTACACATGGACAGACCCATGGCTCTAGCTCCATGTGTAGCAGAGGATGGCCTTGTTGGGCATTAATGGGAGGAGAAGCCCTTGATCCTGCCAAAGCTGGACCCCCCCAGTGTAGGGGAATGTCATGGTGGGGGGGCAGGAAGGAGTGGATGCATGGGGAGGGGGAACATCCTCAAAGAAGAAGGGGCAGGGGGGATGGGATGGGTTTATGGACTAGAAACTGGGAAAGGGGATAACATTTGAAATGTAAATTAAAAAATCCAGTAGAAAAATGTCAAAAAAAGAATAAAATATATAGAATCCAATCTTGGAATCTAGTACCAAAACAAACAAACAAACAAAACAAACAAACAAAACAAACAAACAAAAAACACCCCAAACAAACAAACACCAAAACTGATTCAAGAGATTGAGGGAAACATCAGCACTCTATAATTCCTCAAACAATTAGTATCAATTCATGATTTTCCTCTACCTTTGGTCTCAGGAAACCACTGTGGGCATGTCACGTAAATGGAATCAAACAACATGTGAACTTTTAAAACTGGCTACTTCAATTAATATCCTAGTAAGAGCACCAGTGGAAGGGGAAGCCCTGGGTCCTGCTAAGACTGAACCCCCAGTGAACTAGATTGTTGGGGGGAGGGCGGCAAGGGGGGGAGGATGGGGAGGGGAACACCCATAAAGAAGGGGAGGGGAGAGGGGGATGTTTGCCCGGAAACCGGGAAAGGGAATAAACTCGAAATGTATATAAGAAATACTCAAGTTAATAATAAAAAAATAATAATAAGAAGAAAAATAAAACTGGCTACTTGTTCCTTAGCATGATGTCTTTTAATGAGATGTGCCTTCTTTTCCTTTGGTAGATGAGTAGTTTTTCATAGTTTTCCCTGTTTACCCATTAGTTGGTAGCTATTTGAGTTCTTTCCAATTTTTAGTTATTTGTCTATGGACTATCGTTCTCAAGTTTGTATGTTAACATTTCTATCCTCCTTGGGGTCTGCCTGCTAGTGAACTTCATGGGTCAAATGGAAACTTTACATTTAACATTTTAATAATGAGCACTTTGATTCCACAGATCCTTAGTAACACTTTCTTGTTTCTTGCTGTTCGTAGCCAAGCTCATGAATGTGAAGCTGTCTCACACTGAAGTTTTTATCCATATTTTCCCAGTGTATAATGACTGTGAACAGTTTATTTGCTTATTGGCTCTTTGTGGCTGGGAGAAGTATATGTTCAAATCATTTGCTAACTTAAAAGTCTATACTACCTTCCCCCCAAAAAATTAATTTAAGCTTTCTCTCTGAATTCTGGGGACAGCCCCTTTGTCAGATTCAGGATTTGTAAATGTTTCCCCCTTATGTGAGTTGTATTTACATTTTTAAAATTTGTGTCCTTTAAGTCATAAATTTTCAGGGCCTAAAGAGATGGCTCAATAGTTAAGACTGTTTGCTGTTCTTGCAGAGAACCTGGGTTCATTTCCTAGCACCACATAGCAGCTCAAAAGCCACTTTTATCTCTAGTTCCAGGGGATTTAGCACCCCTCCCTCTGGCCTCTGCAGGTCCCAGCACACATGTGGTACAAATAAACTCACACAGACTCATATAAGCACACATAAACAAAACAGTTTTTAAAATCTTTAAAATATCATAAAATTTTAAAATTTTGATAGCATTTAATCTTCATTAGTTGCTTATCATTTGCTATATTTAAGAAACTATTGTCTAATTTAGGGTCACAAATTTGAAGTCTGTATTTTTCGTTTAGGTATTTTTTAATGGTACCTTGTACATTTATGCTTTTGATCCATTTTGAGTTAGTTTTTTGAAGAGCTGTTGGGACCCAAACCTTTGTAGCTGTCTTTTGCTCCCGAGCTGTCACACGTGGTTAGCTTTGTGCCACCACATGCTACATGGATGTCTAGCCCATGGGTGCAACTGGTCTTATTTTTTCAAAGCTTTTGTTCTTTATGATTACAAAATTGTTTCTATAAAAATAAAAATTGTGAGGAAAATCTAACTTAAAGCTAGAGAAATGCCTTCTGCTTTGATAAACATATCTGCCATTGGGTAATGCAATTTCATTCTACATCAATGGAGGTTTGGCAGGGGAGGCTCATGAGAATTTTTATTCTTTTTAAATAGACACTGAAGTTATCTAATGCAGAGTTACAAGAAATTGGCAAAGATTAATTATTTGAGAATCTAATAATGGCTAAAGTAAAATCCTTAAGGGTATGAGTTTCAGAGAGGGGAATATTTTCAGATTGAATACTGCATTCAAAAAATTTTCAGTTCGACACTCCCCTTCCTACCTTCTCACCTTCTCCAGGCACTGCCATGATCTTTAGTGTAGGGTATCTTCCATGTGCTGGATATGGTGAATCAAGTTATGGCTTGCAAGAGTGAGCAGTAATTAGTGATGACCTACTGGATGAATAATTTCCTTGGGAGCCCGTGTCAGGTATGTAGGAATACCTCAATATGACTGGATGTGCCACTGTTCAAACATAGATTAGTGTTAGCCTCAGAAGCATTCCCTTGTTTGATGTTACGAAGAAGAAACACCCAAGGTGGAGTTATCCAGTGCAGGTACAGACACAAAGTTCTGTTTACTTAGAGCTTGTTTTGAAGACCACAAGGGTAAAAATTTTACTTCCATTTTCTTTGTAATTACAAGAAATATTTCCCACCAGTAGCCTCCAATAAAGTAGAAATATTCCAAGGAGTGTGACTCAAGTTGTTCATGCCTAGACTGGTCATGGTATCTGGATGATAGGTTATGGCGAGATCTTAGGCTAACAGTATTTCTAGGTCAGGTGCTAGCTAGCATCTCCGCACACAAACAGGGGTGGGAAAGTATGGTGGCCCGAGATTTGGTATTTTTAATTGTGTTGTTTCTAAGTGTGATCTTCTTTTTGTGGTCATTTATAGTGCATATAAGATGCATTTATAGTGAGTCTTAATAACTTACCAGCTAATTGCACATTAATGCCATGACTAGTTTTCCAAATGGTGTAAGATTCTAGGTGTCTTTATTCATATGGTGTCAAATCCAATTCTAACTTTTGTGACTCAGTGCATTGCTCATAGAGTATGTTCTTTGACATAGCTTATGCAGACATATGAGCATAGATAATTTGGTTATTTCAAACATCACTAGAATTTGAAGAGCTGGGTCAAGCTCTGACTCAAGTCCCTACAACTGTCATAGAATACCTTGGCTTGCTTCTTACTTTCAACTTAATTGCAAAATAGTGATAGGGATTCTTTTGTGGTCATGAAAGACCAAATGAAACTATTCCATAAACTACTCTGTCACGTGGAAAGCATCTTGTAAGCACAGCTGTTGCTTATGATTTGACATCTGGGTACCCATTGATGACATTTCTGTCCCACCCTTCTTTCTTCTCCTGACTAAAGAATACAAGTACATAAACTGTGTGACCAGAGGCCAAGAAACTGGAGCTGGACAAAGTTAAGACACAGAGACTTGCTTATGTGTAAGCTATGCTTTTTGTACAGACAGGCTTAGGAATAAGCCTTTTGCAGCTTCCCAAGTGGGATACAGAAGCTTGAAGAACAGGTCACATTTTGTGCCTTCCCCACAGGCATATAGGCAGCTCATTTCCTCTCATTATTATTATTGTTATTTTCCTTAAAACAATAATGCAAAAGGGACTCCACTAAAAATTTAGAAGGAGTCAGAGAGTTCAGAGATGAACGGAACAGTCGTGTGTCTTTTCCCTCTGCTGTAACTGCTGATGGAGGAAATGGAGAAAAAGCATTACCACTACTGAGACACCCATCCAAGGAAAAGGTGAATGAGAATTCTTCAGCATTTCTGCCAATGTAAAGTTCCCTAAGCAAGAAACAAGGCAGTCCTTTATAATCACTGCCTTCTTCAAATGTGAACGAGAGCTAGATGTGGCTTCTCTATGCAAGGGTAAGCTGTGGAAATATGGAGAACAGATTGTGGAAGGCCACAAGAGATGAGTGTAACTATGTGTCTTGGAAGCTCTCTAAACAATAATGCTTATTAAAAAAGAGCTTAAGGAGAGATCTCATTTTCCACTGGCAAGGATTCCTGCTCTTGGGGAGGTGCTGGGAAGTTTATTTCTGCTTCTTCTTCTTCTTCCTCCTGCACTGGAATAATTTCAATTTCCTCTTCATTCTTTGGTTGGGAAGATACTCCACTTAGCTCAATGATTTCTTCTTTCATTTTAATTGTCTGCTCTTTTTTTTCTCCAGCTGACAGCAGAACCACATTCTAGAAAATAAACAAATGCCTCTTGACTTTTACCCTCGACACACCTTCCAACAATCTATGTATATCCAAATGCCAAATTATTCTCAGGTTTTTTGTTTAGTTAACCTTATACTATAGATACAAGGATTGGCTGCATGGATGCTCATATTCTTGTCAAATCATCTACTTATTAAACCCCAATTCTGAGTAAATTGTTAAGTGCTCCAGGCATTTGCCATTTTGCCTGGAATAATCATACAACATGAAAAAAAGAAAAATATCAAAAATAGAGGAGTTTAGATTCTAGAACTGATTTGCTTTTAGTGATTATAACCTGGGGAAGTCATTCTCATCCTGCCTTCTTCCCATATTTGTAATGAAGGAATCAGTAATGACTATTAGGTTATAAGCTAAATCTTATAGTCTGCCACTTTGAAATAGTTTATAATAGAGGTACTATTGAAACATTCATATTTCCTAGTTTTGGAGACTCTTTGAAATACTATTGTTTTGGAAGTGGAATGAGGTGAAGGGAGTGGAAGGGAACACTGAAAAAATCCACGAACCAGTGACTTCATCAGCCTTTAGCCTTCACCACACTACGATGGGAGAGGGCACGCCATCCAGGTGTGAATACCAATGTCCACCACAGGCTTAAACTTTTCAATACTTGTTCTGCGGTTGGCAGAACTGGGAGTGATCAGAAGTGTGGCCTTGTGGGAGGAGATGTATCACCGGTGGTAGGCTTTGGGGTTATAAAAGTCAAAGCCATTTCTAGTTAGTTCTCCCTGTCTCATGCTTGTGGATCAGAAGTCAGCTCTCAGCTACTTCTCCAGAGCCATGGTTGACTGCCCACTGCCACGATCCTCCCCATGATGGTCGTGGACTCTAACTTATCCTCTGGGATTGTGAACCCCAAATAAGTGCTTTCTTTTATAAGTCACGTTGACCAGGCCATCTCATTACTGCATTTCAGTAGAACAGTAAGACAAAGTGGGAGTGGGAGTCTGAAGTCAAGTAGAGGGAAAGGCTGGGTGGCAGGCACACTTGTGCACCTGTGGAACTGTGTAGCATCTGTCTAACTGTAGACTCCGTTACTCTTCAAAATATTGGCTGTCACTACTGGTGTTTTCTGGGTTCCAAAAATTACAACAAAACTTTATTTTTTTCCCAATGAAACTCCCAATTCCAAAATTTCACCAGATCATATTCTATGTAAACAATTCTTTGTAGATATTAATTTTCTAGCTTGTTGTGGACAGGTAACTCCAACTTACAGATTTGGGCCTGGAGCACACTCTTTTCCACTCATTCTCTACAACACCGGCTGTCACGAGCTTCTGGAAGAAGGCAGAGATCAGCATCACCGACAGAATGCCCTGGAAATCAACAGCATGGAGGCACAGGTGAGAGAACAGCAGCTGGACATGCACAGTGCACAGGAGTGACAAATGACTGGAGCTCAAGGAGCAAAAATTGAGCTCAGTTCTTTAGGCGAGTAAGCCGAATTGCTATGGGAAGCAGTTGCTAAGAGATAGCATCTTTTAGGCAGGCACGAGAAGGTAAGGTGGGAATAGGAAACTGAAAGATCAACTCTTTTTTAAAAAAATTCTTCTAAAGAAAGACTCATATAAAATTCTTTCAGTTTGGCCTGATACCATAGCTCAATTGGTAGGATACACCGCTAGCATACTTGAAGTCTTAGGTTCTAGTCCCACTATGTAAACTAGGCATATCGGCACATCCCTGTAAAATCTCAGCACTAGGAGATGTAGAGTTAGGAAGATCAGAAGTTTAGTATAGTATAGTTACAGTATAGTGAAGACCAGACTGGACTACATGAGACCCTGTCTCCAAAGAAATAGTATCATCTTTAGGGGGATGTGATATCATATTGAGGAAACTCCACAACATTTGAGAGATACACTTCTTTTCCCCTTTAAACTCTGCATTCAAACTTCAATGATGACTAATATGTCAATAACATTTTAGGAATTTCCTCTATGTTTTATTAATAATGGTAATTATTAATATCATCAATGATATTAAGAATGATGAACTCATAACGCTTGGTGTAGTGGCCTGTGCCAGTAAGTCCAGCATTCAGGAAATAGGAGCGGGATTGTTGTGAATGTGAAGCTAGTCTAGGCTAAATAGACAGTATTAGACCACCCAGTACCACACAACAAGAGCATCCCTCAGAAGAAATGATAAAGTTACAGATAGAATCTCTTTTACAAATGACACTGCTCTAAGTGTGTTGCCTATGGCAACCAATTTGTTTCTCAACTCAACAGAGGCAGTATATGAGGAGGGTTCTGGTCCAAAGCTACATACAAAAAAAATAGCAGACACAGAGTACCTGGATGTGGAGTTGATGTTCATATGGAGCATAGCGCATTCCCTCCCTGGAGTCACTGCTCTCAGACTTACCAAGAACACAGACTGCACGCTGTTACAGTACTGTGTAGATGGGGAGTTTTTCTCTGAGGAATTGGATGGCTCACAGTTGTAGATATCAACATATAGCTTGGGAGTTTTAATCAGTTCCAGTCTCTCCATTTTTAAAAAATGAGAAACTGTAATGTTAAGTATGTCCATGATTGAAAGAATTATTCCAGAAATGGCAGCAAAGAGGCTTAGAGAGCTCATTATCACTTTCGCTTTGACCTGAAACAGAGGCAGGTTTGTTCATTAGATTTGATTTCTGTTTGGAAAACATAAAGCAGGATATAGGATTTCAGCCATCATTCCCCTGACTCATGAGGACACCACACCTGAGTTCTAGATCAGTGCTTGCTATGGGGTTTAGCCTCTTTGTTATTGTGTTTAGCCTCCTTCTCCCCCCCCTTTTCCAGTCTCCTTGTCTTAAGCCATCACCATCTATTCAATTTACCAAAATTCCAATGATCCTTCACTCACATCTACTCACATCTCTGGACTTTTTCATTGCTGCCGACTTCCCAGACATGCACTTAATGAGCAAGTGAGGATTAATGGTATTGAGAAGATGCCTCCATAAGATCTGGCTATAAGGCATTTTCTTAATTACTGATTGATGGGAGAGGGCCCAGCCCATTGTGGGTGATGCCATTCCTGGACTAGTAGTACTAGGTTTTATAAAAAGCAGACTAAGCAAGCCATGTGAAGCAAGACAGTAACCAGCACTCCTCCTTGGCCTCTGTATCTCCTGCCTCTAGGTTTCTACCCTGTTTGAGCTCCTATTCCGACTTCTTTGGTGATAGACAGCAATGTGGAAGTGTAAGCTGAATAAACCCTTTCCTCCCCAACTTGCTTTTTGGTCATGGCATTTTGTCACAGCAATAGAAACCCTGACTAAGACAACCATCAAATAAAATGTATCACCCATAATAATAACAACACTGCTCCCTACTGATGTTATCCATTAGGGCAAATTTCTCTTGGTAGCACAGTCTAGAGGACATGGCTCTGACTACTCTGACCTGTGCGGGTGATAAAAGCTTGCTATATCATATGCCATATGGTGAGGCATTATTGATATGTTTCACTAACATATTTCACTCCTGGCTATGTGACTTATTAATGGCAATTTGGTAGTTTGGGTTGTATTTGATATTTGTAAATTCCCTTAAATTGATATTTTTCAGATAGACTATAAGTAAGAACCACCTCAATCCAAAAGTGACATGTACTTAGTAAGTATAAGTATTATTAGAGGATTTTTTTAGAGTGAAATTTGGTGGTGAGCTCTGATCAGCCACCCAGATTCAGGAATTCTATAGGTTACTTATTTTAAAAGGATATAAATAAATCTTTATGGACAAGCTCTTGTAGGCCTTATCGCCCCATCTCATCTTTATATTGATTTTCTGTGTCAAGACTAGCACTTCTGTTCATAGGGGCTTTGGGGGACTCCATGGCACTCCTGTACTTGCTTGGGGTTCTGAGTCTCATTGTAAGGCTATGATCAAGCTGGGACCCAACTCAAGTATCATTTTCCTAAATGGTGCATCATTTCCTAAGTAACATTCTTTCAAGATATTCTAGGTCTGTCACCTCCACAGGGAACTTAGCATTGAAAAATTATCAAGTCTGGTCTTCTGACCCTGCCTTTGATTCCTCACCATCGACAGACTTAGGCAGATGTCATTTTTGAGTGTCTTGTGAAAAAAAAATCACATCGCAACCAGGATAGGTTCCATTGCTCAGAGAAGAGTCTGTAACTACAATGCTCTTTTTAGGGTCCCTGGGCTTGTTTTCTACTGAGAAAGTAGCTGTGTATTTCGTGTGTGGGACAGGGCATATGATTACTTGCCAAACTCTTCCTGGAGGTTTTCTCTGCTGCAGCTGCCAGGAGTGATCCTGAAATGATGTACTACAAAGAGAGAGGGGTGGGAAGGGGGGAGGGGCAGAAGGGGGAGGAGCAGGAAGACGGAGGAGCAGAAGGGGAGAGACAAAAGGTGACTGTTAGCCACTGATAACTGCTTGGGAAGGAACCATCTACATTCTTTTGTGTGTCTTTCATTAAACTGTATATTAAATTTCATCACATTAAATTATTTCTTGGAAGCCATCTTTCTTTGTTATTCGGGTTCATACATGCAGGCTGTGCTGTTCAACCTTTGGGACCTCTAACTAGGAATAGAATAAGAAAAGAGAGAGAGAATTCACACCTTTCCTTGTCAATGAGAACCCCCTGGGCCCATACCATCAAATAGAGACATAAGGAATCCCCTCTAGTAACATGATTTATTCCTTATCTACACAGGCTACGATTACACTTTGTCTCTAGCTTTAAAAACACAATTACGGTGGGTGACTGGCAAGCACAGGTGGGAGAGAAAGTGTGAATTAAAACATTTTCCCTCTTTTCAATAAAAATATGATATTTTTTATGTGTGTGGCTGTTTCGTCTGCATGTTTGTGCCCCAAGAGCATGCCTGGCCAAGGAGGCCAGAAGAGAAAATGTTGAATTCCTCTGGAACTGGCATTACAGATGGCTGTGAGCTGCCATGTGGGTGCTGAGGATTGAACCTGGGTCTTCTGGGAGAGCAGCTAGTGTTCACCACTGAGGCATCTCCCCAGCCCATCTCTCTCATTGTAAATTAGTGAAAATGTTCGTGTGTGTGTGTGTGTGTGTGTGTGTGTGTGTGTGTGTGTGTGTGTGTTCACAGTGACTTAATAGCCTTGATGTGTAGAAGGCAGGACTTGAATATGATACACTTTATCACATCATTGGTTGCTACAGGAAGTAAGAGTGAATATTTCTCCCAAGTTCAAACAATGAAGTGCAGAAATCTTACGACTAATCTACCTTGGTTCGTGGAAGCTTCAATTCTGGACTCACTCTTAGAGGGACATAGTCATGAAAAGTGTCCAGGCAAAATAAACACTACCTAGCCTCATGTCATCCACAGAATTTATAAGGCTGGGAAACATGTACATTAAGTAGCCCAGAAGAGCGTTGCTGAACTTGTAAGTATAAAAGATTATTTGAGATGAAAATAATTTCATCAGGTTCCATAGTAACTAATAGACTTGTAGAGACATGGGAGGACTTAGGGTTGTTTCCATTTCTCCTTTCCTTCCAAAGTGCCAAACATCCAGTGTCTCATACCCTGCACTAGCCAGCTATGCAGAGACCCTGCTTTGTACAGTCTTCATCGCCTGAGAAGAGCTGACACAGCTCCTTTCTGTGAATCCACATGGAATATGACCCCTTCAACCGCAGGAGCCTCGTAGTGTAGTCTACCCTCCTTCCTACTTAATTATGCCAACCCCGTAAGATTCTGCTGCCCATATTACTTTCCTCAACATAGAAACAACCTAGATCCTTTTTGGCTTTTTTCCTCCTTCAACATCTCAAAAGTTGTTGCTGTTTATTGTAACTTACCATAATGCCTCCCCACAGAGGGTACCATACACTCAAACAGATGGGTGCAAAAACTCCTGTGGGGATCATCAGCAGTCCCCCCAGGGAAATGTGGAAGAGGCCATTCATGATCTGGACAGCCTGAGGAGAGAAGAAAGGCACTGGTGAGGATTGAACTCACTGGTAGGGGTCAAAGGCAACATGGGAGACCTGAGACCTGAGTAGACACCATGCATTGGTCCTAAAAGGAGTGGTAGCGCTGTCCAGAATTTTGCCTCCTTGTTCATATCGACCTCTCTCACCACACAGCGCATTTTCAAGGAACAGATATGTCTAAAAAAGCAATGATGTAAGATTATTCTGCAGTGATCCAGGTGTTAACTGGTGTCCTCTGGCATCGCCCACTTTGAGAACATGGTCACTTAAACCTGTCTGTGTGAGGCAAACTGAATTCCATTTACAGCCTGAAGCATCAATATTTGCCAGCCAGAGTATCTCCAGAGTGTGGAATGGAGGAAAACAGTCTTACCCCCAAAGCCTTTGATTCCCTCATGAAGAAGCTTTGTGTGGGGCCCACCAGTGAAGATGGTCTTCTGGGGATTACTTTTTGAGCAGGTTGCATGGCGAGGGGTCCTTTTGTAGGCTCTGTTGGGAAAGGTCCACTCACTGAATTTCTGGGTGTTGTCATTCTATTTTCAAACCCCTGAAAAGAAAACAGTGAGGTGAGATCAAAGACAAAGTCTTTGGCAATCTTACCTTCTGACACCATCTAATACTTCTTTTAGTATTCCCTTGATGGTGCCACTGAGACTGTCCTCTTCCTAGTATCTTCAGATGTAAGACAAGGTCGACTACTATGTTATAGGAAAGAATCTTGTAGTTTTTACTTTATGCATCTATAAAATGAGAACAGAACAGTGCCCTTCCATAGAATTATCATTAAGTGAGTGGACATATGAGCCGAGGACAAGGAAAGAGGGTAGCAAAGTGATGAGACAATGAGTCACATTCCTTCCAGCTCTGACTATTTAGCTTTCTTCATGTGTCTTGTGTTGGGAGTATCCATCCATTGGTTACATCAACCATGTACTTGAATTTCATTGCTATTTTCTGTACCCTGGACATCCCTCTGTAGGACCACACATCTGGCTAATTGTAAGCTGTGGAATTAAGACTGTCTACCCAGGTTGCTGAATCTTACTAAGTACATGGGGGGCTGGGCAAGTGAATCTCTTACACTTTGTCCTGTTTTATAAGTACAAAGAAATTCCTCTTGGGAGATCTTTTCTGAGCCCAGCAGAGGAGACAAGGGATGAATCACTGCCTCTGTTTTACAGAAGAGGGGACCAGGACAGACATGTTAGGTAACTATAATTACTAATTACCTGAAAAGAAGCCCCTAACTTGTCAACTGCAGTGCAGTCTCACTGCTCTGACTCCTGTGGGGAACAGTTTCATTTCTCTTCCTTTCCCTTCAAAAATATGCACACTCTTAATGACTTAAAGCAACACAGAATTTGACTTTTCTGCAACATGGGTTTTAGGGAAGCATTTCTTACTTGATTTCCCTCCTGTTCTAAATTAGCAGCTGTCACATGGCCCAGGGGAGTCTGTTTCATGCCACAAACCATCCCACGAGACCATTAACCATAAAAATTATTTACATAGCCCACCTAAGAGTATGCAAATGAATATTGCTCTGGAGCTAGAAAAATCTGAGAAGCCAGTTTGCTCATGTCACAAGTAAGGATGCTTCCCCTGGATATGGGGCATCCTTTGGCAAAGACCTTATACCTCATTCTGTGTACCCGCAGGTTGGACTGCAGTGCCACAGTTGTTTACTTGAGCATGCACTATGTCCCAGGGATATTAGTGTGCTAGTTCCAGTTTTTCTCAGACCTCCCTCTTAGGAGCCATTGTATCACCTTTAGTAGATACGTCAATAGAGGTTCACATCAGTTATTTTCCCAAGATCATTTGGCAACTAGAGAATGAGTTAGAAGTCACTTCACTCCATTCTAGGGAACGAATTTTAGTGATGGTGACTTAACAAATGCAAGCTCATTAATTGTTCAGGTTGAAGGAAATGATTGGACTACCATTATTATAATTCTGCCAGAGTTCCCAACTGCTTACTAAGTATTGGCTTTGTATTGTTACTGAGATGAACTTTTTATTTAGGCAGAGTCTAGTGGGAGTGTCTGTATGGCCTATTGGCAGTAATAATATGGAGAGAAGAACATCTTTCTGTTAGAATAATATCTTTGTAATAACTACATTTCTACAAAGTGTTGAATAACTATTATTACAAAATATCTTATAGCCAAAATAATTACTTTTATATGCCATCTTATGCTAATGATCTCCCTGTCCTCCCTCCCTTTCTCACACACATGAGGGCACTACAGGTTGGGGCAATAAAATTACATTTAATGGAAACAGATGAGGCTATAGCTGGTCCACATACTCCTACAAATGTAGGTTTTTGCATCATTGCCTTATTAAAAAAATCATACAAATTGTTTCAATAGACTTCAGTTCATAGCAAAGATTGGTATATTAGTAGGGTTACTGGTCACATTGGTCAAATATGACAATAGGAAATCATTTCATATTTCACAAATATTAAAATCAATACTGACACTGAAATGATGACTTAATTTGCTCACACACTGTTCTATTTTATCACCCACTGCAGCTCCCACAAACCCTTTTGACTTCTAAAAGCATGGCCGTTTTTTTCCCTGTATCCCGGGAAGATCTCACAGTATCTTCTCTGGTTTGGGCTTAAAGAATGACTCTTAAGACTAATAATTCCATCATCTTCTGAGACACTTGAGCCACACCCCCAACCTTAACTTCCCCCTTTGCCCCTCAAAGTAGCTTTGCATTTATTCTTCCTGTCCCATGCTTTGAGCTGCGGTTGAATCTGACATTCTTTCCTTCAGTCCATTTGCTTCCACCAGGTGTTCACTTCTTCCGGAAATCCCTTCTTCCTGGGACCTACTCTCACTCCTTGTGTGTGGCAGTATGTAGTAGAAAGAGCCATCTACATTTGTGATCTCTGTGAAATTAGGATAAGTTATAGTTGTCCTGTGATCGATATGATAATACATATCCAAAGAATAATTATTACTACTGACCTTTATTATGCTACCTTGTTTCCCAACCCAAACTCTCATTTTAAAATATGGCAACGTCCCCCATTACCACTCTGTTTTCCCTTTCCTCCCTTCAGCTTTTAAAATTTTTGCTTTCTACCTTTTCCCCTAACTTCCTCCTCACGGACACAGTCCCTGATACTCTTCAACTAGATTCTGCCATTCAACCGAAACTCTGTACAAAGGTTGTGCTGTAGCCTGTGGCCTTTTCTGGGTACAGTGCCTCAGGTCACTTTATTTTGCTAATTGCTCAGACTTAAGACATTGGTACCAGGGGGTTTATGAGATGGTTCAGGTCAAGTCTTACAAGCATGAAGACTGGAGTATGGATTTCAGCTTCTATATAAAATGCTGGCTGTGGTAGCATGCACTTGTAACTTCAATGAAGGAAGTATAGGTGGATAGATCCCTTGGGTTTGCTGGCCAGCCTGTCTAGCCAAATTTTTAAGTTTCAAGTTGGGTGAGAGACCTGTTTTGTGACTGAAGAAGATTTCTAATATTAACCTATCTTCCACATGTGTTTGCATGTGTGTGTGTGTGTGTGTGTGTGTGTGTGTGTGTGTGTGTGTGTGTGTGTGTATGCACACAAACAGAGGCTTGGAGGGAGATTTTACCCCTGCTCCTTCAGCTCCCTTATATTCAGGCAATAGCAAAATCATGCCATTTCCTCTGTAATACCTCTTACACATGGACCTTTTCCCTACACCTAGTGTCATCTACATATTGATTCTGACTTACTTTCCTGGTATAGCATAAGAAAAAAAATCTTGCGGATCAGGCCAGCCAGATGGCTTAGCACTCCATTCCCAGAACTCACATGATAGGAGACAACTGACTTCTGCAGATTGTCCTTTGACTTCCACATAGGTACACATGTGTGCAAACATACTAAATAATAAATAAGCAAATAAATGTAAGAGTTGCTAGAAGTGCTCTGGATACCGTTTTCCTTCAATATGTTTTCTACTATATGCCCCACAAAGCAGCCAAGACACATACATCACCTTAAATCTCTAAGTCGTGCTCTTCCTGGGCTCTCACCAACCCACCTCACTGTCTCTAACTCTCGTTGGCTTTCTTGAGACATCCTTCTGACTCCTCATTGCAGTCCAGCTCTGGATGACTTTCAGAGCCTGTGTCCAGGTCATGCCTGTCCTGTCTCCTGCTTCTTTGCTGAATCTGCAAAACCTTCAAGCTAGTCCTTCCTGGTCTCTCTCCACGTCCTGACAATACCCCCCCCCCCAAGAAGGACCATCATGTTACCTCAGGCTACTTCTTGGCTGATGGTAAGAACTTCCTCAGAGTCAACAGCAGTTCATGTTTATTCCTTTTCTACAGCTACTTTATTTTAGTGTGACTCCTGCACACGGTGCCAACCCAGCAAGGGAACTGTGTGGGGTTATATGCCAAACCGGCCTCTTGTGATTCTGTGAGTTCAGGCTTAAACAGACCACCAAGCTTGGCTTCCTCTCTGGGCAGGTAAATGCTCAGGATGCTTTCTATTCACAAAGTGATAACCTCCACTTCACCTGACCATCAGTGAAACAAAACCATTATGAGGAAAACAGGGAAAGTCTCTCTGTCTCTGTCTGTCTCTCCACCCACCTTGCCCACCTCATCCACCCCCGACACACTTACTTTACTGTTTACTTTCGGGAGCGCATTAGAATCTGCTTAAAGTCAATCTCTCTACCCCGTCTCTAGCGCCCACTCGCACCCTTGGCTTCTTAGATTATAGACAGAAAACAGGATTTGTGCTCAGTATTCCAATGCCAGATGGTAAGGTTTTACATCATCTGCATATGCTTACACTGAAGTTTTCTCTTTGGAGACAAACTCAGCTGAGCAGAGAGGAATGGAGTTAGATTTTTATGGCCAGTATTATTTTCTAATTTGGTCTCAGGTAGTCCTAAAACAATTCTGTATTCTAGGTTTTATCTTCATGATGCAGAGGACCTCGTGTTATTGATCCCATTTCATGGATGAGGAAATTGAGGCATGGAGAAGTTTAGTAACTCACCCAAGGTTATGCAGCTTCTATGTGGTAGAGCCCCAGGTGGAGCACAACATTCTAGAGACCTTGTCTCCATGTTTGAATCCGCTCGACAGCTACTGCCCAGAGTCATTTTTGAGAGGGAAAGCCATTAGGAGAGGGGTGGCACATCCAGCCTTGAAATCGCCACACTAAATCATGCTGCCATTTGAAAGTCTCACCAGCGATACCCCAGGCTGAAAGCTGACTTTCTATTCTCTAAAACCACTCTTTTCATCCAGACTTTCTTTCTATTAGAGTTATTGAAACAGAGCAAATTCAATCCTTACCTGGGTCTCCGAGGCTTGAAGGCTCAAGGACCAATTTAGCTGTTCACTGCTGAGATCAGCTGGCCTCTTCTATCTCAAGTTCTTGAAGATGAGTGAGATAGACCAGGCCCCGAGTGGTACCTCTGATTGACACCAGGTGACAGGAAATTAGCAGCTTCTGTTACCTTGAGATTTGCTCCAATCACTTTGCTTTGATACAAAGGATATACAAAAAAGTTTCTGCCTTACCAGGAGGTTTCACTTCTTAAAAATTACCCTGGGGACTGCCTGGAGCACTTCATGCTACCTTAATTAGAAGAACTTCTGCAGCCTCCACCCTGTAAGCAGGTGTGGATGGTGGGTCCCCAAGGGCTGGAAGAGGGCTAGAAATTCTCCAGAGATGGGCTGGTAGGGACTGGCCTTACCTTCATGCTTCACTTTTGGGGCTGAGTAGGTGTGTGTGTGGGGCACCCAGGCAAAGATTCAGAATCTGTAATCAGGTACTCTTGGGAGTATTTGTTGGTTTTTAAACAATACCCTAATTTGCTCATGCTCAAAGCTCTAGCGGGCCATGTAAATCTTATGTCAAATTTAGCAGAAATGGCCTGCAATCAAATTTGTCTCTGTAGAACATGCACTCAGAAGCGTGAGGCAAGACTCAGCTCCCATTTCGGGTGCTAGGCCCTGAAACAGCACATTTACATATGAGCCCCCCTTCCCCCTTCCTGCTCCCCTCCCTTTGCAGTATTGCTTGGAGCTCTGTGACTGACTTCAGTGATAGGTCAAGTAGCGAAGTGGCAGAAGTTGGTGACATGGGGAAAGTCTATAAACATTTGGGAGGCAAAAATTAGATTTTTCTCAAGACTATTATTCTCTCTTCCCTATTTAACCTCATGTTAGACTTTTTAAAATTAATTTTATTTTGGTTTAAGCTGTTTTTGTTTTTATTTTTTTTTACACTCCAGTCATTACCTCCTCCTTCTTCACCCGCCCACAGTTCAACATCCCATTCCTCCTACTCCCTGTCTCCAAGAGTATGTTTCCCCCATCCCACGCCTCACCCCCACCAGGCCTCCCTACTCCCAGGCGCCCTGAGTCTCTGGAGGGCTAGGTGAGTTCTCTCTCGCTGAGGCCAGACCAGGCAGTCCTCTGCTGTATATGCGTCAGGGGCCTTGGACTAGCTAGTGTATGCAGCCTGGTTGGTGGTTCAGTGTCTGAGAGATCTCAGAGGTCTGGGTTACTTGAGACTGCTGGTTTTCCTATGGGGTCACGCTCCTCCTCAGCTTCTTCCAGCCTTTCCTTAATTCAACCACAGGGGCCACAACTTCAGTACATTGGTTAGATATAAGTATCTGCTTCTGTCTTATCCAGCTACTTGTTGGGCCTCTCGGAGGACAGCCAAGCTAGGCGCCTGTCTGTATGCACACCGCAGCATCAATAATAGTGTCAGGCCTTGGAGCCTCCCTTGAGATGTATGCTAAGTTGGGCCTGTCACTGGACCTCCTTTCCCTCAGTCTCTTCTCTATTTTTTTAATATTTTTATTGGATATTTTATTTATTTACATTTCAAATGTTATCCGCCTTCCCAGTTTCCCCTCTGGAAACCTCTTATCCCATCACCCTACCCCCTTCCTCTATGAGGGTGATTTTCCAACCACCCACCCATTTCCCCCGGCCTCCCCACCCTGGCATTCCCCTACACTTGGGCATTGAGCTTTCACAGGACCAAGGGCCTCTCCTCCCATTGATGCCTGACAAGGCCATCCTCTGCTACATATGCAGCTGGAGCCATGGGTCTGTCCATGTGTACTCGTTGGTTGGTGGTTTAGTCCCTGGGAGCTCTGGGGTGTCCGGTTGGTTGATATTGTTGTTCTTCCTATGAGGTTGCAAACCCCTCAGCTCCTTCAGTCCTTTCTCTAACTACATTTGTCCCTGCAGTTCTTTTAGACAGGATCAATTCTGGATCAGAGTTTTGCCTGTGGGTTGGCAACCCTATCCCTCCACTTGATGCCCTGTCTTTCTACTAGAAGTGGACTCTACAAGTTCCGTCTACCCACTGTTGGGCCTTTTGTTTTTTTTTAATTGGATATTTTATGTATTTACATTTCAAATGTTATCCCCTTTCCCAGTTTCCCCTTTTCCCATGCTCCCCCTCCCTGCTTCTATGATGATGCTCCCCCTTCCACCCACCCACACCCACCTCAACACCCTGGCATTCCCCTACACTGAGGAAAAGAGCCTTCACAGGATCAAGGGCTTCTCCTTCTATTGATGCCAGACAAGCCATCCTCTGCTGCATATACAGCTGGAGCCATGGGTCCCTTCATGTGTACTCTTTGGTTGGTGGGTTTAGTTCCTGGGGTGTCTGGTTGGTTGACATTGTTCTTCTTCCTATGGGGTTGCAAACCTCTTCAGCTTCTACAGTCCTTTCTCTAACTCCTTCACTGGGGTCACCATGTTATCTGATGGTTGGCTGCAAGCATCCCCATCTGTATCAGTAGGCTCTGGTAGGGCCTCTCAGGAGATACCCTTGGGTGGGAGTGGGAGCATCCTCATAGAAGCAGGGGGAGGGAAAGGAGTTAAGGGAGAAGTGGGGGAGGAATAACATTTGAAATGTAAATATATAAAATATCCAAGAAAAGTAAAATTTAAAAAAATTTAAAAAGCGGAAAAAAACCGCTCAGGTGACAGCCAATGGTGAGGAGGATGTGGAGAAAGAGGGACACTCCTCCACTGTTGGTGGGTTTGCAAGCTGGTACCACCACTCTGGAAAGCAGTCTGGCAGTTTCTTAGAAAGTTGGACATAGTGCTACGTAAGGGCTCAGCTATACTACTCCTGGGCATATACCCAAAAGATGCTCCAACATATAACAAGGACACGTGCTCCACTGTGTTCATAGCAGCCTTCTTTATAATAGCCAGAAGCTGGAAAAAACCCAGATACCCTTCAACAGAGGAATGGATGCAGAAAATGTGGTACATTTACACAGTGGAGTACTACTCAGCTATTAAAACAATGACTTCATGCAACTCTTGGCCCTTTTGTCTAAGGTCCCTCTCTTTGAATCCTGAGAGTCTCTTACCTCCCATATTTCTGGTACATTCTAGAGGGTCCCTCTCCCCCTCGGTTACATATTTCCATTCATTCTACTGGCCTTCAGGGCTTCTCTTCCTCCTCCCCCAATACCTGATCATGTTCCCTTTTTCCCTTCTTCCTCCCACCCAGATCCCTCCCTCCCTCTACCCCCCCCCAGCCCCCATGATTGCTTTCTTCTCCCAAGTGGGATTCAAGCATCCCTTCGGCGTGTTAACCTTCTTGAGTTCTGTGGATTGTATCCTGGGTATTCTGTGTGTTTTTAGCTAATGTCCACTTATTAGTGAGTATATACCATGCATGTCCTTTTTGGGTCTAAGGTACCTCACTCAAATGGACACTTTCTCCATTTTACCTAAATGTTGAAACACAGTAACAATACTAATATGAGGCTATTTCACCCCTCTCCCTCCTCTCTTTTCTCCTCTCTATCATTTAAGATGGTTCAGAGCCATATGATTAGGACCACTGAGCAGTAGTATTCCTGGGGAGGGTGCTTTTGGTGGAACATATACAAAGATGCTCAAGTTACTGAAGTTATCTGTGGAACAAGCTGCTAGTTAGTTAGAGAACTTCCTGCCATTCAGAAAACTCAGGTCAGACTTAAGGGTCACCTGTAGGAATGTTGTAGTGAGGAGGGGAGTGAAAAGGGCAGGTCCACCATCCATTCAACGTCCTAGTTGTGATTCTCTTTGTATCTATTGCAATGTGTTGGATATAGTGACATAATGTCAGAGTCTGTTTTGGCTCCTCAGTAGAATATCTTAGGACTTTTATAAATTTAGAACTAGCAGAGACTTATTTATTAAGTAAGGTTTAGGAGTTTGGAATGTCCAGGGTTTTCATGTTCCAATATCTCAGGCAGACGAGCAAGAGAACACACACCCATGGACAGGATTGGGGATGGGTGTTATCTAGTTGTCATGGTAACAGTGTTAGCATTTTAAGGGCAGAGTCTTATGACCAATCACCACTTAAGACCCACTTTTCAGCACTGTCACACTGGGAATTAACTTTTCTAATCTAAGCTCTTTAAGAATGTATCCAACTGCATAGGTAGCAATGAATAGCCTAGTAAGGGCACCAGTGGAAGGGGAAGCCCTGGGTCCTGCCAAGGCTGGACCCCCAGTGAACGGGATTCTTGTGGGGAGGGTGGTAATGGGAGGAGGATTGAGAGGGGAACACTCATATAGAATGGGAGGGGGAGGGGTTAGGAGGATGTTGGCATGGAAACCGGGAAAGGGAATAACATTTGAAATGTAAATAAGAAATACCCAGTTTAATAAAGATTAAAAAAAAAAGAATGTATTCAAACCAGAGCTCTCCAGCCAGAGTGTGGATGAGACTCGTATCCAGGCATGGCAGGTGGGCTGGAGATGTACCTTTTGGTGCACTCCGTGTGGGAGCAGGGTAAGGTCTGGCAAATGTACGGTCTTTGAGAGTCCTGACCCAGAGCTACATAACCTGATCTTCATAGCCAAGTCCCATTTCCCTCCAGTCTTAGGCTGTTTGTTCTTCCAGCCTTTCAAGCCAGTGGGCTGACTTTGGCTCAGTACAAATGCCTCTCAAACTATCTTGAATTCAGTTTATATGGCCAACTTAAGTTGTCTTTGCTGATTTGGACTGAGTGTGCTTAAATGTCCACCACAATTAGGACTTGTCACTGCCTTTGGTTCTATACTTTTTCCTGTTTTATGTTTGACATTTTATTGATTCTATAACACACTTAACAGTTTTCCTTTGAAGTATATTCATCATTATTCTGTGGCTCCAATTTTGAAAAGATGTTGTCTGACAGTGTCCTTTTATCCACTTAGCATTTGCAGATCCACATATGCCCACCCACCCCATCTCTCAGTACCGTGTTTCCCGCTTCTGAAGAATACATTCTACATCATGATTATTTGTGTCTGCCTTTACTCAGCCTTTGGTCTCCAGGCTCTTGAAAAGCAGGGCTAGGCTTTTCTGGGTCTTGTGCTTTTGCAATGTTATGGGACCTAAATGTTCCACTTGGCTCTTTCTCCCATAAAGATGATCACTAGCAGGCAGCCCACAATTTGGAAGTAAAGTGAAGGCATGTCCCCAATTCCTCAGCAAAGCTCTGACACCCAGGACGCTCTGCTTCCAGAGGGATTTTGTTTCAGTGCATTGGCAAGGGAGAACTGAAGCTCAGTTTCAAAGTATAATAGAATCTGGCTACAGGCCTAAAGATACAATGTTGCACCTATAATATAAGTTTAAACATTTAATGTTTTTTTAGTTCTTTGTGCTCTGAGGGGATACTTCACATTTTTAACAGGAAAATAACATTCATCAAATGCCCACTCATATGCCAAGTACTGCCTGTGTAGAAAGTTTGATAACACATACACAGTATGCACTGATTGTTTTATGATTAGAGAAACCAACGCTTTGGAAATGGAGAAACTGGTCCACAAATGCACTGTTAGAAATCAAGAAAATAATGTTTTAAAAGCAAGAAAATCCTGATTATAATCCCGTATGCCATTTATCTAGTGACTTTAAATTCTAAGAGCTGAATGCTCACAGAACTAGGTAGGTGTTGCTGAATTTTAGCCTAGGCATTTAAAGCCTGTAGTGTTGAAATATGGTCAAATCATGTGACTGTGCATGATAAAATGTCATTTAATATTCGGTCTAAATTACCAGTCCTTACTGTCATGGGTCAGGTTTTCAACTTTAAATACATCTAAAGCCTCATATATCTGGACATCGCTCGCTCAGGTACCAAATATTCTTCCACCAGAACCTCTCTCCATGGGAAATAAAAACTTACCTCTCTTGCCCTTCACCCGTATACATACACCTTCAGCTTAGAGCGTGCATCAGCTCCTTCCAGTTTAGAGAAGAAATCTAAGAAAGCTGTTAGTTTATTCATTTGAACAAGGTATGTTTCTCCATATATCCAAAGCAGCGGAAAACTATGAGACTTGCATGTGGTGATTTTAATTCAAATCCTGTTTTTAAATGAGATACCCTTTGTGCTCTTAGAAAAGTTGGCTGACTTGAGTTTCACTTTCATGTCTATGACCAAAGGCACACTTCCCTTAGGGCAGCCATATCAATTGAAATGACACGGGAAGTGTCTCAGTGCTTAGCAATAACCAGCGCAATGCATACAGTGTAGTGGTTCTCAGAGTGAGGGCTGGCAAGCTTCTGAAGTCCTCAAGACCCCTTTTGGGATCCATGAGTGCAGAAATGTTTTCAGTACAACACAAGGACCCTAAGTGTTATTCTCTCTCTCTCTCTCTCTCTCTCTCTCTCTCTCTCTCTCTCTCCCTCCCTCTGTGTGTGTGTGTGTGTGTGTGTGTGTGTGTGTGTCTGCATGGGCATATGTGCACCACAACCATGCAGGTGCTCATGGGAGCCTGAAGATGGTGTTAGAGACTCTGAAACTGAAGTCAGAGGTAGTTGTATTCTGTCCAATGTGAATGCTGGGAACCAAAGTATGGAAAAATGGGAACCAATCTTAACTTGAGCCATCTTGCCAGCTCCCACATTAAAATCTTATTTAGTTCTTTCCCTAGATCATACTGGTGCATTCCACAGGATACAGAGAATGAGACGTGACAGACCAACTACAGCCAAGAGTCCTCCAAAGTATCTAGTTGCCCCCGTTTCCCACGATGCTGTCTTAAAGCAATGTCTCCCAGACATCCTATGCAATGGAATCCGCCCATGAATCTCTCTTTGAAAACTGATCAAGTGCACAGCTCCCACCACACTCTGATGTAACTGATGTGTGCCCATTGTGCACTGGGGATTCTGGAAGTTCCTCAGATGAAGTGAGTGTGCAATCAAGTCTGTGACCCATTTCATTAAGTGGTCTTGGAAATAAAACCAGTGCCGTTCTCCATGCTACTATACATACATAGCAGAGGATGGCCTTGCCTAACAGCAGTGGGAGGGGAGACCCTTGGTTCCGGGAAAGCTTGATACCCCAGCATAAGGGGATGCTGGAGTGGTGGGGTGGGGGAGTGTGGGTGGGTGGGGGAGCACTCTCATACAGGCAAAAGGTAGGGGGGCGCAGATGTGTGATGGGGTTGGTGGAGGGAGTAACCAGGAAATGGGATATCATTTGAGATGTAAACAAATGGAATGATTAATTTAAAGGTTGTTTTTGGGGAAAACAGTCTGTCAACATGTAATGACTCTTAATTTTGAAGGGTATAAAGGGCTTAGTTCAAAGACTTGGGAAGTAGACATTGTTAGATAAGGAGTGAGACCTCTCAGGCTGTGGAACCAGATGACCTGTTGCTGTGGACCTATCACTATAAGCCTTGTGACCCTGACCAAATCTTATCCTTTTTGCACATCAGCTTCCTTGTTTGGATATAAGAATAAAATTAGCCTCAGGACTTTTGTGAGGTCAAATAAGCAGCAGCTGTATTAATTGGCACAAAGTCTGAGACATAGTCACTCCACCAATATTTGCCATCATTGATTACTGATTTGAGTATTTAGTTTGGTTCTCTGTTGCTATGGAAAAATACTACAGCCCAAAGAAATTTAGGGGACAAAAGGGGTTATTTGGCTTATACTTTCAGATAACAGTTCATCTCTAAGGGAGGTCGGGTCAGAGACTCAAAGCAAGAATCTAGAGCAGAAACCATGAAGGAATACTGCTTACTCTGGTCTGTTACCCACTGTGGTAATTTGAATTGAAATGGCCCCCATAGGCCCATAAGGAGTGGCACTGTTAGGAGGTGGGACCTTGTTGGAGTATGTGTAGCCTTTTTGAAGGAAGTGTGTCTCAATCCTCCTGCTTGCTGCCTATGGATCCAAAAGTAAAACTCTCGGTTCATTCTGCCATGCTTCCCACACAATAATGGACTATTTAACCCCTATAACCGTAAACCAGCCCCAATGAAATGTTTTCCTTTACAAGAGTTGCCCTGGTCATGGTGTCTCTACACAGCAATAGAAACACAAACTGAGTCATCCATATAACCAGCTAGCTACATGGGCCCACCCACATCAAGATCACAGTGTCACACAAACATGATCACAGGTCATTTTATATGGGCATTTCCTCTTCCCAGGTAACTCTAGTTAGTATCAAGTTAAAAAAAAAAACTAACCAGTACTTTTGTAGATGTCTGGCTCGAAACATTTGATGATCTTGTGACTTCAAGGCACAATTTGCTGACCAACCCGTTCTTCTTTCCAATTCATCTTCCTACGTCATGGAGCAGGAGCCCTTGTGTGGAGTCTCTTAGGGGAGTCATTGAGAGATTGTCACAAGTAGCAAAGACAAATGACTTGGTCACCCCTGAGTCTGAGCTTCAGTTCATATCTTTGCCTATAAAGTGGCCATGCCAATACACCCAGGTAATCATTCTATCGAAAGAGGAAATGCCATTATCAGGTAGCAGAGTGGGTTTCACCAGCCAAAATGGTCCCCTATGAGTGACTCCCAACCCATTTTGCTTCAAGTAATTGTGAACTTTAAGTGTGTACATGTGTTGACTCTTTCTCACAATCAAGACTGGCCTCTGAGTTGTATCATTTTGCAGTTTTACTTGTACAGTGCTATTCAACAGCATCCCCCACTTTCTTCTGAGTAGCACCCCAAAATCGAGGAAAAGAGGGAAATGAACAGTTCAGCAACGCTGAAGATCATCAACATAATCAAAATCCCCTGCAACAGAGAGAGACAACAGGGTCACTTTATTAGGACAGTGATGGGTTCTCTGATCACCACGAAGTCATCGCACCATTACCACATAAAGTCATCACACCATTACCACATAAAGTCATCACACCATTACCACACAATAAACCTTCCTCTCCTATTAGTGAAGGGTAATGGGAATATAAGGAGTACCAGCATGGCATAGCACATCATATCATAGGGTAACATAGCATAGCATAGGATAGTATGTCATAGCACAGCACAGTACAGCATAGTATGGCACAGCACAGCACAGTACCGCACAGCATAACATGGCATAGCATGGCATAGGATAGCACAGCACAGCACAGCACAGCACAGCACAGCACAGCACAGCACAGCACAGCACAGCATAGCATAGCAAACTGTTTAAGGGAAGTCAAACAGCATATTTGCTAAGTTATATGCAAGAAGTTCTCCGTTTCACAGGTATAGCCTGCACGTAGGAGTGCATACCAGGAAAGTGTTCTCTTGAAGGACAAAGAAGAAAGTCAAGAGAGGAAAATGGCAAAGAGAAAAGTAGGAGAGGAAACTAAAAGCAGGGAAGAGAGAAAATTGCTACTCCAGAGAGAGTCACACAGAGAACAAGAGGCATGAGAGAAGCTGAGGCTAAAGACACCACTTGTTTCTTTCTAATTGGTGCAGAAGACTTTCAAAGCAGGTTGCACCATGGTAGCTAAGAGCACACATAGCCAGCCGTACACACCTGGCCAGTCAAAGCTGGCCTCTTCCAAGAACAGATCCTTCAATTGCCATTGCAAAAGTTCATGTTGTTAAGTCTGTTCTATGCTATATTTGCTTATTGTGTGTTAATGATAGGAATAACTATTCAAGATTACCTGTTAAAGTGATATGGCCATGGTGTAAAGCATTTTGATACTTTGCACTTCTGTCACAGGAGCTGATTTCTTTCCTTCATTTTTCTGTGGTTTTCTTTCTTGTTGTTTTTGTTTTGCTTTGAATAATACTGCAGGAGTGTTCTCATAGTACATGTGTTTACAGGTGACTTAAGTGCACTGGAGATAAATACTAGGCTGAGAGCTCTGTGTGCCTTTTATGTGTGTGGATGTTGTCTCATTGCTGTGCCCTTTCAGGTAATGATGTATTTTCATCATGCCCCTGCCTGCCATCTAACTTCCTCATTAATCCTTGAATGTAGCCTGGAAGCTTCTGATTGAATCTTAGTGGATGCTGGTCTCATTGATTATTAAATTCCCAGACTCTTGATAGAGAGAAAGCAAGTTGAAGCTTTTTTTTAAATGGATGATGAGCTCATTTTAAAAGTTAATTAATTTATTTATATTCCCAAATAATGTCCCCAGAATTCTTACCCTCTCCCCTCACCCATTTGCCTCTGAGAGGGTGCCCCCACCCCAGGCATTCCCCTTCTCTGGGGCATCAAGCCTCTACAGGATTAGGTACACCCTCTTCCACTGAGGCCAGACAATGCAGTCCTGTGCTACATATGTTCCAGGGACCTTAAACCAGCCCATGTATGCTCTTTGGTTTGATGGCTTAGTCTCTGGGAGTTCCCAAGAGTCCAGGTTAGTTGACACTGTTGGTCTTCCTATAGGGTTACCATCCTCTTCAGCTCCTTAAATCTTTCCCTTAACTCTTACATAGGGGTACCTGACTTCAGTCCAATGCTTGGATGTAAAAGTCTGCATCTGTAGGTTATCAAACTTTAATATGCCTATTTGATTATCATTTTTATATATTGATTTATTCACACCGTTTACATTATTTTGCACCAATTATAGTACTTTGGATAAGCAGAAGTGTCTATTTCAAATCTACCATACTTTATCAGAAGTCTAGCCTAAATATTAAAACCAAATAAAAACTATAGACAATTATAATGTATACTGGGAATTATAAACCATGAGGATACTTCTTAGCCTCTGTCTTTTAGAATCATTTTATATTTATATTATCCTTAGTTACTTGCATGTTTTATAGCTTTTTTAAGTTTTGAGCATTTATTGTTCTATCCCACAATGTGTGGTATAATGCTGGTCTAATACAATGGGCTCCTGAATGAGCAAAAGGAAATACACTTGTGTCTATAATACTATCTGGATGGTACTGACTGGGTGATAACCTTTTTGTTTAAATCATCTGCTTCTCTAGAAATGACACAAGATACTTACAACAAATAGAGTGGTAATAGCACCACACTGAATACCATCTGGAGAATAGCCACAGATGAATTCTCCATCTAGAAGGAAAGCAAATATGAGGAGAATGATTCCAGCTGCTGCTCCCAGGGCACTAAGTAAATTCATCGCCTGGCTCATTTTTATCTGCAACAGAACCAGAAAATACAAAAAACTTAGGCCTGCCTTGTTTCACAGACAGAGCAGTGGGGGTGGAGGACTGAGGAGTTGGATTTTCAGAATGCCAAGAAACCATATATACACATATATACCATATATATTTACCATATATACAACTCATTCTGTGCCTGGGTTAACTTCCATTCAACTAGAGGTAGCTATGACTTATTTAAATGTTCATTTAAAGACTGTGTTTAACTAAACACTGCATTTCTCCATCACTTTTACATCTCCCTAAAAATTATAAACTTTTAGGGCTGGTGAGGTGGCTCAGAGATAAAGACATCTACCACCTGACAATCTGAGTTTTAGCCTTAGGATCCACATGGTAGGAGAGAACCAAGTCCTAAAAGTTATCTTCTTATCTCCACAGGTACACTGTGCATGGAAACGTATTCCTACCCCAACATACACATATCTAATAAATAAAGGCAAACACATTTTAAAATTACAAAATTTTATGATTTTTGATGCAAATAACTTACTGACGTATTACTATCTAATGTCTTTATTTCTTTGAGCAAGATAGAATGCTCTACTCTTTTTTGTTTTTATCTTTATTAACTTGAGTATTTCTTATTTACATTCTGGGTCAACATCCCCCTAATCCTTCCCCCTCCCCTTCGATATAGGCTTCCCCTCCCCATCCTCCCTTCATTACCACCCTCCCCGCAACAATCTCATTCACTGGGGATTCAGTCTTGGCAGGACCAAGGGCTTCCCCTTCCACTGGTGCTCTTACTAGGCTATTCATTGCTACCTATGCAGTTGGAGCCTTGGGTCAGTCCATGTATAGTCTTTGGGTAGTGGCTTTGTCCCTGGAAGCTCTGGTTGGTTGGCATTGTTGTTCATATGGGGTCTTGAGCCCCTTCAAGCTCTTCCAGTCCTTTCTCTGAGAATGCTCTACTCTTACAAATATACATAGATCAGCAATGTATTCTTTAGCTCTGGAATAGGCTTGTGATTATTTATTCATTTATTTATTTATTTATTTATTTATTTATTTATTTATTTATTTTTGCCATCTTCTGCCTGCCTGTAATGCATATTTTTTATTTTTATTTTACTTTTTTATTAGATATATTTCTTTACTTACATTTCAAATGTTATTCCCTTTCTCAGTTTCCTGTTCATAAGTCCCCATCCCCTCCTCCTCCCCCATACGGGTGTTCCCCCCATCCATCCACCTTACTGCCCCCCATATTCCTCTGCACTGGGGGGCGTCCAACCTTGGCAGGATCAAGGGTTTCCCCTTCCACTGGTGCCCCAACAAGGCTCTTCTCTGCTACATTTGCAGTTGGAGTCCTGGGTCATTCCATGTATAGTCTTTCGGTAGTGGTTTAGTCCCTGGAAACTCTGTCTGGTTGGCATTGTTGTTCTTATGGGGTTGCAAGCTCCTTCAACTCTTTCAATACTTCCTCTAATTCCCCCCAAGGGGGTCCTGTTCTCAGTTCAGTAGTTTGCTGCTAGCATTGACCTATGTATTTGACATGGTCTGGATGTGTCTCTCAGGAGAGATCTATATCTGGTCCCTTTCAGCATGCAGTTTTTAACTTCATCAATCTTATCTAGTTTTGGTGGCTGTATATATATGGGCCACATGTGGGGCAGGCTCTGAATGGCTCCTTCAGTTGCTGCTGTAAACTTTTCTGCTTGTGACTTAATTAGGTTATGTATCCTGTGCTTTTCCTGTGAGTCAAACAATAGCTTGTTAAAGCACTTGGCACCCAGTAAGTACCAAAACTACTCATCGAAAGAACAAATGAATGAATGACTAGATTACTGAGACCTACTCTGCATTAACAACAAGGGACCGAGGACGGAGTCACTCAACATTTCTGTGCCTCAGTATTTCCTGTACAACATGAAACTCTGACAGGAGAATCTGGAAAAGTGTCCCAATATGAAAAGGCTTCTGATTCTGTGATGATTTTCAAAGCCAGGAAAATTATTCAACAATTACAATTTTAATAAGGCAGACATAGAACTCACCAGAGTGTCTGTAGTTTTTCTTTTCAGAGCAATCAGAAAGGCCCCAGAGTTAATGAACTACAAAAAAAGAAAAGTAAAGAATAAATGTCCTAATGATGGGCATGATAAGATGAGGCTGAGGGCTTCTCAGATCAGGCCTCCGACCACTTCCTTCCTGTGCCTTCCTTCTAGGCTCACAGAAACTCCAGGGAAATGAGGAGGGTGAACCACCCCACAGAGCAGAGGACAAAAGTCTGGACCTTTAGTCTAAGCCACTTCTTTGAACAAAAGGGTGTTTCTGCCTTACCGGGCTTTCATTCCGTAGCCACTTTCCTGTTGGTGATCTGCTATGGTATCATGACTCAGCCTTCAAACGCTCAGTGTCATCAGTTTATGAGCATTGAGGCCATATAGTTCTCATAGCCCAACCACTTTATTCGGTTGGGTGGAAACGTAAGGCACAGTTGCAGCCAGCAGACTGATAATTGGAAGAAAAGAAAGAAGACAGAAACCACACACACTAATGTTCATGGAGGTGGGTCAGATATGGCAGCCTCATTGTGTAGTAGAAGCTTAAAAATCTGAGTTCAGCCCAACTGTGTTTAAATTTCCTGCCCCTTCCCCCAGACCCATTAGTAGAGAATACTCTCCCAGACCTTCTGACAGACAATTTTTACCCAAACACCCCCTGTTCCCATCCTTTACAGATGCTTTTCACCTCATTAGACAACTCATTCTTTAAGACATGGTCCATCTGCAAATGACTCTGGAGGCAGCATCTGCGTCCTCTGTCACACCCTATGAGGAACTGCCACTGGGGAGTGGCTTCTACTGAATCCTCACACCCTGCCCATTCTCTGATGCTGAGTAGGGACTAAACTAATAGAGATTGCATACAAGTAAATAAGCATCTCTTTGTGCTCAGACACTTGGGCTCTGTCCCTGCTCCTCCACTTTCTGCAGAGTAAAGTGCTTACCAGCATCAGAAGCAGCACCACACAGATGTAAGGAGTATGCTAATCTCCTTGCATGATTTCTTTCTTATTAGACTAATGCCTATTGGAGGACAATCACCGTACTAAAATTTGGATCTTCATTGTTTTGCTCTGTGAACACAGCCTATCATATGCTGCAAGTAATTTTGTATAAATTAATGGACTATGAAACCACCATAAAACCCAGAGGGCTATTGCTTCCAAATTTCAAGACCCAAAGATGGGCTATCATAGACTCTGGTGATTCAATAGAGCAGAGAGCTTGCTTTAATAGCCGTGACATTAATGTCTTAGTGGCATTTACTGCAGATTCACATACCCCAAATCTGTCTTGTTTCATAACTATGAGCTCATTCACTAACACCTTGCCTGGTTGACATACTGTTAATTGGACTAAAGACTCTATACTCACCAAAGCAGAGCCCCAGAAAGGATATCCTGAGAGAAATATAAAAGGGAACCTTGGGTATGGGTTTACCAAGGTGAAAAGGAAAACAACTCCAAATGAGAAGTTCATGATTCCAAACAGGATCTGGGTGGTCTGCAAATAGAGAGGAAAGTCAGCACTCGTGGGGGCGGGGCTAAGTCTACTTAAGTCGTTAGTTCAAAGATTTGGCAGTTACCCTCATTATAGCCAAAAGAAAGATAATGAATGTTCCTTTACGATAGCCCTTGATGGTTTCTTACTCCCACTTCCGTCTGCTAATTACTAAGAGGAAAATTGAATCTCACCCAGTGCTCCTAACCTCAGGGTCAGCTGTGCCATGAGTGGAAGCTGCCAGCTCCTATTCTTGTCTCAGTAAAATCACCAGTCATCAGCTCATATGTGTGAATGCTGACTTTTAAGTTTCTAAATCAGCCTGGCCTCAACTGGACACCCAGGGGAATCCTCTCGTATAGGAGGAGGAGCTGATAACCAAAATCTGATTCCTTAATTGGTTCTTGATTGTGTCAATAAAGAAGACAGAAGACAATTACTGGGGAGAAAGGTGGGATTGCTGGATCCTGAGAGGAAGAGAAGATACACAGGGAAGGAGGCTTTGGCTGAGATGGACATAGTAGCCATGTAAGGTCTTAGGGCAACCAGAACCGGCCCCTGCCACCTGTTATAAATAAGTTAGTTTTTAAGAGCCTAGCAATTGTGTTATCTGCCTTGTTTTAGAATAATAAAACTGTCTAGTGTTTTTCTTCTGCTGAGGTAAGGTGGGCAGCGAAAAGAGAGAACATAAGGGGATTGCTGGCGGTTTGGAGAAGCTAACTGAGAGGGGCCTGTAGAGTGTGGACAGCAGCTCCTGGATTTCCCGGGTTGGGGGATGGTTGTGATGGAGTCGGAGTAAGGTGAACCAGGAGAGGTCAGAGCGTGCACTGCAGCCCCTGGCAAGAAGGTAGCGTGTTTTTAAAATTACACGCAACACTCTTGACTGTGAATGGTCCTCTGAGCCTTTGGAAGCAGTGCTTCATTGCCAGGCACGTGGGCTGTTTTTTATTCTCCCTGTGCTATGCTTGTGAGGCCCATTCTCCACAGGCTCTTGAGGCTAGGCAGAAGGTTGATGGGCACTAGGGAAGCCTGGCGAGAATGACAAAAAGAGCAGAAGACTTATAGCCGGGGGTTACGTCCTTTTCAGTACACTTCCTTGGTGAGCTCTTTTGTTACTGTACTAACATTTGGTGGCAAGTCTTTATATTTATATGTATAAATAAACACATATATCTGAATACTATGTAAAACTATGAGTCCTGAGTTTTGCTTGGGAAGATGTAAAAGTGTATGTTGCAGTTTGCTAAGAGAAGGAATCTGTCCTAACTTCTACTTGGTTGTCCTTTTCCTTTTGCTCTCAGAGTTTGACTAGAAAATCCTTAAAGATAATTAGTTTGGGGGCTGTGGTTTTTAAAAGTTCAGGAGCATTGAATTTATTCATTTTGTATTTTTCTATTCACAGAATCTTGTTCGTAATTTATGTAGAAGCACAGTCCATACTTCTTGACTTGATTGGCGATGACATCTGGAATTGATTCCTATTGGGTATTGTGTGCCACCACATATTATACACAGGGACACATTTTACTTACCCCTAAGATCTTCAATTTTCTGATAAGGATTTTCTGCACTTGGTTTTGGGAATCGTAGGCTGTGGCTGTAAATTCTGCTGTTCGGTACTCTGAAGTGATGATCTCTGGAGGAAACACCAGGAAAACGGGACTATGCACATTTTTTGAATCCATGATGGTATAGTTGGTTTTTTCAAGTGGAAGAAAAGGATGTAGCTGGTACTCCCATTTAAATCATCTTCGTTTCCTGTACTGAAGCTGTCTAGAGCACTGGCATTGTTGTACTCTGGCTTAGAATTATAGAACCATAAAGTCACAGAGTCATAGAATTTTAGGAATGGCCAAGAGCCTAAAGATAAGAATTAAAGTGCCCATCCCTGTGTATTGGTTTGATCAGAAAATACTGTGTCCTCTCTCACATATTCCTCTGTTCTTACAACTACCACACACACACACACACACACACACACACACACACACACACACACACACATATATTCCCAAGTTTTTAATTTTTCCATTTCAGATGTAGAGAAGAAAAAACCTCTCAGGCTTTAGAACTAATCAGTCATATTATTTGTGTTGCCTGTCACTTCAAAGGTTTTTTTGTTCTTTTGTTGTCAACCTCATTTTAGCAGATTTATGTTATATATCACCCTAAAGCAGAGTGGCTTCAAAGAACTACAATTTTGTTTTGGTGGGCACTCTGCCAGTTACACTGTTAGTTTTTCTGACTAGTACTGTTCTATTAGCCCCTGCCAAGTTTTCTCACACACTGTGGTCCACTAGTGAATGGTGCAGAATTAGATAGATGAGGATAGCCTCAGTCATGCATCTTCATCAGTGGATCTGCCAAATTGCAAGGACACAGATGAGCAGAAGAAAGAATTTGTTTATTATTATTTTTAAGTGTGTGTGTGTGCACGCATGCATGCCGATGTTTTTGTTTTCATTGAAATCATTGGGTGTCTGTACAAAGCTTAAGTCCAAGTGGATCAAGAACCTCCACATCAAACCAGATACACTCAAACTAATAGAAGAAAAAGTGGGAAAGCATCTCGAACACATGGGCACTGGAGAAAATTTCCTGAACAAAACACCAGTGGCTTATGCTCTAAGATCAAGAATCGACAAATGGGATCTCATAAAATTACAAAGCTTCTGTAAGGCAAAGGACACTGTGGTTAGGACAAAACGGCAACCAACAGATTGGGAAAAGATCTTTACCAATCCTACAACAGATAGAGGGCTTATATCCAAAATATACAAAGAACTCAAGGAGTTAGACCGCAGGGAGACAAATAATCCTATTAAAAATGGGGTTCAGAGCTAAACAAAACATTCTCAGCTGAGGAATGCCGAATGGCTGAGAAACACCTAAAGAAATGTTCAACATCTTTAGTCATAAGGGAAATGCAAATCAAAACAACCCTGAGATTTCACTTCACACCAGTGAGAATGGCTAAGATCAAAAACTCAGGTGACAGCAAATTCTGGCAAGGATGTGGAGAAAGAGGAACACTCCTCCATTGTTGGTGGGATTGCAGACTGTTACAACCATTCTGGAAATCAGTCTGGAGGTTCCTCAGAAAATTGGACATTGAACTACCTGAGGACCCAGCTATACCTCTCTTGGGCATATACCCAAAAGATGCCCCAACATATCAAAAAGACACATGCTCCACTATGTTCATAGCAGCCTTATTTATAATAGCTAGAAGCTGGAAAGAACCCAGATGCCCTTCAATAGAGGAATGGATACAGAAAATGTGGTACATCTACACAATGGAATATTACTCAGCTATCAAAAACAATGACTTTATGAAATTCATAGGCAAATGGTTGGAACTGGAAAATATCATCCTGAGTGAGCTAACCCAATCACAGAAAAACACACATGGTATGCACTCATTGATAAGTGGCTATTAGCCCAAATGTTTGAATTACCCTAGATCCCTAGAACACATGAAACTCAATACGGATGGTCAAAATGCGAATGTTTCACTCCTTTAAAAGGGGAGCAAGAATACCCTTGGCAGGGAATAGGGAGGCAAAGATTAAAACAGAGGCAGAAGGAACACCCATTCAGAGCCTGCCCCCCACATGTGGCCCATACATATACAGCCACCCAATTAGACAAGATGGATGAAGCAAAGAAGTGCAGGCCCACAGGAACCGGATGTAGATCTCTCCTGAGAGACATAGCCAGAATACAGCAAATACAGAGGCGAATGCCAGCAGCAAACCACTGAACTGAGAACGGGACCCCCGTTGAAGGAATCAGAGAAAGGACTGGAAGAGCTTGAAGGGGTTCGAGACCAGATATGAACAACAATGCCAACAAACCAGAGCTTCCAGGGACAAAGCCACTACCCAAAGACTATACATGGACTGACCCTGGACTCTAACTTCATAGGTAGCAATGAATAGCCTAGTAAGAGCACCAGTGGAAGGGGAAGCCCTTGGTCCTGCTAAGACTGAAACGCCAGTGAACGTGACTGTTGGGGGGAGGGTGGTAATGAGGGGAGGATGGGGAGGGGAGTCCCAGGTAGAACGGGAGGGGGAGGAGTTTGGGGGATGTTGGCCCGGAAACCGGGAAAGGGAATAACATTCAAAATGTAAATAAGAAATACTCAAGTTAATAAAGAAAAAAAGGAAAAAAATGTAATCATTGGGTGTTTGTTTCATTTCCTTTGATTTAAGTAATATTTGGGCCAATGTATTTTGTAAGGCCCCGAATGACCTTTATTACCCATGTTTTAACTTTGTCGAGGGCCTTTTCAATTTTATTTTTTCCCCAAGCATGGTAACATTCTCAAGACTATCTGATAAATGGAGAAATAACTTAATTGTTTATGTTATAGTTCATTCAAGCTACTTCTCATGAACCTTGGAGCATGAAAATCCAGAATTAATTCTAAACCGATTTTGTAATGTTAATAAACTCATTCTTTGAGAATTTCATACATGTATCCAATGACCATTTCTATGTCTCATTCTCAAATTTGTGTATTTAGTAGTTCTAGCTTTAAGATAAAGTTGTCTATTAACTTCTCTGTTCATGTTAGTTCATATATTTATTGAAACATGTCATGCCTTCTTTGTACGGTTGACATATGGACATTTAAAGTGGCTTATAATGCTCTTGGTCTGTAAGTCAATGTTAGTAACAATAGAAAATGCTATATTAGTCAGCATTACTTCTTGTAATATTTCTGTTATATTTTGGTCAACTATTTTATCTCGATTTATTTACCTAGTTCATATAAGCTATTTCTTTATCAGCTTAAGATATATATATATATATATATATATATATATATATATATATATATCATATGAACTAGGCCGTCTCACAATGAGTTACTGCAAATGTTACTGTCCTGTGGTTCTCTATTGCAGGTAGCTGCTTGCTGATAGGTGTCTCAGGTGTGTTCACACATGGATGGTGTGTCTGAGCTCAACTTTAGAAAGCTTCATATACCTTTATGGATCTTCTTTTCTAACATCACAAAATCTCCTTTCACAAGAGGACCTCTAATCTTAAAGTAGTTTATGAATGATTGATACTATTTTTTAGGTCTTAATGTTCCTAAATCAAATCTTTAGCTTGTCTTGGGAAGTTATAATAATCCAAGTAGTCAGACTGGGTGCAAGACTTCATCTCTGATTTCCTTACTGGGTTGTTCTAAGAAAGATTCCCATGTTCTTTCATTTAGGTCATACTATAGATGAAGCTTACTTTTCTTTGTTTTTACATTTCCTGTCTTTCTACCAAGAATGCACTCCTTCCAAAAACCTATATCCAATCCCTAGAGAATAGGACAGTGGCAAGTGTCCTGTGCCTGGAGGTCTCCAGATCCTCTGGGTGTCATTGTTCCTTTAAATCGCAAACTGAGTCTAGATCTTATTGTACAAAGGACTGTGAAAAATGCATTCATTCTCCCAATGTGTTCAGCTACGTCGGGAGAACTGCAAGGAGACGTGAGACGAAGAAAGTGGCTGGGATTTCTGTTTATCCTGGGACTACCTCTTCACAGTGTGCCATTCTGCTGCTCACTGCACTGAAGCCTTACCACCTTCAATGTAATGCTGCAGCATTTCATGCTGTATAGAGTATTTTAAATATAAAAATGGCAATGTATTTTATAGAACCTCAAAGAGCAAGCACTAGGGATTCCCCACTGGCTGTGTCTTCTGACAAGCACTTTCTAATCCCTAGTCACTGATTGGTCAGTATATCCATATAAGTGCTCTCTGTATAGTACTCCTTTTGTGACTACCTGGGATTTTGCCATCAAAGACAACTTGGTATTTGATTTATGAGGACAGATTAGTATGTTTTTTAAGCCCTTGAGCTTTCTACTATCCAAAAAAGTATTTGTGTTAGTATGTTTGGGCCACCATAACTAAATACCTGAGATTGGGTGATTTAAACAACACAATTTTATTTGTAATTTTAGACAATGGAAAATACAACATATGGGTGCCAGCAAACTTATATTTTTAATTTTTTTAGATAATACAATTACAACATGCCCCCCTCCTCTTTGCTCCCTGCAGTCTCTCCTTTATATCTGTCCTTGCTCTCCTTCAAATTCATGGCCTCTTTTTCACTAATTGTGAGTATATTTCTAAATATAACCTGTTCATTCTGTATAATGTTACTTGTATGTATGTTTTCAGGGCTGACCATTCACACTGGACAACCATTTGGTGTGCCCTTTCTCTGGGAAAGACCTTTCTCTATTCCCAGCTTCCTTCAATTGCCTATAGTTCTTTGTTTAAGGTTGAGGAATCATAACTTTACCTCATTCAGTTCATGTTTGGGCAATTATATTAGTAAGACTTTGTGAATATGACTTCTGATGTTACTACATGACACAAGCTCACAGCAAACTCCTTGACTATGTGGCTTTTTACAACCTTTCTACATACTCTCCCACAGTATTCTCCGAGCCTTGTATGGTTTTGTGTTGTGTATGTTTCCCCTGTGACTCTGCTTCCTAAATCTGCATTTTGAGCCATTGTTGTTTTCTGTAGAGCCTGTCTGCTGTAAAAAGATGTTTCCTTGATGTGAAGACTATACTTGTCTGTAAGCTGGAACTGACTTGAATAGCCCTTCCCTGAGGACTAGCTTTCATGGTGCCAGAAGGTACCGTGTAAATTTCCAAATGAGGCAAGCGATCAACAGTCCTAGCAAGCTATGATGCCAATGAACCACATCAACAATCAGTGTGACACAGTAATCCTAAAAGTACAGTAGTAGTACACAAATCTTGGTGGAAACCAAAAGCTAAAAGCTAATTATATATAAGACCAATTCAGCAAGAGGGAAAACACTCTTGGTACTAGAAATCAAGTTTTCAGACTGAAGACTGGGAGATAATGTACAACCTCTAATTTACTAAACTAGCATAATCCTTAACAACAATCTATAAATAATTGTTCTTATACATGCAAACGTAGGTTTTCATGGTAGTTCTCTTTTTGGCCAATTTCTGATCCCTTTATATGACATTTCCTCAGCTCTCTGGTGTTTTTATGCATAGTCCCTCTCCTCTCCTCTCCTCTCCTCTCCTCTCCTCTCCTCTCCTCTCCTCTCCTCTCCTCTCCTCTCCTCTCCCCTCCCCTCCCCTCCCCTCCCCTCCCCTCCCCTCCCCTCCTCTCCTCTTGTCCCCTGCCTTCTCCCCTCCCCTCTCCTCTCCTTCCCTCCTCTCCTTCCACTTCCCCTCTCTCTGTGTATGTGTGTGTGCGTATGACAAAGTGTAGTCCAAGTTAACTGAAAGCTTACTGGTTCATGCTGCCTTTGAACTCACAATTCTTCAGATTCTAGAGTATTGGGATTATAGGCATGTGTCACTGTAGGAGGACACTACTGCCACAGTGAGGGCCCCACTCTTGTATTTTCATCTGAACCTAGTATCTTCAAAGCTCTATTTTCAGTGTTATAACATTAGGAGTTAGGACTTCTGCATTAAAATTTAGAGGTGGGATATTTTAGTCCAAAGCAATGAGATAATTAACTTGATGAATGCTATGATGCAATATCTACCATCTCTCTTAAATCTATCACCTATCTCTATCTATCTATCTATCTATCTATCTATCTATCTATCTATCTATCTATCTATCTATCTATCTATCTAATTTATCTATCTATCATCTATCTATCTATCTATCTATCTATCTAATTTATCTACCTATCATCTATCCACTCTTCTTTTTTTTATTTGTTTTTGTTTGTTTTGTGTTAAACTAATCTTGCATCAATTTACTTAGACGTGCCACGTTGTTCATTTTATATATTGCTGACTTTTATTCTTTAAAGGATACCACATTTCTTCTCATGAAAGATAATACTCTATAATATTATCTTCTTTTAATGTTTTCTTTTCTAAGGATACGTTTTTCTTTTTTTTATGTTTTTATTTTTTTTTATTAACTTGAGTATTTCTTATATACATTTCAAGTGTTATTCCCTTTCCCGGTTTCCGGGCAAACATCCCCCTCCCCCCTCCCCTTCCTTATGGGTGTTCCCCTCCCAACCCTCCCCCCATTGCCGCCCTCCCCCCATAGTCTAGTTCACTGGGGGTTCAGTCTTAGCAGGAGCCAGGGCTTCCCCTTCCACTGGTGCTCTTACTAGGATATTCATTGCTACCTATGGGGTCAGAGTCCAGGGTCAGTCCATGTATAGTATTTAGGTAGTGGCTTAGTCCCTGGAAGCTCTGGTTGCTTGGCATTGTTGTACTTTTGGGGTCTCGAGCCCCTTCAAGCTCTTCCAGTTCTTTCTCTGATTCCTTCAACGGGGGACCTATTCTCAGTTCAGTGGTTTGCTGCTGGCATTCGCCTCTGTATTTGCTGTATTCTGGCTGTGTCTCTCAGGAGCGATCTACATCCGGCTCCTGTCGGTCTGCACTTCTTTGCTTCATCCATCTTGTCTAATTGGTTGGCTGTATATGTATGGGCCACATGTGGGGCAGGCTCTGAATGGGTGTTCCTTCTGTCTCTGTTTTAATCTTTGCCTCTCCCTTCCCTGCCAAGGGTATTCTTTTTCCTCATTTAAAGAAGGAGTGAAGCATTCACATTTTGATCATCCGTCTTGAGTTTCGTTTGTTCTAGGGATCTAGGGTAATTCAAGCATTTGGGCTAATAGCCACTTATCAATGAGTGCATACCATGTATGTCTTTCTGTGATTGGGTTAGCTCACTCAGGATGATATTTTCCAGTTCCAACCATTTGCCTACGAGTTTCATAAACTCGTTGTTTTTGATAGCTGAGTAATATTCCATTGTGTAGATGTACCACATTTTCTGTATCCATTCCTCTGTTGAAGGGCATCTGGGTTCTTTCCATTTTCTGGCTATTATAAATAAGGCTGCGATGAACATAGTGGAGCACGTGTCTCTTTTATATGTTGAGGCATCTTTTGGGTATATGCCCAAGAGAGGTATAGCTGGATCCTCAGGCAGTTCAATGTCCAATTTTCTGAGGAACCTCCAGACTGATTTCCAGAATGGTTTTACCAGTCTACAATCCCACCAACAATGGAGGAGTGTTCCTCTTTCTCCACATCCTCGCCAGCATCTGCTGTCACCTGAGTTTTTGATCTTAGCCATTCTCACTGGTGTGAGGTGAAATCTCAGGGTTGTTTTGATTTGCATTTCCCTTATCACTAAAGATGTTGAACATTTCTTTAGGTGTTTCTCAGCCATTCGGCATTCCTCAGCTGTGAATTCTTTGTTTAGCTCTGAACCCCATTTTTTAATAGGGTTATTTGTTTCCCTGCGGTCTAACTTCTTGAGTTCTTTGTATATTTTGGATATAAGGCCTCTATCTGTTGTAGGATTGGTAAAGATCTTTTCCCAATCTGTTGGTTGCCGTTTTGTCCTAACCACAGTGTCCTTTGCCTTACAGAAGCTTTGCAGTTTTATGAGATCCCATTTGTCGATTCTTAGAGCATAAGCCATTGGTGTTTTGTTCAGGAATTTTTTTCCAGTGCCCATGTGTTCCAGATGCTTCCCTAGTTTTTCTTCTATTAGTTTGAGTGTGTCTGGATTGATGTGGAGGTCCTTGATCCACTTGGACTTAAGCTTTGTACAGGGTGATAAGGATGGATCGATCTGCATTCTTCTACATGTTGCCCTCCAGTTGAACCAGCACCATTTGCTGAAAATGCTATCTTTTTTCCATTGGATGATTTTGGCTCCTTTGTCAAAAATCAAGTGACCATAGGTGTGTGGGTTCATTTCTGGGTCTTCAATTCTATTCCATTGGTCTATCTGTCTTTCTCTGTACCAATACCATGCAGTTTTTATCACTATTGCTCTGTAATACTGCTTGAGTTCAGGGATAGTGATTCCCCCTGAAGTCCTTTTATTGTTGAGGATAGCTTTAGCTATCCTGGGATTTTTGTTATTCCAGATGAATTTGCAAATTGTTCTGTCTCAGTCTTTGAAGAATTGGATTGGTATTTTGATGGGGATTGCATTGAATCTGTAGATTGCTTTTGGTAAAATGGCCATTTTTACCATATTAATCCTGCCAATCCATGAGCATGGGAGATCTTTCCATCTTCTGAGGTCTTCTTCAATTTCTTTCCTCAGTGTCTTGAAGTTCTTATTGTACAGATCTTTTACTTGCTTGGTTAAAGTCACACCGAGGTACTTTATATTATTTGGGTCTATTATGAAGGGTGTCGTTTCCCTAATTTCTTTCTCGGCTTGTTTCTCTTTTGTATAGAGGAAGGCAACTGATTTATTTGAGTTAATTTTATACCCAGCCACTTTGCTGAAGCTGTTTATCAGCTTTAGTAGTTCTCTGGTGGAACTTTTGGGATCACTTAAATATACTATCATGTCATCTGCAAATAGTGATATTTTGACCTCTTCTTTTCCGATCTGTATCCCCTTGATCTCCTTTTGTTGTCTGATTGCTCTGGCTAGAACTTCAAGAACTATATTGAATAAGTAGGGAGAGAGTGGGCAGCCTTGTCTAGTCCCTGATCTTAGTGGGATTGCTTCAAGTTTCTCTCCATTTAGTTTAATGTTAGCAACTGGTTTGCTGTATATGGCTTTTACTATGTTTAGGTATGGGCCTTGAATTCCTATTCTTTCCAGGACTTTTATCATGAAGGGGTGTTGAATTTTGTCAAATGCTTTCTCAGCATCTAATGAAATAATCATGTGGTTCCGTTCTTTCAGTTTGTTTATATAATGGATCATGTTGATGGTTTTCCGTATATTAAACCATCCCTGCATGCCTGGGATGTAGCCTACTTGATCATGGTGGATGATTGTTTTGATGTGCTCTTGAATTCGGTTTGCCAGAATTTTATTGAGTATTTTTGCATCGATATTCATAAGGGAAATTGGTCTGAAGTTCTCTTTCTTTGTTGTGTCTTTGTGTGGTTTAGGTATAAGAGTAATTGTGGCTTCGTAGAAGGAATTCGGTAGTGCTCCATCTGTTTCAATTTTGTGGAATAGTTTGGATAATATTGGTATGAGGTCTTCTATGAAGGTTTGATAGAATTCTGCACTAAACCCGTCTGGACCTGGGCTCTTTTTGGTTGGGAGACCTTTAATGACTGCTTCTATTTCCTTAGGAGTTATGGGGTTGTTTAACTGGTTTATCTGTTCCTGATTTAACTTCGATACCTGGTATCTGTCTAGGAAATTGTCCATTTCCTGAAGATTTTCAAGTTTTGTTGAATATAGGCTTTTATAGTAAGATCTGATGATTTTTTGAATTTCCTCTGAATCTGTAGTTATGTCTCCCTTTTCATTTCTGATTTTGTTAATTTGGACGCACTCTCTGTGTCCTCTCGTTAGTCTGGCTAAGGGTTTATCTATCTTGTTGATTTTCTCAAAGAACCAACTTTTGGTTCTGTTGATTCTTTCTATGGTCCTTTTTGTTTCTACTTGGTTGATTTCAGCTCTGAGTTTGATTATTTCCTGCCTTCTACTCCTCCTGGGTGTATTTGCTTCTTTTTGTTCTAGAGCTTTTAGGTGTGCTGTCAAGCTGCTGACATATGCTCTTTCCTGTTTCTTTCTGCAGGCACTCAGCGCTATGAGTTTTCCTCTTAGCACAGCTTTCATTGTGTCCCATAAGTTTGGGTATGTTGTATCTTCATTTTCATTAAATTCTAAAAAGTTTTTAATTTCTTTCTTTATTTCTTCCTTGACCAGGTTATCATTGAGTAGAGCATTGTTCAATTTCCATGTATATGTGGGCATTCTTCCCTTATTGTTATTGAAGACCAGTTTTAGGCCGTGGTGGTCTGATAGCACGCATGGGATTATTTCTATCTTTCTGTACCTGTTGAGGCCCATTTTTTGACCAATTATATGGTCAATTTTGGAGAAAGTACCATGAGGAGCTGAGAAGAAGGTATATCCTTTTGCTTTAGGATAGAATGTTCTATAAATATCCGTTAAGTCCATTTGGCTCATGACTTCTCTTAGTCTGTCGACATCAGTTTAATTTCTGTTTCCATGATCTGTCCATTGATGAGAGTGGGGTGTTGAAATCTCCCACTATTATTGTGTGAGGTGCAATGTGTGTTTTGAGCTTTAGTAAGGTTTTTTTTACGTATGTAGGTGCCCTTGTATTTGGGGCATAGATATTTAGGATTGAGAGTTCATCTTGGTGGATTTTTCCTTTGATGAATATGAAGTGTCCTTCCTTATCTTTTTTGATGACTTTTAGTTGGAAATTGATTTTATTTGATATTAGAATGGCTACTCCAGCTTGCTTCTTCTGACCATTTGCTTGGAAAGTTGTTTTCCAGCCTTTCACTCTGAGGTAGTGTCTGTCTTTGTGTTTGAGGTGTGTTTCCTGTAGGCAGCAGAATGCACGGTCCTCGTTGCGTATCCGGTTTGTTAATCTATGTCTTTTTATTGGGGAGTTGAGGCCATTGATATTGAGAGATATTAAGGAATAGTGATTATTGCTTCCCGTTATATTCATATTTGGATGTGAGGTTATGTTTGTGTGCTTTCATTCTCTTTGTTTTGTTGCCAAGACGATTAGTTTCTTGCTTCTTCTAGGGTATAGCTTGCCTCCTTATGTTGGGCTTTACCATTTATTATCCTTTGTAGTGCTGGATTTGTAGAAAGATATTGTGTAAATTTGGTTTTGTAATGGAATATCTTGGTTTCTCCATCAATGTTAATTGAGAGTTTTGCTGGATACAGTAATCTGGGCTGGCATTTGTGTTCTCTTAGGGTCTGTATGACATCAGTCCAGGATCTTCTGGCCTTCATAGTTTCTGGCGAGAAGTCTGGTGTGATTCTGATAGGTCTCCCTTTATATGTTACTTGACCTTTTTCCCTTACTGCTTTTAATATTCTTTCTTTATTTTGTGCGTTTGGTGTTTTGACAATTATGTGACGGGAGGTGTTTCTTTTCTGGTCCAATCTATTTGGAGTTCTGTAGGCTTCTTGTATGTCTATGGGTATCTCTTTTTTTAGGTTAGGGAAGTTTTCTTCTATGATTTTGTTGAAGATATTTACTGGTCCTTTGAGCTGGGAGTCTTCACTCTCTTCTATACCTATTATCCTTAGGTTTGATCTTCTCATTGAGTCCTGGATTTCCTGTATGTTTTGGACCAGTAGCTTTTTCCGCTTTACATTATCTTTGACAGTTGAGTCAATGATTTCTATGGAATCTTCTGCTCCTGAGATTCTCTCTTCCATCTCTTGTATTCTGTTGGTGAAGCTTGTATCTACAGCTCTTTGTCTCTTCTTTTGGTTTTCTATATCCAGGGTTGTTTCCATGTGTTCTTTCTTGATTGCTTCTATTTCCATTTTTAATTCCTTCAACTGTTTGATTGTGTTTTCCTGGAATTCTTTCAGGGATTTTTGTGTCTCCTCTCTATGGGCTTCTACTTGTTTATTTATGTTTTCCTGGAATTCTTTCAGGGATTTTTGTGTCTCCTCTCTATGGGCTTCTACTTGTTTATTTATGTTTTCCTGGAATTCTTTCAGGGATTTTTGCGATTCTTTCAGGCATTTTTGCGATTCCTCTCTGTAGGCTTCTACTTGTTCTCTAAGGGAGTTCTTCACGTCTTTCTTGAAGTCCTCCAGCATCATGATCAAAAATGATTTTGAAACTAGATCTTGCTTTTCTGGTGTGTTTGGATATTCCATGTTTGTTTTGATGGGAGAATTGGGCTCCGATGGTGCCATGTAGTCTTGGTTTCTGTTGCTTGGGTTCCTGCGCTTGCCTCTCGCCATCAGATTATCTCTAGTGTTACTTTGTTCTGCTATTTCTGACAGTGGCTAGACTGTCCTATAAGCCTGTGTGTCAGGAGTGCTGTAGACCTGTTTTCCTCTCTTTCAGTCAGTTATGGGGACAGAGTGTTCTGCTTTCGGGCGTGTAGTTTTTCCTCTCTGCCGGTCTTCAGCTGTTCCTGTGGGCCTGTGTCTTGAGTTCACCAGGCAGCTTTCTTGCAGCAGAAAAGTTGGTCTTACCTGTGTTCCCGAGGCTCAAGTTCGCTCGTGGGGTGCTGCCCACGGGCTCTCTGCAGCGGCAGCAACCAGGAAGACCTGTGCCGCCCCTTCCGGGAGCTTCAGTGCACCAGGGTTCCAGATGGTCTTTGGCTTTTTCCTCTGGCGTCCGAGATGTGTGTGCAGAGAGCAGTCTCTTTTGGTTTCCCAGGCTTGTCTGCCTCTCTGAAGGTTCAGCTCTCCCTCCCATGGGATTTGGGTGCAGAGAACTGTTTATCCGGTCTGTTTCCCTCAGGTTCAGGCGGTGTCTCAGGCAGGGGTCCTGCCGCTCCTGGGCCCTCCCCCATGGGAGCCCAGAGGCCTTATACAGTTTCCTCTTGGGCCAGGGATGTGGGCAGGGGTGAGCAGTGTTGGTGGTCTCTTCCGCTCTGCAGCCTCAGGAGTGCCCACCTGACCAGGCAGTTGGGTCTCTCTCTCACAGGGTCTGGGGGCAGAGAGCTGCTGCGGGCCGGGATCCGCGGGTGTCTCTATCCACTCTTCTAATAGTGATTTGTTTACCCAGACATCTATGACTAATATGAGTTTTGATCTAAGGAAAGTTTCTGTTGAACAGAATAACCTTCCTTTCCTGATGTTGACTATTTAAAAAAGAGTGGCTCTTACACATTTGTTCTGGGGTTTTCCAAATAAGCTCTTTAATTCCATCAAATATAAAGATGCTAATGAGTCTATCTTCAGTCCTAGAGAGCACTATTAGTCCATGGCTTGACCTGGCTTTGGATTCTCATATTTCCCCACCTACTGCTCCTAATTAAGCAGACAAGAGTCTGGGTGAATTTCACTGCTCATGATACTTGAAAATGTTTTTCAGAGTGCGTAAGTATAATGAGGTTGATTGCTGCCACCTTTTTTCCCCTGGGAACAATAGGGAGAGAGGGGGAGGAGATCAGGGGTTTTAGTCCCCAAATTAAGCACAATAGAAATGACAAACTACTGTGTATTTTGAAGGATCCTCTTCTTTTTTGTAGTATAGAGTTAATGTTGCAAAAACTAAGTACAAGATCTCATTTAGCAACTGGCTGGATTAGAATGCAAGTTAAATTTTCTGTTCTTCAAATCACTGCTATTAAAGGGGGATTCTTGGTAAGAACAAATGGGATTTGAACGTTGGAATGGCTAAATATGATAAGATTTTGCAAATCTGAAAACATTGAACCCTGAATTCTAATGAATCTACTATATTCAGGGGAAAAAGTCTCTGTCCCAGCAGGGCCTAACTATCTGTGTGAATAATCCCTGTTGCCCAGAGAGACTGTGATGGCCTCATCTGAAGGAGTTGCTGTGTCAGATCATATTTCTTCATGTCAGTGCACATCTCTGCCCACTCTTGCTGTTTCTATACTTTAACCAGGGTTAATTAACTATAGACCCTGACTTTATGGTAGAAAATGTGGCTCATGAGGCTTTCTAGTACATCAAAGTACCCAGGCTTTCTACTCTATAAATACAGAAGCCTAGAGAACACACATGGAAATGGATATTAAAGATAAGTGCTAATTTTAGAGACACACAATGTTGGATCTAAGTTAGTTTATTGATATATGTTCATCAAGCAGAACTTCTGCATTTAATGTCATGGCACAAAGTTAAATAGGATTCTTACTGGTTGGTTGAAATTCAGGTCAAAATATGGTTCATGTGAGTAAACTAAAAATACCAGACCTATTTTGCTTTAATGTCAGGGAGGGATTAAAAGTATTACATGTTTGTCAAGGTCTATTCACCAAGCTTGGGGAGTTTCAAAGACACACCTCAACCATATGATGATACATATCTGAGGACAGTGCTATGCTCACAGGTATAAGGCAAGAGGTAACTCCTCTGGACACCTAGAATGCTGGACAGTAGGTCCAGGATGGCAGCTGTATGACAGCAATGGAGTTTAAGAGCTTTGGCATCTCTAGTAGAGGCTCCCTCAAAGAGGACTCAGTATAGGAAAAAATGGATTGAGCATCTTTTTAAACAGTAGGAAGTTGCAAGTCGAAAAGCAAGTAAGAAAACAACAGACCCAATTCCAGAGCAAAGAAAAGACTGTGTAGACAAGTAAATACAAGCTTTAGAAATGACAATAAATCAAGATCTCATTAAAGACATCAAACAGAAAGAGGACTAGAAAACTGTTATTAGCTTGGAAGATAGTTTCCAACACAATTCCTTTGACCACTGAAGGTGAAATTGACTCCTGAGGCTGACCAAACAGTGAGAGCTGGTGTGTGTGAAAACGAACAAAGTGGACCTCCTTTCAATACAGTCCAGTTTATCATATTTTCTATTATAACATGCACATGGACACCCATTCCTGTGTTCTACTCTACTGTCTCTAGCTTTGTTTCCTATTTCACCAAGTACTGAACCAAACATAGTACACATATCTTCAACACAAATGTGGGAAGAAAAAAATAAGCATTATGGGAGAATAGATCCATATAGTAGTAAGCCGTGAGGGGAACTGATGATCACAAATTTTAAAAAAAATTGATTACAAAAAGTTTACAGTTTACATGAGATTTATTCCTTCAACCCCAGAAGGTTCTGATATAGTGTTAACATTTAGCTTGTTGTCATTTTCATTTAAAAAGGATTGAGTTCTTTGAAGGTCCTGTGTGTCCTTCATCTGTGGTGTATGAATTAGACAGCAAGCACAGGCAAGAACACAGGTTAGGGAAGAATCAAGTGCTTTCTCCTCATGCGATTGTATTATCTGGCATCTGTGGTTTTGGTTAGATGTGCATGTTAGTCTGAATCTTCATATTGCTGTTGATCTCTTTGGTATGAGGAGGAAGAAGTGGCATTCAGATCTTTGGATGAACCTGAGTAGGGTGTATTGTTCTGCACCTCTTGCTCTGAAGCTATGTTGGATAAACAGGTTACGTATGTGTATGGAACCAGGCTCTGAAAAGACGCAGGGTAATTATCTGGCCTCAGATCTTCTGACCGCTGGTCTGTTGGTTTCTGGCATGTATCTTCTGTATCTCCTGGTTCTCTGTCTCCTGACTGAGCATCATCTTCAGACACATCTTCTATTAAAACACCAGATTCAGAGTCTTGTTGTCTAGTATCTTGACGCAGACCTACTTGAAATATAAAGTTTCGCAATTGATGATCTGGGGTTTGCTGAATTATGGTGGTGTGGGGTTGGATTTGTCGGTATAGTGCCCTTTGCCTTAAGGATTCTCTCTCTAATAGCTCTTGGGATTCCCAGTCTAGGGAAGGCTGCACTGCAAACTGCCATTCTTGTGCTTTCCAATCTTTGTTTCTCCAACCTTGGCTTACCCAGTCTTGGGATCTCTGGCTAATAGGCTGCCAGGATGGAGTTGACCAGAAGGAGCATGAACTTTCTGTGTATTGATGGCTTTGGGAGTCCCAGTTATCACTCAACTGCATTGGGGATCTCTTTATTAATACTTGTTGTCCTCCCTGCCAATTTTGGAGCTGGGTTTTTTCCTCTTTGGGATGCTGGTCTTCAGCTGGTTGAACTTGAGCTTGCTCTTGTGGAGGTTGCTCTTTATCACACTGCTGATCTTTATTCTCTTTGTCTTTTGATACTAGCTCCTCTACAGATTTTTGGTGTTTGATTTGCTCAGTTTGGGATTGTTGTACTGGGACTTCCTCCTCTTTGACCTGCTGATCTTCAGCTTGCTCTTGAGTTTGGGTATATGCATTTTGTTTCTCTGTGGTATGTTTCTTTGGGGATATCCAGGCTTTGATTTGCTGATCTATGGATTTCCGTCTTGTACTTCTACTTTGTATGTCCTCAGAGTATCTCCTTGGTTTCTCAGTTTTGACTTGCAGGTCCAAAGAATATCTCTTGGGATAGAATTGCCCACGTTTGCCTGGCAAGGATAAGGAAAGTCTTCTCGTGGGTTTCTTGTCCTGATTAGACTGCCATTCTTCAGTCATCTCCATGACTTCTGTTCGAATGTCCTTATAAAATATTTCTGGATGTTGCTGGATTTGAACTCCAGTGTTTAGTATTTGAGGTACTATATTTTGGGTTTGAGTGTTTTGGGATATTTTGTCTTGAGATAGTATATCTTCGTATTTTATATTCTGGGATGGAGTAATTTGGAATGGAGTATCTTGGGAGGAAATCTCTTGTGACAGAATCTCTTCAGGCTGGATGTCTTGGGATGGTGTATTTTGAGTTAGTGTATCTTGGAATGGAGTTTCTTGGTATGGAGTCTCTTGAGATAATGTGTCTTTAGTTAGTGAATGTTGGAATGATAGCTCTTTGGATGGAGTTCCTTGGGTTGGAGTCCCTTGGAATGGAGTCCCTTCAGATGGAGTCCCTTGAGGTGGAGTCCCTTGGGGTGGAGTGCCTTGAGATGGAGTCCCTTGGGATAGAGTCCCTTGAGATGGAGTCCCTTGGGGTAGAGTCCCTTGAGATGGAGTCCCTTGAGGTAGAGTCCCTTGAGATGGAGTCCCTTGAGGTAGAGTCCCTTGGGATAGAGTCCCTGCAGATGGAGTCCCTTGAGGTGGAGTCCCTTGGGATAGAGTCACTGCAGATGGAGTCCCTTGGAATGGAGTCCCTTGGATTAGGGTGCCTTCAGATGGAGTCCCTTGGATTGGGGTCCCTTCAGATGGAGTCCCTTGGGGTAGAGTCCCTTGAGATGGAGTCCCTTGGGATAGAGTCCCTTGAGATGAAGTCCCCTTGGGCAGAGTCCCTTGGGATGGAGTCCCCTTGGGTGGAGTCCCTTGGGATAGAGTCCCTTGTGATGGAGTTCCTTGGGGTGGATTTCCTTGGAATGGAGTCTCCTGCGATGGTATTTCTTTTGTCAATATATATTGGTTTGGAGTCTCTTGAGGTGATGCATCTTTAGTTAGTGTGTCTTGGTACGATGGCTCTCGGTGTGGAGTCTCTTGGGATGATATGTCTTGAGCTAGTATAACTTGGAATTGCATGTCTTGGGGTGGAGTGTATGGAGAAGGGATGTCTTGGTCTTGGTTGTCTTGAGATGGGATGTTTTCAGACAGAAAATCTTCAGATGCCAGATCATATGACTCTGAAATATGGAGTGATGGCTGTTTAGATTGTAAGACTTGTGTTGACAGAGATGCCACTAATGATTGGGATGACAAATTTTCAGGTGAAAAATGGAGGAAATTATGTGAAGAAGGAGTTTTAAGACCTTTGACTGACGCATTTTCATAGTCAAGCACATTGGATTGCATATCAGAAGTTTGGCGTATAATAGATGATAGGTCCTCATCAATCAGGTGATCAGTTCTAGAGTCTTTCTGAGGGGTATTTTCTGAAGAGTGTGGTTTTAATGAGAGAGGTAGAGTATTCAATTTGGCTTCTTGCTCTGGGGAGAGTGGAGGAATAGCCTCCTGTTCCACTGGAGGAACATGCATAGAAGACGTTCCTTTATCGCTTTTCTGTGGGATAGTTTTGGGAGCTGAAGGATTTCTTGAGACTCTTAACTTGAAGAAAGCATAACCTCCTAAGAAAACACTTTTTATGCTTGAAACTGTCTTATCCTTGGAAGATTTTTCTTGAAACTCAAATTGTAATGTATTATTTTCTTCTGGGGTAGGATGTTCAATATTTAGAGGACTTTCTGAAGGAAAGAAGAACACAGCCTGTAATATTAAGGAGAAAGGAGAGTGTTAATAGGCCAGAATTGTCTTTATGTCTTTTTTAAACTGTATTCTCAAATTATCTTTCCTCTTTCATGAACTCATGTAGGTAGAAAGGAGATGAAGGTAAAACAGCAATCAGCATCTCTGTTTTTCCTGTCGATTCATAAGTATTGATTTGTGTGAGTCACCATCCTTATAAACTAGGTATTGAACAGAGGAATTTGATCAAAATTGCCTCAGGATTTCTCTGATACTTAATACTAAATTTTCTAAGACATTTGAAGTATCCAGTTAATAGTCACACACAAAAGTCTAATATTTGACTGAATGTTAGTAGTAAAAGATAAACAGATTTTACCCTTAAAGTGCTTGAAATTATAATCAAACACATGAGTAGATAATAATAAAATTATTAGCACATTGCCTATTATTGAAATAGGTATGATATTCTGAGGAAGAGTTCATACAGTATCATTTAAAAGAATGATATATTCAAGAAACTATCTACCCAAAGAGTTAAAAGAATACTATGCTAAAACCTCCAAAATATTGCTAAAAATATTTTTAAGGAGAACTAGACAAATGGAGATCTTCCCCATGTTTGTTCATAATAAGGCTTAAATTTGTTAAAAATCAACACTGTGCCAAAATACACAAATTCAATACTATCCATATCAAAATGTAAATAAATAACTTCTCTCAGTTATACAGAAAACTAATTTCGAATTTATGTGGACTATTAAGGGTCCTAGAATAAGCAAAATCATTTAAACAGAAGAATAATAGTTGGAAAAATAATTCAACATTCATAAAATGTGGGGAGATAGGTAGATAGAATAGAGGGCACAAGCCAAACATCACATCTATAGTTCTTTGAGTTTCAAAAGTAATGCCAGGATCATTCTGTGTAAAAGGACAGTCTTTTTAACAACTGGCACTAGAAAAACTGAAAAATGAACTGAGCTCTCACCCAGCATAGAGAAATATCAACTCACAGTGGATCAAACTTAAAAGCCAATAATGTCCACTTTGGTAGACCCTTTTCCTCTGTAAGTCCAGTATCCTGGACTGATACTGCCCACAATCAGCACATGTTTTCCTTTTCCTTTCTAGAAACATCCTCATAGACAAACACAGAGGCCTTCTTTAGTCATCTAGGCTCTTTGTAATCCAATCAAGATGGCAATCAGGATTAGCTGTCACAGTTAGATTTGGTGATGATTTCATGTGCAAGACAACAAAAGAGGGCTGGAGAGATGGTTCATTTTGTAAAGTACCTACTGCACAAGCACAAGGACCTGAGTTCAGATGGCAGAAGCCATGTGAAAAGCAAAGCATGACAATACATTCTTGTTCCTCTAGCCTTGGGAGCATGGAAATGAGCTAGCCAGATCCATGAGCCCGTGGTTCAGTGAGAGACCCCGTCTTCAAAACAAATAAAAACTGGCCAAATTCAGGAAACTACACCATGTTGACCTTGAGCACACACAATGTGCATACATGCATATGCACACACACATGCACACACATGTGCACAGACCACACACACAATATCGCACATAGAATCAAACATAACAACAAAAGAAAGAAAAAGAATACATAAATCAGATTTGCTAAAAGTATGACTTTTGTAAATTGAAGGTACTGTCTGGAATGTTGAAAAATAGTAATACTCTGAAGGGTCAGGGTGGGATGAAATATCTACAGACCATTTATCTAATAAGAAATTGTATATATGAAAACACTAAGAAATAGGCATGGGTCTATAAAAAGCTCTTGTTCAAAGAAGATCTATCCCTGCAAACAGATACAACACCATAAAGAAAATCCAAATTGATCTTTGTGGGGATGGTAGGAACGAACCATGTCTTGATGGAAGATTTTATATATATATTCAAAACTTACTGCATGGCATACTTAGAATGGGTGCATTTGATTTTTAAAGTTAAAAGCAAGGAAGGAAACGAGCAAACCCTAGACTGGTGTTGGAAAGCAAGGTCAGAAGCTGCCCCATACCTCAGAATCCTGGAGTTCTGTGATACTAGAGATATTAATTAACCTTTCTGCTGAGTCTTAGTTCATTCTGAAGTAAAAAATAATACAAGGTGGCAATGATATAATATTAGTATGGGTATGAATTAAGTTGTCACCTAGTGATTACAATAATGTTTAATGTTATAAACAATCAATAAAGGCATACACTTTTCTCTTCACATTACTATGGGTTTTCTACAAAGTCCTGTATTTCCCTTTATATTTTTTCAGGAAAATAAAGAATTATATATGAAGAGAGATAATTGAAGACTGTATATATAACCAGAAAGGAAAGGAAGTTAATCTTATAGAGTAGCGTGAGCATCAATTTTAAGCTCAGCCCCCTCTGACCTTCCTAAATTTAGGAGTTTCAGCGCGGTATCTCAGTATATTGCTTTTGTACAATGTGGGGTGATGATGTCAGTGTGGTTGCAGTAGTAACAACTTCTGTGCTATTTGTACTTTTAGAGGTGGAAGGAGACAAGAAAATCAGGAGAGTTGGAAGCTTGTGGTCAAGAAGGCCTGGAGTATTCAATAGTGAACAGCAGGAGAGACCTTTTCTCACAAGGGACAAGGTTATCCTCTGACCTCCACCCTTGCTCTGTGGCATGAAGATACCTGTTCCCCATCCCCCACACATATACACTCAAGCATGCATCCATGTTCATCCACTCACATTCTCTCTCTCTCTCTCTCTCTCTCTCTCTCTCTCTCTCTCTCTCTCTCTCTCTCGGTTCTCATGATAACCCTGGGTTCACCTCTCTTGGACTGGTCCAACATCTGCTTCTTAAGGATACAATAGTCACAGAGATGCTGAACTCTACTATGGTGATGATTAATAAGATTGACAAAATTCCCTGTAAATAAGGAAGAGAAAGGAATCATATTTAGGATAAAAGTAGCATCATTTTAAAAACAGAGGCTGAGAACATTTTACACTTTATGACTGAGTTTGTGAAAACTCATATTCCTGTTGTTCTGTAGCTATTAAGTACTGCATCATTTTCATGTCTTTTTAGCAAGGAGAAGGTAACAAACTCCAATGTCTATAGGGCTAAGATAGTTTCTAGAGGGAAAGAAGGAGCACAGTGGACTGCGGTAGCATTCCTATAAGCATCTGCCATTTAGCTACAATGAATTATTTCTGTTTGTGGATAAAGTAATTCAATTCTTGCTTTCCCAAGGAGGCTGGATATGTACATTCTTTGAAGGGAAAGTCTCAGCTATGTACTCACCTATGTTAGGCAAATAAACCAACCCTTCAAGATGGACCTGGTTTATAGGTTGGCATTTTGTAGGCACTACTTTAAGGTAATGTTTTGATTGAGCAGCAAGATGGAGCAGTGTGGTATTCAAAAAGACTTAAATACTAGATTTGTACCAGCAAATTTTACCAGCAAAGCTGGGTACAATTGGGCCCAAGGTCACACCTATGCTGGGAAAGTGACTAAGGCTCTCTGAATCTCAGTTTCTTCATGCAGAAGCTTAAATAGCTCCCTGGTTGCTAAAGCTGAAGTGTGTACACCCTACTGTGTGGGGTTCCCTGCCTTCTGCCTTCTAACAGGAGAGAACTGGCCTCAGTACTTGTAAACCTTCCATCATGTGCACTTGGGCAAAGTAGGGTAGGACTTCATTCTCTTATAATTGTTTTCTGACTTTCCTTAGGAACTCAAGTCTAATTCTGGGTTGGTCTCAGCACACACAAGAAGGTTCTTTGGTTCACTTCAGTGGGTGAGTACAGGGATTAAATCATAGGAGATAATTTCCCATGATTCTACTTTCCTTTTGTCCTATTGGTTCACATTTTCAAATTCTAGGACTCGAGTATTCAAGATGTCACTATCAGAAGTAGACTTTGCTTTGGGATCAGAGGAAAGGCCTATTGGAATCTTTGACATGATTGAAAATGCTGTCAGGGCTGGCCTGATGACTCAGCATGTATAAGCATTTGAAATCTTCCAAGCTCGTGTTTGAGCTCCAGGATCCACATTTTTGAAGAAAAGAACTAACTCTTGCCAGATTCTCTCTGATGTACACACATAAGCTATGGCATTGTGAACCACACACACCTTGAGTAAATTAGTGTAAAAAATAATAAATATAATTATAATGTCATGTGTTACTTGTATGATAAGATAGACTCTTAAAATCTTAACTATAATTAGGGGCAAGAGAGATGACTTAGCAATTTTGAATGCTGGCGCTCTCCAGAAGGAGCTGAGTTCAATTCCCAGAACCTACATGGTGGCTCATAAACATTTGTAACTCTAGTCCCAGAGGATCCAATGCTATCTTATGGCCTCAGAGAACACTAGGCATGAAGATAGTGCACAGTCCCACATTCAGGCAAGGTACCCACATACATGTAAAAAAGTGAAATAAAAATGTATGTATAATTATATTTTCTGGTGAAGGAATATATCATTTACCATGCTGATTGAAAAATTATATATTTATATGAAATAGTTTGTATCTAAAATTATTGAAACAGCTCACTTAAATACTTTATTCCACTGTATTAACTTTCATGCCAACCAAGCAATTATTTGATCAGCAAAAAGGTAAAATTTAATACAATTGATGAGTTGATGTGATAATAGTTATACCAGCTAGAGCCACTGGGTATTAGTAGTTTGGCAAGTATTATTTGAAGTAATTCTTAGTACAGCTCAGTGACACATATGATGTTAAGATTTTAATTTTTTATAGGAGGAAAACCAAGATATAGAGACCCTGCCATGTTAGGCCAAGGCCACAAGCTTCCAGGAGCTAAAAGTAGGATTAAAAATCAAGAGACTATGTCTCCGGAAGCATCTATAATTCCATAATTCCATAATACATGAAGTCAGGATTAAAAATCAACTCGTCCTTGTGTCATGGACAAGGCTTGGCTGAGGTTACTCAAACTCCTCATTTGCAATCAGATCACTCACAAGGAGAAGTGTTTTGCCCACGACACACGGTCCGTCAAGGGAGGGTATATGGCAGAATTTGTGATGCTGTGTAAAGCTGAAGAGGATCAAGGCAATCCCAGCTAATGCAGTCAACGAGCTGAAGATGTTCATGACCGTGATGTCTTGCTTCTGGAAAACAGATGATGTGATAAAACATGATATAAAGCAAGTAAAAACTAAAGGTAAATATATCTTGTAGGGAATTTTCAGAACTCTTTTGCCTCTAGAGGCCTCAAAAGGTTCCTGTGATTGGAAGGCTCGACAAGTTCAGTTTTACTGGTCATAGTCAGAAGGCAAAGTGAGCTATAGGATGGGGGAACAATAACCTGTAGTCAGTTGCTACTGAAAATGTTCAGCTCAGCTCAGCAGCAAACTGTCTTTCATAACCTGGAAGGTCTGGTGTGTATTAACTTGGATGTAAGAGTTGATTTGGAGTCTTAGAATTAGAATTTGTACCAACCATTTGAGCTGTCTGGGTCTCAATTTTCTACCTTTTGAAATGAGAATGGCTTTAGTGCAGTATGTGTTTCCTAAATATTGAATGCTATAGCTGTATCATCATTACGTTAGGCCCCAGGTATATAAAGACTCTTGTGGGACTTGACAGTCCACAATCACATGGCTCGCTTATCCCCAGGAAGAGCAAATGGTGGTTAACAAGATCATTAATATGGTTAAAGATGGACTAGGGGTTAAAGATGCCCTTTTTATAGTCTTAATAAGGGAGGCAAAAAAAGTTGAATGCCCCCACTTAATTCCCTTCAATTAAAAAATATTTTTTGAGAATTTCCTATGTGTTTTGTGTTTGCAACATTGCCTTCCTTCTATCTTGTCCTTTGTTCCCCTCTCATTCCTCAAGTTCATGGCCTCTTATGAGCTAATGATTACATTTTACATGCATGTGCATACAATTTATAAACACTACCTACTGAGTTAATTTGCTGTTGCTCATTTGTATGTTTGTTTAGTGCTAAACATGTGGGTTTGGATCATCTACTAGGGCCTTGACCCTGGAATAGACTGATTTTCCCTATTTAGCAGTCATTAATTGTTCATTGTTCCTTTTCTAGGCGTGGGCCCTTGTTATGTTTTTCATTCTTGTTGGCATGTCAGTTGATGTTATTTTTCAGATGTTATTTAGGTAACCCTATTGTTGAGATCATGAGTATAGATTCCCTCTCATATACAGAAGATGCATTTCTGCATCTGGTTCCCGGGCTCTTATCGTCTTTTTGCCCCATCTTCCACTATGTTCCTTGAGCCTTCAGTATAAGGGTTGTACTGTAGATGTATCAGTTGATGTTGGCTACTCTCTGCTTAATTCCTTTATCTACTCCCAGCATGTTTGAAGGGAGAGGTATGTGTGTCTGGGCTTCTTACAAGAAAGGTGTGTGTATGTGGGTGGGGGGGTGTATGTGATGATAATATTTTCTTCATATTCATTTTTTCTTATTAAAAAGTAAGTGTTATTTCAGCATGTACCTACTGTACTTTCATTGGTTGCATTACGTCTGAAGATGGAAATGAAGCTAAGCATTTACATAGCCTATCTTTTCTGGAGCTGTGTGTAGCCTAGTGTGTCAAGACCGGGAAGCACACTTATGACTGTTTATCCTACACTGAGATCTTTACTGAAAACAAGTGGTTTTGGCAAAAAAAAAAAAAAAAAAAAAAAAGAAATAACAAAAAGCCAAGGAGCGTGCAAATCTGTCAAGCTCTCTCCATATTAAGCCCTTTGGTCTTTCTAGTTTTGGCTTCTACAGGGAACATTAAAAGACTAAGTTTATTGATGGATATTTGATCCCTCATGTAGATTGTGCCTTACAAATTGCACACCCAGCCCTACTCTCATCTGGTCCTTATTATATGACTGTGATGTCAGGATGTCTTAGAGAGGCATTGAATTTAGAAACTAAGTGACTGATCCATCCCATGCTTGGTGGAAAATATGACTGTGATGTCAGGATGTCTTAGAGAGGCATTGAATTTAGAAACTAAGTGACTGATCCATCCCATGCTTGGTGGAAAAGCTATAGTGGAAACCAGGTCTTCTGCAATTGCACCCCCATGTGTCATGTCAAAACTTTTCAACCTATAAAGTTCTTCATGGGGCATGGATGACCATTGAGAATGTCTCAGTCTCAGCTCTGGAGAAGGCTATATAGGGAATGTCAGCATTGATTTCCAAAGTGGCATTTGGGACATTAATTCCTCTCCCTAGGACCTCACTAGGGTTTATAACAATCCCTGATGAAACTGACAGAGGGTGGTAAAAACAGATCCAGTAACTTTGAGAGGAAGTCCACAGCTCTTGAGTTTTCAACAGTGATTAGATGAGAATAGGAACATTTGAATATCACTGTGTCCTTTTGTAAGTAATATCTTAATCTTCAAAGTACCTCTGAGAGATAGTTTTCCTTTGAGTTGACAGAGCAGCGAGAGCCAGAAAGCTCTGACTCAATGCTACAGTCCTGTGGCATCAGTGCCACATTTTGGTCTGATCCTCGGGCAGGCCTCCAAGCTAAGCCTCTGTTGGTGTTTGAGGTGGGGTAGGGATAGAAAATGAGGGTTACTTGGCTCAGTGATGGGTTTTGGTTGAGGTGGCACTTCTCAGCTTTGAGACTGTAGACATTTTGGTCAGATGAATTTTGTGTTGTAGGATGTCTTCCTGTGCTCCTTTGTTTTAAAGAACATTTAGAGGAAGCTAAAGAGATGCTCAGTAGTTAACAAGCACTGACTGCTCTTTCAGAGGACCGAGGTTCAGTTCGACAGTTTTGTAAGTTGGCTTACAAATATGTCATTTTAGTTCCAGGGGCTCTGACACCCTCTTCTAGGCATTGTGGGCACCAGCAATGCATACGGGACACATAAATACAAACAGGTAAAACATTACTACATATCTAAAAGGAAAATGGATGCTTAGAAATAACCCTATAGTTGCCAATATATACCTTATACAGTTATGAAAATTAAAAAATATCTTTGAACACAGTGAAGTATTTTCCCAGGGAAAGAGAAGGGGCAGAAAATCTACTCCCATTTAAAAATATTTAATTACAATGATGCAGGATGGTTCCCAGTGAATAGCTTTTATTTTGCTTGACCAGGGAAGTAGAATCAAGGAAAACAATGCAGAGATAATCATTAAAGGTTGGGTTTCAACTAGAAATTTAATACATAAAGAACTTTCTGGGAAACATTAAAACTTAAGGCCAAAGCTGTCAGAAAGCAAATAGATTTTAAACAACATAGAAATCGTCAAAGTGACTTACCAGAATTTGTCTTTGTTTATCATGGGACTTTGTGACAAATCCTGTCAGAAAAAACTATTTGGAAGAGAAGAGGTAATAGTTAACAGGTGCTACATTTAACCTGCTACAACACAATCTTCTTTGGGTTTTCAAACTGCTCCTAACAACCCCCAACTCCAACCACAAGAGCATCTAGTCTTTCAAGCCTGAGTGTTGGGACGAAAGGTCTTTGTTTTAATTCCATCTGTAGGAGTTGGTATTGGTACCTGGAGATGTTTGGGTCTTAGAATCTAAAGTCCTTATATTTCAGTACAGAGAGTGGAAAGTTACTGTTGGTATCTTCCTCTGTTTCACCAGGCCTATTTACCTCCAAGTCACTCTCAATGCTTTTCTTCTCTTTGGGCCTTATAGTATTACCATCCTTTTTCTGGGTAATTGCAACTTCTTCCCAAGGCTGTCATCCTTGAATTAATTTTCCACTCAAAAACCCACAATATACTCTAATAGGGTCACATCTTTCAACAAAAGTACTTTCCTTAAAAATCACCAAGAGATAACCTTTGATTTTATATTGACGTTACACAAATACATACATGTACATTGCTACCCTCTTCACAGTAGCTAAGAAATGAATCAGCTTAGATGCCCATCAGGTAACGAACAGACAGTAAATGAGTGGTTCCATTTTATGTATAACCATGCACTTTTCTTCTGCGGTTCTTTCCCACATCACACCCTTAGCTTGTGCTTTCTGTCATAGCCAGAGGATACATACATTCCTTCTATGACAACTAGTGAGAACCTGTTTATGAAGAAGCACTCTTCTGCTGCTGGTACCACGCCAGGTGGGTCTTCTACTAAACCCTCATACAGCTCCTTGGAACACCGAGCATAATTGTTAAACTGTCTGTCACATTTTTCAGAAAGGGTTTTGTTTATCAATACTTAACAGGCCTGAGATATTACCAAGCAGATGTAGTTGTACATTTAATGAATGTCTTCCCCACAGAGAATGGATTTTCAAAAAGCAGTAAATAAAACCATGTTAAAATTCACACCTGTGGATCTCACAAATCATACAGTTGGAGAGTGAGGAGGTAAGGACTGGGTTCACTTGGTTCTTTACACTAGAATGAATGTAGTTTAGAAATCGACATCATATTAATTTGTTGGAAAAGTGAAAAATGTTACCAGTTGTTTTTGAAATTCAAACTATAGAAAAGGCATGGAATGCTTATCAAACCACAGTACTGGTTTTAATAGAGACAGTGGTTTCATTAGATCCTTATTTCAGCTGTTTATTGGTTGATTAACATACATTCATTCACACATCTCATAGCTCAAGCATGATTCTAATTTCTGGGAATATTAAAGCAGATAAAACAGACCCACTTGTATGCCCTCTTGCATGTTTTGATTTGAGATGTTCTAATGAGTTTACCCTTAAACGTCTAGCACAGAATTAGGAACCAATGCTCTAGGGTTCTGTGGAACTAGCATTGTACTAAGACCAGTATGATGACTCTGTGATTACCCATGAGTTACAGTCATAAAAACCCTCAGAGGCTAAGAAGGGTGATGAGCTACAGTGATCCTAAAGTTTTCTTTCTCACTGAGTCCGAGTCTGTGAGTGCCTTTTGGATGTGCTCCAGTTATCTGTGTTCAAACTTACTCATTTGCACAGGATAAAGATGGCTATCTACTCATTTCATCTCCAGATCGGAACAGCAGGATGGACTAAACCTATGGGCTTTGGAAAACCGCTCTGTGGCTAGGGACAGTTGTTACTATAAGGGCAGTAGAAAATGGCTAGTGGAATAAAACAGGGTCACTTCTTCTGCCTTCTGCCATGGAGCGGGCTGCCTGTTTGGTTTCCCGAAGGAACACATTTGTAAGATTTATTGTCACAGAGATAAATCCAATCATATCTGTCTTTATAGCAATTTCTGACAAGTTCTTAGCAGATGATACTTACAATAACTGCTCCCCAGAATGGATATCCTGAGAGGATCACAAGAGGAACTTTTTTGGATGAAAACATGAAATTAAGTGTTACTATAACTCCAAGACCTATAATGACCAGAGAAAGAAGAATTTGGATGGCCTGGAAAGAGAAAATAAAGATGAGGTGACTGGAGCCCAGGTCTATGGGCTGCCCTATACACACCCCTGGCTGCATGCTACCCCAATCTAAACATGTTCCATGACTCTACCATGCTTGAGTCCCTCCTGATGTTAATTCTCCACTCTCTTCCTTTACTATGTCCCAGAATCATCAGTATATATTGCAACATACCTGTTTGAATTCATGTGGGATTAAACCTAATTTTGTAAGTGATTGTAAACTTCTCAAGGACAGGTCCCACAAATGATTCTCTTATACCCCCTTCCTCTTCTGTCCCACTGACCTCTTATAATGCCTCTACATTTTCAATGGTAAGTGCTGTCATTCCTTGGTTTGCATGAGAAAGTAGGTGGGAGGCTTGGTTCCAGGATTAAATTCTGAGGAAGTTTAAGTCTCTTGTATGTCATATTATTTGTAGATATTCTATACATACTTTCCTCTTTATACACTTTTTGTTGTTTAGACAGGGTCATCTCCTGTATTCAAAACTGTCCTCAAACTCACTATGTAGTACAGAATGACCGTGATCACCTGACTCTCCTGCCTCCACCTCCCAAAGCTGGGATGGTAGGCTTATGTCCCCATACTGTACTCCTCCTGTGTAGTTTAAATAGTCTCTTTGGAAGGTAATACACAAGAGCATCAGAAACTTTCATTTTCAGGTCTTTTTTGGGTATCATCTGCCTAGAAGTGAATACAATACTTAAGAAAACGTAAAAGCAGGAAGTATGTTTATTGTACTGTCTGTGGAATGGGTACAAGAAAACTAACTGCATATGTTCAGTACAGATAAGACTTTAAAACATTTTTCACTCCATGTTGGTTGAGCCTGTGGTTATGCATCCTTTAGACCTAGACTCCACTGATGGAGTTTGACCTCAATTTCACTTGCTGCTTAATTCTGTGATATTGCTACATTCTGGGGTCACTTCCTGAAGAAGGTGTTTAGAAAAATTATATAGTTTCCTGCTTCCCTGTGCTAGAAATCAAAGATCAGAACTAGCCCTCCCAACCCACAATGAGGCATTCCTAGGCTCTCCCTAGAGTTATAGGAGTTATTAGAACAGTCATCCTGAGAGTTACTTAATTCATCATCTCAGAAGCATTTCTGCATTGACAGCTGAGAGCTAACATACAGAGACCCAGGGCACACTGTGCATTGGACTTCTACAGAGATCTTCTGGTTCTCTTTCTTTTAATCAAAATCCAGGGAAGTGGCACATAGTGACTCTTCTCTGTGGATACGGCTTTCTTGCACAAGGAAATGACTTAGATGTGCTGCTTTTCTATTTTTTGAAAAAAATTTGTATATGTATAAAATGGATTTCTCACATTTATCCTATTATTTTTTCTTACCCCCTCTCCCCATACCCCTGATCCTCATGCCGACCCTTTCTTCTTTCTAACTCCTCTTTCATTTTCAGGTCTTTTTTTTTGGGTGACTCACTGGCTTTAATTAGAGGTACTTATTTTATGTGTTTGTTGGAGCATAAGCAAATTTACTGTGTTATTTATTGGAGCATGGGCAAACTTACCAGTAGCTACACTATTGAAGGAAATTACTGATCCACCCCTGCTAGCAACCACTAGTTGTGAAGAGCTCCTCCAGGAAGGTGGAGATTGGGGAGTTTCCTTCACTGTAGGAAGGCTATATTGCAGAAGAAAGACCAGGGAGACTAACTCATTCTCTGAATGTTATTGCACAAAGCTACCTCTGTAGACAAATGTGGAGATACAACCCCTTATTTCCCCTCTGGGTGACCCATGATAAGGCAGAACTCACCCCTAAAAGTTTTGGCTCCCCCTTAAGAAAATCGAGCAGAGAGCTATGAGGTCTATATGGATAGGCAGTCAAGACAGTTTCGTCTGGGTCTATAATGATGACATGGTTCCTTCTCTTCTCCTCAGATGGCGCCTCCATGATTCAGTGCAGATCTTTGTTAGGAGAGGAGCGAAAGGATATTGCAGCAATAATCATGATGTATTTCTTCCCTAGGGCCCCATTGAGTCCTCCGCAATGAGCCCTTCGCAGTTACTTAGTACTAGAACCACAGAATCCCAGTCATTGGGTCATAGAATATGAGAATTCTAGAGTGTGTCAGCCCTCTTGATTCTTACAGAGGAAACCTGGAAAGCTTACTGTATTATCTGATTGCTTAAAAAGCATATAGTAAACACAAAACTAGATAGATGGCGCTCACAAAAGGAATGCCTGTGTCTGTATTAATATATATGCATAGCTACACATATACACACATACACTCATGCATACACATATATTTAACAATTATGGTCTGATACTCTACCAGATACTAATTATGACTTCGCATGGTTTAGAATTTTGTTTTACAGGCTACTCTTTTATATTTATGTGTTCATTGTGATTTCAAGTGCCAAATCACCTAGGCAAACAGTTTAATAAGGCCAAACATAATATATGCAAATATTATCTGAGAGATTTCCTAGCCTGCAGCAATCACAAATACCAGCGTTTCTTACCTTGTATTTGCTGGTGTTTTGACATATTACTTCTCTTGAAATTTTCATGAACTTGCTTATGAAACATAAAGGAACTAAGTCTTTGGCATATCTGGTCTGCCCCAGGTCCTGTGCAAGGGGCTTAGTTTGTTTCAATGTACATTGTGGTGGCACATTGGACAATTTTCAGTGCTCGAACTGAGGAGCAGGAGGACCAAACTGCCAAAGGATAAATACCAAGGGCCAAGTGAAGGAGCCAGTCCTTCTGTCTCCAAAATCTGTTTTTACTGTTCAATCATACTTTCTCCCTTTGCAAATGGAGTTTCCTTCCTTTAGAAAAAATGTTATTGTTTAACAATACGCCTTATAGTATAAACATAAATGGCGAATTGTGTCTATGTTTTCTAGCCTTTTAAGGATATCAAACAAAAACAAACAAGCAAAAAAACAGTCAAGGAAACAAATGATCCGATTATAATTGGGCAAGAGATTTAAACCGAGTTATAAATGGAAGAAATAAAAGTAGCTAAGAAATAGCTCAAAAAGTATTCATTATGCTTAGCAATTAGGGAAATGGAAATTAAGAAAAAACTTTGAGATTTTGTCTTCAATAAGAATGACAAAGATAAAAACATTGACAACCAAGCCTGGTGGGGTTGTGGGGAAAGGGGAATACAAATTAGTGCAACTGTTCTGGAAATCAGTATGGAGAATCCTCAAGGAATGAAAGATAAATCTACCCAATGGCCCAGCTATACCACAGCTTGGCATGTGCTGAAGGGACTTGACATCCTGTCCACAGGCACTTGTTAACCATCTTCATTGCTGTCCTATTCATAATAACCTAGAAATAGAAACAGCCCAAATGCGCTTCAGCAGAAATAGATAATGAGAATATGGTACATATACAAGATAGAATGTCCAGCTTTAAAGAAAAGTGAAATTATGAATTATGTGGACAAATGGATGGACCTAGAAAAGATTACATTGAGCGAAGTACCTCAGGCCTGGAAAGACTGATTGCCACATGCTCTGTCTCATCTATGGTTCTTAGCTTCAGTTAGATGTGAGTATACAATATGGAGTAGCTGCAGAAACCAAGAAAGTCTAAAAGGGTTCATGGTGAGGGGCCTTGACATGGAAATAAGAGGATACAGGTAATATGGAGCAGGAAATAGAAAAATGGGAGGGGACTGCAATTTGGAAGTTGGAGGGGTGGTTAATACAGAAGGAGAAGGGATGAGGGACAAATAACACGTTTGTTTGATAAAGCCTCAAGGAGTCTTACTATTCTATATTTATCCAAATTATACATAATACATATAAGTGTATGCATTTTCATCTACCTATCTTCCATCTATCTATCTATCTATCTATCTATCTATCTATCTATCTATCTATCTATCTATCATCTATCATTTTAGGAAGTTATGCCACTAGTGCTGATAAAGCTCACTCCAAGAATCATAGACTAAGAAAAATTCCAGTACCAGGCACAAGACCTATCCTTTAGAATGGTTGGCCAGAGAAATCCAAGTGACTCCCTCCCCAAACAATATAGACTATAGCTGTTGCTGCCCTCGGTCGCTTCTCAGAGGTCGAAAGCCTTTTTGCTGAACACAACACACACTTAGGACACAAGTCTAATCCGAAGGCCTCTTCTTTGATCTAGCTTACATCAGTATTTCCAATACTGTGCAAGCTGCCCAAGAAGGGAAGCGATCAATAGCCATCCCCAGTTATTTCACCTATGATTCACAACAATGACCAGCATGGCAAGATATCCTTAAAGAGACACTACTGGTACTCATAACCTTGTCTGCAACCAAGAACCATCTAAGGTTACTGAAGGCCCACTGAATAGGAAAGAAACCATTCCTGATACCAGAAACTTAGCCAACGACCCAGGGCTAGTGAGGTCAGGACCTTAGAATAAAACTACTTCCTTCACTTTGCTAGAACAGCAAAATTGTTCCACTCTAAATCTTACCCACAGGTAAGCGTAGCTATCACCTCTCATCATAAAGCTTCTCTTTACAGCAAGTAGAGACCATCACTGAAAACCACGACTAGGCACAATGCAAAGATGAGTATATCATAAGAATCACAGATCCAGTGGGCACATCTATATCACAGCCCTTGTTCCTGCTCAGGGAACATCTCAGAAGGAGTGGAAAGAGTGTGAGAGCCGGAAGACCAAGATGTCTACTTGAAACAGTCTTTCATAGAAATGGCTGCGTGAAGAAGAACTGGAGAGTGGTAGTATCAATAAACATGCTAATGTGAAAGGGGGGAAAATCTCATGGGAACCCACTTCTAGACAAAGAAATATTGACAACTAATGACTGCTGAGATAGGAAGAGTTAGCCTCTCCCAGGGATGAGTCCACTAACTGGTTGTCCATTAAAAAGGATTCAGCCCTGAAACCGTATGCATACAACAAATATGGACTCCCTAGGCTATGTTAATATATTTGTGCATAGTTGTACACACACACACACACACACACACACACACACACACACAGCAATAGTAATCAGGGAGGAAGAGGTTATCAATTTGGGGATAGGAAACAAAGAAGGAGTTCAATGGAGAGTACTTGGGAGGAGTGCAGGGAGAAAAAGTAGGAGACAAGTAATGTCATTATCTTTTAATTAAAATGTATAAGATAATAGTGATGATGATGATGATGATGATGATGATGGTGATGATGGTGATAAGAAAATAAAAGAGTGTGTACTGCTCTTTCAAAGGGCTGGAATTCACTTCCCAGCACTGATATCTAGTGGCTCATAACTTCCTATAAGGGGCAGCTGATACCTCTGGTCTCTGAAGGCACATGCATTTCCATAGCATGTTCATTTGTATGTTTGGAAAACTTACATATATTTTTTTCAGTTACACATTTCTCTTTGGAGAGCAACATTAGAAGCTCTCTTTCTTGAGTTAGCAATGTTGATTTTTTTCCAAACCAACAACTAAGTTGTTATTGCTTATATATGTCCAATATCTTACTCAGTCTACTACTTAGATGAGAGAGTACACCATGATTAATTATAGTTTTTGAATCTAAAGAAAAATAAAGCCATTGTACTGGGGCTATAACTCAGTGGTAGAGCACATTCTTAGTGTGTGCAAAGCCCAGGGGTGTGGGGTGTGTGTGTGTGTGTGTGTGTGTGTGTGTGTGTGTGTGATTTCAATATATATTGAAATCATTAAGTGAGACAGAAATAAGCCACTTTTCTCAACCTAGTCTCACTCTGTACCCAGGCTGACTTTGAACTCATGTCAATCTTTTCTGCTTCAGCCTCTCAAATGCTGGGATTACAGGCATAAAGCATAATGACTGGCTATGATTTATTATTTCTTTTTATTGTTGGGGCATCAAACCCAGGAGCTTGTACAGGCCGTCCTATTTTCAAAGGCTCTCAAATGCTGTTGGAATGCATAATGTCTACTATTTAAGCCAAGGAATGTGCAAGTAACGCAGAGAAAGACCTTACCTAGCCATGTGACCCTGGCAGCTTCCACCCCTGAAGGAGTACAGACTTTCTCAGCTAACAACACTGTCTGTTCACTCTGTTTGGAGAAGTTGGTACAGTTTGTGGTCACTGCAGAATGGGGAATGGGAATTTCGCTGACTTGGACTTTAAGAAATGACTTTCAGTGGAAATGAGTGACTCATATTGAAACTACGACAGACAAGCTTTTCTTCAGATGTTTATTAGGATCTACCAAGGTTGAGATTTCAGGAAAGTCTAGCTGTGCTCTGCCACAAGCACTAGATTTCTTCTTTCTTCTTCTGTATTTCATATCCATTACTGCAACAAACTGCTTTTGACAAGTTAGGGATGATCTTGTGATTGAGGCAAGAAAAATGCACCCTAAAGAATAAAATTCATTAATTGAGTTTAACACTTTGATTTTGGGGGTAGGGTTTAAAATATCTTCATATATTTCCCTCAAATATAGCAATGTATTATCTTATGGTACTGCTTATGCAAACTTTATCGTAAATATAGTTGCAGCAATATTAGTTCACACAAATGCCGCCCTTGGTCTCTCTTGTTGCTTTCTAGTGTCTCATAGTTGAATCATAATTCGTTCAAATTATGTTTTCTTGTTCATTGTAGCATTTAGGAGAAATGAATACAGTTTAAAATTATAACACAAGGGGCTAAAAAAGGCAAGGGAAAGAGCAGAAAAAACATCCACAAAACAATAAAGTCTTGGTAAAATCACATTAGCAAGGGCTTGGCCATGGAGACTGTCTCAGATGCCAGATGTCAGTATATATTTCAAGAACAAGGCTGTATAAACTCTCTTTCTCTTGGTTTATTTATGAAATTTCATGAGCCAATTTCTAGAGCCAGCTTGTTTCTTGGGGAAGGATTTTCTGTCTGCTCTGCTGTCCCCAGGCACTAGCTGACCCCAGGTGAACTCTTATTTTCCATCTGATCTTTTAGGTCTGTATCACTGTAGCTCAGAGCAGGGGACACAGTGGGTGTCAGAGAGATATCAGGTACTTACCCCAGGCTTGTTGGAGTAGACTTGCTTCCACCAAAAGATAGAACTGTATACAGCTAGCAAAACTTCCAGCACGATGAAGAGGAGCATGATCCCCAGAGTACTCTGCAAAGCAGCACAACTGAGTGGGACCCCACACAAAGCCTCTGGGTCCGCTGAGCAGGGGTCAGGGTGGGGTGGGGGCAGGGTAGTGGTGGGCAATGGAGAACAGAAGCAGAGGCAAAGGCTCAGTCTTTTTCTCTGCTTTCTCTTTTAGTGATCACACAGAGATAAGAAGTAGGAGTGATTGGCCACATATCTTTGCTTGTTTTCACAGTTTCCTGTTTGTCCTTGGTTCATCCTGTTTTTTAGGTGTGGATTCGAATTCAGTTACTCTATAAGGTCTTCTGTGTGCTCCTTCAGCATGCTGTTTCATGTTCAGATAATAATTTGTTTCATAGTCTCTCCTACTCATTTCTATTAGAACTTGTGTTCATCCTGTGTAACTTCAGCCTCTGTGCCAGTCATATTTTTCAAATTTGATACGATTTGATGAGGTGTTTCTTCAGATGCATTAAATCTGCTTTTCATCTATCTCAGTTTTTAATTTCAAAGATATTTTTTTCTACTTATAGTTCCTGTTTATCAAGTCCCCCTGTCCCTTTGATCTTACTGCCCTGTTGCCAAGTTTTGGCTTTGTCTTAGTCAGGGTCTCTATTACTGTTATAAAACACCACGACCAAAAGCAACTTGAAGAGGAAAGGTGTCTTTTAGCGCATTCTTCTAGGTAACAGATCATCACTGAGGGAAGTCTAGGCAGGAACTCAAGGACAGAACCTAGAGGAAGGAACGGAAGTATACGCCGTGGAGGAACATTGCTTACTGGTTTGCTTGGCCTGCTTTCTCATAAGTACCCAAGACTGCCAGTCACTGTGAGCTGGACCCTCCCACAGTAGTCATCAATCAAACAAATGAACCACAGGCTCTCCGACAGGGCAATTCGATGGGTCCCTTTTCTCAATTGAGGTTTCCTTTTCCCAGATGACCAGCTTGTGTCAAGTTGACATAAAACTAATCAGAACTAGGTTTTGATTATGTTAATTAATTAATTTACCTTTCTAAGAATATACTTTCATTATGGGCTTGTTCAAAAGACTACATGATTTCTAGTTCTTAGAACCTGTTACTGCTGCTTTCAAGACCGAGTTCACATTTATTCATATTTTCATCACGATATAGTTTAAATACAAATGTGGCAGTGGCGGTGCTAGTATATTTCTTTAACATGTGGGAATCTCATGAGTGGAATTGATTGATATGTCCCTAGACAATTGTTTTAAGTTTAATTTTTGTAAGAACCTTAGGAATTTCAGATACAGAGATACAGAAGCAGTTTTAAAATCCCTTTATTAGAAGAACTCCTAGTGTCTATGGAACTCTGAGTTTAGCTGTGTTATCTGCATGGGGCGGAGTGAGCTAATTTCCTTGTCCGATTGTCACAAGGGGAATGAATTTCTAACCTCTGTTACTAATATATTGGCAGGGTTCTTCCTGTGTTCCTATTATCCTAACAACCCTCAACTCTTACCCTGGGCATCCTAGTCTCTAACACCTATTTCCGTGCAGACTCTCCTAATTTTCTGGTTTGATGATTTGTCTTTAGAATCCTTGTTAGCTTCTGTAAGCTAAACCATTTTTATGTCTTCCTTCCTCCAGCTCCTTTTTATTTCTTTCAGTTTTACACACACACACACACACACACACACACACACACACACACACACACACACACACACACAGAGTTTTGTGTTTGTTCAGGTTAATGCTGAATTTATTAAAAATTAGCATTCTCTTGAGGTTGGCTTACTCTGCCATGCTACAACTTTTCTGATGCTAAGGATGTTCTTTTGGGTTCTACTTACATGAGAATAGAAGACTATTCGATATACTGAAGTTACTCTTAGTTAAAACAGTCCCTCAAAGGGTGCTTTTCACATATTAATCTACCCTCTCTATCTTGCAGTGTGATCTCCTGGGCTTTGTCACGCTCACTTCCAACCAGATCAGTCTCTGTTCTCTTTCACTTTCTCAAGCTCCCAGATCAACATGTCTGATCTACTCATGTGGCTTGACTCATAATAGGATGTGAGTCCAAAAACTTCCACACATTCTTCAAAACTCCCAAGTCAGATGGACACAAGGGAATGAAAGGTATCACCAATTTGACTACTCACTGCTCCAGTAGGAGAAATCATGAAAGGATGATCTTTCTCCTTAAATAACTTTGGGTTTAAACACAATAATCCTGCATTTAGAAAATGGACTAAGTCAGGCTTGTCACTATCACTAGGTGGTAGCTGTCAAATTTGTGAAAGGTGCTAAGGAACTTCTGCCCCAAAACACTGATGTTTCACAGGAGTCATATCTACTGGGTAGCTTTCTCCAGCCCCACTTCCTTCTTTGCCAGCCCTAGGCAATGTGCACTTAAGGAAATTAAGCACTTTGTCTCTACTCCAAGTCTAAGAGTACCTGTGACTAGAAGGCAAGCTCTCTAATGGGTGGAACTTTTCAGCTTCAGGCAAGGACTCAAAAGACATGTGTTCCACTATGTTCATCGCAGCCTTATTTATAATAGCCAGAAGCTGGAAAGAACCCAGATGCCCTTCAACAGAGGAATGGATACAGAAAATGTGGTACATCTACACAATGGAATATTACTCAGCTATCAAAAACAATGACTTTATGAAATTCATAGGCAAATGGTTGGAACTGGAAAATAACATCCTGAGTGAGGTAGCCCAATCACAGAATAACACACATGGTATGCACTCATTGATAAGTGGCTATTAGCCCAAATGCTTGAATTACCCTAGATGCCTAGAACAAATGAAACTCAAGACGGATGATCAAAATGTGAATGCTTCACTCCTTCTTTAAAAGGGGAACAAGAATACCCTTGGCAGGGAAGAGACAGGCAAAGATTAAAACAGAGACTGAAGGAACACCCATTCAGAGCCTGCCCCACATGTGGCCCATACATATACCGCCACCAATATAGACAAGATGGATGAAGCAGACCGACAGGAGCCGGATGTAGATTGCTCCTGAGAGACACAGCCAGAATACAGCAAATACAGTGGCGAATGCCAGCAGCAAACCACTGAACTGAGAATAGGACCCCCGTTGAAGGAATCAGAGAAAGAACTGGAAGAGCTGGAAGGGGCTCGAGACCCCAAAAGTACAACAATGCCAAGCAACCAGAGCTTCCAGGGACTAAGCCACTACCTAAAGACTATACATGGACTGACCCTGGACTCTGACCTCATAGGTATCAATGAATATCCTAGTAAGAGCACCAGTGGAAGGGGAAGCCCTGGGTCCTGCTAAGACTGAACCCCCAGTGAACTAGATTGTTGGGGGGAGGGCGGCAATGGGGGGAGGATGGGGAGGGGAACACCCATAAAGAAGGGGAGGGGGTAGGGGGATGTTTGCCTGGAAACCGGGAAAGGGAATAACACTTGAAATGTATATAAGGAATACTCAAGTTAATTAAAAAAAAAAAAGAATGCATTTAGGAGTCAACCCAAGCCATACACTGGTGATGGACACCTAGTATCCATTACACGATCAAAAAAAAAAAAAAGAGAGAGCTTCCTATTTCCCAACAGAAACAACAAAGAACAGCATCCCCTGCTGTGATTTAAGATTTTTAAGACTAGCTATTGTGTTTTCTTCATCTCTTCATTGTTTTCCCTTTCTGCAGTGGTTCATGCACCTCCCCCTCCCCCCACACCGAATCTGCTGCCTTTCTGTCATATTTGTTTATTGTTTTTCTTCCTGTCTGCCCTAGACAGTCAGACCAGAGTGACCAGAGAAAAAGCAGAAACTATCCAAGTGGAGGAAGACAATGGGGTTTTACATGGGAAGATGTTTAGTCTGGAACTACTTACTATAGCACTGACATAAGCCAGGCGACAGTTCTTGTCTTCATTCTTCCAATCATGGGATTCCAAATAAGACAATAAGGGCAGGAATTTCTTTTCTGAGTTACAGTGTGGAAAGGCAGTCCCCAGGACTATCAGGCAATAGGTGACGAAGAAGAGACCGACCATAGCAACAACAGAGCTTGCTACACTGGAGGCCAGGCTGCTCAGTGCCTAGAAGAGAGATTCTGTGTTGGGTTCCCATCACAGGTTTGGTACAGGGTTCTCTGTTCCCTCTGTCCACTATACTGCCATGGCTCTTCCTTGAATTTGTTTCTAATATAGCCTGGGACCTCCTTTCAGGCAGACTATGACTAATTTGCCTTTGTATCACAGTTTGTCACATGAGATAGTTGGGAAATGTGTGGTGACCTGCACAATATGAACAGCTCCCCACAGTCTAGCTTCCTAACACTCCATAACACTGAACACTGATCCAGAATCCTCAGCCTGTTGCCAATCTCCCCCACTGACTCCCTCAGTATTCTTAGGATGTTCTTCTTTTGAAGACCTCTTAGAATATAGCCTAGCATGCTCTGGAGAGCCTAGACTAAACTTTGACCTCACATAAAGAAGCAGCTTTAGTGGAAACACACTGTAGAGAATGGATACCTTCAAGGGTGGTCAGGCCTAAGGGGAAATGGCCTGCACTTTCATTTAACAATTGATGAACTTTCTTTTTCACTCTGGGAAAGGGCAAGAAGTACTGGCGTCTGGGCTTAGTCTCAGTAGTTTTTGCCATGCCCAGTCCCAAATAATAGAATGAATGGACCGTAGTCTTGAAAACACAGGAAGAAGCAGCTGGAACGGTTGCTCCTGTAGGTAGCAGCCTTTCCTACTTCCTGTCACATGCCCACCAACATGGAGCCACATCCTGAGTCCAGAAGACACAGGGTCTGGCGAGCTATGTCTGGGAGCACACAGGTGGCTTAGGAATTGACTGACACTTGCTCCTGATAACCGAAGCTGCCGTACAAACCCAGGAGTTGTACAAGGTGGTTGAAGAATTCTCAGCATTTGGATTGGGTCATAGTTATGGGCTTGGCATCAGGAAATGTGGACTCTTATCTCAGCTGTTACTAAGCTGTGTGTTTGACCAGGCAAGCTCTTTCCTGCTCTGTGTTTCCAGTTTTCCTCTCATCACATGTGGAAAATGAACACGCTCACTTCAGAAGTGACTTCCAAAGTGTGCCAATGGGCCAGATCAATATGCTTCCTAACCTGTTCTGAACTTCATTTTCCTAAACACTACAACGGAAGATGGAAACTAGAAGAATTAACTATGGGTTTTAACTATCCCAACCAACTGGAGGTTGATGGTCTTCATACTTACAAAGGCTTTGGTTGAGATTTTCTCAGAGATGATGGAGAGAATTCCAGCCATGGCAAACTGTTCAGGAGAGAGAAAGAGAGATAAAAGAGAGCTGTCCTAAGCTGCTTTTAAATCACTCAAAAAAGTGATGGGAAACTTTTAGAGATACAACCCTGACAGAATGACATGCTTGTACTGCTAGGAATGCTTCATATCTGCTTGGGATGCTTACACAGACTTTGAGAATAAGCTTCTGCTCAGGGAGGTTCATGTTATTGGAAAGCAGCAGTCGTTGCAGACCAAATGCAACAGATGCCTGGCAACTGCTACTAAATTATGAAATTGAAAGAGGATGTTGAGTCGTATCTATGACTTGAGACTTGAAACAATATAAAGAAGCGCCAAGGAAAGAGCCTCCCATGTGGCAAGAGACAGACAAATATGGAATTGAAGCTATAGATATAGGCAACTTGAGTATTACCTAGAGTTTAGGAAATCAGGAGGAAAAGTTCTAACAAGGAATCTTTATTATAAGCCCTGAGAAGCAGTTTGATCCCAGTGAGTCTAGAGGCCAGCAAGAAGAGAGATGGCAATTTGGGACAGCTAAACCACTGATTATGCCTGTGTCTTGAGTGTTGAGGAATACCAATTAGAGCCAAGAAAGAACTAGCAGAAGCATTAGTAAGAAATGTGGAGACTGCCACCACCAGTGAGACAGTAAAGTCAAGGACAAAATGTACTTTGGGGACAAGAGCAGAGCTTTGTGCATATTGTGCAGTTGTGCCCATGCAGGGACGATGGTCACTAAAACCCCTTTGCATAATCATCTTCTCAGAATGTGCCTCTTTTCCTCATTTATTTCAAGATTCTTTATTCGAGAGAATTGCTCATTAGTAGGATTGGGCCTAGAAACTCTGAAAATAAGATCCAGTAGGGGTAGGGTCCATGAGCCATTATATGACAAGAAGCCCAAGAGCTCTACAGATGATCAGGGCTACCTATAAGCAGAAGAATGCTTCTGTTTCCCAGGCGTCTTGCCATTACTGAGATAAGTGTCTGCAGAGCTGTGGCATCTGCCAGGGGTCCAAGCATACTGTATAATGAGCCTTCTCACTCTCACCCGACAAGTGATTGCTCTGAAATGGCTAGAATCCAATGGTATCTTCAAAACCTCAAAGAGGGTTATGAAAAATCATCCTCTGGTCTAAGAGGATGTGGCATCAGCTAAGAAAAGTGCTCATGTGCCCAGTGTGTTGTCTTCTCCTTCTGCCTTCTGTCCTAATTAGACAACCCCACCCCAAAGTGCTAACTTTCGAATGGGAGATACAGGACATGGGCAGTGACAGGAATGTTGAGTTGGCTTCCTTCTGCCTCGTTCTTCTTGAAGATGAAGTCATTCCATGATTGAGTGCCTGGCAGGTATTTAGAAAGCATACTTTTTTTTTTTGAGACCACATTTTACTTACACAGAAGGATCCAGTAAACAGGTATCCAGACATCAAAGTGGTGGAAACTTCTGGGTTGGAGTAGGAAGCTGACACCAAAATTCCCCCAAAGCTTACAATCATCAGGGCACATATTAGCTGGATAGTCTGTAACACACAAGGCAGGGACTTCTAGATCATGATTAAAGTAGATGCAAAGGATTATTTGTGACTTACAATGGAGTTTAAAATACATTATTAATTTCTATATTAAAGGAAAATCCTACAAGGAACAAATAAGCCTATTCTAAGAGAAAAATTCAAAATTTACCTCTTTTATTTTGTGGAAGGCTCATTAAACTCAGGAAGAGATTATGTGAACATTTAATTCTGAAAAATCTGCCTCACAAAACATTTCTTTTTGGAAAAGTCATTGGGAAAAGTTGTCTGGACTAGAGCCCAGTTGGATTAGTATAGAGAAGGAACCTCCAATGGGGGTCTCAGTGCAGGCCTCGGCTTTCAACAAAAGCTGTTGAGCATCACATTGCTGGTGCTGTCACTCATCCTTTTTGTCGTTTGATTTTAAGAATCATTGTGATTTTTATGATGGCGGTTATGAGTGATTCACATTTGTTTAAGGGTCTCTGCATTCTAAGCAGTATTCATCACATCTTTGTTACTGATGAGGAACATGAGGGAGATGAGTTGTTCAAACTTGCACAAATGTCAAAACTGGAATGTTGTCTGACCTCTCCTGTTTGAATGAGAATTCATAGTTTAATCCATCACTGAATCTATATTGTAATTAACACATGGACATAATTACCCAAAATTAAGATAAGTCACCTCTTACCCCAATTACTCATTGAGTACCCATGTACCAAGAGGCAGGCAACAAATGAAAGTCACTCTGGTAGATTCTTATATCTTACACGTAACCTTGTAAAGTTAAGTTCCATGGCAACTGTGACAAAGTATTATTAGAACATGTAATCAAGGATGGGGACCATCAAGGACAGAGATTTGTGTTTAAATTGATGGGAGATGCTGGACCACAATAGAAGATTCAGAAGAGAACTCATATGAATATGACCATCTAATATTTACCAAAGTGTCCTCAAAAATGGTGCTGGGGAAACCAGAAATCCACATGTCAAAGAATGAAACTAGATCCTCATCTTATCTGCATAAAACTAATTCAAAATAGATCAAATTTGTTAAGGTATGGTATAAGGTTTGGGAACTTGTAGAGCCAAACACCAGGAAAACACTTCAAGGCACAAGAATTTCATGAAAAGAAGCCCAATAATTCAGATAACAATGGGAAAAATTGACAACATTGCATGGGATGAAAAATCTCTAACAGTGGAAACAAACATGAGAGTGAAATGACAGTCTGAAAATTAGAAGAAAGCTGTTGGTGCCTATATATTCTATGGGGAGCCTCAAAGCTTAAACACTAAGAAAACCCAATCAACAAATAAGTAGGCTAGTGAATGGAATAAACAGTTTTCAAAAGAAGAAATACATATAACCAACAAATGTTAAAAAAAAACGCATTCAACATTCTAATGTCTAATTAGGAATGTAAATAAAAACTGATTTCAGATTCCTTTTCATCCCAGTCAGACTGGGTATTATCCAGAAAACAAATGATAACAGATCTGATGAAGTTTTGAGAAAAGAGGAACTGTAAAATGGGAATGTAAACCAGTGTGACCACTGTTGAAATCAACACCGCGATTCCTCACAAAACCAAAACTCATATGCCTCAAATTCTTGGGTATTTCCCGAAGGAAACCAAAGTCAGCACACTGCAGAGAGGCCTGAACATCTAAGCTGATTGCTAAACAGTAGCCAAGGCATGAACCATTTTGATGTCTATCGGCTAATATGAAGAAAAAGAAAATGTGGTTTTTACAGACAATGATAATATATTAAATAATGAAGGAGAAGAAGAAGGAGAAGGAGAAGGAGAAAGAGAAGAAGAAGAAGAAGAAGAAGAAGAAGAAGAAGAAGAAGAAGAAGAAGAAGAAGAAGAAGAAGAAAAGAAGAAGAAGAAAAGAAGAAGAAGAGGAGGAAGAAGAAGAAGAAAAGAAGAAGAAGAAGAGAAGAAGAGAAGAAGGAGGAGGAGGGGGAGTAGGAGGAGGAGGAGGAGGAGGAGGAGGAGGAGAAGAAGAAGAAGAAGAAGAAGAAGAAGAAGAAGAAGAAGAAGAAGAAGAAGAAGAAGAAGAAGAAGTGGTGCCATTTATAGTGAAATGGGTGGAACTAAGGAACACCATACTAAGAAATCTAAGACAGGTTCAGAAAAATAAATACTTTGTTTCCTCTAATACATAAAATGCACATTTAAATATATATATGTATATACACACAGAGAGACTCACACACACACACACACACACACACACACACACACACACACACTAAAAAGGCAGAAGGAGAATATTTGAAAGAGAAAGAAAACCAGCAAAAGGTGGGAAAGAATAAGGAATATAATCAGTAGCAAACATGATTTTATATATATAATTATATATGTATAATTTATCCTATCTATCTATCTATCTATCTATCTATCTATCTATCTATCTATCTATCAATCATCTATCTATCTATTGGAAGTAGTGTTAGTGATATAAGGGCCAAGATCTTGGTATGAAGATAGTGAAATATTCAGCTAGTAGCATGACATGAGTTTGTGAGGTGGGAGAGTTCAGGGGTGAGAAGAAAGCTAAAAGATTGATCTCCGAGTCCCAAGAAACAAAGACAATGCTAATATCATTTCAATGATCTAATGTGAAAATTGCTGAAGGAGTGTTTTCAGGAAACAATGTGCTGCAGACTAAACAAAGAAAAGGGATAAAGAATCCAATAGTTAAGATTTAAGATATAGTAATGAATTATGCTGGTCTAGCAAAGTGGCTGTCGTAAACTATTTCTAAGTTTTTTAACTTCACTAGCTCCAGGAGGCTGGCTTGATTTCTAGTACCAAGCATGATTGCCCTACTGCTGTGTAGGCCTTAAGTGCAGAGAGACAGTTGTTGGTTGCCACTGACATGAGAGTGCTACTTATTTCACCAGTATGCATGGCTTGCTTTGCTGGTAAGTGTTATGGTTTATAGGTGTTGCAGTTGTGTAGAACTGTTTAACCATTTCCTTTCCTTGGCATAGAATTTTTGGAACCATGGAAGCTACAGCAAAGAAAGACATTTTCATATCCAGCTTGAATCATCTGAGTGTGCAGTGTCTCCAGCTGTAAGAACACTCCCCCAAACCCCCAGAAGCAACCAAGAGGCTACATTAATTATCTATATTGGAGATACTTAGGCTACCCTGCCCAATAGAAGTTTTAATTCTATTTCAATTAAACATATTTTAAGAGGCTAGAATGATGTTAATGGACCCTAAATCACAGAAGAAACATTTAGGAAGGTGTCAGTAACCATCTAGGAAAGACTATGGCATGCAAATGAGTGCTCTGGAGATGGCCCGCCATTTTGCATGGCCTGGGATGGGTGAGCTCTGAGATACAGTGTCCTTAGAAACTTTGTCCCAGGATTGCTTCTTGTTGCTGATATGCCCTTCCTGTCAAATTAGCCTAATGATTCCTGAGCATCAGTCTACCCTATTTAAGCAAATTTCCTGCAGATCAATATGAAGATGTACTTTCATGTAGTAATGTTGTATAGATGAACTGATGGTTTCACAATCTCTGACGATTTTATAGAACTCTTAAATTGATACAAGTAATCTCAAGGCCTCTATAGAATAAAGATACAAATACAGCTTTGTAAACCTTCGCGTGTCAAGGCTAATTGCACTAGGATAAGAAAGCAGGCTTGAATTAATATTTGATCAAAAAAGAACATTCATTGTAGGTTAGGTCTAAGGATGAAGCTAAAGGTGTGTAGTATGATAAAGCAAGGTCATGTGAAACTGTTGCTTTGAACTTATAATGAGCTTATAGAATGAAACACTGCTTTGAACTTAGTATCAACATCCTTCTCTAACTCTCCTTTTGTGTAACATTTTATCTATGAGGTAATTTTATAAAGAACTTTTGTCTTAGAAGATATTAGAGGGCCAGAGAGAAATAATGAAGTGTGGCATCTGGAGTTCTGCCCACCCAGCTCCATCCACCAAATGCATGCATGCATATATATGCATATATATTTGTATATATAGATATTTATATATATGCATTTATATTTATCTGTCTATCTGTATGTACATATGTAGGTATATGTGTATGTATGTAAGTACGTATGAACACTTGTGAAATTGTTGAGACAGGTGGCTGGGCTCAGCCAAAGGGTGTGTCTCTGTGTATCTCTGTGTGTCTATGTGTGTGCTTGAATTCTCCCTTTCTTTCTCTTTTCTCTCTGGGTCACAAACAGTTAATTAACTCCTAGCCTCTTACCTGGCCAGGGAGCCCTTGAGCCATAGAGAATACAGCCCTATTAACTGAGTTTGCTTCTCAAGGTCCTGCTGCTACCAGCAGAAGTTAATTTCCAGAAACCAGCAGCTTTTAGTCACAGAATAGCAAGAGAGGTAGGTTTAAATTGCCGGGAGACCATTAGCTTCTGGCCACCAGAATAGTAAGAGAGAGTTACAAGGCCAGAGGTCATCAGGCTTTGTTTGGCCTTTGTCTGACTCTGTGTCCCATCTCAGTACCTGTGGTGCAGGGAAGGTTCCCAGCAGCAAAGTTTCTGAAGGTGCAGGAGTAGGGATTCAGTCTCAGCAGGAAGTATCCAGAACCCTATGATAAGTAGGATCCTGCCTATGAGGGACAATGATGTTGATACTTAGATATTGTACAGCTGCTCATGTGGACACAGAGAAATGTGTGGATGAAAGCACTTTAGATGGTGTCATCTCAAAGTGCTTGAAAAAGAAAACTCCAAATCAAAAGACCTAACTTAAACAGACTAAAAATTATCATATGGTCAAGTCAGAAATCTCTACTAAAGACAATGATCAGAAACTAATTTCTTAATTATGCAGTGTTCTGGTGGAAAAGCACAAGTGGCTTTAGTTATTTTAAATGAAAGCCCAAGGAGGGAATAGTTTCCCATTCCATTTCATATTCTGGCTTGTTTGTGGAACTGGCTCAAACAAGTCCAGGATGCTTCCGGACCCATTATAGCTTTGTAGTTGGACACAGTCTTAATATGTCTCTCCAGCATTCTCCTTCTAATGAGATGGACTTACCCCAAGAACTGTGGCTTCACTAGGTACACCAATCAGCAGGTCCTCTCCATTTTCATATGTGTGTCCAGCTTTCTCTCTTTTGTGGACAATGACATCCTTTGGAAAGCAGTCCCAGGCAGTGCTCTTGGTGCCAAGCCGTAGAAGCATGATGCCAAGGATGCTAGAAGAGGCACTGGACTCAGTCCCCAGGGTTTGACTCACCGACACTCACAGGCACGAGAGTCTGCAGGGAGCAAAGAAAAATGAGTTTTCTTTAGATAAGAATTGAGTACACTCAGGGTGGGATGGCATGGTCTGGCTAGTTGTTCTACAAACAAAACTGATGTAGCTTTCAGGGGAGAATAGGATAGACTGCTTGCTGCACTCTATCCATGATGATCAAGAACCATTCTGTCAGGGAAGTTTGCAAACATTTTCAGGAACTCCAAAGTTAGGAGGTGAGTAATCCAAACAGAATTCGCCTGCAGCATTGTCTTCATCTCACTGCCTGTCCCCCAAAGCCTTTACTTTCAGCTCCCTCTCTCTTCCTCTTGCACCTCTGCTTCCCCTATCGTTCAATCATTTATCACATCTCTCAGGACATCACACCGAAGCTGCCTTTATGTTGTCCAGTCCTCCTCTCTTCATTTTCTTGCCATTAAATTATTGAGTAAGTGCTTTCCAGTTTATAAAAAGCATGTGTCTAATCCAGAATGTGCCCTTTGCTTCTACCAGCTTAGTAACTATCAACATAAACACTTAAGTCACATTGTATTTCATGCACTAGAATATCAAAGATCTTAATCCTTCAAAGGGTCTTACATCTTAGATGTTACTAAGTCCATTTCATATATTAGCAATCCAGGACTAATACATTCATTTCATTAAATGAACATTTCAAAAAGAACTTACCTGCTGCATCTCATGTGTTTAATACACTGTAGCAAATATAATTATTGTTAGTCTATGATTGCAGAACTCAAAAGTGTGTGCGCAATGTCTTCTGGGCTTAAGGTCTTGCAATATTTCCCTCTATGTGACACTAATTCTCCTCGTTTGCCTTTTCTTTCTTCCTAATAATATTAATAACTCTACTCAAGAAACAAACAGTGCTCCACCAGGTCAGTAGTACTAAAATGAAACCCATATTCTTGTTACTACTGGGGAAGATGGAGATGGCTCTGCAATGGAAACCAAATGATGTTTGCATCTGAGGCATTAGTTGTCACTCATGAGTTCAAAGTCTGCCCCTAGGAATGGCTGTGATCCTGGGGAAGTGTGGTAAAGTTGTCTCTTTCCAGAAATGTTCCCATATCAGGAAGCCTGGATTTCTACCTGATCTTTGTTGCTAAGTATATAGACACAATCTCCTTCAGGTACTCCTTTCTTAGATTTTCCAGGTCTCATAACCAAGAAGTATATTGCATGCTTTATTCTGAGCTCTGTGTTAGGAACTGATGCCAATCTGATGTTTTCTAGTCTGTTAACATTATGTGCATGTATTTGCTGTTTTTGTTTTTAAGTTGACCATTTGTTAAAAAAACAAATAACAACAATGTTAACTAAAAGGGAATACAGTTTGCATGAATCAAAATGTTCCTGACTCCCCAACAATCAACATAAAGTCATCAGTTTCAGTTTCCTTTATGTTCTTTTTCTCCTTTCTTCACTATTCTCTCCACACTTTACAAATGGTCATTCCAGCCATTTAGAATCCCTATTAATCTTGGGCTAATTAATATAACAGCCTTAAGTATAAAAGGCAAATGACTATATTCTGACATATGCCATGAACATTGTTAAACCTCAAAAAAAAAAACCCTATATGAAGTCAAAGAAGTCAGATGCTGTGTGATTGTATTTATGAGGTACCCAGACTACTCAGTTTTGTAGAGAAGTAAAATGGTGGCTTCCAAGGGCCGGGGGAGAGATGAAGAGTAGTTGTTTAGTGGATGGTCATGAGGGTGTCATGCAAATCACAAACTTCCAGTAGCTAGAATGCTACAATTATCTAATTAGATTTTTAACTGTAATTAAAATTCAAATGATAAATTCAAATGATTGTATTTTATTAAACTGGATGCATATTCATGGTCATTTTGGTTCCTTCTATTTTTTTTATCACCATGAACAATGTTGTAAGAAATACCTGTGCACTTTAGAACACATAGAACTTATGCTTATTTTATAAATTCAATTATCTATTTACAATAGCATGTAGAGGTGTATTTACAGAATTTAAGCTATTTTTTTTCGGAGCTGGGGACCGAACCCAGGGCCTTGTGCTTGCTAGGCAAGCGTTCTACCACTGAGCTAAACCCCCAACCCCTAAGCTATTTTTAATTTGGATACATATGGCTATTTTGGGAGGAACTCTACATGATGAAGTTTCTTACATTTTATAGTATGTCTGGAAACTGACACCATCGCCTCCCAATCCAACTATGATTTGTCCTTCAGCATTCATTATTTATATCCACATGAAGTGGGAATGGCCCTCAGCTCTCAAAAAGGTTTCAAAATCTCTACTATTCAGGCAAACACCTTTGGACACAATGCTTTTCTGTGTTGCAATATTAGATTTGAGCCATACTTTCCAAATTCAACATATTCTCATACCCCAGTCTTCCTTGAGAACATGTTTTATAAGACTGAGTGGCAGCAGTGGGGAAATAAAGGGAACTATAGAAGGTCATCACTTCAAATATCAACTGATCCCAAGGGTGCTTTCCTTTTTGACACATAGGTAAACTGAGGCTCCAGATTGACCTGTGGTTCACCAACTTATGCCAGGGGTCAACAGGAAAGACAGGATGAGAATCCACTTCCCAGGCAGGCTGTCTATTTAGAGCACAGCCTCTCCCAGTGGCTTACCTGTCCTCACAGCCCTGTGGTGTATGTTGTAGCTCCTGCGCCTGCTCACTCTGCTCCTGGGAGAACTCAGGCTCAACCTTTCACCAGCTGTTCCCTCCAGAAGTTTCACTCTCTGCTTTTGACACTCAGGCATTTTGTGTGCTTCCCCTGGAAGTATTCATGATTACACAGGATGTGAATTTGCAGTCATTACAAGTAGCTGGAAAATGAAAGGCTGCTCTGCTTCCTCTTTCTGAAGTTTGGGGTTTGGAAAAAATAACACAAAATAATATCATCTCACGAAACAGATGTGGTCAAGAAGGGAATGATTCCTTGCATTTCTATTCAGTTGCATTAAGTCTGTCCCCTTATCCTCTGAATGAAAGATATTAGTAATTCACCACCTGGCTGCTACAGAATTAATGAGAAAGGAAGTAAAGAGTTTATGAAGATTAGAAGTATTGGTTGTGAGTGATCTTATTGACATAGAGACAATTTCTAGCTGGTTGGAAACCACTTTTAAAAAGTAAAACGCAATAGCTGCTCACAAGGGAAACATTTGTTTCTTCAATGGAGTCTCAGTGAATATACAAACCACAGGTAAGGGAGTGGAGAGCCAACACAAAGTGAACTCAATGGTGTTTTTGGAGATGTTTTATCTCATGATGCATTGTTTGGTCACTGTTTTTTAAACCTTATTTGTATCTTGCTTCTCCTTTTGGCATCAGATGTCATGGTTTTACAGGGTTTGTGTGTGTACATCTCTGCATGTGTATGTGTTTCTTGTGATTTCCCTTTTTATTTACTCCATTTTTCCTCTTTGCTTTGTTTTATTCTGGCTTGTTTGTTTGCTTACTGGTCTGTAGGGAGCGGTGTGACAGCTGTATGATAATGAGGTGAATCTGGCGCCCTCCTAACAACAGTACTGAGCATGCGCGGAGTTTTGCACCTGACGTCAGTCTGGCTGGGGCGGTACTATGCTAAATGGGAGTTCATGCCTCGCCAATCTCTGGAGGACAAGTAGCTGGGATGGCAGTGGGGTGACTCGTGCCCCACCAATCCCTGAAAGAAGATTAGCATACTGTTGTGTATATAAGCTCGGCGGGGTAACACTTAAAGCTGTAACACTTGGAGCTGTAACACTTAGGGCTGGCTGCCGCCGCCTCCCTGTATCAACAAAGAAGGTTTCCTGCAGTAAAGGCTGTTGAGAAGAATCCAACCGTGTTGCGTCTTCCTTGCCGGACGAGGTGGGCGCGACACTGGTCTGTTTGTTTTCTAGAGAAAGGCATGGAGTTGAAAGGGAGAGAAAGACATGGAGTTGGAAGAGTGGGGAGGTGAAGAGGGAAAAGAAGCAGTGATTACAATACACCATAGAAAGGCAAATTTTTATTTTCAATAAACTATTTTTAATAAAAAGAAATATGTCTCAAAATATCTCCAAATAAATTAAAAACAAAAATTAGCAGAAATCCAACCCACATCTATTGCATAGGTCTAAAAGAGGACGGCCTATAAAATGACAGAAGGAAGCAGAAGAGGAATCCTGTAGAGATGAAGAGAAAGATGGAGACTCCAATGCCATGGTAGACGTTCATACACTACTGGTGGACTTGAAGCTAAAACCGATGTTGTCATAAATTAGCATGGCCCCAAGAGGTTCTGAGCAGACAAACCAGTGGTCAGGTTTTATGTGTGCTAGAAGCATGACTTTGTTGCAATCCTAAGCATAAATTAATTAATTTGATTCGTTTTATTTAGTTTTAATTCCATGTGGTAGCACCTACCCTTTATCTGTAGTCTTGCTTTCTGTGGTTTTATTATCCACAGTTCACCATGGTTTAAAATGTTTATAGGTAGTTGTAAAAACAAATGTTTGTTAGTTTTATGTTTCTAATCTGTGAAGTGTGGTGAAATTGTACCCTAAGTGAGACAGACAGACAGACAGGCAGACAGATAGGCAGGCATAGTGAAAATTCAAGTTAACCACAGCATATTATAACTGTTCTATGTATGTTAGGAGAAACTCTAGGGTATGTGGTACAGAGCCAGGCAGTTTGAGACACCCACTACTACTTCTCTTTCTTCTTCTTCTTCTTCTTCTTCTTCTTCTTCTTCTTCTTCTTCTTCTTCTTCTTCTTCTTCTTCTTCTTCTTCTTCTTCTTCTTCTTCTTCTTTTTCTTCTTCTTCTCTCCTCCTCCTCCTCCTTCTTCTTCTAGTACTTAGCAACTTTATTAAAAAAAATGAAACAATGAGCAATCCCAAATCCATAAACAACACAGAACTAAATTATGGAAGAGTTATTAGGAGGGACGAAAGATCTACAACAATAACTTATGAAAACAACAATTACAACTATATGTTGTAGTTAAAAAAGCTATGTGAATTTAGTGTGTCTGTCATAGTTCCTCTCTTCCTCCCTGTCAAAATATTGGGTTTTACTGTTTTATATTTTAAAGTATAGGTGACTACAGTTAACTGGAGCCACAGACAGTAAAGTACCACTATACAAAACAACACATTGTGCGGTTTTATTACTACGAAGGTGACAAACTAAGTTATAAAGTAGAGGTAAAAACAGTACTTTGGGGAAAATTAAGTAGAAGTCTAAAGAGGTGTTTGACATTTTTATACTTTGATGTAGGTGGTGGTTAAAGGAGTGTGTGTGTATTTCTTATTTATACGTAATTACATGCATAAGATTCATTTGGCTGAATATCCACTTAAGGTGTGTCCTTTAGTGGGTTTGAGTTCTGTATTAATAATTATGTGGAAATGAGATTGATAAAAATAGTTTCTGATTTTTCTTACAAGTCATATTTTTAGAATTTTATACATAAATAACTTGTATTTATATGATTTGCTCCATTCTGATTTCTCCTGTGCCTCCACCACTACTCTCATCATAAAACCCTCCTAAACTCATATCTTCTTTTATAATTGTATATACATAAATACACACACACACACACACACACCCTACTGAGTCCAGTTGTGTTGCCTGTATGTACATGGTCTTAGGGCTGACCACTGAAGCTTATGTGGCCAATAAAAGGGGCCTTGTCCCTGAAGAAAATGGACTCTCCCTCCCTCAGCAGCCATTGATTGAATGTAGCTCTTATTAGGGGTGGAACCTTGTGAACCTTTCCTCTGGCCATGTTAGAATGTTGACTGGTGTGTTCTTATGGAGGAAACCATATTGTTGAGAGTTCAAGAGTGTAAAATTCCTGTCATGTTGAGAAGAAGCTATCACGAAGCAATCCTTCAGGTCCTCTGGCTCCCACATTTTTCTGCCCTTTCATCCACAATGTTCCCCGAGTCTTGAGTATACTGACTATGTCATAGATCTCCTATTTGGGGCTGAGCATGCCATAGTCACTTAGACCATATACTCTGACCAGTTGTGATTCTCAGTAATTGCCTTCACCTGTGAGAAAAAGTTTATTCGATGAGAGGTGAGAGTTACCCTTATCTCTGACTAAGGATAGGTATTTAGAAGGCTGTTGAGTACTGTATCAATTTAGCAAAATGCTAGCAATGAATTCTCCTTTAAGGTCCATGACCTTTGCACCCAGAGAGAGGGAGAAACAACAAACAACTGTTTTTTAAATGACTCCAGAAAGGGGCTGGGGAAGTGGATCAAGAGTTAAGAGTGATTGCTGCAATTGCAGAAGACCCAAGTAGGATCTCCCCAGGCTGGCATCAGATTAGATCTCAACCCAATGAGGCCCCAAAGCTAGGAACCCATCTGACCATGTTTAGCATCTGGAGTCATGGTAACCATATGAGAATTAGTATGTTAAACCTCTCTGGTGATTATTTGTTATGTAGCAATAAAGAAACACATGGACCACAGAGCAGAAGGCCCTGGTCTTGAGTTCCTTTTATTCTTCAGAGAGTGTTGGACAAAAGTCTACCATTTGCTTAAACAGGGACAGACTCATATCAATCTTCTCACATGCTCCCACTATGGCCTCTGTCTCAGAGCTGGTGTTGAGGAGAGTTTTGTGGTGGGAGGAGAAAGGAAACTCACATATTTTCTCAACACTTTTTTCATTTCATTTGAAATTGAGTCTTTGTGTGGCCCAGACTGGCCTTGAACTTTCAGAAATTCTCCTGCCTCAGCCTTCTGAATGCTGGGATTATAGAGCTCTGCACCAGGCCAGGCTCAATGAGTTTCTTCTAAGGAAATTTTCTAGTAGCATTCTCAAATAATATCCTGCTTCTAATGAAGTCCTTACTTCAGCCTTAATCTCATGGTCTCTTAACCGTTAAACTTTGTTATAGGTGGATACATAAAAATTATCATTTTGATTATTTCTTTTGTGATTATCTTTTTCTTGAGTGAATGGTGTTGCTTTTTATAAATTGCCATCTCCCTGACTACTGAGAACAAGGAATGTTTTACTGCTCCCTCAAGTTACAGAATAGGGGTCAGTACTGTCTGCAGAAAATTTAAAGCAAGCCACCTGCCTTTTAACATTCGTATGTAGGTGAGGGGAAGAGGAGGGGGGGTAAGGGAGGAGGAGGGGGAGGAAGGGAAGGAGGGGGAGGAGAATATTTTTTATTTTAATTGTCTCAGGAGCAGACTCCACCTATTTCTTACTCTGTCTTAGTGTTAGCACACATTTCTGTTGATTATTGCCCTCGAGTCCCAGATGAAATGAACAGAGTCTTTTGCCTGTGTCCCATCTTATCCATATGAACACTCATGTCTTTAGTCTTTCTATTCTCTTTTATGAATAAAGTAGAAATTGCTGCTCTGCCCCAACATGCTTTGCTGCCACCTACTGGATAGTTGATGAGAAAACTACAACATTCATGAGAGTTGCAAAAAAACAAATACTGTCTTGAGCTTTGTGGCACTGCACCCGCAGATTCATATATGGTGGCAACCTATGTGTGCATGTGCATGCACAGTGTATACATGTGGGTATACAAACAGGAAGATGAAATGTCACATGCTCAAGGATATAAACAATTAGTGCACATCCTTTGCATCATGCATTACTAATCCTTATTTGAGCTAATAAGAGGGTATTGGAAAGTTGTGTGAGTGGATTTCAGGAAGAAATCGTAACTATGTATGGCGATGGGGGTGGGGAGAGAAGAGATGGATTTTCCTATGCTATAAAGTGTTGTTCATAGAGCTTGGTATAAGCTTTCTGCATTCTATTCCTTGGAGAACTGCTATGAAGCCATCTGCATTCTGAAGACATAGAGGATGGTACAGAGCAGTTAAGAAAGTTAACCAGGATAAAGCCTTATACATGTATGTGGGTAGAATGGTGTGGCTTCTGGGAGGAGAGGTGTGCATGCACTTGGTTTGTAGGGTTGGACATCATGCTTATCCCCCCAGACTTCACCGTTGACATTAATTCTGCTACCATGGCTGAGGCAGTGGATATCAGATTGCTCCAGTGTTAAACTATTGATCTGAAAAAAAAATGGTAGCAAATATAAGATAAATGAATGGTGGTGTGCCTTAAAATACCAGAAAGAATGGTCACAGAGAAAAGCTCAAATAAGACCCTAGGGGGAACACTTAAGATGTGAAAGTTATCAGGGCAGAGAAACTAGGATGGGGCATGCAACACTGAGCCCTTTGCAAGAAGAAAGCAGGAAGAGGCTGGTGTCCAACTCCCAAAGGAGAAGATGTGATATCCATCACTGCGGGAGGAGTGAGTCAGCTCGTTCTGACTATGGCCTACTATGGCCTGCAATGGCCCATGCATGCATAGCAGGCAATTCCATGGTCACTAACCCTGGAACCTGCCTGAACGGCTGGTGCCAACTGTACTGGACCAACAGTTATGGAGCGAGGGGTATGGCAGAGAGTATAAAGGCATTTCTCACTAACAATACATGAGTCTGTTTCTCCTTCTCACCTGGACCTTGGAATCTGTGTTGTTGACTCTGTGCCTTCTAACCCCTTACTCCCAAGGACCTTCTGGTGGGGGGAGAGAATGTTAGAGCAACATGTCACATGCGTGGTTGGTTTGGGGTCAGTGGTGAAGTCCAGGTACAGATATGGGCTCTTTGTGCCCATTTAGTCATGGCAATTACAGCGCTGTCTTTCAGTTTCTCAACGGGGCATTGGTACCTTGCCTTCAGGTCTGGAGGATGCCCAGGAAAGTGAGGAAGGCTGACTGAGGTGGGAAAACGGAATTATGTATCTGGAGACATTCTGTCAAAAGTATGTCCTAAAGACCTAGACCCAGAGAACTCCAGTGCTTGGATTATCTTAGTAACTGGAATAGGAGAAAATAAAGAAGGATTTAATTTAGTTTTAATTTATGTGTAAATCTATGCATGTGTGTTGGTGGCTAAAGGCCAGAAGGAGGCATCACATTCTTCAGAGCTAGAGTTACAAGAGGTGGTGAGCTGCTTGGTGCTGCTGGCTGGGAACTAACTCTGGTCCTCTGTAATGGGGACAAGAATTTTTAATCACTAAACCATACTCCAAGCTCCTATTTTGGCAGACACCCTGTAGGAGGAACTGCGATTAGCAAGTGAGTGACCTGGAGACAGCAGACCTTTGTGTTATGCACAGCCGAGGTGAATGCACAGCCCTGCAGGGTTCATCCCTGGATTGCTTCTTGCTGCTGTTGTGCCTTCTCATGTTTGTTGTTGCTATATTCTGTTGGGATATTGGGGTCCCATGTCTGCTCCACCACAGGGCATGGCCACTTGGGAAGCAGGATGAAAGGAGCTGACCTGGCTTACCACACACTTTCACAGCATGGGTGTTGGGCTGTAGGGAAGCCCCAGGACACTGATTTGGACATGGGGAAACACAGTCTGAGGCGGGGGACATCCAGAGCTGGCACTGGGTTCTCCAGGCCTGCAAGGAGGCTGGGGCCATCTGTTTTCAGACTCTCAGACACCCAGGCACCACTGGATGCCGTAGAAGAGCTGAGAATGGAGTTGGGGCCACATAGCTGGATCTAGCCTGGTGCAAGGGGGAAAAGGGGACCCCTTTTTTCACAGTTCCTCCTACAGGGTGTCTGCCTAAATAGGAACTTGGAGTATGGTTTAGTGATTAAAAATTCTTGTTCCCATTACAGAGGACCAGAGTTTGTTCCCAGCCAGTAACACCAAGCAGCTCACCACCTCTTGTAACTCTAGCTCTGAAGAATGTGATGTCTCCTTCTGGCCTTTGGCCACCAACACACATGCATAGATTTACACATAAAACTAAATTAAATCCTTCTTGGCTGGTCCCCCAAAGTGGGGGTAAGGGGAGTCCTTGGCTTGACAGTGATGGGCTTGGGCTTGGTGGTGGCTGTGGCTGGGAATGCAGAGAGGCCTTCTACAGGAGAGATTAGAAGGTGGCTCTGTAGGGGAAGGCCTTCCGCATGGCTCCCCACAGCAGATCCCGATGAAGAGGCAGTCCGTGGTTTTTTCTTTTAAATTTTTAATTAGATATATTTCTTTACTTACATTGCAAACATTATTCTCCTTCCCAGTTTTCTGTTCATAAGCCCCCATTCTCTTCCCCTCTCTCATACGGGTATTCGCCTATACATCATCTTTATTGCCCCCCTCATATTACCCTGCACTGGGGGTCCATCGAAATTCCTACTCAATTCTTTATAGAGATAGAAAGAGAAATTTGCAAATTTATCTGGAATAACAAAAAACCCAGGATAGCAAAAACTATACTCAACAGTAAACGAGCTTCTGGGGGAATCACCATCCCTGACTTCAAGCAGTATTACAGAGCAATAGTCATAAAAACCGTATGGTATTGGTACAGAGACAGGCAGATAGACCAGTGGGACAGAATTGAAGACTCAGAAATGAACCCACACACCTATGGTCATTTGATCTTTGACAAAGGAGCTAAAACCACCAATGGAAGAAATATAGCATTTTCAACAAATGGTGCTGGTTCAACTGGAGGTCAACATGTAGAAGAATGCAGATCGATCCATGCTTATTACCCTGTACAAAGCTTAAGTCCAAGTGGATCAAGGACCTCCACATCAAACCAGATACGCTCAAACTAATAGAAGAAAAAGTGGGGAAGAGTCTTGAACACATGGGCACTGCGGAAAATTTCCTGAACAAAACACCAATGGCTCATGCTCTAAGATCAAGAATCGACAAATGGGATCTCATAAAACTGCAAACCTTCTGTAAGGCAAAAGACACTGTCATTAGGACAAACCAGCAACCAACAGATTGGGAAAGGATCTTTACCAATCCTACAACAGATAGAGGGCTTATATCCAAAATATACAAAGAACTCAAGAAGTTAGACTCCAAAGAACCAAATAACCCTATTAAAAAATGGGGTACAGAGCTAAATAAAACATTCTCAGCTGAGGATTATCAAATGGCCAAAAAGCACCTAAAGAAATGTTCAACATCCTTAGTCATCAGGGAAATGTAAATCAAAACAACCCTGAGATTCCACCTCACACCAGTCAGAATGACTAAGATCAAAAACTCAGGTGACAGCAGATGCTGGCAAGGATGTGGAGAAAGAGGAACACTCCTCCATTGTTGGTGGGATTGGAAACTGGTACAACCACTCTGGAAATCAGTCTGGAGGTTCCTCAGAAAATTGGACATTCCACTACCTGAGGACCCAGCTATACCTCTCTTGGGCATAAACCCAAAAGATGCTCCAACATATAACAAAGAACATGCTCCACTATGTTCATAGCAGCCTTATTTATAATAGCCAGAAGCTGTAAAGAACCCAGATGCCCTCAACAGAGGAACGGATTAAAAAAAATGTGGTACATTTACACAATGTAGTACTACTCAGCTATCAAAAACAATGACTTTATGAAATTCATAGGCAAATGGAATGAACTAGAAAGTATCATCCTGAGTGAGGTTACTCAATCACAGAAAAACACACTTGGTATGCACTCATTGATAAGTGGATATTAGCCAAAAAGCTTGAATTACCCAAGATGCAATCCACAGACCACAGAAAGCTCAAGAAGAAGGATGACCAAAATGAAGATGCTCCCTGATCTTGATTCAACTTGGTAAGTGGTATCTGTCTAGAAAATCATCCATTTTGTTAAGATTTTTCAATTTTGTGGAGTATATGGTTTTGAAGTATGACCTAATAATTCTTTGATTTTTCCTCCATGTCTGTTGTTATGTCTCCCTTTTCCTTTCTGATTTTATTTATTTGAAAAAGTCTGTGTGTCTTTGGGTTAGTGTGGCAAAGGGTTTGTCTGTCTTGTTGATTTTCTCAAAGAACCAGCTCTTTTTTTTCATTGATAGTCTGTATTGTTTTCTTTGTTTCATATTGATTGATTTCAGCCCTGATTTTGAGACACTTTGTAAATTCTGTTCCATTTTTAATTTAAAAATGTACTTGCTAAGGATTTTATGTAACATTATATATCAATTCTATCTTCCTCTCCCCAAACATCATTGGTGTCCCCCACTCACTCTTCAATTCATGACCTCTTTCTCAATTAGTATTATAGCACACACCACACAGACACACACACACACACACACACACACACACACACACACACACCACACCACACACACACACACCACACACACCACACACACACACACACACACACACACACACACACACCCTATAGTATAGATATGTGTATGTGTTTGGATAACCTATCAACCTATCAGGAAACTTGTCCCTGTAACAAACTGAATCTCACCCCCGCCCCCTGTCTCCCTCTTTCTCTCTCTGTCTCCTATCCTCTTCTCTCTCAGCAGCCATTGACAGCCTATAGCCCTTTATCTAAGGATGACATCTTGTGAAGTTTCCCCTATCCACTTAGTTGTGCCAGCTGATGGTGTCCTGTTGCTCTTGTTCAGGCACTTGTAACACTGAATTTTCATGGGTGTAGTTTTTCCTGTCATGTCTAGAAACTATCTAGCAGAAAGTGTCTTGATCCTCTGGGACTTCCAATCTTTTTGTCCCCTCTTACATAAGCTCCTGGAGCCTTCAGCGCAGGGATTGGGTTATAGATATATCGATTTGGGTTTAGACTTTACACCAGCTGTTCTCTGCATTTTTACCAGCTGTAGATTTCTGTAATAGTCTCCTTATCCTGCAAACAACAAAAATGCCTCTCTGATGAGGGACGAGAGCTATACTCACTTGGGAGCATAAGAACGTGTATTTAGAATACAGACAAGAATAATACTGATTTAAAAATTAAAACACGCAGTTCTGTTAGCTCCTTTCAAAGTTGCTTTACTATATGCTTAAAAAGGATAATCGGCAGCCAGAGGTCAGGGGCCTGGTCCACTTCCACTACAGTGGACAAGTAAGTGGAGGAGAGATGGTAAAGCAAGAGCAGCTGAGCAGTCTGCAAACTCCAAGAGTTGTAATTGGAGACATGAAGGCCTTGAGGAAGAGTCTGAGGTGACTGACCTGTGCTTCCACATGACACCGTTGTGATGTCTGAGCTCATGCTGCTGGCAAGGGCATGTCTGGGTCCATGGCCCTACCACAGCAGAGCTCTGGGTCAATGTCCATGGCCTGTGTTACCACCAAAGGCCATGTGGACATTATTGGTCTGGGCTGCCACCTGGGGCCACATTAGTGTTTGAAAGTCCTGTTGAGCTGGCCCTGCCCTTTACTGGACACCACACAGTGGTGCCAGTTGTGGCATGGGTGCAGGAGAGCTGGCCCCATCCATCACTTGGGCAATGTTGGAGATCTAGCTCTCATGCCATGAGCATGGGAGACCTGGCCCCACCCTGTGCCAGTTCTGGTACTCAGAGGAGCTGGCCCTAGTAGTGTGGGTGCAGGACAGCTGGTGATCTGACCAGCTCAGCTACCTTTCTAGGCCCAGATCCCAGGATTTAATCTAGCCCACACCAACAACTACCCAACCTATGAAGTGCTGGAGCATGTGAAGTGGCTAGTCCAGTCAAGCAAAGGCTCTGGGATCCTCATAACTCAAGGCAAGAGCAGGGTATCAGAGAGGAGTTTTGCTGAGTGACAGTTATTGTTGGTGTAGAAAAAGTCAGTTCTAGAAACAGACCACAGCAATGAGCAGTTTCAAGTAAAGCTGTTTGGGCAAAAGGGTATACAGTATGACACACTGAACCTTCCATAGCAAGATTCTTTGTAATTTGTTTTATTTTGTTTGTACTTTTTTCCAGGAGGAGTTTGCAAGGGCAGAGGATGGATATGGAAGGACTGGAGAATGAGTAGGATTGGGTTGCATGATGTGAAAGTCACAAAGAATCAATAAAAATTATGGAAAAATGTTAATCATCTTTATTACTACTAACAGACATATTAATCTTTATTATTACACAGGATAATTAATGCTGTCAGTTGTCTTATAGAACATTTTATATGATTTACACTGTATTAGTCAGTGCTTTTGAGAGAACCCAACTTGATGGAATAAATCCCTATATATGAATGTGTGTGTGTGTGTGTGTGTGTGTGTGTGTGTGTGTGTGTGTGTGTGTTAAGGGTTTGGTTTTTTTTTAAGGTTGAGTTAGGGTAATCCAACCTTTGCCCTTAAGGAAATGTTCTCAAGGAAACTTGGTTGTCCTCCTAGGAACATGTGCTGTACTGATGAACTTAGCACTTCATGGGTAGTCTCCTTTTCTTTCTTATGAAAAGCTAAAGTCATGAGGAAGCTCCTTGAGAAGTTTAATAACACACACACTTGTACACGCACTCATTCAAACACAAACACAGACACTCATACACACACACTCATACACAAACACACACACAAACTCATACATAGTCATACACATCGAAACACACACTCATACACACAAAGCACACACATACCCACTCATACACACACTCATACACAAACACACACATACTCATACACACAAATCACATACATATTCATACACACAGAAACACACACACACACACACACACACACCTCATATGTAGAGGTTCTTGGACTAGGATGTACCTGAGAGATATGAAGCAAATGTTATAAATATAGAACAGTGGCTGGGAGGAAGGAGAGGAGTGAGATCTTCACATGTAGTTTCTTATACTATATATGAGACATTATGATCTGAGGAAGGAAAGTGGCTTGTGAGCCAGGAGGACAATGAGTGTTTGTTAGCAATCAACTGTACCTGCCTCTTTTTCTATTTTTGGCTTCCTTTCCTTGATATCCAATATCAACATGATATATTTAATTGAACCACAAGAGGGAGGTGGTGGGCAAGAATACATGCTCAGAATTCTCTTACTGGTGCACTGGAAGGTTACCTTAAGATGAAGAAAAATACGCAACCCTGTATCTGGGCAGTGACATTCTCATATTTGGGGAAATATGACAGATATATTAATTCATTATACTGAAACTCAGTCTTAAAGATACCATGCTCACATTAAGATGTACTTGTAAACGCAAATCACTCAATTAAGTAATGGGCTACAGAGATAAACATAATTTTCGATAGAGGAATCTCTAATGGCTAGGAAGCACTTAAAGAAGTGTTCAACATCTTTAATAATCAGAAACACACAAAGCAAAATGACTCTTGAGACTCCATCTTACGACCATCAGAATGGCTAAAATAAACTCAAGGGGCATCACACGATGGCGAGGATGTGGAGCAAGGGGAGCAGAGCACTCCTCCATTGCTGGTGAGAGTTCAAACTTGTACAGCCGCTTTGGAAATCAGTTTGACTATTTCTCAGAATATTGGGACTATTCTACCCCAAGACATACCTATACCACTCCTGAGCATACACACATTATATGTCACCCTATACCACGAGGACATTTGCTCAGCTAGGTTCGTAGCAGCTTTATTTGTAATAGCCAGGAACTGGGAACAATCTAGATGTCCCACAACTGAAGAATGAATAAAAATGTGTGGCACATTTACACAAGGGAATACCTATCATCTATTAAAAACAAGGACAAATGGATGGGACTAAGAAATATTATCCTGAGTGAAGTAATTAAGACCCAGAAAGACATATATTGTATGTACTCACAAGTGAACATTAGTTATAAAATACAGGAAAACCATGTTACAATCCACAGATCCACCCCCCAAAAATGGGTAATAAGAGGAGCAGCAAGGAAGGATGTGTGATTTCACTCAGAAGGGTAAACAAAATAGTTATTGGAGGTAGATATAGAGAGAGGACGTGAGTGGGAAAGGAGAAACACAGGGAGAACAATAGGGTGTGAGGAGATAGGGTAGGGAAGGACTGGGAGTGAGAATGGAAATTGGTGGGAGATATCTCTAGGACTAGCTGGAGGCCTGGAATGGGAGAGGCTTATGGGGAATCTATGGGGGGTGCTTAGCTGAGATTCCTACTAATGTGGGGACATAGAGACTGAAGTTTCCACTGCCTGTAGCGAGGCAGGACTTCCAGTGGAGAGAAGGGGACATCAACCTGCCCACAAAACCTTCAACCCAAAATCTGCCCTATCTACAAGATGTGCAGGGATAAAGATGGTTAGAGTCTGAGGGAACAATCAATCAATGTCTTCCCAACTTGGGACTGAGGGTGATGACACTATTAATGATATTCTGCTATGCTTGCAGACAGGAACCTAACATAACTGTCCTCTGAGAGGCTTCATCCAGCAGCGGATGGAAACTGGGGCAGGGTCCCACACCCGAACATCAGGCAGAACTCAAGGATTCTTGTTGAAAAGTTGGGGATAGAGTTGAGCATGCCAGAGGGGTCAAGAACACCACTAGAAGACCTATAGAGCCAACTAACCTGGGCCCACGGGGGCTCACAGAGACTGAACCACTAACCAGAGTATGCAGGGACTGGACCTAGGCCCCTACACATTTGGAGCTTATGTGCAGCTTGGTCTTCATGTGAGTCCTCTACAATTGGAACAGGACTGTCTCTGACTCCGTTGCCTGCCATTGGATCCCCTTCCCCTAACTGGAATACCTGGTTGGGCCTCAGTGGTAGAGGAAGAGCTTAGTAATACTGGGGCTAGATGTCACAGGGCAGGGTTGTACCCAAGAGGGTGGGGCTTTCCTTTTTCTGAGGAAAAGGGGAGGAGGGAGTGGGGGAATGATGTGAAAGGAGGAATTGGGGCAAAATGAGAGAGGGGGACTGTGATCAGGATGTAAAGTGAACAAACAAATTAATCAAAAAAATGTGCTTGTAAGAACATGAGAATAATTAACCACTTAAGCATGATAGTGACAAATGTTACGGCGTCTAATATCAAAGAGTGGTTTTGGTTTCTTCCACCTTTGTCCTACCCTGTACTTTTGGTAGAGATAAGGGCATCTTCTAGATTTTGTCTTTTACTTACTCACGTTTCCTTTCCCTTCCATAATGTTCTTATGGCATAGGTGCTAGCAACTGACCTCAGGTACTTGGTAAGAGCAGCAACTGCCCTTAACCACTGAGCGATCTCTCTAGTTCTAAATGTATTTGATCATATCCACTCCCAACCCCATCCCTCCATGCCATCCCCACGTCCTCCCCAACACATATCCCTTTCAATTTCATGTATTTTTAATCTATTGTTTAATATTGGAAAAAATTACCTCATAGCACTATGAAAGCTAGCCAATAGGGATGAAGCTTCCAGGTCACTAGCAGCTCGATTCAGTTATGTTCTATGACTCCTGTGCTGTGTCTTCAGTGTCAGGGTCTTACTCTCAAGTGTCAAAGTGTAATCAAGAGCAATGGCAATGGCCTGCTGACATCCTAAAGGTGTAGAGTCATCTACTGGGGCATGAACAACTGTCAGTGGACACTCACCAAAGGAAAGTCACTGTCCTTCCCCAGCTATGAATTAGCCATGGCTCCTCAGCTAGGGATGGGGCATCAGCGCCTCTCTACTGTGTGCTAGAAATCTTATCCTGCTTGGTGTCTTGCAAGTCCTAAGCACATAACTACAGATTCTGTGACTGAGTATGTGTAAAGCTGTGTGCTGTCCAGAGCACTGCATTCCACAGCACTCCCTGTTTCTTCCCCTGAGGTTTCAGACATGTCATCCAGGCTATCAAATCCGTGGGCCAAGCACATGCTGGGAAAGTCTGAGGACTGAATTTGGATCCCCAGAACCTGTACAAAATTGGATGTGACCCCTCTGCAATTTCAGTGCTTCCTGCCATGAGATAGGATGTGGGGGTAGAAGTCAAGGAGACTTGTGGGGTCAACTAGCCTGAAATCTAGAGCAGGAGACAGGAAATCCTGTGCCAAGAAAAGTAGAAAGTGAGGATTCATGTTTGAGGTTGTCCTTTGATCCTCACACATGTTGTGGTATGCACATGTACATATGTATGAACATGAACACAGACATGCACCACACATATATGCAAAGATAAAAAGAAAAAGAAATTTCTAGTAGTTAAATTCATTATGTAAGTTTAATTTTAAAAAACTCTGTAAAGTAAATTAAACATTATGAGTTGATCTTTAAAATGGGTAAAATACTTCCATGAATAATAGAATCATATTTGAACTTTCCCACAAATTTAGAATGTAACTTGAGTTTAAAATATTAGGCTTGACCAATGAGTAATTGTTGATTACCTACTAGAACACACATTTCTAATGGTTAGGTCATATTCAGAGAAGTCACTCAAGGGCAGCAAATTCCATTTTTCTGTAGACAGAGAAGAAGAAAGAATGTTTGGAGTTTCAGTCTCACATTTGTAACAAAAACTTTGAAGACTACAGATGGGGACCCACTTTGGGATGTGGCATACAAATATGTATATATCAGTATCTGCACGAATAATAGCTTTTAATGTATGTTGTGTTTTGGACACTATACTGCACATTTTATTGTACAATTCCATGCCAAGCAATCAGTACAAGCTCCCATCACTGTGTCAGCAAAGACTCTAGACCTTCAAAAGTGTCAGATACCAAAGCCAGGGTTGAGAAATAAACGTCTTTGGAAGAGCATAGTCAGGAGCCTAAGCACTTGGTTTTCCTCATCTCACTTTGACTTCCCTTTCCTGACCACAGAATTGGGTGGCTCCAATCTGCCACTTCATATCCAATTCTTTTCTAGGAACTGAGAGGACTCTGAAGGCCACCTGCTGTGCCTGCCACTTAGGGCTTGGACTGGTGGGCACCACCCAGTGAGCCTTTGCTCAGTGCTTTGAACATTTGCTCAGTTCCTTTAATCATCTCCATACTTTATCAGACAGATGTCTATGAAATGTCAACTTTTTTCTTTTGATGTGGCACAGCTATACCAGTTGCTTTTTTTTTTTAATCTTCTTAGCTTTGATTTATGTAGTTTCTCTGCTTTATAAGAAACCTGGAAATACATCTCCACAAGAGGTTTTGTTGTTGTTTTTCTGGTTCTGCCATGTTTACTTCAGGCACTTTTATTATGCACATTTCACATTCTTTCCTAATGTGTTCCTTTGAGATGCCTTATCAATATTTTGGTATTTAAACAAGATTCTCTATTCAATTCTTAAACAGCCAAATGCACACTTAATTTAAACACACACAATTTCTTTATAAAATGTTTTACTAGTTAACTTGCTGAATTTCTAATAGCTTTAATTAGTATTCATTTACTCATTTTTAGAGGTTTGTCATGTATGCTTTATTCATGTTTAAGTAATAGTAATTTTAAGCACTTAGTTCAAATCTTTTAATATTTGCAGAATAGTATCACAGGGTATCTCCATTCATATATGGAGTTTAATTTTAATAAAGCACATCTACTATTTCCCTTTTATTATTTAATTATAATATAGATTTTCAGATCAAGACATAGGCCAACACAGTATGATTAATGTTATTCTTCATCTATGTTTATATGAAGATTTAATTTAGAATAATAGTGAATTTTATTATTATTATTTTTTATTATTAGTCTTTAAATTTCTTTTACAGTCCTGTATTTATCCCTCTCCCAGTCATCCCTCTGAGAGTTCCTTATCCCATTCCTCCTCCTTTGCCTTCAAGAGGATATCCTTCAGTCCCATACCACCAGACCTGTCCCCTCCCTGGGGCCTCAAGCCTCTCCTCTTCATGGTTAGGTGCTTCTTCTCTCATGGAGGACAGAGCAGACAGTCCTCTGCTGTATAGGTGTCAGGGGCCTCATTTCTGCTAGTGTATGTTGCCTGGTTGGTGGCTCTGTGTTTGAGAGATCTCTGGAGTCCAGGTTAGTTGAAACTGCTGGTCCTTCTATGGGTTTACCCTCCTCCTCAGCTTCTTCCAGCCTTTCCCTCACTCGACCACAGGGGTTCCCTGCTTCTGTCCATTGATTGGGTATAAGCGTCTGTATCTGGCTCTTACAGCCCCTTGTCGGGCCTCTCAGAGGGCAGCCATGCTAAACTTCTGTCTGTAAGCACACCACAGCATCAGTAATACTGTCAGGTCTTGGGGTTTCCCCTTTAGCTGGATCCCAATTTGGGTCTGTCCCTGGACCTCCTCTCCCTGAGGCTCTTCTCCATTTTTGTCCCTGTAGTCCTTTTAAACAGGGGCAATTCTGGGTCAGAGTTTTTCACTGTGGGATGGCAACTCCATCCCTCCACTTGATGCGCAATTTTTCTACCGGTGGTGAACTCTACAAGTTCGCTCTCCCCACTGTTGGTTATTTCATCTAAGGTTCCTCCCTCTGGGTCCTGAGCAACTCTCACCTTTCAGGTCTCTGGTACATTCTAGAGGGTCCCCCTACCTCTTACCTCCAGAGGCTGCCGTCTCCATTCTTTTTACTGGCACTCAGGGTTTCACTACAGATTCCCCTCTCTCCCCAATTCGTGATCATGTCCCCTTTTCCCTTCCCTGTCCTTTCTACTACACAGGTCCCTCCCTACTTTTGCTCTCCCACTCCCATGATTAGAAAGCAATAGTGAGAGTTTAATTAGCATTGTAAATAAGAATATCAAGTTACATGTAATTTTTCCTTAATTTCTTTTTAAAGGATTTATTTTATTTTATTTTATTTTATTTTTTGTGTGTATGTGTGTGCACATACATGTCTGTAGAAGGCAGAGACAGATATGGGTCTACTGACAGCTACTGAGAACTGAACTCTGGTCTTCTGCAAGAGCAGCAAACGAACTCAACCACTGAGTTTACCTCTCAATAATAGCTTTCATTTTATAAATTTCAATTATAGTTTCATATTGCAAGTATTTGTACATTTACAGTTGTCCACTTATCAGTATGACAAATAACTGTGACAATTAATTTATAAAGAAAGAAATTTCACATTCATTCACTTCCCTAATAGGGAGACAGTGAGCAGCCTTGTCTAGTCCCTGATTTTAGTAGGATTGCTTCAAGTTTATCTCCATTTAGTTTGATGTTAGCTATGGGTTTTCTGTATATTGTTTTTACTATGTTGAGGTCTAGGCCTTAAATTCCTGATCTTTCCAAGACTTTTAACATGAAGGTGTGTTGAATTTTGGCAATTGCTTTTCCAGCATGTAATGAGATGATCATGTGATTTTTTTTGAGTTTGTTTATATAGTGGATAATGTTGATGAATTTCCATATATATTGAACCATCCCTGCATCCCTGGGATGAAGTCTAATTTGATCATGGTGAATGATTGTTTTGATGAATTCTTGGATTCAGTTTGTGAGAATTTTCTTGAGTATTTTTGCACGGATATTCATAAGGAAAATTGCTCTGAAGTTCTCTTTCTTTGTAGGGTCTTTGTGTTGTTTAGGTATAAGCATAATTGTGGTTTTAAAGAACGAATTGGGTAGTGTTCCTTCTGTTTCTATTTCTGTTTCTGTTTCTATAGTTTGAAGAGTATTGGTATTAGATCTTCTTTGAAGGTCTGATAGAATTCTGAACTAAAACCATCAGGGCCTGGACTTTTTTTGGTTGGGAGACTTTTAATGACTGCTTTCATTTCATTAGGAATTATGGGACTGTTTAGATGGTTTATCTGTTCATGATTTAATTTTGGTACTTGGTATCTGTCTAGAAAATTGTCAATTTCATCCAGATTTTCCAGTTTTGTTGAATATTGTCTTTTGCAGTTGGTTGTGATAATTTTTTGAATTTCTTCAGTTTCTGTTGCTATGTCTCCCTTTTCATTTCTGATTTTGTTAATTTGGATACTGTCGCTGTGCTCTCTGGTTAGTCTGGCTAAGGGTTTATCTGCCTTGTTGATTTTGTCAAAGAACCAGCTCCTGGTTTTCTTGATTCTTTGTGTAGTTCTCTTTGTTTCTACTTGGTTGATTTCAGTCTTGAGTTTGACTATTTCCTGATGTCTACTCCTCTTGGGTATGTTTACTTCTTTTTGTTCTAGAGCTTTTCGGTGTGCTGTTAAGCTGCCAATGTATGCTCTCTCCTGTTTCTTTGTGGAGGCACTCAGAGCTATGAGTTTTACTCTTAGCACTGCTTTCATTGTGTACCATAAGTTTGGATATGTTGTGCCTTCATTTTCATTAAATTATAAAACATCTTTAATTTCTTTATTTATTTCTTCCCTGACCAGGTAATCTTGAGTATTGTTCAGCTTCCATGTTTATGTGGGTTTTCTGATGTTTTTGTTATTGCAGACCAGTCTTAGTCCATGGTAATTTGATCAGATGCATAGGATTATTTCAATTTTCTTATATCTGTTTAGGTTTGTATTGTGACTGATTATGTGGTCAATTTTGGAAAAGGTACCATGAGGTACTGAGAAGAAGGTATATTTTTTTGTTTTAGGATGAAATGTTCTATAGATATATGTTAAGTCCATTTGGTTCACAACTTCTGTTAGTTTCACCATATCTCTGTTTAGTTTCTCTTTCAATGATCTGTTCATTGGTGAGAGTCGGGCGTTGAAGTCTCCCACAATTATTGTGTGAGGTTTAATGTGTGCTTTGGGTTTTAATAAGGTTTGTTTTATGAATGTGGGTACCTTAGCATTTGCAATATAGATGTTCAGATTTAAGAATTCATCTTGGTGGATTTTTCCTTTGATGAGTATAAAGTGTCCTTCCTCATCTTTTTTGATAACTTTTGGTTGAAATTCGATTTTATTCAATATTAAAATGGCTCTTCATCGCCTGGGAGAGCTGGGCCTGGTGACATGTGTAGAGGAGAGCTGGATCTACCCTGTTCCAGATCTGGCCCTGCCCCTCACCTGTGTACCCCAAGAGAGCTGGCCCTAGTAGTGTGGGTGCAGGAGAGTTGGTGTCTGAGAAGCACAGCTACCACCCTAGGCCCACATCCAAGGTTTTGAGCTGGCCTACCCCAACATCTATCCCACCTTTGAGATGATGCAGCATTTGAATAGACCAGTCCTGCAGAAATAAAGCTTTAGGAGCCATATGACTCAAGGCAATAGCAGGATATCAGAGAGGAGTCTTGGTCCAGTATTGTTATTGTAGAAAAAAGCAAGTGGTATAGAATTCAATCATTGCAATGGATCCTTTGTTTCTTGGCCTTTTAAATACCTTCTCTTAGGTGAGAAAATGTCCTAAAGAGCCCTTTGTTCTTCTCTTATGACCATGTAATGTCCACGATGAACATGTATCTTCACATTTTCTATTAAATGCAATGCTCAAGTCACCAGGAAGCTCACTGAGTAGTTTGAATCACACACACACACACACACACACACACACACACACACACACACTTTACACACACAAACATCCACATATTCATATGCATGCAAACATGCACACATTCATACACACAAAACACACACATACTCATTTACATACAAACACAGACACTCACACACACACACAAAAACATGCGCATATACACACACTTACACACAAACACACACATTCATGTACACACACATTCATTAACAAACACACACAAATACACACACACACACACACACACACCTTTTATGTAAAGGTGCTGCAACTTGGCTGTACCTGAGAGAGGTAAAACAAATGCTATATATATGGAACAGTGGATGGAAGGAGGAGGAGTTAGAGATCTCCACATGCAATTTCTTATACTAAAATATCAGACATTATGATCTGAGGAAAGAAATAAGCTTGTGAAGCAGGAACACAATGAATGCTTGTACCAATCAACTGCACCTGACTCTATTGTCAGCTTCCTTTCCTTGATACCCAACATCAATGTGAAATATTTAATTGAGCCACAAGAGGGAGGTGATGGGCAAGAATACATGCTCAGAATACTCAGTCAACTTCTGGTGCCTTGAAAGGTTATCCTGAGAAGAATGAAGACATGTAACTCTGGCTCTGGGCAGTTGTATTCCCATATTTGGGGAAATATGACAGATGCATTCTGCTGAAATTCAGTTTTACAGGTATCATTGCTCATGTTAATTGGTGCTTGTAAAACAGAAGAACCCTATTTACAGAGATATAAATATACAGAAAATATATAGAGATACACAGAGAATTCTTGAGAGGAAACTCTAATAGCCAAAAACAATGAAAGAAATGATCAATGTCTTTAGTCAACAGGGAAATGCAAATCAAAATGACTCTGAGATTCCACCTTACAGCCATCAGAATGACTAAGATCAAAAGCTCAAGGGACATCACATGATGGTGAGGTTGTGGAACATGTGGGGCACTCCTTCACTGCTGGTGAGAGTGCAAACTTGTACAACCACTTTGGAAATCAATTTGGTTGTTTCTCAGAAAATTGAATATTGTTTTACCCCTAGACCCAGCTCTACCACTTGTAGGCAAATACAGAAAGATGCCGCACTACACCACAAGGACACTTGCTCAACCGTGTTCACAGCAGCTTTAGAATAATAGTCAGAAACTTGAAACAACGTAGATGGACCTCACGTGAAGAATGGATGAAGATGTGGTTCAGCTACAAAATGGAATTCTATTCAGCTATTACAAACAAGGAGATCACTAAACTTGTAGGCATATGGATGGAAGTAGGAATATCCTCCTGAGTGAGGTAAGGCAGGCACAGAAAGACATATATTGTATGTACTCATTTATCTGGAAAGTACAGGATAACCATGCTACAATCTATGGACACAAAGAAACTAATGAGGAGGGTCCAAGAATGTATGTGTAATTGTCACTCAGAATGGGAAACAAAATAGTCATGGGATGGAAAGGAGATGTGTAGGAGAGGGGGAGAAGAAAGGAACAGGGATAGCAATTAGGTGTGGCTCGAAGGGGGCTGGGAATGAGAATGGAAAGCGATGTGGGGTATCTCTAGGACTAGCTGGAGGCCTGAGGTTGGAGAGACTACGGGGAGTCTATGGGGGTGACTATAGTTTAGTTTCCTACCAGTGGCGGGATATAGAGATTAAAGTGTCCACTTCCTGCACCCAGTCAGGACTTCCACTGTAGGGAGTGGGACATCAACCTACTCACAATACCTTCAACCTGAAATTTGTCCTACCTACAAGATGTGCAAGGAGAAGATGGTACAGAGACAGAGGGCACTTCAGCCAATGACTGCCCCAACTTGAGACCCATCCCACGACACTGTTAATGATACTCTGCTCTGCTTGCAGACAGGAACCTACCTAGCATGACTCCCTTCTGAGACACTTCATCCAGCAGGAGATGGAAACATGCAGAGACCAATGGACAAACATCCGGAAGAGCTCATGGATTCCTGTGGAAGACTGGGGAATAGCAAATTGGAAAGGTAAAGAACACTACAAGAAGACCTACAGTAAACATCTTCAACAAAATTATAGAAGAAAACTTTCCTAATCCGAGAGAGAGAGAGAGAGAGAGAGAGAGAGAGAGAGAGAGAGAGAGAGAGAGAGAGAGAGAGAAATGCCCATAAACATAAAAGAAGCCTACAGAACTCCAAACTGATTGGGCCAGAAAAAAAAATCCTGTGACATAATAGTCAAAATAGCAAATACACAAAACAAAGAAAGACTATTAAAAGTAGTAAGGGGGAAAGATCATATAACATATAAAAGTCGTGCAGCTCCCAAGCCTTGTATACTCCTGGAGGCGGTCTTTCTTTGGACAGTCAATGGAGAAAAAGTGGGGTCCCACCTGTGGACTGTTGGGCGTAGGCCAGAGAGCGTTTCTGGCAGACCAGCTCTCTGCAGGCAGGTTTTGTATCTGAGCACTGTGGGATAGCCCCAGATCAGGGTGCAGATGGAGAATGGAAGGTTTGTGTTTTGCATTTTCTTTGACTGTTTTGTCAGTGTCTTTTTATGGTATCTCTGCTCCTGAGATTTTCTTTTTTATCTCTTGTATTCTGTTGGTGATGCTTGCATCTATGACTCCTGATCTCTTTCCTAGGTTTTCAATCTCCAGGGTTGTCTCTCTTTGTGATTTCTTTATTGTTTCTATTTCCATTTTTAGATCCTGAATGGTTCTGTTCAATTCCTTCACCTGTTTGGTTGTGCTTTCTTGTAACTCTTTAGGGGATTTTTTGTGTAACTTTTTGGTTACACAACTTTTGGTTGTGTAACTTTCTTGTAACTCTTTAAGGGCTTCTACTTGTTTACCTGTGTTCTCCTGTGTTTATTTAAGGGAGTTATTTATTTCCTTCTTAAATTCCTCTATCATCATCATGAGATGTGGTTTTAAATCCAAATGTTGCTTTTCCATTGTGTTGGGATATCCACAACTTGCTGTGGTGGGAGAACTGGGCTCTGTTGTCTTGTATTCTGTTGCTTAGGTTCATGTGCTTGCCTCTCGCCATCTGGTTTTCTCTGATGTTAGTTGGTCTTAGCTGTCTGTGACTGGAGCTTGTCCCTCCTTTGGGCCTGTGATCCTGTGATCCTGTGATTTTAGGAGTGAGAGCACTGCTGGGAGACCAGCTTTCTCTGCAGGCTTTGGGTCTGGAGGGCTGTTGACAGCCTTAGCTCTGAGCACATATGGAGACTGGAATGGTCCTGTCCCAGGCTGCTTGGCAGTTCCTGTACCCCGTGTGTTCCGATGGGTCCCTCTTCAGATAGTCAATGGAGTGAAAGTGGGGTCTCACCTGTGGGCTTTGGAGTGAAAGCACTCCTGGTAGTCCAACTCTCTCTAGGCAGTCTGGAGGGCTGTGAGACAGCCTTAGCTCTGGTCGCAGATAGAGACTGGAAGGTTCCTTTCCCTTCTTTAAAGTTCTTATGGCATAGGTGCTAGAAACTGACCTCAGGTACTCGGTAAGAGCAACAACTGCCCTTAACCACTGAGCGATCTCTCTAGTCCTAAATGTATTTGATCATATCCACTCCCAACTACATCCCTCCATCCCATCCCCAGGTCCTCCCCAACATATCCCTTTCAATTTCATGTATTTTTAATCTATTGTTTAATATTAGAGAATATCACCTCATAGCAATTTGAAATCTAGCCAATAGGGATAAGCTTCCAGATCACTAGCAGCTCGATTCAGTCATGTTCTATTACTCCTGTGCTGTGTTTTCAGTGTTAGGGTCTTACTCTCAAGTGTCAAAGTGTAATCAAGAGCAATGGCAATGGCCTGCTGACATCCTAAAGGTGTAGAGACATCTACTGGGGCATGAAAAACTGTCAGTGACACCCACCAAAGAAAAGTCACTGTCCTTCCCCAGCAGCTATGAATTGGCCATAGCTCCTCAGCTAGGGATGGGGCATCAGGATTTCTTCTGCACTCTATGTTAGAAAATTTGTCCAGCTTGGTCTCATGCAAGTTTTAAGGATATAACTACAGATTTTGTGATTTAATATGTGTAACAGTTATGTTCTGTTCAGAGCACTGCATTTCACAGCACTTCCAGGCTATTTTTTTTTCAGAAATAAGCTATTCCAGGCTAACAAATCTGTGAACAAAGTATTTGTTGTAAAGTATGAAGATTTGAGTTTGGATCCCCAGAACCTATGCAAATATGGGCACGGCCCTTCTGTAATCGCAGTCCTTTCTGTCATGAATTGGCAAGTGGAGCCAGAAACCATGACGACTTGTTGATCAACCAGCCTGACATCTGCAGGAAACCGGAAACTGTGTCAAGAAAAGTTGGTGAGGATCAGTGCCTGAGGTTTTCCTTTGACCTTCACACATGTTACGGCATGTACATGTACAAATGTATGAACACAGATAGATATACACATTAGATATACAAATTTGCCACACACACACACACACACACACACACACACACACACACACACACAGGAAGATGAAAAGAAAAAGAAATTGATAGTAGTTAAGTTCAATCTATAAGTTTAATTTTGAAAACCCTCTTGAAGTAAATTAAATGAGTTGGTTTCCAAAATATGTAAACTTCTTATACTAATAAAATCATATGCAGACTTTCCCCCATGAATTCAGAATATAACCCAAGTTTAACATATTAGAATTTACCAACAAGCAATTGTTGATTACCGTTAGAAAATATATTTCTGCTGGGTAGGTTAGAATTAGAGAAGTCACTCACATGTGACAAGTTCCATTTATCTATCAACAGAAAAGGAGAATGAATGTTTAGAGTAAAACTTGATTTACCCCACATTTGCAACAAGAGATTGTGTTCGAGACTACACATGTTGATCCGTCTTGCAATGTGGCATATAAACATGTATCTACCAATAACAACACCGATAGTAGCTTTTCTTGCGCATGTGTTCTGCTCTTGACACTCTCCTGAGTGTTGTATTGTACAGTTCCATGCCAAAGCTACCATCACTGTGTCAGTGAAGCCATTCAACCGTCAGATACTGAAGCCAGAATTGAGACATAAACAATCTTCTCCGGAAGAGCACAGGCAGGAGTCTAACCACTTTGCTTTTCTGATCTCATTTTGACTTCACTTTCCTGACCACAGAATTGGGTGTTTTCAATCTGCTACTTCTACCCGTGTTGAGTTCTTTACTAGGAACTGAGAAGGCTCTGAACGTCACCTGATGTTCCCCTCACTCTCACAACCCAGTGAGCTTTTGTTCACAGCTAACAAATAAGTTTCATTTCCTTTAATCATCTTCACACTTTTCAAACCTTTTCAGTTTACACATCATACAGATTCTCCAGTTATTTGATCTTCTTAGCTTTGATTTATATAAGTTCTCTGTTTTTTTTAAGAAACCTGGAAAAATATTTTCACAAGAGTTTTTTTTTTTTTTCTGGTTTCTCCATGCTTACTTCAGGCACTTTTATAATGTATATATCACATTCTTTCCTAATGGTATTCCTCTGAGATGCTTTATAAATATTTTGGTATTTAAACAATCTCTATTCAATTCTTAAACAGTCTAATGCATATTTTAATATAAATATATGCACAATTTTTCATGTTTTAATTTTTTTCTATTCTTTAATCCTTTTTTGCAGTTCAGACTTTATCCCCTTTTTGGTCTGCCCTCTGACTGTTCCTCATCCCATACCTCCTCCCTCCCATTGTCAAGAGGATGTCCCTCTCTCCTCCCCCACTTCACCAGATCCCCCCAGTCCCTGGGACCTCAAGTCTTTGGGAGTTTAGGTCCATCTTTTCTCACTCAGGCCAGACCAGTCAGTCCTCTGCTATATATGTGTCCAGGGCCTCATATTAGTTGGTGTATGTGGCCTGGTTGGTGGCTCAGTGTCTGAGAGATCTCAGGGGTTCAGATTATTTGAGACTCCTGGTCTTTTTACTCTCTTTCTCAGCTTCTTCCACCTTTTCCCAAATTCAATCACAGAGACCCCCAGCTTCTGTTCATTGGTTGGGTGTAAATATTTGCATCTGACTCTCACAGCTGCTTGTTGGGCCTCTCAAAGGCCTCTCAACCTCTAGGCATGCTCTAGCTTAGCATGGGTCTCTGAGAGGCCCAACAAGAGCTGTGATACTGTCAAATCTTGGGGGCCTCCCCTTGAGGTAGATTCCAATTTGAGCTAGTCACTGTACCTCCTTTCCCTCAGGCTCTTCTCCATTTTTGTCCCTGCAATTCTTTTAGACAAGAACGATTCTGGGTCAGAATTTTTTAATGTGGGATGGCAACCCCATCCCTCCACTTGATGTCCTGTCTTTCTACTGGAGATGGACTCTACAAGTTCCCTCTCTAAGCTTGAGAACATTTCATGTAAGGTCCCTCCCTTTGTGTCCTGTGCCTCTCTCACCTCCCAGGTCTCTGATACATTCTAGAGGGTGTCCCCACCTCCTACCTCCCAGGTTGCCTGTTTCCACATTTTTTCTGCTGGCCCTCAGGGCTTGAGTCCTATTTCCCCTCACCCCAATATTGATCATGTCTTCCTTTCCTCTCCCTGTACCATTTCCCACCCAGGTCCCTCACTTTCCCAGTACCCCTCCCCCGAACCCTGTCATTTGCTTTCCTCTCCCTCCCAAATGGGATTGAGGCATCCTCACTTGGGCCCTTCAAAGAACTTTTTGAGTTTTTTGGATTTTTATCCTGGTATTCTGTACTTTTTTGGCTAATATCCACTTATTAATGTTCTTTTGGGTCTGAATTACCTCATTCAGGATGATATTTTCTAGTTCCATCCATTTGCCAGCAAAACTCTTGATGCCCTGTTTCTTAATAGCTGAATAGTATTCCATTGTGTAAATGAACCACATTTGCTGTATCTATTCTTCTGTTGTGTGAAGCTGGGTTATTTCCAGCTTCTAGATTTCACAAATAAGGCCACTACAAACATAAGGGAGCACGTGCCCCTGTGACTTGGTGGGGCATCTAATGGGTATACCAAGAGTAGTATAGCTGGGTCTTCAGGTAGCTCTATTTCCAATTTTCTGATGAACCTCCAGATTGATTTCCAGAGTCTACCAGTTTTCAATCCTACCAGCAATGGAGAAGTGTTCCTCTTTCTCCATATCCTTGACAACATGTGCTGTCACCTGAGTTTTTCACCTTGCTATTCTGATTGATGTAAGGTAGAATCTCAAGGTCATTTTGATTTGCATTTCCCTGATCACTAAGAACTTTGAACATTTCTTTATTAAGTGTTTCTCAGCCATTTGAGATTCCTCTGTTGGGAATTTTGTTTAGTTCTATGCCCCCTTTTTTGATTGACTTGTTTGCCTTTTTGGTGTTTAGCTTCTTGAGTTCTTTATATATTTTGGATATTAGCTGTCTATCAGATGTGGGATTAGTGAAAATTTTTTCTCAATCTGTAGGTGGCTGATTTGTCCTATTGACTTACAGAAGCTTTTCAGTTTCAAGAGGTTCCACTTTTTAACTCTTGATCTTAGAGCCTCAGCCATTGGAGTTATGCTTAGGAAAGTTTCCCCATGCCAATGAATTCTAGGCTCTTTACCACTTTCTCTTTAATTAGAGTCAGTTTATCTGGTTTTATGTTGAGGTACTTGATCCACTTGAACTTGAGTTTTGTGCAAGGTGACAAGTAGTAATGTATTTTCATTGTTTTACATAACAACTGCCAGTTAGACCAGCATCATTTATTTGAAGATGCTCTCTTTTTCCATCGTATGTTTTTGGCATCTTTATTAAAGATCAAGTGTCCATAAGTGTGTGGTTTTATTTCTGGGTCTTCAATTCTATCCTATTGATGAACATGTCGGTCTCTGTACCAATACCAGCCCATTTTTATCACTATTGCTCTGTAGTATAGCTTGAAGTCATGGATGGTGATTCGCCCAGAAGTATTTTTATTGTTAAGAATTGTTTTCACTATCCCGGATTTTTTATTTTTCTACTAAAAATTGAGAATTGCTCTTTCCATGTTTTTGAAGAACTGTGTTGAAATTTTGATGGGAATTACATTGATCTGTAGATTGCCTTTGGTAGGATGGCCATTTTTACTATGACGATTCTAACAATCCATGAGCATGGTAGATCTCTCCATTTTCTGAAACCTTCTTTGATTTCTTTCTTGAGAGACTTGAAGTTCTTGTTATACAGATTTTTTCACTTGTTTGGTTAGAGTTACCCCAAGATATTATATATTATTTGTGACTATTGTGAAAGATATTTTTTCTCTAATTTCTTTCTGAGCCTGTTTATTATTTGTATAAAGGAGTTACTGATTTATTTGAATTAACTTTATATACAGCCACTTTGCTGGAGGTGTTTATCAGCTGTAGGAGTTCTCTCATAGATTTTTTTGGGTCGCTTATGTATACTATCATATCATATGTAAATAGTGATATCTTTATTTCTTCTTTGCCAATGTGTATCTCCTTGATCTTCTTTTGTGGTCGTATTGCTCTAGCTAGAACTTTGAGTATATTGAATAGATATGGGAAGAGTAGGCTTTGTTGTCTTGCCCCTGGTTTTAGTGGTTATGCTTCAAGGATCTCTCCATTTAATGCGTTATTGACTGTTGGTTTGATATATATTACTTTTATTATATTTAGGAATGGTCTTGAATTCCTGATCTCTCCAATACTTTTAACAGAAAGGGCTGTTGTAGTTTGTCAAATGCTTTTTCAGCATTTAATGAGATGATCATGTGATTTTTTTTCCTTGAATTTGTTTATGTAGTGAATTAGTTGATGGATTTTTGTATATCGAACCAACCTTGCATCCCTGGGATGAATCCTACTTGATCCTGGTAAAGGATGGTTTCAATGTGTTCTTGGATTTGGTTTGCAAGAATTTTATTGAGTATTTTTGCATTTGTATTCATAAGCAAAATTGGTCTGAAGTTCTCTTTCTTGTTGGGTCCTTGTGTGGTTTAGGTATCAGTAATCGTGGCTTCACAGAATGAACTAGGTAATGTTCCTTTTGTTTCTATTTTATGGAATAGTTTGAGGAGTGTTGGTATTAGCTCTTCCATGAAGGTCTGATAGAATTCCGCACTAAAGCCATCTGGCCCTGGGTTTTTTTTTGGTTGGGAGGATTTTAATTACTTCTATTTCCTTAGGGGATATGGGCCTGTTTAGATAGTTTACCTGCTATTGATTTAACTTTGGTAGGTAGTATCTGTCTAGAAAATCATCCATTTCATCTAGGCTTTTGTAGTAGGATCTGATGATTTTTTTTGAATTCTTCCTTTTCTGTCGTTATGTCTCCCTTTTCATTTCTGATTTTGTTCATTTGGATACTGCCTCTGGTCCCTTTAGTTAGTTTGGCTAGGGGTTTATCTATCTTGTTGACTCTCTCAAAGAACCAGCCTTTGAATTGTTTTCTTTGTTTTTACTTGGTTGATTTCCCTTGAGTTTGACTATTTCCTGCCTTATACTCCTCTTGGGTGTGTTTACTTCTTTTTGTTCTAGAGGTCTCAGGTTTGCTGTTAAGTTGCTAGTGTATGCTCTCTCCAATTTCTTTACAAGAGCACTTAGTACTATGAATTTTTATCTTAGCTCTGCGTTCATTGTGTCCCATAAGTTTGGGTTTGATGTGTCAACATTTTCATTGAATTACAGGGATTACAGGAAGTCACTAGTTTCTTTGTTTCTTCCCTGACCTAGTTATCACTGAGTAGGGAATTGTTCAGCCTCCATGTGTATGTGGGCTTTCAGTTGTTTTTATTGCTACTGAGGACCAGCCTTACTCTGTGGATGCACAGGATTACTTCAATCTTCTTTTATCAGTTGAGGCTTGTTTTGTGACTAAATATATGGTCCCTTTTGGAGAAAGAGTACTATGAGGTGCTGAGAAGAAGGTATATTCTTTTGTTTTAGGGTTAAATGTTCTGTATATATCTGTTAAATTAATTTGGTTCATAAGCTCTAATAGTTTCATTGTGTCCCTGTCTAGTTTGTTTCAATGACCCATTCATTTGTGAGACTCTTGAAGTCTCTTACTATTATTGTGTGGGGTTCAATATGTGTTTTGAACTTTAGCAAAATTTCTTTTATGAATGTGGGTGTCCTTGCATTTTGTGCATAGATGTTCAGAATTGAGACCTTCTCTTGGTTGATTTTTCCTTTGATGAATATGAAGTGTCCTTCCTCATCTTGCTTGATAACTTTTGGTTGCAAGTCTATTTTATTGGATATTAGGATGGCAACTCCAGCTTGTTTCCTGGGATCATTTGCTTTGAAGACATTTTTATAGCCTTTCACTCTGAGATAGTGTCTCTCTTTGTGATTGAGGTGTGTTTCTTGTATGCAGCAAAATGCTAAATCCTGTTTCTGCATTCAGACTCTTAACTTATGTCATTTTATTGGGGGATTGAGTCTGTTCATATTGAGAGATATTAAAGACAGATGGTTGTTAGTTCCTGTTATGTTTGTTGTTGTAGGTGGCATAATGTGCATGTGATTCTCTCCTTTTGGATTTGTTGTGAGATGATTAATATCTTGCCTTTTCTTCTGTGGAGGTACCTTCCTTGTGTTGAAGTTTTCCTTCTAGAATCTTCTGTAGACTGGATTGGTAGACAGATATTGTTTGAATTTGTCTTGGAATATTTTTGTTTCTCCATCTATGTTGATTGAGAGTTTTGCTGGGTATAGTAGCCTGGGCTGGCATTTGTGTTCTCTTAGAGTCTGCATGGCCTCTGACCAGACTCTTCTGGCTTTTAGTGTCTTTGTTGAGAAGTCTGGTGTAATCCGAATAGGTCTGCCTTTATATGTTACTTGGCCTTTTTCCCTTGCAGCTTTTAATATTCTTTCTTTGTTTTGTGCATTTGGTGTTTTGATTATTATGTGACTCTATTTGGTGTTCTATAGGTTTCTTGTACATTTATGACCATCTCTTTTCTTAAGTTGGGGAAGTTTTCTTTTGATTTTGGTGAAGAAGTTTTTGGGTCCTTCGAACTGGGAATCTTCGCTCCTTTACTCCTATTATTCTTAAATTTATTTTTTCATTGTGTCCTGGATTTCCTGGATGTTTTGGGTTAGGAGTATTTTATGTTTTGACCTTTTTATTTTCTTTGACTGTTGTGTCAATATCTTCTAAGGTATGTTTTACACCTGAGATTCTCTCTTCTATCTCTTGTATTCTGTTGTTAATGCTTACATCTTTAACTACTGACATCTTTCCACTTCAAGGGTTGCCTTCCTTTCTGTTTTCTTTATTGTTTTTACTTCCAATTTTAGGTCTTGGACCATTTTATTCAATTCCTTCACCTGTTTGATTTTATTTTCCTGTATTTCTTTAAGGGATTTATTTGTTTCTTCTTTAAGGTCTTCTACCTTTTAACCTGTTTCCCTGAATTTCTTTTAGTGAGTTATTTATATCCTCTTTAAAGGACTCTATTATCTTCATGAGATAGGATTTTAGGTTAGCTTCCTGATTTTCAGGTGTGTTGGTGTATCCAGGGCTTCTGTGGTAGGAGAACTTGGTTTTGATGATGCCAAAGTATATTGGTTTCTGTTGCTTATGGTCTTGCACTTGCCTCTCGCCATCTGGTTATCCTTGTTGTTAGCTGGTCTGTGTCTCTCTGTCTGGTGCCTGCCTCTTGTGTCCCTGGGTTGCTGCAGGTCTCCTGGTAGGCCTGTGGCTTTGGCTGTAGCAGAACTCCTGTGAGTCCTTTAGACTCTAGAGCCTTCAGAGGGACATGTATGTCCATGATCTGTGGCCCTGGTTGCAGTGACTCTTTTGAGAGACCTTCAGACTGTCATGTCTTCAGAGGAGCAGACAAGTTGGGGATCTGCCCTGGCAGAAGGCACCATCCAAAGGGGAAGTAGGATTCAGAGGACAGGGGGAGGAGAAGGTGATGGGTCCAGAGTCTGCTGGGCTCCTTGGAATTCCCAGTGGCTATTTGCAAGAGTCCCTTACCAGTTACCCTGCATGCAGCTGGCCTCCTAGGATGCCCTTAAACTGTAGTGTCTTCAGAGAAGCAGACAAGCTGGTGATCTGGCCTGGCAGAAGGCACCAACCAGAAGGGGCACAATTGCTTTATAAAATGTTTTACTAGCTATCTTGCTGAATATCCAATAGCTTTATTAGTTTTCATTTAGTAATTTTAGAAATTTACCATATAAGTTTTATTCAAGTTTAAATAATAGTAATTCTAAGCACTTCAATTTTTTTTCTTAATGTTTGAAGAATAGTATCATGGATCTCCCCATTCATACACTGATTTTAATTTTAATAAAAGGCATCTACTATTTCCCTTTAATTATTTAGTTATAACCAATGGTTTCAGATCAAGACATATACCAACACAGCATGTCGCCATTCTTCATCTCGGTCTATATGAAGATTAATTTAGAATAATAGTGAGAGTTTAATTAGCATTGTAAATAAGAATATCTAGTTACATTCAATTTTTCCTTAATTTCTTTTAGAAAGTTTTATTTTATTATTTTTCTTTGCATGTTGGTGTGTGTCTGTGTATATTTACATGCATGCCTATAGAAGGCAGAAGAAGGCAGATATGGGTCTACTGACAAACTTACTTGAAGCTGAATTCTGACCCTCTGCAAGAGCAGTGCACAATCTCAACTACTGAGCTGACCTCTCAATAATAGCCTTCATTTTATAAATTTCAATTAGAGTGTCATATTACAAATATTTGTATGTTTAGAGTGCCCACTTTCTATGACTAATAGCTGTGACAATTAATTTATAAAGAGGGAAGTTTCACAGTCATTCATGTCCTCTAACTCTTTCATTTTATGCTGTTCTCTGTTTCATGGTGACTCTTGGGAGAAGAGAGTGTGATACAGATATCCGATTTAGTGCTTGGAGGCCTTCAATTCCTTATCATTTGCATTCTGATCAGCTGTGGGTCTGTATGTTAACCACTATGTAGGGCAAAAGGAAGCTTCTTTAGTAAGGGTTTAGAGATGAAACTTTTTTCATTGATGTGTCAAAACTACAGATATAAAAACAAGAAGACAAAGGAGGATGGATAAAGAAGAGGCAATGGGTCTGGGAGAAGTGGGTCCAGGGGTAAATATGATCAAAATACACTATGTGAAACTCTGAAAGAGCTAACAAAATGAAAAATAAAGTTTTGTGGGTTTATTGTTATCATTGCTTGTTTGTTTTCATTTTTAAACTCACAGTTTGAGAGGCATCAGTTCTTTGTGAAATGAATCCTGTTGGGAATGGGGAGGTCTGTACTCTCTGACTATGCACCATGGTGGAAGACCATGGTGAAACAAACTGTTGACCTCATGGTTGGGAGGACAGAGAGGAGGAGAATGCTAGTTGCTGCTCTTCATTTAAAGGACAAGTTACCAGTAAGTCTCAGGTGTTCTCACTAAATTCATTTCCTTAAGATTTCACACCTACCCAACAGTACCATAGTGGGAACTAGGACAGGGTCAACTCCAAATCCAGGGCAATTTATAGGAAAATTTCACATCTTCCTGATTTACTTTCATTAGGAGGATGGATGGTTTTATTTTCTGTCATTTTTTAGGAGAAATAATGAATTTATTCACATGAATTACTTTTATCAGCTACTGAGAGATATGCTGAAGATTATAGTGACCAAGCTGTTTAATGTAATTCATTTGAGTATTAGGATATCATTTTTAAACCTTCCAAAAATCAAGCTTAACATACAGGTGGCCAGGTCTGTCCAGCTCTGTTGTACAAGCTTTGAAGTTTACATTAAATTTGAAGCTTACTTCTTTTGCCAAGAAATCATCTGAAGAACTCAACCTGGGAAGAAACAGAATCCCATTTTTGGCAAGTGATTTGAGATGAGACTAAAGACAGAAACACATTAGGAGGCTGTAGAAAGAAGCATGAGAGAAATATGTTTTTGGAAGAAAAGCTTCCAGTGTTAGAGGCATATCGAGAATGTGGATGAACTGTGTAACTGATTTACATTCCTTTTCAGGTCCAAATGTTTCAGGATGAAACATTGCCAGCCCTTTTCCCCACTGCTCTCAGATCTTCAACACTGCCCTCAGCTTGAAGGTTTTCATTTGCCTTCCTTGACTGTAGTAGATACATACTGAGATCAGATACATGTTCCATGAGTATATTGATTGCAATGGCCAGTGTTTCTTGTATTCATGGATTTATGATAAAATTGTTTCTGATGCACATCAGCTCCAACAACATTCTTGAATAGCAGAATCATTTTTGAGAAGCTAGAAGTAGCAGACATAGTGATGGTCTTTTATTTAGATGTCCTTTTTGCATCTCCCTATCACTACTCCTCTGAATAAGAATAAAGAAGAAGTTCGGAGCCATAGAATGCTTTCTTTAGAAACCATTGTATCTGCTGCTGTATCACTTTTTACTAATCTCAAAACATGTACTAGCAGATACAGTGATTCTTCGAAACTTAAAAGCAGAGGTTAACATTGGAGTAAACAATACACTGATATTTAACTTTTATTATTAGTTAAAACAGAAAGAGGCAAATAACACATCATTTGATGCACAATGGAAAGGAATTTGAAGTTGAACATTATACATTTGTTCTTAACTTTGAAGATTTCAAGGACTCTAGATATACACACTAATGCCAGGCTTTAAAAAATTTAAATTAATCATTGCATCCATTTGCATTATAAATGATATCATTCCCTTTCCTAGTTTCCCCTCCACAACCCCTCCCATCCCATACCCCCTCTGACCACTTCCCTTTTCTACTATGAGGGTGCTCCTTCACCCACTCACCTACTGCTGCCTTACTGCTCTAGCATCCCACTACCCTGGGTCATCAAGCTTCCACACGACCAAGGGCCTCCCCTCCTATTGATGCCAGATAAGGCCATCCTCTGCTACATATGTAGCTGGAGCCATGGGTCCCTCCATGTATACTCTTTGGTTGGTGCTTTAGTCTGGGAGCTCTGGGTGGTGTGGTTAGTTGATATTGTTTTTCCTTTGGGATTGCAATCCCCTTCACCTCTTTCAGTCCTTCCCCTAGCTTTCCATTGGGGACCTTAGGATCAGTCTGATGGTTGGCTGTGAGTATCTGCATCAGTATTGGTCAAGTGCTGGTAGAACCTCTTAGGGGACAACCATACCAGGCTCCTGTCAGCAAGTACTCTTGGCATAAGCAATAGTGTAGGGAGTTGGTGTCTGCAGATAGGATAGCTCTTTTTTTTTTTTTTTGCCTTGTCTTTTCTTTAGACAGGAACAATTCTGGGTTAAAAATTTTGAGATTGGTATGTAGTCCCATATTCATCTGGGGGATGTGCCTATCTATTGGAGGTGGTCTTTACAGGGTCTATCTCCCATTTGAAGGGAGTCTCTCTCTTCCCTGGTATCCGGGACCTTATAGTGGCTACCCTCAGGTCACCACCCACGACTGCTACATATTCAACTTCCTGAACCTAAATGTGCTTTACTATAAGACAGTTGAACATTGCTACATTTAAAGTTTACCCAAACCTCACCCTTCTCTAAATCATAACATAAGCTAATTTCTTCATTTGAATAGATACCTCTCCAGTCTTTGCTTAGGCAGGAGACCAGCTAGGATATATGGGTGGGGAAATGGAAGCTTATCTGTATGGTTCAGGATCTGCAGATCTGATAAAGGTGGGTGGAAAGGTGGGGGAGAATGGAGGTCTCCCTGGACAGCAGGCTGCTGAGGGAAGCTTTCAATGCCCCAGAGAACTCAGTGAGCAAGAAGATGGGTTGGGGAAGGAAAGCTAACCTGTAATGTTTGGCTCCTCAGATCTGATGAAGATGGGTGGAGAAGCCAGGGAAGAATGGAGGTCCAGAGAGCACAGCTGGCTGCCAGGGTAGTTTGGTGTTTCCCAGAAGACTCAGCAAGCAGGGAAAATGGGGTGGGGGTGGGGGTTGTCAGTAACTTTGAGGTAGAAAATTTTAGGGAACAGGTTAAAGTTCAGAAAGGCATATTCTTAATAGTCGAGGAAGGGATTTATTTATTTATTTATTTATTTATTTATTTATTTATTTAGATTGGGGAACAGGCACAATAACAGTTCCCCTAGCACATGCTGTTGTGAATCTTTTACTGAAGCAAGGATGGTGATCAAGGTGATGATTAATTTCTTGTATCCATTTGTGGCCCTCAACTTCCTGATATGACTTAATAAAAAATTGATAGAAGGCAGATATGCACCCTGAAGATTTAAAGTAGAAATAATAGTGATTTTTTTATGTAAAAGTTTAGGTTTGTGGTTCTTTTAAGATTTTTTATTGGATTTTTGAAATTTATATTTCAAATGTTATCACCTTTTCCAGTCTCCGTCCATAAACCCTCTATTACATACCCCCCTCAACTCATATGAGGGTGCTCCCCCACCCATCCATCCACCCCTTCCCCCTTCTCCACTCTGACATTCCCCTACACTGAGGGGTCTAGCCTTGGCAAGACCAAGGGCTTCTCCTCCCATTGGTGCCCAACAAGGACATCCTCTGCTACATAGGTAGCTGGAGCCATGGGTCAGTCCATGTGTACTCTTTGGGTGGGAGCTCTGGTTGGTTGGTGTTGTTCTTATGGGGTTGCAAGCTCCTTCAGCTCCTTCAACCCTTTCTCTAACTGCTCCAATGGGAGCCCTGTTCTCAGACCAGTGGTTGACTGTGATCATCCAACTCTGTATTTGTCAGGTTCTGGCAGAGCCTCTTAGATGCTATATCAGGCTCCTGTCAGCATATGAGATCACTTTTGAAGATGAATAATAAAATAATTGATCCTTACTTTGTACCTGCAAGTTGCCAACTGCCAATAAGAGAAAGTGGCTGAGAAAATGATCTTGCTTGCTTACACTTTGTTAATGTACAGTACATTGCTTAGTTATGAAATATGTGGGTTCTTGGGAATAATTTGTTTTTTTTTCATTTATAACAATTAAGATATTCATATGAAGGTATTGGGAAACACGTTTTTTTCTTTCATGTACTCATTTAATAGAAAAAAATAGAATGTAACCACATTGTAATTTTTTACAGCTTAAAAGGCTTTGCTGGAATATATAAGCTATGGAAGAAAAAATAAAGTTGTTGGAGCTTGCTTGTTGAAGATTTTTTCCGTTCAGCTATTGTGCTCTGAAAATTGAATTTCTAGACTTAAAATTTGATCTTCTAGACTGAATCTGATTATAGCTCCTGAAATGAGAGACAGAATGGTTCACTACCATTGCCAAAATGGCTTCCTATGCTCATATCCTAGGAGTCTCATAGAATATGTAAGGGCAAAGATGCCACAGGTTTTACAATAGAATTCCATTTTCCAGATGAGTAAAGTGGTATGTCTACTGTTGTACTCAGAGTCATTGTACTCAGAGTCATTGCCATCTCATTTCTTTTTTTATTGGATATTTTATTTACATTTCAAATGTCATTTCCTTTCCCAGTTTCGCAGACATAAGCCCCCTATCACATCCCCCTCCCCTTCCTCTATAAAGGTGCTTATTTCTATCTTTCCTTCTTACATTTCCCATTTCCATTCTGTAATCAACTGGAATATCTTTGAAAAATTGGAAAGATCAGTACGACGTCAGAGACTGACAACGTGTTCATTTGATCTGAGCTTTCAAGTAGGAGGGGGAAAGGTCATTTATCCATAAAATTTTATGAGTTTTCTTTAGAACTTATCTGGTAAGTAAATTGCAAGCACTGAGTGATAGAGGAACAGTGCAAGTTGATGCAGTTGTCAAAAGAACTTGTTTTACTGTGGCCCATATATATACAGCCACCAAACTAGATAAGATGGATGAAGCAAAGAAGTGCAGGCTGACAGGAACTGCATGTAGATCTCTCCTGAGAGACACACCCAGAATATGGCAAATACATAGGTGAATGCCAGCAGCAAACCATTGAACTGAGAACAGGACCCCCCGTTGAAGGAATCAGAGAAAGGATTGAAAGAGCTTAAAGGGGCTTGAGACCCCATATGAACAACAATGCCAACCAACCAGAGCTTCCAGTGACTAAGCCACTACCCAAAGACTATACATGGACTGACCCTGGGCTCCAAACTCATAGGTAGCAATGAACAGCCTAGTAAGAGCACTAGTGGAAGGAGAAGCCCTTGGTCCTGCTAAGACTTAACCCCCAGTGAACGGGATTGTTGTGGGGAGGGCAGTAATGGGGAGAGGATGGGGAGGGGAGCACGCATAGAGAAGGGGAGGGGAAGGGGTTAGGGGGATGTTGACCTGGAAACCGGGAAAGGGAATAACATTTGAAATGTAAATAAGAAATACCCAATTTAATAAAGATGAAAAAAAAAAAAAAGAACTTGTTTCACACTGCAAAAGGTCTTGAGATCAGGTCCTACTCTGCTATTTTGGTAGAGATTGTAGATGGGCAAGGGAGCTTTGTTGCCTGGAATTTTTTTGAGCTTCAGTGAAACAATTTTATAAAACAAAAGAAGGTTGCTGTATTTATTTATTGTTGGAGGGTAAGATGTAGAAATGAGGGTAAATTCATACTCAGGTATATGAAATTGGCAGAAATCCTATACAGAAAGTATTAATGTCAGTTTACACTTTTAATCACTTATTTTCATCAAGATTCAGGAGCAGATCTAATTTTCAAGTTACCCAAAGATAGGAGGCACAACACGTGGACTCTCTGGACAAGGTAAATGAGATCAATCCCCTCTCTGATAAAACAAACAAGACAAATCAGAACAAAAACGGAGGAAGTGCACGTTCACATGAAGAGCAAAACCAAAGCTTACAAATGAGAATACTTGTAATAAACAAAAACTCAGGTTAGGATTCACTTAAATGTCATTAGAGTGAACAGAGTTTTTGAGACTTTTCACTTTAACTAAGAGTAAAGGAGGAAGAAATTGTCTCCCTTGACCATTGTGTCTCAGTCCTGTGTGAGAAGTGGAATCCCCCAAGAAAATTTCAAATAGGCTGATAAATGGGATCCATCCCCAGATACACTGTATCATCTGCTAGTCTACTGACAACACAACGAGAAGTAAGTGGTGGAGAGATAGGAATGAAAGAGAAGCTGAGCAGTTTATGTACTCTGAAAAGAGGGGGGATTGGAGACACGAACAACTCGAGGATCAGTTTGTGGTGGTTGGCCTGAAGTACCACCTGATGCCATTGTGATGTCTGAGCCTGGCTGGGTCTATGGCCCTAACACAGCAGGAGTCTGGGTCAATGTCCTCGGTTTGTGTTACCATGAATGGCCATGTGAGCATTTTTGGTTTGGGCTGCCACCTGCGGTTTTGTCAATTGTGAGCTCTGCCGAGCTAGTCCCACCCCTAACTGACCACCACACATGGTGACAGTTGTGGCATGGTTTCGGGAGGGTTGGCTTCACCCATCACCTGGGAAAGCTGGCTCTGGTAGCATGTGCACAGGAGAGGTGGCCCCACCCTGTGTGAGATATGGCACTCAGATTAACTGACCCTGTCCCTTACTTGTGCACCCCAAGAGAGCTGGCTCTAGTGGTGTGGGTGTAGGAGAGTTGGTGATCTCACCAGCTCAGTTTCCACCCTAGGCCCACATCCAGAGTTTAAGCTGGCCTACGCCAACATCTATCCCACCAATGAGCTGCTAGAGCATTTGAATAGGCTGGTCCTGGAGAACTAAAGCGTTAGGATCCCCATAACTCAGGGCAATAGCAGGGTATCAGGGGAGTCTTTGTCCAATATGGCTAGTGTAGAAAAAGCACACAGTATAGAATCTGATCATTGCAATGGATCCTATGTTTCTCAGCCTTTTAAACACCTTTTTTAAAGATGAGGAAATGCCCTAAAGGGCCCTTTGTTCCCCTCCTATGAACATGTGATGTCCTGATGAACTTAGCATTACATATATCTCCTCCTTTTCTATCAGATGCAATGCTCAAGTCACCAGGAAGCTCATTGAGAAGTTTGAAACACACACACACACACACACACACACACACACACACACCCCTTACATAAAAGTGCTGCAACTTGGTTGTACCTGAGAGATATGAAAAAAAATACTACAGAACAGTGGGTGGGAAGAGGGGGCAGAATTGGAGATCTCCACATGTAGTTTCTTACACTAGAATATGAGACATTATGATCTGAGGAAAGAAAATGGCTAGTGAGCCAGGAACACAATGAATGTTTATACCTATCAAGTGTACCTGACTCTTTTCTATTTTCAGCTTCCTTTCCTTGATACCCAACATCACTGCGATATATTTAATTGAGCCACAAGAGGGAAGTGGTGGGGAAGAATACATACTCAGAATTCTCAGTCAACTTCTGGTGCCCTTGAAGGTTATCCTGAGATGAAGACAGACATTCAACCCTGGCTCTGGGCAGTGACATTCTAATTTTTGGGAGAAATATGACAGCTGTATTAATTTATTCTGCTGAAATTCAGTGTTAGGTGTTTGTAAAACAAAATAATCCTATTTACAAGTGTGTACAGAGATAAACAGAATTCGTGAGAGAAAGCTCTAATGGCTGAGAAACACCTAAAAGAAATGTTCAGTGTCTTTAGTCAACAGGGAAATGCAAATCAAAATGACTCTGAGATTCCACCTTACAGCCATCAGAATGACTAAGATCAAAAGCTCAAGGGACATCACATGATGGTGAGGTTGTGGAACATGTGGGGCACTCCTTCATTGCTGGTGAGAGTGCAAACTTGTACAACCACTTTGGAAATCATTTTGATGGTTTCTCAGAAAATTGAATATTGTTTTACCCCTAGACCCAGCTCTACCACTTGTAGGCAAATACAAAAAGATGCCGCACTACACCACAAGGACACTTGCTCAACCGTGTTCACACCAGCTTTAGAATAATAGTCAGAAACTTGAAACAACATAGATGGACCTCAAGTGAAGAATGGATGAAGATGTGGTTCAGCTACAAAATGGAATCTATTCAGCTATTACAAACAAGGAGATCACTAAATTTGTAGGCATATGGATGGAAGTAGGAATATCCTCCTGAGTGAGGTAAGGCAGGCACAGAAAGACATATATTGTATGTACTCATTTATCTGGAAAGTACAGGATAACCATGCTACAATCTATGGACACAAAGAAACTAATGAGGAGGGTCCAAGAGTGTATGTGTAATTGTCACTCAGAATGGGAAACAAAATAGTCATGGGATGGAAAGGAAATGTGTAGGAGAGGGGGAGAAGAAAGGAACAGGGATAGCAATTAGGTGTGGCTCGAAGGGGGCTGGGAATGAGAATGGAAAGCGATGTGGGGTATCTCTAGGACTAGCTGGAGGCCTGAGGTTGGAGAGACTACGGGGAGTCTATGGGGGTGACTAGAGTTTAGTTTCCTACCAGTGGCGGGATATAGAGATTAAAGTGTCCACTTCCTGCACCCAGTCAGGACTGCCACTGTAGGGAGTGGGACATCAACCTACTCACAATACCTTCAATCTGAAATTTGTCCTACCTACAAGATGTGCAAGGATATGATGGTACAGAGACAGAGGGCACTTCAGCCAATGACTGCCCCAACTTGAGACCCATCCCACGACACTGTTAATGATACTCTGCTCTGCTTGCAGACAGGAACCTACCTAGCATGACTCCCTTCTGAGACACTTCATCCAGCAGGAGATGGAAACATGCAGAGACCAATGGACAAACATCCGGAAGAGCTCATGGATTCCTGTGGAAGACTGGGGAATAGCCAATTCGAAAGGTAAAGGACACTACAAGAAGACCTACAGAGTCAACTAATCTGGGTCCACGAGGGCTCACAGAGATTGGACCACCCACCACAGTGTATGCACCGGCTGGACCTGGGCCACTACACATTTGGAGCAGATGTGCAGCTTGGTCTTCATGTGAGTCCTGTACAAGAGGAGCATGGTTTTCTCTGACTCTGTTTCCTGCCATTGGATCCTCTTCCTTTAACTGGACTACCTTGTTTGGCTTCGGTGGGCAAGGATGTGGTTAGTCCTACTGGGACTGTCTCAGGGTGGGATGATACACAAGGGTGGCTTCGCCTTCTTGAGGAAAAAAAAATGAGAGGAAAATAGAGGAAGGATTTTAAGGGTGGGACTGAGAGGATAGGAGGGAGGAGGGCTGCGATCAGGATGTAAATAAGTAAGGAAGTAAATACATAAATAATAAATAAATAAATAAATAATAAATGTAAAAATAAAAAAGGGACCTTGTAAGAAATGAGATAGTTAACCACTTAAGCATGATAGTGACAAATGTAGTTACAACTTCTAATATCAAAGAGTGGTTTTGGTTTCTTCTACCTTTGTCCTACCCTGTACTCTTGGTAGAGATAAGGGCATCTTCTAGATATTGTCTCTTATTTACTCACGTTTCCTTTCCCTTCTTTAATGTTCTTATGGCATAGGTGCTAGAAACTGACCTCAGGTACTCGGTAAGAGCAGCAACTGCCCTTAACCACTGAGCGATCTCTCTAGTCCTAAATGTCTTTGATCATATCCACTCCCAACTACATCCCTCCATCCCATCCCCATGTCCTCCCCAACACATATCCCTTTCAATTTCATGTATTTTTAATCTATTGTTTAATATTGGAAAAATTACCTCATAGCACTATGAAAGCTAGCCAATAGGGATGAAGCTTCCAGGTCACTAGCAGCTCGATTCAGTCATGTTCTATGACTCCTGTGCTGTGTCTTCAGTGTCAGGGTCTTACTCTCAAGTGTCAAAGTGTAATCAAGAGCAATGGTAATGGCCTGCTGATATCCTAAAGGTGTAGAGTCATCTACTGGGGCATGAACAACTCTCAGTGACACCCACCAAAGGAAAGTCACTGTCCTTCCCCAGCTATGAATTAGCCATGACTCCTCAGCTAGGGATGGGGCATCAGCAGTGCCTCTCTACTGTGTGCTAGAAATCTTATCCTGCTTGGTGTCTTGCAAGTCCTAAGCACATAACTACAGATTCTGTGACTGAGTATGTGTAAAGCTGTGTGCTGTCCAGAGCACTGCATTCCACAGCACTCCCAGGCTGTTTCTTCCCCTGAGGTTTCAGACATGTCATCCAGGCTATCAAATCCATGGGCCAAGCACATGCTAGGAAAGTCTGAGGACTGAATTTGGATCCCCACAACCCGTGCAAAAATGGACGTGACCCTTCTGTAATTTCAGTGCTTCCTGCCATGAGGTAGGAAGTAGAGGCAGAAGCCATGGAGACTTGTGGGGTCAACTAGCCTGAAATCTAGAGCAGGAGACAGGAAACCCTTTGTCAAGAAAAGTAGATCTTGAGGACCACTGTCTGATGTTGTTCTTTGACCTTTCACATTGACATGGCACATACGTATACAAATGTATGAACAAAAACACACATGTGCCAAACACACAAACAGTAATTTAAAAAGAAAAAGAAATTGCTAGTAGTTAATCTCATTCTATAAGATTAATTTTGAAAACCCTCCAGAAGTAAATTAATTGTTATGAGTTGATTTTCAAAATTTGTAAAGTTTTTTATTGTGTCAGAAAACTTTTATTTATTTATTTTATTCTTTAATCTATTTTTCTGCAGTCCAGACTTTATACCCCTCCTGGTCTACTCTCTGACTACTCCACATCCCCTACCTCCTCCAGTCCCCACCACGGTCTCCAAGAGGATGTCCCCACCACCACAACCCCACCCAACCAGACCTACCCACTCCTTGGTAGGTAGTCTCTCAAGGGTTAGGTACATCTTCCCTGCCTTAGTCCAGACCCATCAGTCATCTGCTCTATATGTGTTGGGGGCCTCATATCAGCTGGTGTATGCTGTCTGGTTGGTGGCTCAATGTCTGAGAGATCCTGGGGTCCAGGTTAGTTGAGTCTGCTGGTCCTCCTATGGGGTCACCCTCCTCCTCAGGTTCTTCCAGCTTTCCCCTAATTCAACCACAGAGGCCACCAGCTTCTGTCCATTGCTTGAGTATAAATATCTGCATCTGACTTTTTCATCTGCTTACTCCACGAGCTGGATCTCGATTGGGGCCTGAGTGGTCCTCCTTTTCCTCAGGGTCTTCTTTTCCATGTTTGTTCTTGCAGTTCTTCCAGACAGGAACAATTCTGGGTCAGAGTTTTTTACTGTAAAGTTATTACATTAATAAGAGCACCATTTGTGGACTTTCCCACAAATTCAGAATATAACCTGAGTTTAAAATATTAGACTTCACCAACAAACAATTGATACTTGCTAATTAGGAAGTACATTTCTGATGTGCAGTTTAGAATGAGAGAAGTTACTCAGGTGTGGTAAGTTCCATTCATCTATAGACAGATAAGAAAAATGAGTGTTTAGAGCTTGTAAGACTCTCAGAGAGAATCTTCCCTCAGGAGGGAGATCCTCAAGCCCCAATGACCAGACCGAGTCCACAGGCTGCAATCTGCAAGAGGATTTTTATTGATCAGGATACACAGGTATCTGTGGGCGTCCCAGTCAATTTGGAAGACTGGCGCCCCTAGCAGAACCAGGGACGGGTTTTTATAGGGCATTGGGAGCAGAAGCAGGCTTACAGAAGCAGATGCATGGTTACAGGGTTGTGATTGGTGGAGTAAATGAGGCATACGTGTATGTTACCTATTTTGGCTATAATCATAACAGTGAGTTAGCAAAAAGTACATGGTGGTCAGGGCTTCCGGGGGGTCAGGGACTTTTTCTTTTTCCTTGCCAGGTGGCCCATGGAGCAGTGTCCATAATTTAGTCTGGTTTCTGCATTTTGTTTTCTTTTATGGTCTGTTTCGTCTAAATGATGGGTCAGCTTGTCCCACATATCTAAAAACTTACTTTTTACTTCTATAGTTGAGGGCCTTGGGCGTGTACAATTCCCTTTCTGGGAGGGGGTCTTTCAAGCTTTAGCTGGATTTGTTTCACATTTGCAACAAGAGCTTACGTTTGAGACATGGAGGACTGATAGCTATGTATTGGTACCAACAGGAATAATGGCTTTTATTGAGAATGTGTTATTCTCTGGACACTCTACTGAATGTTTTATTGAACTGTTCCATGACAAACAATCAGTACAAGCTACCATCATTGTGAAGACTCTAGGCCTTCAAAGTGTCAGATACAGGAGCTGGGGTTGAGAAATCCATAATCTTCTCTGGAAGAGCATAGGCAGGAGTTTAACCACTTTTGCTTTTCTGATCTCATTTTGACTTCCTTTTCCTGACCACAGATTTGGTGTTTTAATCTGCCACTTCATATTGGATTCTTTTCTAGGAAATGAGAGGGCTCTGAAGGTCACCTGCTGTTCCACTCAGGCTCTGATATGGGGCACTACCCAGTGAGCCTTTGTTCATAGCTTTGAAATATTTGTTCAGTTCCTTAGTTATCTTTACACTTTCTTTCACAATTTTATATGGTATAGCTACTCCAGTTACTTGATATTTTTGCTTTGATTTATATAATTTCTCTACTTTATAAGAAACCTGGAAAACTAACTCCACAAGAGGATTTTTGTTATTGTTTTGTTTTTGTTTCCTGGTTTCTCCATGTTTACTTCAGGCACTTTTATTACGCATACTTCACATTCTTTCCTAATGTATTTCTCTGAGATGCTTTATAATATTTTGATATTCAAACAAGGGTCTCTATTCAATGTTTAAACAGTCAAATGCACATTTATAATGTAAATATATGCAATATTTTTATAAAATGTTTTACTAGCTACCTTTCTGAATTTCTAATAGCTTCTCTAGTAAGGGTTGAGAGATGAACCTTTTTCTCATTGATGTGTTAAATCTACATATGTAAGAGCAAGAAGATGAAGGTGGGTTGGTAAAGCAGAGGGTGTGGGAATGGGAGAAGTGGGACTAGGAGGTGGATATGATCAAAATATATTGTGCGAAACTCTGAAAGAGCTAACAAAATGAAAAATAAAGTTTTGTGGGTTTCATTATTGTTGTTTGTTTTTGTTTTGTGAACTCACAGTTTTACAGGCATCAGTCCATTATGAAATGATTCCCATTGGGCGTGGTGAGGTCTGTGTTCTGACTGCACTTCATGGTGGAAGACCATGGTGAAGCAACCTGGTGACTTCATGGTTGGGAAGACAGAGAATACTGAGTACGTAGTTGCTGGTCTTCATTTTGAGGATTTGCTACCAGTAAGTCTCAGGGGATCTCACTAAAGTCACTTCCTAAAGATTTCACACCCAGCCACCAGCACCAGAGCAGGTAACAGACTGTTAACACAGACATCCAACTCCAAAACCCCAGGGCCATCTTCCTGATTTATTTTTCAATAGGAATATGAATGGTTTTATTTTCCCCCAGAGATTATTGAGTTAATTTACATAAATTACTTGTATTGGTTAATTAGAAATGTGCTGAAGAAGATAGTAACTAAACTGTTTAGTTAAAGTCCTGTGAGCATTAGAATATTATTTTTAAGCCTTCCAAACATCAAGCTTAGCATACAAACTGTCAGGTCTGTCCAGCTCCAGTGTACAAACTTTGAAGTTCACGCTAAATTTGAATTTTACTTCTTGTACCAAGAAGTCATCTGAAAAAGTCAACCTGGAAAGAAACAGGATCCCATGTTCGGCAAGTGATTTGGGATGACTAAAGATAAAGACATGAGGAGGCTGTAGAAAGAAGCATGATAGAGAAACATGTCTTTGGAAGAAGCGTGGGGAGCTTCCAGTGATAGACAGAGGCATCTGTGAGAATGTGGATGAACTGTGGAACTGATCTCCATTCCTTTTCAGGTCCAAGTCAGGTGAGAATGGAACATCACCAGCCCTGTTTCCCACTTCTCTCACAGAGATCCTCAACATTGCTCTCAGCTTGGAGGTTTTCATTTGCCTTCCTTGATTGTAGTAGAACCTGAGATCAGACACATGTTACATGAGTGTATTCATTCTAATGGCCAGGGCTTCTTGTGTTCATGGATTTGTAATAGAAGCAATTCTGATGCTCATTGGCTCCAACAACATTCTTGAATAAACAGAATCATTTTTGAGAAGCTAGAAGTGATGGACATAGTGAGGGTCTTTTATTCAGATGTCCTTTCTATATCCCCCTTTCCTCCTCCTCAGGAAAAGGATAAAGGAGAAGTTCAGAGCCATAGAATGCCCTGTTTAGAAACCAGTGTGTCTGCTTGTATCCCTTTTTATTAATCTGAAAGCATGTACCAGCAGATACTGTGATTCTTTGAAACTTGAAAGTGGAGGTTAGCATTGGAACAAAGAATACACTGAAATTTAGCTTCTATTCTTAGTTAAGACAGAAAGAGACAAAGTATCATTTGTTGCACAACTGAAAGGATTTTGAAGTTTAATATTACACATTTGTTCTTAACTTTGAAGATTTCAAGGACTCCAAATGCATCCACCAATGCCAGACTTGGTTTGAACTCTTTAGAATTGTGCTTTATTGTGAGGCAGTTGAACATTGCTGCATTTAAAGTTTACCAAAACTGTACACTTCTCCATCTCCAAATCCTAAAATAAATGAACTTCTTCCTTTGATTAGATACCTCTTGGGTCTTTAGGTATTTGCTGGAGCAAGACAAGAGACTAGCTAGGAAATATGGGCATGGGGAGGAAGCTTATTTGTATGGTTCAGGGGCTGCTGATCTGATGAAGGTGGGTGGAGAGGTGGGGGAGAATGGAGGTCTCCCTGGACAGCAGGTTGCTCTGGGTAGCCTGGGTTGCCCCAGAGGACTCAGTGGGTAGGGAAGATGTGTGGGGGAAGGAAAGCTAACCTGTATAGTTTAGGCTCCTCAGATCTGAGGAAGGTGGGTGGAGAGGTCAGTGGAGAATGGAGGTTCAGAGGGAATAGCAGGCTGTTTAGCTTCGTGTTCCCCAGAGGACTCAGCTAGCAGAGAAGATGGACAGCTTTTTTGTCAGTGACTTTGAGATAGAAAATCTTAGAAAACAAGTTAAAGTTCAGAAAGGCACACTCTTGATAGTTTAGCTAGGATTTTTTTTTTTTTTTTTTTTTTTTTTTTTAGATCAGGGAACATGAACAATGGCAGCTCTCAGCACTGGCCGATGTGAGTCTTTTACTGAAACTGGGCTGGTGATCAAGGCGATAATTTATTTTTTGTGCCCATTTTTTTTTAATTTCAGGTTCCTGATATGATTTAAATAAAAATTGGTAATAGATTTGTATCCTGAAGAGTTAAAATAGAAATGACTGATTTTTATATAAAAGTTTAGACTTGTGGTTCTTTTAAGATTTCATAAGACTATTTTTTTCAATGTTCAAAGTCCTTAGTCACCAGAAAAATGCAAATCAAAATGACCCTGAGATTCCACCTCATACAAACCAGAATGGCTAAGATAAAAAACTCAGGGGACAGCACATGTTGGAGAAAGAGGGACATACTTCCATTGCTAGTGGGACTGCAAACTGGTACAACCACTCTGGAAATCAATCTGGCGGTTCCTCCGAAAACTGACAGTAGTTCTACCTGAAGATGCAGCTATACACAAAAGACGCTCCACCATACCACAAGGACTATTGGTCCACTGTATTCACAGAAGCCTTGTTTGTAATAGCCAGAAGCTGGTAACAACCCAGATATCCTTCAACCGAAGAATAGATACAGAAAATGTGATTCATTTACAAAAATGGAATACTATTCAGCTATTAAGAACAAGGACACCATGAATTTTGCAGGTAAATGGATGGAACTAGAAAATATCATCCTGAGTAAGGTAACTCAGACCCAAAAAGACATGCATGGTATATACTTACTGCTTAGTGATTATGAGACAAAATGTACAGAATACCTAGGGTGAAAAGTATCCCAAGTGAGGATGCTTCAGTTCTACTTAGAAAGGGGAAGGAAATAATCATGGGATGTAGAGAGAGGGAGAGACTTATGTACAAGAGGGGAACCAGAGCAGAAAAGGGGAACAGGTTCAGGTATGGGAGGGGGGATAAAGGAGAGAAGCCCAGAGTGCCAAGAGAATGAATGTAGAGAGGCAGTATCAGTGGTGGGATGTGGGAAGACCCTCTAGAAAGTACCAGAGACCCAGCAGGTGAGAGACTCTAAGAACTCAGTGGGGGTTCCTTAGCCAAAATACCCACTGGGGTACAATTTGTTAATCTATAATAAATTGCTCAGTTACGAATGTATGTGGGCTCTTGGGAATAATTTGCTACTTCATATTTGAAACATAAAATATTTACTTGTGTGAGACTATTGAAGAACATATTTTTTGGTATACTCATTGTAATCATTCACTAGAAGAAATCTAGTAATCATATAATAATTTTTATTCTGCTTGAAAGAATTTACTGGGATATATAAGGTATGGGAGAAAAAATAAAGTTGTTGTAGCTTGCTTGAAGCTTTTTTCCACCCAGCTAGTGTGCATTAGTGCATATATATGTACATACACATATACACACATATATATATAAATACATATATATGCATTTTATATACATGTATATATGTGTATTATGTATTTATGAATATCTGTTTATATGTATGTGTATATGTGTATATGTATGTATATGTATGCATATATGCATATGCGCATACATTTATACATGTACATGTGTGTGCATATGTAAATATGTATATGTGTATATCATCTGATTGGAGGTTTCTTCCATCCAACCAATGTGTGAATGTGTGTGTAGGTATGAATGTATGTAGTATGTATGTATGTAGATGTGTATGTATGTGTGAAGTTGCTGGAGCTTGTCTTACTTCATTCACCAAGTGTGTGTGTATGTGTGTGTGTGTGTGTGTGTGTGTGTGTGTGTTTATGTGTGTGATTCTTTTGCTAGCTTTCTTTCTTTTTTCCTACCTTGCCCCCAAAGAGTTCAAAGAGTCTCTCACAGTCACAGGGTGTGCCATCCCCAGAGAATCAAGTTTTACTCCCTCAAGAAATGTATGGTGAGTGATCTCTCACCATCTCTAAGCCTCACCTCAGGTTACCTAGGATGTCAAAGCTGCTCTTACAGTATAGGTGCTTGACCTGAGTGTACATTTGTGTACCATATGTATGCCTAGGGCCTACAGAATCCAGAAGAAATCTGATCCCTTAAGACTGGAGTTATAGACATTTATGAGACACCATGTGGTAATTGAAAATTGAACCTAGTTCCTATAGAAGAGCAGCTGGTGCTCTTAACCTCTTCACAATCTACTCAGATGTCATAGAGAATGTTCTTGACTTCTAAAAGAACAGTTACCTTTGATGAGATAGATGGACCCTTGACACTCAGTGGCTCCATTTAACCAAGTTTATTACATAATTGTGTTAAGTCCTCTTAAACCAATGTGGACTGGGGCCATACTCTGCCACCCAGCAAGGGAATGGATAGATTCACAGCAGACTTCAGCCTATCCAGGATGTTCCATACTCACCCTTGTCAGGTACAGGTCAGATGTCCCAGTCAGGAAGAGGTGACATTGCTTTTGTCCATCCATCCCCATCAACCAAAAGGGTAGGAAATGATATTAGCAGAGTGTCAGAAATGACTTTTGATTTAGAGGGTCTTGCATCCTTGGGGTCTTCTATCTCTTCTAGCTCTTACATTTTTCTGTGTCCTCTACCATGAGGGGACAGAGGGGACAGATTTGATGGAGAAATCCCTTTAGCACTGAGTGTTCCAAGGTATCTCAGTCTGCATAATGTCTGGCTGTGAGTCTCTGTATTTCTCCTCACCTTCTGCAGGTTGAGGATGATGACAGAGCAAGGTACTTAGCTATGAGTGTAGCAAACAGTCAGTAGGAGTCGTTTACTGATATTGCTCAATTTTAGTTTTTATTATGGACCGTCTAATTTTTGCTGTTTATTGTAATTGAATGTTTTCTTAGTTATATTAGTCTAAGCTAGTGTACTGGATGGTTTTGTGTCGACTTGACACAAGTTAGACTCATCAGAGAGGAAGGAGCCCCAGTTGAGAAAATGCCTTCATGAGATTCAGCTGTAAGTTATTTTCTCAATTAGTGATCAATGTGAGAGGGCCCAGACCATTTTAGGTAGTGCCATCCATCAGCTGGTGGTCCTGAGTTTTATAAGAAAACAGGCTGAGCAAGCCAGAAGAAGCAAGCCAGAAGAAGCAGCACCTCTCCATGGCCTCTGCCTCAGCTCCTGCCTCCAGGTACCTGCCCTGCTTGAGTTCCGGTCCTGACTTCCTTCAGTGATGAACAATAATGTGGAAGTGTAAGCCAAATATGTCACTTTATCTCTGACTTGCTGTTTGGTCATCATGTTTTGTCAAAAGAATAGAAAGACTAACAGAGCTGGCATTTGTAATCTCTTAGTCTTTTGAACATCTGTACAGGCCCTTCTGTCCTTTGGAGTCTCCCTTGAGAGGTTGATGTTCTTTTAATAGGTTTGTCTTTATTACTTGGTCTTTCCCCCTTGCAACGTTCAATTTTCTTCCCTTGTTCTCTATGTTTAGTGTTCGGAATGTTATGCGCCAATGGGGAATTTCTTTTGTGGTACAGTCTATTTGGTATTCTGTATTCTCCTTGCACCTTGATAGGTATCTCCTTCTTCAGGTTAAGGAAATTTTCCTCTGTGGTTTTGTTGAAAATGTTTTTCTTGACCTTTGCCCTGGGATTCTTCTCCTTCTTCCATTGTTAATATTCTTAAATTTAGTCATTCCACAGCGTCTCAGATTCCCTACATATTATGTGTCATCTGCTTTGCTGTTGATTGTTTTGTATTTGATTTTCTTTGGTTGAGTATCTGTTTCTTGTGTGGTGTATACAATGCCTCAGATTCCTTTTTCTATCTTTTGTTTTCTGTTGGTAAGGTTTGCACCTGTGGTTCCCATTTGTGTTCCTAAACTTTTCACTTCTAGATTTCCCTCAATTTAGATTTCACTTATTGGTTATATTTCCTTTTTCATGTCTTGAACTCTTTTGTTCATTTCCTTCTACTGACTGTGTTTTCATAGATTTCTTTAAGGGGTTTATTAATTTCCTTTTTAAAGACCTCTATTAGATTCATAAAGGCCATTTTAAGATCTGTGTCTTGTGTTTCATCAGTGTTGCAATTCTCAGGGCCTACTGTGATAGGGTTGCTTGGCTCTAATGAAGACATATTGCCCTGGCTGTTTTTTTTTTTTTTTTTAATTAACTTGAGTATTTCTTATATACATTTCGAGTGTTATTCCCTTTCCCGGTATCCGGGCAAAAATCCCCCTCCCCCTCCCCCCTCCCCTTCCTTATGAGTATTCCCCTCCCAACCCTCCCCCCATTGCCGCCCTCCCCCCATAGTCTAGTTCACTGGGGGTTCAGTCTTAGCAGGACCCAGGGCTTCCCCTTCCACTGGTGCTCTTACTAGGATATTCATTGCTACCTATGAGGTCAGAGTCCAGGGTCAGTCCATGTATAGTCTTTAGGTAGTGGCTTAGTCCCTGGAAGCTCTGGTTGCTTGGCATTGTTGTACATATGGGGTCTCGAGCCCCTTCAAGCTCTTCCAGTTCTTTCTCTGATTCCTTCAACGGGGTTTCTAGTCTCAGTTCAGTGGTTTGCTGCTGGCATTCGCCTCTGTATTTGCTGTATTCTGGCTGTGTCTCTCAGGAGCAATCTACATCCGGCTCCTGTCGGTCTGCACTTCTTTGCTTCATCCATCTTGTCTAATTGGGTGGCTGTATATGTATGGGCCACATGTGGGGCAGGCTCTGAATGGGTGTTACTTCAGTCTCTGTTTTAATCTTTGCCTCTCTCCTCCCTGCCAAGGGTATTCTTGTTCCCCTTTTAAAGAAGGCGTGAAACATTCACATTTTGATCATCCGTCTTGAGTTTCATTTGTTCTAGGCATCTAGGGTAATTCAAGCATTTGGGCTAATAGCCACTTATCAATGAGTGCATACCATGTATGTCTTTCTGTGATTGGGTTAGCTCACTCAGAATGATATTTTCCAGTTCCAACCATTTGCCTACGAATTTCATAAAGCCGTTGTTTTTGATAGCTGAGTAATATTCCATTGTGTAGATGTACCACATTTTCTGTATCCATTCCTCTGTTGAAGGGCATCTGGGTTCTTTCCAGCTTCTGGCTATTATAAATAAGGCTGCGATGAATATAGTGGAGCACGTGTCTTTTTTATATGTTGGGGCATCTTTTGGGTATATGGCCAAAAGAGGTATAGCTGGATCCTCAGGCAGTTCAATGTCCAATTTTCTGAGGAACCTCCAGACTGATTTCCAGAATGGTTGTACCAGTCTGCAATCCCACCAACAATGGAGGAGTGTTCCTCTTTCTCCACATCCTCGCCAGCATCTGCTGTCACCTGAGTTTTTGATCTTAGCCATTCTCACTGGTGTGAGGTGAAATCTCAGGGTTGTTTTGATTTGCATTTCCCTTATGACTAAAGATGTTGAACATTTCTTTAGGTGTTTCTCAGCCATTCGGCATTCCTCAGCTGTGAATTGTTTGTTTAGCTCTGAACCCCATTTTTTTAATAGGGTTATTTGTCTCCCTGCAGTCTAACTTCTTGAGTTCTTTGTATATTTTGGATATAAGGCCTCTATCTGTTGTAGGATTGGTAAAGATCTTTTCCCAATCTGTTGGTTGCCGTTTTGTCCTAACCACAGTGTCCTTTGCCTTACAGAAGCTTTGCAGTTTTATGATATCCCATTTGTTGATTCTTGATCTTAGAGCATAAGCCATTGGTGTTTTGTTCAGGAAATTTTTTCCAGTGCCCATGTGTTCCAGATGCTTCCCTAGTTTTTCTTCTATTAGTTTGAGTGTGTCTGGTTTGATGTGGAGGTCCTTGATCCACTTGGACTTAAGCTTTGTACAGGGTGATAAGCATGGATCGATCTGCATTCTTCTACATATTGACCTCCAGTTGAACCAGCACCATTTGCTGAAAATGCTATCTTTTTTCCATTGGATGGTTTTGGCTCCTTTGTCAAAAATCAAGTGACCATAGGTGTGTGGGTTCATTTCTGGGTCTTCAATTCTATTCCATTGGTCTATCTGTCTGTCTCTGTACCAATACCATGCAGTTTTTATCACTATTGCTCTGTAATACTGCTTGAGTTCAGGGATAGTGATTCCCCCTGAAGTCCTTTTATTGTTGAGGATAGTTTTAGCTATCCTGGGTTTTTTGTTATTCCAGATGAATTTGCAAATTGTTCTGTCTAACTCTTTGAAGAATTGGATTGGTATTTTGATGGGGATTGCATTGAATCTGTAGATCGCTTTTGGTAAAATGGCCATTTTTACTATATTGATCCTGCCAATCCATGAGCATGGGAGATCATTCCATCTTCTAAGGTCTTCTTCAATTTCTTTCCTCAGTGTCTTGAAGTTCTTATTGTACAGATCTTTTACTTGCTTGGTTAAAGTCACACCGAGGTACTTTATATTATTTGGGTCTATTATGAAGGGTGTCGTTTCCCTAATTTCTTTCTCGGCTTGTTTCTCTTTTGTATAGAGGAAGGCTACTGATTTATTTGAGTTAATTTTATACCCAGCCACTTTGCTGAAGTTGTTTATCAGCTTTAGTTGTTCTCTGGTGGAACTTTTGGGATCACTTAAATATACTATCATATCATCTGCAAATAGTGATATTTTGACTTCTTCTTTTCCGATCTGTATCCCCTTGACCTCCTTTTGTTGTCTGATTGCTCTGGCTAGAACTTCAAGAACTATATTGAATAAGTAGGGAGAGAGTGGGCAGCCTTGTCTAGTCCCTGATTTTAGTGGGATTGCTTCAAGTTTCTCTCCATTTAGTTTAATGTTAGCAACTGGTTTGCTGTATATGGCTTTTACTATGTTTAGGTATGGGCCTTGAATTCCTATTCTTTCCAGGACTTTTATCATGAAGGGGTGTTGAATTTTGTCAAATGCTTTCTCAGCATCTAATGAAATGATCATGTGGTTTTGTTCTTTCAGTTTGTTTATATAATGGATCACGTTAATGGTTTTCCATATGTTAAACCATCCCTGCATGCCTGGGATGAAGCCTACTTGATCATGGTGGATGATTGTTTTGATGTGCTCTTGGATTTGGTTTGCCAGAATTTTATTGAGTATTTTTGCGTCGATATTCATAAGGGAAATTGGTCTGAAGTTCTCTTTCTTTGTTGTGTCTTTGTGTGGTTTAGGTATAAGAGTAATTGTGGCTTCATAGAAGGAATTCGGTAGTGCTCCATCTGTTTCAATTTTGTGGAATAGTTTGGATAATATTGGTATGAGGTCTTCTATGAAGGTCTGATAGAATTCTGCACTAAACCCGTCTGGACCTGGGCTCTTTTTGGTTGGGAGACCTTTAATGACTGCTTCTATTTCCTTAGGAGTTATGGGGTTGTTTAACTGGTTTATCTGTTCCTGATTTAACTTCGGTACCTGGTATCTGTCTAGGAAATTGTCCATTTCCTGCAGATTTTCAAGTTTTGTTGAATATAGGCTTTTATAGTAAGATCTGATGATTTTTTGAATTTCCTCTGAATCTGTAGTTATGTCTCACTTTTCATTTCTGATTTTATTAATTTGGACACACTCTCTGTGTCCTCTCGTTAGTCTGGCTAAGGGTTTATCTATCTTGTTGATTTTCTCAAAGAACCAACTTTTGGTTCTGTTGATTCTTTCTATGGTCCTTTTTGTTTCTACTTGGTTGATTTCCGCTCTGAGTTTGATTATTTCCTGCCTTCTACTCCTCCTGGGTGTATTTGCTTCTTTTTGTTCTAGAGCTTTTAGGTGTGCTGTCAAGCTGCTGACATATGCTCTTTCCTGTTTCTTTCTGCAGGCACTCAGCGCTATGAATTTTCCTCTTAGCACAGCTTTCATTGTGTCCCATAAGTTTGGGTATGTTGTACCTTCATTTTCATTAAATTCTAAAAAGTCTTTAATTTCTTTCTTTATTTCTTCCTTGACCACCCTGGCTGGTTTTTATTGTGTTTTTTTTTTTTTTTTTTTTTTTTGGTTCTTTTTTTTCGGAGCTGGGGACCGAACCCAGGGCCTTGCGCTTCCTAGGTAAGTGCTCTACCACTGAGCTAAATCCCCAGCCCCTGTGGTTTTTATGTTGGCATCTACACATCTGTGTTTTAGAGGATTGTAATTTAGGGTGCTGATGTTTTGTCTTTTCTTTGTTGGATGGGTGTTTTGTGTCTTGCTTTCTGTTGCCTGCTGTGGTTCTCAGGAGGGTGTAGCGGTTGCCTGGTAGGGAATTCTTCTGGATTCTGACATGTACAGACACAGGGCGTTCTAGGATCAATGTGTTTCTATGTATGGGAAACTGACATTTAGGAATGGGGATGGCCTAGGAGGGGTCTACATGACAGAGTCAAGCAGAGTGTTCTACCACACAGTGCTTAGTCTTCTTACTTCAAAGAAGTGAAAAGCAGCAGAGCAGGGCAGATGTATTGTTAGGGGGCTGGGGTTAAGACTTCGGAATTGGATTTGGAGCAGAGGAGAGGGTGTGAAGGTCTGAAGCTTGGCCGTCTGCTTTGATGGCCTACTTGTTTCTCTAGCAGGTTTGTCACAAAGTATATGCAACACCCTCCCCACCCTTCAACTACTCCAAAAGATTTGTCTTTGGTGTAGAAATAAAGGTGTAGGAACCAGCATTTGATCTTCTAGACTAATCTGATTATATCTCCTGAAATGAGAGACAGAATCATTCACTGCCATTTCCAAAATGGCTTCCTATTCTTATATCCCAGGTGTCTCAGGGAATGTATAAAGCAAAGACGCCACTGGCTTTACAAGAGAACTCCACTTTCCAGATGATTAAACTGGTGTGTCTACTATTGTACAAGCAGACACCAGGGACAGTGCTTTCGGAGTTACTGTCATAACTCATTTCTGCCTTCTCTCTTGTATTGCCCATTTCCATATCTTTGAAAAATTGGAAGGGACCAGAGAGATGTCAGAGACTGACAATGTGCGCATTTGATCTGAGTTTTCAAGTAGGAGGGGGAAAGGTCATTTATCCATTAGATTTTATGGGATTTCATTAGAACATACTTAGTAAATTGGCAGTACTTGTGAACAAATGAGTGCTAGAGGAACAGTGCAAGTTGATGCAGTTGTCAAAGGAAAAGGAATTTATTATATACACTGCAGAAGGTCTTGAGATCAGGATCTGCTCTTCTATTTTGGTAGAGATCATAGATGGGCAAGGTAGGCCTAGAATTTTTCTCAGCTTCAGTGAAACAATTTTATAAAACAAAAGAAGGATGCTGCATTTATTTATTGTTTGAGGGTGAGATGTAGTAGTGAGGGTAAGATTCTCACTTGGGTATACAAACCTAGCAAAAATCCTATATAGAAAGTATTAATGTTACTCTACATGAAGTGTCTAGGTAAAATTGGAGACTTGAAAGCCTTGAGGAACAGTTTGAGGTGACTGATACCTGATGCTTTGATGATGGTGATGTCTGAGCGTGTGCTGATGGCCATGTCTGGGTCCATGACCCTATCACAACACGGGTCTGGTTCAATGTCCATGGCCTGTGTTACCACCAAGGTTCAAGTGGGCATTCTTGGTTTGGGCTGTACCTCTGGCCGTGTCAATGATTGTGAGCCCTGCTGTACTGGCCCTCCTCTTCTCTGATCATCACACAGTGGAGCTAGTTGTGGCATGAGTGCAGGAGGGCTGGCCCCACCCTGTGTCAGATCTGGCACTCAGAATAGCTGGCTCTGACCCTTACCAGTGCACCTCAAGAGAGCTGGCACTAGTGGTGTGGGCACAGGAGAGTTGTTGATCTCATCAGCTCAGCTCTACTACCCTAGGCCCACATCCAGAGTTTAAGCTGCCCTAACCCAACGTCTATCCCACCAATGAACTGCTAGAGCATTTGAATAGGCTGGTCCTGCAGAACTAAAGCTTTAGCATTCCCACAACTCAGGGCAATAGCAGGGTATCAGGGGAGTCTTGGTCCAATATGGTTAGTGTAGAAAAAGCACATGATATAGAATCCGATCATTGCAATGGATCCTACATCTTTTGGCCTTTTAAACACCTTTTTTTTTTTGGTCAAGGAAATGTCCAAATGGACCCTTGGTTCCCTTCCTATGAGTATGTGATGTCCTAATGAACTTAGCACTGAGTGTATCTCCTCCTTTTCTATCAGTTGCAATGCTCAAGTCACCAGAAAGCTCCCTGAGAAGTTTAAATCACACACACACGCACACACGCACACACACACACACACAAAACACACACATACACACACACACACACACACACACACACACACACACACACCTTATACGTAAAGTTGCTGAGACTAGGCTGTACTTGAAAGAGGTGAAACAAATACTATAAATACAGAAGAGTAGATGGAAGGAGGGAGAGGAGTTAGAGATCTCCACAAGTAGTTTCTCACACTAAAATATGAGACATTATGATCTGAGGAAAGAAAGTGGCTTGTGAGCCAGGAACACAATGAATGCTTGTACCAATCAACTGTACCTGACTCTATTTCCAGCTTCCTTTCCTTGATACCCAACATCAATGTGATATATTCAATTGAGCCACAAGAGGGAAGTGGTGGGCAAGAATACATATTCAGAATTCTCTGTCAACTTCTGGTGCCCTTGAAGGTTATCCTGAGATGAAGACAGACATTCAACCATGGCTCTGGGCAGTGACATTCTCATATCTGGGGAAATAGGACAGATAAATTAATTTATTCTGGTGAAACATAGTTTTATTGCTCATGTTAAGAGGTGTTGGTAAAACAAAATAACCCAATTTAAAAATGGGGTATAGAGATACACAGAGAATTCTTGAGAGAAGGCTCTAAGGCTGAACAACACTTAAAGAAATATTTAATTTAGTCATCAGGGAAATGCAAATCAAAATGACTCAGAGATTCCATTTTACAGCCATCAGAATGGCTTAGAACAAAAACTCAAGGGACAGCATATGATGGCGAGGATGTGAATCAAGTGGAACTCCTTTATGTGGTGAGAGTGCAAACTTGTACAACCACTTTGGAAATCAATTTGGTGGTTTCTCAGAAAATTCAGAATATTTCTATCCTAAGATCCAGGTATACCACTTGTGGGCATATACCCAAAAGATGCATATACATATGAATCTATCAGTACCAACACAAGTAATAGCTTTTATTGAGCATGTGTTGTGCTCTTGACACTCTCCTGAGTGTTTTATTGCACAATTTCATGCTAAGCAATCACTACAAGCTACCATCACCATGTCTGTGAAGACTCTAGGTCTTCAAAATGTCAGATACTGAAGTCAGCTATGAGAAATAAACAATCTTCTCCAGAAGAGCATAGTCAAGAAACCTAACCACTTTGCTTTTCTGATCTAATTTTGAGTTCTCTTTCCTGACCACAGAATTGGGTGTTTCCAATCTGCCAGATCTACCCATGATAATAAATTCTTTCCTAGGAACTGAGAGGGCTCTGAAGGTTACCTGCTGTGCCACCTATGCTCTGACAGTGAGCCTTTGTTCAATGCTAACAAATATTTATTAATTTCCTTAATCATCTCTACACTTTCCTTTTAAAGATTTTGCTTTTATACATCATACAGATTCTTCAGTTACTTGATCTTCTAAGCTTTGACTTATATAATTTCTATGTTTTATAAGAAACCTGGAAAAATAACTTCACAAGAGGTTGTTTTTTGTGTGTTTTTTTGTTTTTCTTGTTTCTCCATGTTTACTTCAGGCATTTTTATTATATATACTTCACTTCTTTCCTAATGCTATACCACTGAGATGCTTTGTAAATATTTGGTATTGAAACAAGAGTTTCTATTCAACCCTTTTTTCCCATGAAGTCCAACAAGAATTTTTGTTATTTTAATCAATTCAAGAATGTGGGAGTGAAAACTGTGTTCAGAGATTTCAACATCACCACATCTGGCTAATTTTTTCTTTTTTATATTTTATTTATTTACATTTCAAATGTTATCCCCTTTCCAAGTTTCCCTTCTGCAAACCTTCATTCTATTTCCCTGCCTCCTGTTTCTATGAGGATGCTCCCCACCCCAACCACCCACCCACCCACTCCTGCCTCACCACCCTAGCATTGCCCTACACTGGGGCATTGAGCCTTCACAGGACCAAGGGCCTCTCCTCCCATTGATGCCAGATAAGGTCATGCTCTGCTACATCTGCAGCTGGAGCCATGAGTTCCTCTATGTGTACTCTTGGATTGGTAGTTTAACCCATGAGAGCTTTGGGGTGGGGTCTGGTTTGTTAATATTTTTGTTTTTTCTATGGGGTTACAGACCACTTCAGTTCCTTCAGTCCTTTCTCTAACTCCTCCATCGGGGTTCCTATGCACAGTCTGATGGTTGGTTGCTAGTATCCATAACTGTATTGGTCAGGCTCTGGCAGAACCTCTCAGGAGACAGCTATATCAGGCTCCTGTCAGCAAGCACTTCTTGGCATCAGCTATAGTGTTGGGTTTGGTGTCTGCATATGGGATGGATCCCCAGGTGGGGCAGTCTCTGGATGGCCTTTCCTTCAGTCTCTGCTACATTCTTTGTCACTGTATTTCCTTTAGACAGGAGCAATTCTAAGTTAACATTTTGGAGATGGGTGGGTGGTCCCATCTCTTAACGGTGAGTATGCCTAACCTCTCGATATGATCTCTACAGGTTCTCTTTCTCCTCCCAGTTGTTGGGTATTTCAGCTAATGTTATTCCTGTTGGGTGCTGGGAGCCTCTTACTTTCCTAGTGTCTTGGACTTGCTGGTGGCTACCCCCCAATTCCCCATCCCCTATTGCTACCCACCTCTGTTCAATTTCCTGATGTCCTTCAACAGAGGAATGGATACAGAAAATGTGGTACATTTACACAATGGTGTACTACTCAGCTCTTAAAAATAATGACTTCATGAAATTTGCAGGCAAATGGATGGAACTAGAAAATATCATCCTGAGTGAGGTAAATTAGACCCAAAAAGACACACAAGGTAGGTACTCACTGATAAGTGGATATTAGGCAAAAAGCTCAGAATACCCACATACAATTCACAGACCATATGAAGCTCAAGAAGAAGGAAGACTTAAGAGTGGATATTCAGTCCTACTTAGAAGGGGGAACCAAATAATCATGGGAGGTGGAAGGTAGGACGGACTTGGGAGGAAGAGAGGAGGGGAAGGGAAAAAAGGGCAGCAGGATCAGGTATGGGACGAGATAGGGAGATATACAGAGGGGTCAGGAAACTGAACAGAGTTGTCCATTCAATTCTTAAACAGTCAAATGCACATTTTAATTTAAATATACACTTAATTTCTTTATAAAATGTTTTACTAACTACCTTTCTGAACTTCTGATAGCTTTAATTAGTTTTTATTTAATAATTTTTAGATGTTTGCCATATGTTTTATTCATCTTTAAAGAATAATAATTTTTACCCCTTAGTTCAAATCTTTTCCTTAATGTTTGCAGCAAGATGTCAGGGATATCTCCATCCATATACAGATTTTAATTTTAATAAAGCAATCTAATATTTCCCTTTAATTATTTAACTATGATATAGGTTTTCAGATCAAGACGTATGCTAACACTGCATGATTAATAGTCTCCATCTATGTCTAAATGAAGAGCAATTTGAATAATTGTGAGAGTTTAATTGGCATTGTAAATAAGATTATTTAATTACTTGTAATTTTTTCTTAATTTCTTTTAAAATGATTCATCTTATTATTTTTCTTTGTGTGCTTGGGTGTGTCTGTGTATGTGTATACATGCATGTCTGCAGAAGCCAGAAGAAGGCAGACATGAGTCTACTGACATTGGTACTGGAAACTGAATTCTGGGCCTCTGCAAGTGCAGCAAACTCTCTCAACCACTGAGCCACCCTTTCAAGTCCCAGCCTTGGCATTATAAAGTTCAATCATATTTTCATGTTATAAGCATTTGTATGTTTGCAGTTGCCCATTTTTAATCAATATGGTAAATAGACGTGACAATTAACTTGTAAAGAGAGAATTTTGCAGTCATTCTCTTTTTCTAATTCTTTCAATTGTTCTGCTCCCTATTTCCCAGTGACCCCTGGATCTTGGGAGAAGGGGATGTGACATAGATATCCCAGTTAGAGCTTGGAAGCCTTCAATTCCTTATCATTTGCACACTGATCATCTGTGGGTCTCTGTGTTAACCACTATGTACTGCAAAAGGAAGCTTCTCTAGTAAGGGTTGAGAGATGAACCTTTTTCTCATTGATGTGTTAAATCTACAGATATAAGAGCAAGAGGATAAAGGTGGGTTGGTAAAGCAGAGGGAGTGGGTTTGGGAGAAGTGGGACTAGGAAGTGGATATGATTAAAGTACCTTATATGAAACTCTGAAAGAGCTAACAAAATGAAAAATAAAGTTTTGTGGGTTCGTTGTTTTTTTTCTTTTGTTTTGATTTTAAACTTACAGTTGGAGAGGCATCGGTTCATTATGAAATGATTCTTGTTGGGAGTGAGGAAGTCTGCGCTCTGACTGCACTTCATGGTGGAAGACCATGGTGAAACAAATTGGTGACTTCATGGTTGGGAGGACAGAGAAGTAGGTTGCTAGTTGCTGCTCTTCATTTGGAGGACAAGTTACCAGTAAGTCTCAGGTGCTCTCACTAAAGCCACTTCCTTAAGATTGCACACCCACCCAACAGCATCACGGCACGTACTAGACTGTTAACACAGGGTCCTAGTGGAACACCCAACTCCAAATCAGGGCCATTTGCAGGAAAAGTCCACATCTTCCTGATTTATTTCAGAAAGCAGGATGGATGGTCCCGTTTTCTGTAATTTCTCCCCCAGAGGTTATTGAATTCATTCACATGAATGATTTTTATCGGTTAATTAGAAATGTGCTGATGAAGATAGTAACTAAGCTGTTTAATTAAAGCCATTTGAGTATTAGGATATCACTTTTAAACCTTCTAAAATCAAGGTTAGTATACAAACAGCCAGGGCTATCCAGCTTCAGTGTACACACTTTGAAGTTCACTCTAAATTCGATGCTTATTTTTTGTGCCTTGAAATCATCTGAAAAACTCAACTTGGGACGAAACAGGAACACACTTTGGTAAGAGATTTGAGGTGACACTGAAGCCAGAAGCACATTAGGAGGCTGTAGAAAGAAGCCTGAGAAAGAAGAGTAGGGAGCTTCCAGTGATAGCAGAGACATTTCTGAGAATGTGGATTCCTTTTCAGGTCCAAGTCAGGTGAGAATGGAACATTACCTGCCCTGTTTCACACTTCTCTCACAGAGATCTTCAACATTGCTCTCAGCTTGGAGGTTTTCATTTGCCTTCCTTGATTACAGTAGAACCTGAGATCAGACACATGTTACACGAGTGTATTCATTCTAATGACCAGGGCTTCTTGTGTTCATGGATCATGATAGAAGAAATTCTGATGCTCATTGACTCCAACAACATTCTTTTTACCCCCATCCATCTTTATTAACTGAGAAGCTAGAAGTGATGGACACAGTGAGGGTCTTTTATTTAGATGTCAAGTCTATATTTCCCTTTACCTCCTGTTTTAGATAAGAATACAGAAGTTCAAAGCCATGGAATGCCCTCTTTTGAAAGCCTTGCATCAGTTATTATTAGTCTCCTAACAGACACCAGCACTTACTTCTAACCTCAAGAGCAGAGGTCAATATTGTCATTTCAGATTTTCTGATAAGTTATATGGTTCTTTAGTGTTTCTGAAAGGACTTAACAGGAATCACACCATTTAAAGCCTTATTCTTTTTGGTGTTTCTAATTATTTTTACATCAATAAAATTGACAACTCAGCTACTTTTTGTCAAATTTCATTAACTTGAAAAAATTTTGTATTCACACTTTTTTTTATATTATACTGACCCAAGATTCAACTGTATGAGGTGCCAAGTTCCAGATATCAGTTCTAGGCCTTTTCTCTTTCCTTTATCAATTAGTAGCAAGCATTTGGGACTGCATCCTCCACTCTTCATAATCCTCTGTCATGAATATATTGCCAGGGTCTACTGCTCATGTTAAGTGCTCTGGAATTCTGTATTGCTGTCTCTTGGTACGAACTGATCTGTTATAACCATGGTAGACTCAGTAGGGATCTTTACTTGACGATGTGTTTTAGTTTTTGTTGCACTGTAATCAATTCTACAAACAAAGGCTGAAAGAATGCATTTCAAAAGTCTGTTCCCAGAGGTCATGACTCTGATCTTAGCTTAGTTGTCTTGGCTTAGGATCTTACAAGGATATACCCATGGAGTTGGTACCATGGAGTTGTAGCCTCACTGGCTGCTTCAGATCCTCTTCCATGGGCACACTGTAAGATTCATTTCCTTTCTTATGTAGAAATTGTAACACTTTTCTTTGACATCAGGGAACAAAGGTATCAAATTCTTTTAGGATCCTTTCATTTGTTCTTGCTAATACAAAGTCACTGAACAGTGGCCCACTCATAGAGGTGGTACCCTCACTCCATCCAGAGGTCCCACCCACTCTTATTTCACATCAGAATGAATAAAGAACAAATGTTTTTCATCAGTTCTGTCCCAAAGGACAGCCTCTTTGAGTCCAGCCCAGGGAGGAGTTCGCTTCCTAGAAGTCCACAGAAAGTGCTCACCCTGATTCCTATTTGCCATAACTGTTTCTAGCTATTTAACAAATGTGAGTGATCAAAGTCCTCTATCCATTTATGCATACTAATCTGTCCCTGAGACATCTAGCAGTTTCTTATGGCTGTTGGAAACAAAGAATATTATACACAGAGCTAAAGAACTGGAAATGGGAAAAGAGAAGAGACCAAACGGTATTTCGTTCCAAGAACTGCTTGTCCTAGCATGAGGAAGTGACTGTTCTTTATTCTTGTTTTTCTCAGAACCAGGGAAACACATGCATTTGTGTAAAAAAAATGATAAGAGTATTCAGCACCAACTCACACCAATTTGTATTTCCTTGTTTCTTTAGGGTTCTCAGGCAATACCACCTCTTATACCCTAGCTGACCTGTCCTTTAGAGGAGGCTGATGAAATGGTTGTAATAATATTCTTTCTTCATTTCATGTTTGTTGGGACAATGTAAACAACACCACTTCCTAAAAACACACACAGCAGTTTTCTGTGATTGCACGGACAAGATTCATGTGAGTCTATTGGAAGTTGATGGCTTCTAGGGAGGGGGAGTCAGTTTTCTTTGAGGTTAAGGACTTTGAGAGGCTATTTATTCATGGTCCAGTAGATTGTTCTATACCCATGTACTTACAGGCAATACAAGGTGAACTCAGTAGGTTTAAAAAGGGAAGAGTGTAAGAAGTTTGGAGGGAAGTGTGATGGGGGTGTTAGGGAAGAATTGGAGGAGTGGGAAAAGGGTGGTGCATTTGGTCACAATACATGTGTGTTAAGAAATTCCCAAACAACAGAAAATTTGAAACTGATAGTTATTAAGCAGGGTGAAATATTGCTAAGGCTCAGAAAATGATTCCATGAACTCTAATGTCTTGACATTTTGAACTGAAGAAACAGTCTTGGAATTTGAGTCTCTACCCTGTTTCTTCTGCACCTAAGTCATATTTGAGATTTTTAGCCTTCCTTAGAAGCACAAAAAGTTTTCTTCCAGTATAGACATTGTGAAATCTTACTCGTCAACAAAAATGAATTGAAAAATCAAGCAATCACATCTGGACACAAATGGACATTTGTTTTGGGAACTGTCTTTTCTTTAATCCCAACTCTCCTGAACAGTACTACAAACCTCAAAGTTACTACTACCTCTGGGTTCTCTCACATTGTGATGGGTATATAAATTTCTTTTCTTTTTCAAATGTATGTATGTATGTAAGTATGTATGTATGTATGTATGTATGTATGTATGTATGTATGTATGTACATATTTATTTAATACCACAACCATGGTTTCCAGTTTTTTCTCTTTTCCCAGCCCATCTTCCCTAACCCCCATCTTCACTACTGTCCCATCCACTCCTCCATTTCTCTTCAGAAAAGGGGATGCCTCCCATGGATATCAACCAGCTTTGGCATATCCTGTTGCAGCAAGACTAGGCACATCCTCTCCTATTAAGGATAGAAAAGGCAGCTGAGTAGGAGGAATGGGTCCCTAAGGGAGGTAACAGACTCAAAGACAGCACCTACTCTCACATGAAGACCAAGCTACACAAATTATAACATATGTGCAGTTCAGTCCCATGCAGGCTCTCTGGTTAACAGTTCAGTCTCTGTGGAACCCTGTGGACACAGGCTAGTTAATTTTATGCATTTTCTTATAATGTCCTTGGCCCTTCTGGCTCCTACGATCCTTTTTCCTCCTCCTCTTCAGGATTCCTCAAGATCTGCCTCATGTTTGGCTGAGGGTCTCTGCACTTGTTTCCATCAGTTTCTGGGTGAAGCTTCACTGGTGACAACTATGCTAGGTTTCTGCCTGCAAATGTAGCAGAATAGCATTAGCAGTCTCAGGGTGGGCTCCCTCTTATGGTATGGGTCTCAAGCTGAAACAGTCCTTGTTTGCTTTTCCTTGATGGCTAAGGATTTTGAATATTTCTTTAAGTGCTTCTTGGCTACTAGAGATTCCTCTGTTGAGGATTCTCTGTTTAGATCTGTACCCTACTTTTAAAATGGATTATTTCTTAATCTCAACAGGTCACTGGGTAATCACTTCTCCAGTGGCATTCCTATGCTTATGAGTAAATTTCTGCTTTTCCCCCCCTTGTACAACAAAATGAAACAAATTGTGTAAATTCAAATTTTTCACCCATAATTTTCTTCTTTTACTAAAATCCCTCAATTCAAAACTTGACCACAATCGTATATATTTAATGTAATCCCTGAGAAGTTGTTTTGTTTTGTTTTAATTTAAGACGAGATAGTCCTATCTAGACCATATTGGCCTTGAACTCATAATTTTTCCTCACTCTACACCTGACAATGCTGGGATTTTAGGCATGAAGTGCTATATCCTTAAGTTTTTTTTTCTTGGTTGTATATTGTTCAATAGTTGTACAATAGTAACAAAGAAAAGATATGAAGAAGAATACATGTTAAAATGACTCTATTATTGAAATGACAAACAGGTGAAACATCACAGGTATTAGAAGCTAAGGCTCTGTGTTTTATAGGAAAGAACAAAAGGTAACTGTGTCTTTAGAGCATGAGATGTCTTCTAATTTATTTTTTCAGCCTGAGATGTAGACAAATAGTTGTGTTTATTTTGTGATAATTGAGTTACACATGTTTTCATCCAACTGCAGTATTAGCACTAAAACTCTGTCTCGAGCTTTGAGTTTGCTCACAGGGGGAACCCAAACTGATGTGAAAATGCCATTCTAAATGGTTTTCCACATTCTTATGACAATGGATTATATAGTAAAAATATTGAGGATTTTTTCCTTTTTTCCTGCTTTTCTTTTTTTTATTGGATTTTTTTATTTACATTTCAAATGTTATCCCCTTTTCACCACCCAACCCCCCACCCCTTCCCACCTCCCCACCCTGACATTCCACTATACTGGGAGGCCCAGCCTTAGTAGAACCGAGGGCTTTTCCTACCTTTGGTGTCCAACAAGGCCATCCTCTGCTACATATGCAGCTGGAGCCATGGGTCTGTCCATGTGTATTCTTTGGGTGGTGGTTCAGTCCCTGGGAGCTCTGGTTGTTGGCATTGTTGTTCTTATGGGGTTGCAAACCCCTTCAGCTCCTTCAATCCTTTCTCTAATTCCTCTAATGGGGACCCCATACATGAAGATTTTTAAAAGCATTAATCATGTCTATCATGTCTATCATGAGCATAGGAATACACTGAAATTTAGCTTTTACTCTTAGTTAAAACAGAGACAAATAAGGTATCATTTGATGCAGAACTGAAAAGATCTAAAGTTGAACATTACACATTTGTTTCTAACTTTGAAAACTTCAAGGACTCCAGATGCACCCACTCATGCCCAGCTGGTTTTGAAGTCTTTAGAATTGTGCTTTACTATAAGTCAGTTGAAGACCGCTATGTTTAAAGTTTACCAAAACTTTACCCATCTCTAAATCCTAAAATAAACTAGTTTCTTCCTTTGAATAGATACCTCTTAGGTATTCAGATATTTTCTGTTGTTGTGTAGCAAGACAAAAGACTAGCTAGAATATATATGGTATATATATGTTCTATATATATACCATATATAAATGGTAGCAGGATGGTAGCTATCAATTTATCAATTTCAACAGACCACATACTTCACACAAATTTACCCCTCCCCACACACACAACAACTGAAACATTTGTAAAGACTTTAGGAAAATGGTAGAAAAGAAGTTCTTAGAATTCATCCTTCTTACAAAAATACCAAAAAATATATAAACAAATATATTTTTGAGGAAACAACTGAAAGAGAATGTAGAGATATAGTACAAAAATGTTGTACATCATACAAAGCATCCAGGTGGCTTTATTTTTGGGTTGGGACTGGGGAGTGCCAATGAAACTAGGACCTTCATGATCTTTGTTGTTCTGCCTTCCCAGGAACTGGATCCCTCAGTGAATATACACAGCCTTATCTCTTAGTAGTTATTACAGCATTTCCCACCCAGGAAATGGAGTCTCAATGACCAAAATAGCCATTTTTTCCTCCCAGTACCTGAATAGTCATGGTGCCCTGTTTACTTGGGTAATAGTGCCATTGTTGAACCAAGCAGTTGCACCTCTAAGAGCCTTCTCTTCCTGGTGAACTGGCTGAGATGTATTCACTGCTCTAGTTACAGGCCTGAAAAATGGAATCCCTGATCTGGTTGGAGACAAAACATCCGAGTAGCATAGGTCAATTCCCTAGCTAAGGGACCGTTTTTCAGAAAAGTATGATTTTGTCTGCTCTTCTGTCTTTATTCCGGTTGCTGGTCAGAGCCTACGTACACTTTCCCTGGTGCTCTGTACTTCCTTATTCTCTCTGCAAATCCTTCAGCTGAACTTTTGCCACGCAGCTATTCATTTTCCATGTGCTTGTTGATCTCAGTGAGTAACTCAAATGACATGACTTGGTTTTCTCTCTTCCTCTTTTCTATCTCATTTCTTCAGGCAGCTGCTGAGATTTACAGCTTGGTTGTTTTGTAATGCTTCTTTTTAAATGCTAGTAAAATTGTTCTCAAGCTTTCTTCTCAGACTGTTCTTAAAAATCTCTCATTGTTTTCCCTTATAACATCAAATTCAAACAGCTAGCACTCCTTGCCGTGTAATATTTGAATCTGGGCTACAGTGGTCCTCTGCTCCCCAGGTAATAAGCAGACATTATCACTGAATCCCCCTATTTTCTTGAACAGAGCCATAACTGTGTCATATCTCTCTTAAAAATGGAATTCTTGTGCACCTAGTTTCACAGGTCTTGGATCCCTGCCTTGTCCAACATAGCAGGACCAAGAGTTACCATATTGTTATTGAGCCCTGATGGCTCCAGGATCAAGATTGCATTGCATCCTGATGCTCTGAGCCCAAACTTCTTCTTCTCCATGGTCACGTGAGTACTTTGTCCCTGCATTCAGAGCTTTAATCATGACTCAATGTTTTTCTGAACTTCCAGGATGCTCAGAGTCACAAATCCCGACTTTGTGTGTGGCGGTTCGTCATCACGATACAGAGAATGAACATATATCCCAGCTTCGGGTGAAGACTGACTCTCCTGGAATAAAGGGGGAATGTTCTAAAGAGAAACATGTCCTTTCCCCTTGGCTATCAGACCTTTCAAATGGTGATTCCCAAGTGATTGAAAGTCCTCATAAATTTTGGGCTAAACAGAAGAGCGAAGTCCTGGTGCCAACAGAAGAGGAATATGTCTCATGGAAAGAGTTTCTTGCAGTTCTGACAGTTTGTCAGGCCACCTTTCAGGAGAGAGTGGAGCCAAAACAATGATGAATCAGTGCTGGGTTAAACTGCACCTGTACCAGGACTGCTGAGATATGCATTTGTGTCCCCTTTTATTTAAACTTAAACCTCACGTGTAGACTCTCACAAAGCACTTGGGGGTCTGGGAGATCATTGGATCTCTTTGTTTTCTCAATGTAGCCACATGGAATAAATCTCCTTTCTCAATTCTTTGATATTAATTTTATCTTTAACTGGCCCATTGAGAATGAATGGTAGAGTCGAACTCATTAAGGCCACAAAGACTCTAACCCTAATGACTCGAGAATTAAATAGTTTTACCAGCTACAAAGCCCAAGGTCCCAGATCTACTCCAAAAATACATGCATTGTATGTATGTACTGCTGTGTCAGATCCAGCCCTTGTAAGGGCTAATTTCATTTCAGCTAATTCTCACCAGTATGGGGAAAACAAGAATAAAATAACCTCAAACCACTGCTACTAAGAAAATCTTTCTCCTCCATCCCCCAACCTTACTAATAACTTCTACAGCTTCAACCACCAAGGCACCTTCGGTCATTGATGAGATTCATTACAACTGAAGAAGCTACATAGAGCCTGTACCCCAGCATTCCCTGAAACAAAAGCACCACCACATCCCCCTCCAGTCCATCTGCTGTTGAAAGTTTTGCTTGGTTAAAATCGCTCTGTAAAAGTTTTAAAGAAATGACTACTGAATCAGTACAAAAGATCTCCATCCTTCCTCCACTCTCTTACATCTGGTTATCTCATTCATCACGTCTCCTTTTGGATGTCATCACCTTCAGAAAGTCTTCTCTTTAGTTTCAAGGCCGGGTTTACTAGGGACCGATGATGACCGACTCAGTTTGTTATATGTTACCTGGCAAAGCACTGGATAGCCAGGATTTTAGCATGTGTATTTGTGTGTTGGCTTGTCTGAATTTTCCAGAAGCAGATAAACTGCTGAGCAGCAGAGTCTATTTGTATTTTTCTATACCATTTTATCTATGACATATTGCTTGATATATGGAAATTTTTCTCTAAGAAATTATTGAATGACTAAAAATTGCTAACCACTTTCCTGTCCTGTTTGTTGTGGTTTGGATGTATCTATCCTTTGAGAATTCATAAGTTGTAGTTGTAATCTTTAGTGGGGAAATGTGAGGGAGGTGGAAGCTTTAAGATGTGTTGTCTAGAGACGAGACAAGGCATCTTCATCTTTTCACCTTCCCACGTGCTCTCAACCTCTTAGCCAGTTTCCCACCATTTTCCTATCTTTCATGTTGTGTTGAACCCAGAGATCACTAAGACCAGCAAGTGCCAAGGCTATGCTTTTGAGACCCTAAAATTGTGAATGAAATAAGGGTACTTTTATATGTAAATTATACAACACCAGGTATATGGTTTTATAGTAATAAAGACAAACTAATATTTATGTTAAACTGAGGATTATTTTATTTTATCAATGAACAATCTTATATTCTGGAAGATGACAAGATCGTGTAGTAAATCTTTACAATAGAATTTCTCTTTAATGTGTCTTTGGCTTTGAAAGGGGTTATTTACTTAAACATTGCAAAGCACTATCCTTTTGTAACCGATGTGCTGCCCCTTGATGGACCTTTGTTGTAAATCCCAAATGGTAGAATTTCACAAAAAACACACATGAAAAGCATGCATATATAGTTTTCTAGAAACGGTAACAGGAAAATGTGTAAAATTGTTACAAACAGGCATTTGTAAGTTTTTGCTGTTTAGAGAGAGGTTCTTTTTATGTAGCTCAAGTCAGCTACAAGTCACAATTCTCTCGCCTCAGAATCCTGGATAATGGGTAATGGGGTTCCAGGAATAAGTCACCAATCTTTCCTGAAATGGAGTTTTCATGGGGGTTTAAGGGCCACGATAATGACTTTGGTCTGTTAAATATGGAATTATACACTGATATGGTCAGTAAAACCTGAGCTGCTGCTTTTTGTAGGAAAGGTCGTGCCAGCTGCTGCTTTTCCAGTGGCTTTAAAGAAGCCACATGCCCACAACCAGGACGCAGAGTCAGTGCATACTTCAGCTAATTCAAAAGGGAACTAGATGTGTTTCTCAAGGTCCTCAGCAGTGTTCTTTAGGATTTAGGAAACATACTGGACTTAATTAAGCTTACTGACACCGGAGCTGTGGTTAAGTCACTGCATCTGAACAAAGAACCTGAGGTACATTCCTGGAGTCAGTTCCTCATCTGACACATAACAGGCTCTCCAGCTGAGAAGAAAGGTAGGCGCTGACTTGTCTTTCCTAGGCTTTTGTGATGATGTTTTTTCATCTCTTGTTCTAGGACACCTGGGGGTAGAATAAGGGGGAAGAAAAGAGACCATGTCCCATGGTATAAGTCACCAGTCTAGATGAAGGGTGGGAAGAGCTCATATGTACTTTGGGGCCTTTGGGGGAGCAGTCTCTGCTGCAATCCTGGGAGGCAAGAAAAAAATAATAAAGGCCTAGGAAGAACCAAAAGTGGCTTGTGAATATGATTTCAGCTGTTTTTGTTATTCAAAATGGAAGCCAGTACTTTCACCTTTGATCATTTCTGAATGTTTTTTCTTCCTCTATATTTGTTCTCAACTAATACTGTTACTTTTATAACTTGTTAGTTAAGAAATTATCTGCCACATGCAGAATATGGTGGGGTGATATATGTCAAGGTCGAGACACCAGACTAATGTACTCAGTCTGATCCAGAGAAAGATTGTGGCCTGACCTCAGTACCTACCAATCTTTGATACCATTCATGGGACTCTGAAGGCATAAACCTGAGCTCTTGTTTTTAGGAAATATATTAATGGAAGAGGCTTGAAGATTCTTAGTGTGGCCATTGTGTAAAGGGCAGAGAGAACTGTGTGAGTGTTTCTTCAGATGAGGTAGAATGTACACAGAAGAGGGAAATCACTAGAAACTTCTATGTTAAGAAAGAGCTTGAACTACAAAGCACACTTATGGGATCTTAGTCCAGGATTTTCCCATCCCAGGTCATTATTTTTTTTCATGTTAGCACCATAATCTTGTAAAAATTTATCAGGGTGGCTTCCACTGTATTTTATTACAGTTCTGGGAGAGATTGGTCCTATAGACCATCTCCTTTATGATTCCCTCTAGACCATTTTGATCCATGAGGTAGATGGTCATACAAAAGCAAGGAAACATATCTGGTGGTAGTGCTGATCCACTGGGAATTTGGTGCAACTAGAAGGCCTGGGGCTACCTGGGTTTTTTCATTTTTGTACTGGGAATAAAAAAATAAAGACACCATACTTGCCAATATTCTCCTAAATACCATAGATAATGTAAATCCATGGCAGATCTTTTCAGATCCTTTCATGGCAGTCTGGAGAACTATCCCTCATACCCATGTAATATTCTTTGGCTTATATGAAAGTTGGAACACTGAGATCTAGATCATAAATACATGTTTTCAAGCTTTTTATTTGCCCTGTGTCAAAAAGTATATTTCTGTAGTATGAATGTAGGGAACAGCTGCATGAATTTACTTCCAGAGTTCCTTAGAAATTAGTTACATCAGACTCAAATATCCAGAACATAACTCAGTCTCTGCTGATAAAAAGTCTGTTGTAGAAAAGCTTTCAGTCTAACTAGAAAAGAGGCCACACATATAGAAGATCCTCAGTATTGTTTTGCAGTATCCTTCCCAAGTTCGTTGCCAGCTACTTGAAAAGTTGGGTTGTTAGAGAAGAAACAAAGACTGATTTTGAAGTCTAGCAGCCCAAAGATGTTACACACTATTATCAACGAGGCCATCTTATGGGTTGTTTACCTAGGTGTATACAGAGGATCTTGTTTAGGAATATAAAATATGTGGGTGACAGAGTAGTTACCATTCCATGGAAGTTACAAACTTGGGATACTTTTTCTTACTAACAGGGCTGCTATTGCCTGAAGCTGTCAGATGTGCTGAGCATTGGAAATAAAAAGAAAATATACTGATGGGTAAATGTTATGATCATGCTGTTGTAGTTTTCCTGAATAACTAATAATGGATCCTATAACTAATTAATCATTAAGATACAAACAGTTTTTCTCATCAAAAAACTAGGGAGGTAGTAAAAGGTAACATTTCCCTTTCCAAAAACAAACAAAACAAAAACCAAATAGACAAAACCCCTAGAGAAGCATAGGACTGGCAATATTCACTGGAGAGCTGCTCTTAGCAGGACTCCACACAGAGGTCCTATGTACTAGCTCTTAGAAGATTAATACTGTACTGTCCAATTGCTTGGCTTCAAATACAGTGATTTCCAAAAGTCAATCTGAGGCAAGTGGGGCTAGAGTGTTGACATACTGTATGTGAATGAGTGTGCATGCATGTATGAATGGTGGTATTGTGTGAAGATGAATGTGTGTATGTGTATGTGGAGACCATCAGAAAACCTTGTGTGTCATTTCTCACATACATAGAATTATGGATAGTATCTTTTGGTACAGCATTTCTCTCTGGCCTGGAAGTTTCTAAGTAGGGTAGGCTAGTGGGTTGTCAAGCCCTGGAGATCCTCACACTTCTGTCTTCCCATAATAGAGATGACAAACTTGTGCCACTGGGTTGACCTTTGAATTTTTATGTGAGTGCTTATGATCAAAGGTTCTTCTGTTTGCAATGCCAGCACTTTAGGCCTTTCTTGGGAGTTTTCTCCCTAGACCTATTTAGGTTTTAGTGGTTTTAGTTAGACAAAGTCTTCATTTGCTTAATCTTCTGAATGTATGCCTGGAAAAATAAGGACAAAAATAATTACAGTAAACAAATAAACCAAAGTACTCCTTAAATCGGACTGAAAGAAACATCTGTTAATTCCACAACATCTTTGTCCTCTATTGCTTGTGAGGGAAGACACAAAGACTTCTCCAACACTTCCATACCATTGTTGGTTGAGTAACTCATGTGTGGTGGGGAGTTGTGTGTGAAGGAAGGCAGAACACATGTGATACTATCAGTGCCCAAGAAGAAATGAGAGTGGAATTTTTGTTGTGGTAGCAGAGCAGAAAGGGATGTGGTTGAAATTTTCTGCAATGTAGCTGAATGTGTCTAGAACTCCAGAACAGGAATAAAATTGTTGATTTATGAAAACTGAAGGGGTTGGGGATTTAGCTCAGTGGTAGAGCACTTGCCTAGCAAGAGCAAGGGCCTGGGTTTGGTCCCCAGCTCCGAAAAAAAAACAAAACAAAAAAACAAAAAACAAAAAAACAAAAAACAAAAAACAAAAAAAAAACAACAAAAAAACCCAACCAACCAACCAACCAACCAACCAAACAAACAAAAAAACGAAAACTGAAATATATCCAATATATTTGATACTCCAAAACTAAAAGGAGGCAAAATTCAAAATAATGTTAGAAATATAGATTGGGGTTGAAATATGAGTTTCTCTTAATAAGAAATTAAAACTGTTTTATATTTTTAAATGACCACCATGGATATTAAGCAGGGTAAGATTAAATATACAAGGATCAGATGGACACAAGAGGATGATTAAAGGTTGTCAGATACAATGAGGAATTTCTTTGATAAAGCAGAAGAAGTATAGATTTGAAAACGAAGATTGGACATGGAGTGCAGATAAGAACAATTATTGATTTTTAAAGAAATCGGTTTTCTAATATTGTCAGTGAGTTAATTGTTGGGTGTTCTGTGAAGGAAAGTCATGTAGTTGCCACAGCACTCTGAGGGTTCTTGTTATGACTTTCACTCTACATTGGGGGATACTTTAAATACCATGATTTCTAAATTCTATCTGAGGTGAGTGCAGTTAGAGCACTTATTTAGTGTGTGTAGGCACATTTGTGTACACGTGTATGAATGATTGTGTATATGGGGGTGAATGTGCGAGCCTCATTATGACTTAAATTAATGCCACAGAAGTAAAATTTTCACAAGTAAAAATGAAGTTGTGTTTTAGATTTAAGATTATCCTAACCTTTGCAAATTTAGACTTGATATTCTGCTCAGGGTATGATGAAGTCTATCCATGGGTTGAAATATACCTATTTAATAGTATATAAAATGTACCCCACTTCACAACCCTGCTCTCCCAACAACCTCCACAAGATATAGACACAAATGCAAGGATATAAGAACTTAAAATTAAGGAACTGTGAGTCCACAAAAGGCATACATCAACTCTTGAATAACAGACTCTACAGAAATGGAAATATATGAATTTCCTGACAATGAATTTATATTATATTATAATCCTGTGGAATTCAGTAAAATAAAAGAGAACATAGTTGGACAAGTTAATGCAATAAGAAAATATGCAATATTAATAAGAATTTTGACAAAGATTCATAGCACAAAAAGAATCAAAGTTTGAAGAAGAATAGAATAAAATACAATACTTTTAACAGCAGAGTTCATCAAGCAGAAATTTAAAAATCTGACAATTTAATTATGCTTATACCTAAGCCAACCAAGAAAGAAAACTTCAGACCAATTTCCTTTATGAATATTGATGCAAAAATACTCAATAAAATTCTCAGAAACAGAATCCAAGAACATATCAAAATGAACATCCATCAAGATCAAGTAGACTTCATCCCAGGGATGCAGGGATGCTTCAATACATGGAAATCCACCAATGTAATCTGCTATATAAACAAACTCAATAAAAAACACATGATCATCCCATTAGATTCAAGAAAGCATTTGACAAAATTCAACACCCCTTCATGTTAAAAGTCTTGGGAAGATCAGGAATTCAAGGCCCATACCTAAACATAATAAAAGCAATATACAGCAAACCAGTAGCCAACATCAAACTAAATAGAGAGAAACTTGAAGCAATCCCAGTAAAATCAGGGACTAGACAAGGCTGCCCACTCTCTCCCTACCCATTCAATATAGTACTCCAAGTTCTAGCAAGAATAATTAGACAACAAAAGGAGGTCAAAGGGATGCAAATTGGAAGGGAAGAAGTCAAAATATCACTATTTGCAGATGATATGATTGTATACTTAACTGACCCCAAAAATTTCACTAGAGAACACCTAAACCTGATAAACAACTTCAGCAAAGAGACAGGACATAAAATTTACTCAAACAAATCAGTAACCTTCCTCTACTCAAAGGATAAACAGGCTGAGAAAGAAATTAGGGAAATGACATCTTTCATGATAGTCACAAATAACATAAAATACCTCAGTGTGACTCTAACCAAGCATGTGATAGATCTGTATAACAAGAACTTCAAGTCTCTGAAGAAAGAAGTTGAAGATCTCATAAGATAGAAAGACCACATAGTAAAAATGGCCATTTTGCCAAAAGCAGTTTAGAGATTCAATGTAGTCCCCATTAAAATTTCAACTCAATTCTTTATAGAGTTAGAAAGAGCAATTTGCAAATTCATTAAAATAACAAAAAAAACCAGGATAATGAAAACTATGCTCAACAATAAAAGAAATGGGGGAATCACCATCCCTGACATCAAGCTGCATTACAGAGCAATAGTGATAAGAACTGCATGGTATTGGTACACAGACAGGCAGGTAGATCAGTGGAATAGAATTGAAGACCCAGAAATGAACCCACATATTCACTTGATCTTTGACAAAGGAGCTAAAGCCATCCAGTGGAAAAAAAGACAGCATTTTCAGCAAATGGTGCTGGTTCAACTGAAGGTCAGCATGTAGAAGAATGCAGATCGATCCATTCTTAACATCTGGTACAAAGCTCAAGCCCAAGTGGATCAAGGACCTCCACAAGAAACCAGATACACTCAAACTAATAAAAGAGAAAGTGGGGAAGGCCCTTGAATACATGCACAGGGGGAAATTTCCTGAACAGAACACCAATGGCTTATGCTCTAAGATCAAGAATTGACAAATGGAGCCTCATAAAGTTGCAAAGCATCTATAAGGCAAAGGACACTGTCAATAGGACAAAATGGAAAGAAACAGATTGGGAAATTTTTTTTTAACCAATCCTTTGTCCAATAGAAGGCTAATATCCAATATATATATATAAAGAATTCAAGAAGTTAGATTCCAGAGTATCAAATAACCCTATTAAAAACTTGGGTGTAGAGCTAAACAAAGAATTCTCAACTGAGGAATATCAAATGGCTGAGAGGCACCTAAAGAAATGTTCAACATCCTTAGTCATCAAGGAAATACAAATCAAAACAACCGTGAAATTCCACCTCACACAAGTCAGAATGGTTAAGATCAAAAACTCAGGTGACAACAGATGCTGGTGAGGATGTGGAGAAAAAGAAACATTCCTTCATTACTGGTGAGATTGCAAACTGGTACAATCACTGTGGAAATCAGGCTGGTGGTTCCTCAGAAAATTGGACATAGTACTACCTGAGGACCAAGCAATACCATTCCTGGGCATATACCCAAAAGATGCTCCAACATATAACAAGGACACATGTTCATTCACATGCCTTATTTGTCATAGACAGAAGCTAGAAAGAACCCAGGTGTCCTTCAACAGAGGGATGGGTACAGAAAATGTGGTACCTTTACACAATGGAGTACTATTCAGCTATTAAAAACAATGATTTCTTGAAATTTTTAGGCAAATGGATGGAACCACATCCCAAGTGACATAACCCAATAACAAAAGAACACAGATGATATGTACTCACTGATAAGTGGATTTTAGCACAAAAGCTTGGAATAAACAAGATACAATTTACAGACTATATGAAGCTCATGAATGCTTCAGTCCTTCTTAGGAGGGAGAACAAAATACTCATGGGAGGAAATTCAGGGACAAAGAGTAGAGCAGAAACTGAAGGAAAGGCCTTCCAGAAACTACCACACATGGGGATCCATCCCACATGCAGTAACTAATCCCAGTCACTATTGGGGATGCCAAGAAGTGCATGCTGATAGGAGACTGATGTAGCAGTCTTCTGAGAGGCTCTATAAAATTCTGACAAATACAGAGGTGGATACTCAAAGCCAACTATTGGATTGAGAAAAAGGTCCCCAATGGAGAAGTTAGAGAAAGAACTAAAGGGGCTAAAGGGGTTTGCAACCCCATAGGAAGAACAACAATATCAACTAACCAGACACCTCAGAGCTCCCAGGGACTAAACCACCAACCAAAGAGTACACATGGTGTAACCAATGGCTTCAGTCACATATGTAAGCGAGGATACCCTTGTCGGGTGGAGAGGCCCTTGGTCCTGTGAAGGCTTGATGCCCCAGTGTTGGAGAATGCCAGCGCAGGGTGGGGGGGTAGGTGGAGAAGCATCCTCATAGAAGCAGGAGGAGGAGGATGTGATAGAAGAAGAAGAAGAAGAAGAAGAGGAAGAGGAAGAGGAAGAGGAAGAGGAAGAGGAAGAGGAAGAGGAAGAGAAGAAGAAGAAGAAGAAGAAGAAGAAGAAGAAGAAGAAGAAGAAGAAGAAGAAGAAGAAGAAGAAGAAGAAGAAGAAGGAGAATCATTTATGATTTGGGACTAAGTTTACAGAAAATACTAAATGGAGATATGCAGGTATAAAGTAAATAATGATAATTATAAGTAATATGAATGTAAACAATCCACAGGTAGAGGTAAGTATATAGTCAAACTTGGAATACACAAGTGTTGTTTAATAAGACATCATTAACTAGAATGATGACATGAGATCTCCTTGATTTGTAGGTTCCAGCATATGTAACACATTGCTTCTCTTGACAATTTGTATTTTTATATTATATTGTACTTAGCCTCCTCAGTCCCTATTTCTAGGAATTCACCCTAAATTATATTTTTTTTCTAGTTTGTTTCTGCCACCATGATAACCATACAAGGAACAGGACAGACTGCTTTGGAAGCTGGTTATGGGGCACAGCAGAATGGACAACCTTTATATGTGGATTCACATTCATGGAAGAGAATGACAGAGAAGTTCTTGAAGGGAGAACCCAAAATCCTTGGGGTATGTTGGTTCTGAGAGAACAACCATGCTACAAAGTCACAGATGACCAGTGTAGTCTGTGTCCTGCTAGCCTCATTATACAACCGATGGTCTTGGTGTCATTGGTGTTTGATTTGTAGATTGCTTCTGAAAAAAATAATACATTCTATTAACTTATATTCATTCTCATTGTAAATCTGGCTAAAATTCAGCAAGCAATATCCATGACATACCCTGAATGTTATGCAAAAAAACATTTTGGAAACATAGGCAAGGGCAAAAAATTATATCTACCATTAGCCACTTGGACACACTCAGTGAGTGATCTACTTCTTCCAAAGAATCCTCCCCTGCAAATTTCCAGGACTTTCCATAATAGCACCCTTACCTAGGGAATGAGAGGTTCAACAATGAGTCTGTGTGAAACACTTCATATTCAATCCGTGATTCCAGAACTAATATCTCCTTTGATCTTTCTCAATCAGGGTTTCTAGTTGGGAGTTAAGAGTTTACATGTCTGCCTAGTAACCCATCATTGATGCAAGACAGGATAGAAACTCAAACAGAGCAGGAATCTACAGGCAGGAACTGATGCTGAGGCCAAGGAGGGGTGCTGCTTACTGGTTCGCTTAACATGGCTTGCTCAGCCTGCTTTTTTTCTAGAAGCTAGAACCAAAATTCCGGGGATGGAACTACTCGCAATAGTCTGGGCCTTTCCTCATTGGTCACTAATTTAAAAACTGTTTTACAGGCTTGCCTATAGCTTGACTTTATAGAGGCATTTTGTCAGTTAGGGTTTCTGCCTCTCAGATGACTAATGTCTGTGTCAAGTTGACATAAATCTAGCCAGCACACTTGCCTTTTAAGGTTTCCACTACCTCATTGCCACTTTAGGGACTAAGTTTCCTATGGCTGAACCTCTATGCAGCAATCCGAATTCTAGTATTTTACAAAACTGATCCCTGATTTGTGGGAATATGTCATCTTGAATATTTCAAATAGCAGTGATAAGTGTTCCTGTGACCTCACAACTTTTATGTACCCTGTTCTGGCTTGAAATTCATGATGTAGAAGCACATTGCCAAGTGCCAAGTTTTAGAGAACTCTAACATAAATTACTGGAATTATGAATTCTATTAAATTAGTTTATGATGGTGAGACGTTTTCACAACTTTCCATTTTTTGTATCTATCTAGTGTAGTTAGACTATTTGTTATATAATACTTGAATCCTGATACTCAAAACACAGATTTATTTGTGTGTGTGCATGAGTGTGTGAGTGTGTGTGTGTGTGTGTGTGTGTGTGTGTGTGTGTGTGTGTATGTTGTGCTGCTAATGGGATTCAGAAGAGAGCATCAGATTCTCAGAGTTACTGGTAGTTATGAGCCTTCAGATATGGGTAATGGGAACAGGACTCTGGGCTTCTGCAAGAGCAGTATGTACACTTAACTGCTGAGCTATGTCTCCAGTTGTAGATTCTCCCATTTCCCAGTATACTTTATTTACACTTCTTATTCTTCAGATCCCAGATTCCAAGACAATGCTCTATTTACTCTCCCTTTTCTTCACTCCATTTCTTTTTTTTTTCCTCCATCTTTGTTAACTTGGGTATTTCTTATTTACATTTCGATTGTTATTCCCTTTCCCGGTTTCCTGGCCAACATCCCCCTAACCCCTCCGCTTCTATATAAGTGTTCTCCTCCCCATTCTCCCCCCATTACCACCCTCCCCCCAACAATCACGTTAACTGGGGATTCATTCTGGGCAGGACCAAGGGCTTCCCCTTCCACTGGTGCTCTTACTAGGCTATTCATTGCTACCTATGAGGTTGGAGCCCAGGGTCAGTCCATGTATAGTCTTTGGGTAGTGGCTTAGTCCCTGGAAGCTCTGGTTGCTTGGCATTGTTGTTCATATGGGGTCTTGAGCCCCTTTAAGCTCTTCCAGTCCTTTCTCTGATTCCTTCAATGGGGGTCCCATTCTCAGTTCAGTGGTTTCCTTCAAGTTATGTAGAGTATGTATTTACTTCTAGGTCACTCTTGTCTGAACACTTGACTAAGGAGGGCAGCTGTAGAAGTAGCATCTTGAATATCAGAAAATCTATCTTCGGGAAGGTTTTGGAATATTCCTTCTACCTTTAAAATTATTAGCATAGTGATACACTTTCTCTAGGGCAATTTTGATAAATTATTATATCCACAGCTATATGGACAACAACAACAACAACAACAACAACAGCAGCAGCAGCAGCAGCAACAGCAACAACAACAAATCCCAAAGCAAGAGAAGATTATACAGAACTTCATCTTAATGTATTAAAGATGGAGAATGAGAGTTCATTTGTGGCCATATAAGTGATGACATGGCACACATATTTTGGTAAATGATCTGTTCTTATTTCTTTACTGTCACCTCTAGATTGTGCAGATTGTGATTGCCATCATGAACCTCAGTATAGGACTCATGATGATAGGTGCCACTGTGTCATCCGGTGAAATACTCCCTATTTCGGTGTACATAGGATACCCAATTTGGGGGTCCATAATGGTGAGTTGCATATCTTATGATACAATTGGGTCTAGCATAACATTATTAAGATTTTTAATCAATCAATTAATCTATCTATTAATTTATTTGGGATAGGCAATAGAATATTTGCATATAGTACATTGTGCTTTTATCTTCCCCCTTGTAAATATTGCTTTTATTTCTTCAGAGGAAGGCATGAGACGCAAATAGTACACAAGCTATATGAATACACAGCTTGGGCTGAGCTCAGAGCACTTCTCTGTTCTAGCTATCCCTAAGCCTAGGCTTGAAGTTTCTAGCCTCTGTACAATCTAATCTTCTGCAAGCCCTGATCTTGAAGGCTTCAGCTTCCAGCCTCCATCTGCTAACCTAGGCCTAAAATGTTTTCAGCCTTTGTGACTTACTGCTGAATAAACTCACTCTTTCTAGTTCTTTTTTGAACATTGGCTAGATGGTTCAGTTTAGCTGTTCCGGCTATAAACTCCTCTCCAAGCTGACTGATTCAAACTGGTTTCTCTCCACTTCTCACTGAATTGCTCTGCTTGGAAAATTGCTTTTAAACTCCACAAACTGAACTTCGTGAACTCAACTGCACTCAACTGAACTGCATTGAAATATACAGTATTTCCAAACTCTACTTACTGTCTCCAAAGCTCTACTGTATTCTTGAACTGTACTCTGCCCCACTGCACTTTTTGTGTATTCCTGTACTCTACTCCACTGTACCGTCTGTCCAATTCTCTGTGATTCTCTTGAGTAGCCTCTCTCTCTCTTGAATGTTGGGCATATCCTCACTCTGTCTCATTCAAGTCTATCCCTGATTCATCAATTTATCTGTTCCTCAGTTAGATGTAAAAACAACTTTTATTTTCCTATTGTAATTGTTGTCTGGGAGGCTTACTGCCTGTTTATTACCATAGGCCTAGTCCTGGAAACTTCTAGCCTCCATATAATCTAATCCAAGTCTAGAAATTCAGCCTTTGAGATTTATGCTGAATAAACTCACCCTTTCTAGTTCTTTCTGAACTAGTTCAACTCAGCTGTTCTGGCCCAAACTCCTCTCCCACCTGACTTAGTCAGTCTGGCTTTTCTCTTGGTATCAACAACAGGCTCTTACTATCTAATTTTGGTGTGAATCCAGGAACTATGACAGTAGGCTGCATTGTTTTTGGAAGCTTCTGTGGGCTCCCTGGTCAATATCCAATGGAGTCCTCTGTCAACTATTTCTACAACTTTGAGAAAAAAATCTTTCTTTTCTCCATCTTTATTAAATTGGGTATTTCTTATTTACATTTCAATTATTACCTTTCCCCGTTTCCAGGCAAACATCCCCCTAGCCCCTGCCCCCCCTTCTATATGGTTGGTCCCCTCTCCATCCTCCTCTCATTACCACCCTCCCCCCAACAATCACGTTAACTGGGGGTTCAGTCTTGGCAGGACCAAGGGCTTCACCTTCCACTGGTGCCCTTACTAGGCTATTCATTGCTACCTATGAGGTTGGAGCCCAGGGTCAGTCCATGTATAGTCTTTGGGTAGCGGCTTAGTCCCTGGAAGCTCTGGTTGGTTGGCATTGTTGTTCATATGGGGTCTCAAGCCCCTTCAAACTCTTCCAGTCCTTTCTCTGATACCTTCAATGGGGGTCCCATTCTCAATTCAGTGGTTGCTGCTGGCATTTACCTATGTATTTGCTATATTCTGGCTGTGTCTCTCAGGAGAGATCTACATCTGGTTCCTGTCAGCCTGCACTTCTTTGCTTCATCCATCTTATCTAGTTTGGTGGCTTGTATATGTATAGGCCACATGTGGGGCAGGCTCTGAATGGGTGTTCCTTCAGCCTCTGTTCTAAACTTTGCTTCCCTATACCCTCCTAAGGGTATTCTTGCTCTCCTTTTAAAGAAGGAGTGAAGCATTCACATTTTGGTCATCCTTCTTGAGTTTCACATGTTCTGTGCATCTAGGGTAATTCGAGTATTTGAGCTAATATCCACTTATCAATGAGTGCATACCATGTGAGTTTTTCTGTGATTGGGTTACCTCACTCAGGATGATATTTTCCAGTTCCATCCATTTGCCTATGAATTTCATAAAATCATTGTTTTTGATAGCTGAGTAGTATTCCATTGTGTAGATGTACCACATTTTCTGTATCCATTCATCTGCTGAAGGGCATCTGGGTTTTTCCAGCTTCTGGCTATTATAAATAAGGCTGCTATGAACATAGTGGAGCATGTGTCTTTGTTATATGTTGGAACATCTTTTGGGTATATGCCCAAGAGAGGTATAGCTGGATCCTCAGGTAGTGCAATGTCCAGTTTTGTAAGGAACCTCCAGACTGATTTCCAGAATGGTTGTACCAGTCTGCAATCCCAGCAACAATGGAGGAGTGTTCCTCTTTCTCCACATCCTTGCCAGCATCTGCTGTCACCTGAGTTTTTGATTTTAGCCATTCTGACTGGTGTGAGGTGGAATCTCAGGGTTGTTTTGATTTGCATTTCCCTTATGACTAAAGATGTTGAACATTTCTTTGGGTGCTTCTCAGCCATATGGCATTCCTCAGCTGTGAATTCTTTGTTTAGCTCTGAACCCCATTTTTTTCATAGGGTTATTTGTCTCCCTGCAGTCTAACTTCGTGAGTTCTTTGTATATTTTGGATATGAGCCCTCTATCAGTTGTAGGATTGGTAAAGATCTTTTTCCCAATCTGTTGGTTGCCATTTTGTCCTAACAACAGTGTCCTTTGCCTTACAGAAGCTTTGTAGTTTTATGAGATTCCATTTGTCGATTCTTGATCTTAGAGCATAAGCCATTGGATCAGGAACTTTTCTCAGTGCCCACGTGTTTGAGATTCTTCCCCACTTTTTCTTCTATTAGTTTGAGTGTATCTGGTTTGATGTGGAGGTCCTTGATCCACTTGGACTTAAGCATTGTACAGGGTGATAAGCATGGATCGATCTGCATTCTTCTACATGTTGCCCTCCAGTTGAACCAGCACCATTTGCTGAAAATGCTATCTTTTTTACATTGGATGGTTTTGGCTCCTTTGTCAAAAATCAAGTGACCATAGGTATGTGGGTTCATTTCTGGGTCTTCAATTCTGTTCCACTGGTCTATCTGCCTGTCCCTGTACCAATACCATGCAGTTTTTATCACTGTTGCTCTGTAATACTGCTTGGGTTCAGGGCTAGTGATTCCCCCTGAAGTCCTTTTATTGTTGAGGATAGTTTTAGCTATCCTGGGTTTTTTGTTATTCCAGATAAATTTGCAAATTGTTCTGTCTAACTCTCTGAAGAATTGGATTGGTATTTTGATCGGGATTGCATTGAATCTGTAGATCGCTTTTGGTAAAATGGCCATTTTTTCTATATTAATCCTGCCAATCCATGGGAAAATGTTTTAAAATGTCTTTGAGTCATATATAACACAGCAATGATAATATAAATACCATGGGTAGTTTACAATTTTAATATGTATCAATGAAGATATATTGTAGCACTATGTAACCATGAACTCAGATGAGCATAAATTGGACATTGTAAACATTAATTCCTTCACAAGGTGTAGGCTAGTGATTAATCATTTCCAGTGTTTAGTGTAGTGATGTAAACTACTCAATGGGTGTTCCTGGTAGAACAAGCTGGCTTGTTAACATACTCACTTCTCATACATTTTTTTCTCTATATATTTTCAAACCAATTATTAACAGGGGTGAAGCATTTACTATCATTAACTTGTACCAGTTGTGATTCACATCTGTGGTTTACTTTTTTTTTTTTTTTGAAGTCATAGGAGAATGAACAAAATGAGTTGAATATCCTGTTCCTTACTGAATTCTTAGTCACTTAGTCACTAGTTTGAAGTGTCGGTTTTATGTGTTGGTATTATAAATTATATAAATATCTAAATAATTGTTATTTTAACCGTTACATTCAAACATCTTTCCCAAATAATTATGTTGCTTGATAAATCCTCTAAAGTGTCCACTATCACATTTTTGTTTATTTTCATTTAATACTTAGCATACAAAAACTATCTTAGAAACATATACAGGAGACCTGTGAAAGTACGTGAGTCGAACTGTGCTGACATTAGCCATTTCAGGTAAAGCAAAACCCCTTCCTAGCTGAAGGAAGTCCATGAATCCCCAAATATACTTGTCATCATCCCCCAAGTTTTCCCTCTGCCATTGTTTGTATACCAGTTAGTAATTTTTTTATTTTTTTTAAGCTCAAGGACAATTTTATCAGGTTAGAAGTCAAACCCCAGGAAAGGCCCTTTGAGGATTTCAGTAGTTGCTGAGAGGAGAATGGAGGAGGAAATAAGAATCCTTATTACCTGAGTTAAGTTGGCATAGTTGGATGTGTAGTACAAGCAGCCATCAACGTGGTGGGAAAGATGTTTCAGAGAAAAAGCAAGGAAGCTCCTTGACTTTGGCCAGCATGCACAAAGGAGACAAAGAGGAAGGAAAAACAGAAGTTAAGTCTTTTCTAAGCAAGGACTTGGAAAAGTGGGCAGACCTAGTTGAACTACATGGTGGCCTCTTAGGAACTGCACCTGGAGGGCCAGAATTCTGGGAAGGAAAAGCACAGGATGTTATCAAAAGGATAATTACTTCTCCTATCTCTTTAGCATGGTTTAAAATAAGTCCAAATTCCTGAGGAGTTTTCCTTTGGACAGGTGACTGACCAGGCCAAGGGATTATAGAAGCTATTTTATAATAACATTAAATCTCTTTTACTGTTTTAATAAATCCTTGAATCTTGCTGCCACATAAATAGTAACTCACATTTAAAAATTTAAAAATGTATATCTAAGGGCTCTCAGTCTTGCTAGTATTACTGGTGTGTGTGTGTGTGTGTGTGTGTGTGTGTGTGTGTGTGTGTGTGTGTGTGTGTGTGTTTATATTTAAAATGATTGGAACAAAGAGCTTCAGTGGGAGAAGGAGAATGATAAACAGTCATGGAGTGGGAAGGTAAAATGACTTTCATTCAATATATATATATATATATGCATGAAATTATCAAGGAATTGAAAATAGCAATGAATTGTAGCAGAGAGTTGTCTGGTAGAATTCCATTTTCTAGGAAAGTAGAAAAACTTCTGTTCTGTGGTTCTTTTAGGATAGTCTATTTCACCTACATATCAAAGTTAGGAGCATGTTTCCATATGTTATCATTTCCAATGTATATATAATGTTTTAACCTGCATTTTCCCTCTTATTTCTAGTTTATTATTTCAGGATCATTTTCAATTGTAGCAGGAAGAAGAACTACAAAAGGTTTGGTGAGTTTTTTTATGCTATTTTGATAGCAAAAGAGGAGGACTATAATCAAAGTATCTGTTCTGCCAGGATGTGAAAAAAACAATGTTTCTTAGCATCTAAGAAACAAAGGATGACTTTGCCTTTCATTTAGAAGAATATTCCTGTTAAAACTTTTAGCCAAAAAAGTGGCTAAGTCCTGACATAAGGTTGGACATTATGTCACAGCGATTTTCAGAGAGAATCTTGGTACAGATGTGGGAGAATTCAGAAGAAAAATCAAGAACGGTGAATCAAATCTACGTTGACGTTTACTGTTCATGCCTATGACCATGATACTAAACATTTGATTGACATAACATTTATTGACTGATCGATCAGAGTATGTATTCTAACTGTATCCAGATTTTGAATATTCAATAAAAGAAGTTCACAGTGAGTTATTTCTCAGGAAGACACAAACTTAACATATAACATGCCAGGATATCAGTCACAAAGTCAAGAAAAAAGCCCCAAAGCAATATTTCCATAAACTTGACAGTAGTTAGGACCACATTTGCATTCTCCTAACTCAAAAGAGAAACACCAAACTCCAGAGTGCAGTTAGCACACCATTTCTGAGTCTTTGCCCCTAGCTTCTTCCCCACCTGTGACTTTTTGTCTGTATCTATCACACCACATCCTCTCCAAACCCCTCATACTTCGTTGCTAAGTTTTGCTTCTGATAAAAAACGGATGTACTTTCAATATTAGAAGAGAATTGAAGAAAGGAATAAACAGCAGAGAAGGCAATGTGCAAAATGTGGAGGGCCACAAGAGGACAAGACATTTATCCAAGCAGAAGAGGTCAGGAAATCTTATAGCAGAGACTGGTAAGAGACTGACACACAGAGATCTGCAGCAGATATATAATAGACAGCCAAGAAAGATGGCTCAGAGGTAAAGGGGATTGGCATGACAACCTGAGTAGAAGTCTCAGGACACATAGATGACTAGCGAGCTGTGCAGCTTCAGCAATAAAAAGTGGACATCCCACCTTCAACATGGTGGGAGCAGAGAGCTAACTCCAACAAACCTTTGAACTCTACAGGCACACAATCCACAATTAAATAAATAAACTTACTTTTAAAGTATAGTCATTTTGAAATCCCCTCTAGAAGAAATTTGGATTATGCTTCATGTAGGCTTGTTTTTAAATTCACAACAAACGATAATCAACAAAAGATAACTAGGCAAATCAATACAGCACAGCATCATCAGCAAAGACCAGCATCGACAAAGACCAACAAAGAATGACAAGACAAACCAAAACCACATAGCATTGTCCACTGTCTGTTGGGTTATATTTATACCCTTTTCAAACATTGTGTATTCTCTCAAGCATCTGCTCTAACCAAACATCATATGCCCCTCTCCCCTTTTAGACAGCTTTCAGAAAAACATCACGTGTCTGTTCTTAACAAAACATCTTCCCCTGTGTATGCTTCACCAAAAACATCCTCTCATATGACAGTTTAAAAAAAACACAAGACACAAGTGAATTTAAAAAGACCCAAAATTTTTACTTCAGCTTCATGTGTCTGTAGGGATAATCTGAAAGATTTAATTATAGAAATGACATTCACATTTTTATTTTAAGGAGAGATTTAAATCGGAAATAATGGTAGAGACAAATTAGGAAACCTTTGAACTAATCAAAATAATGAGCATGAAATATGAGGAAAGGATTGAAGGGTTTAAACTGATATGTAGAGATAGCCTTGTGGATATTGGATTAATCAATCTCATTCCTTTCTAGGTTCGAAGCAGCCTAGGCTTGAACATTACCAGCTCCGTGTTTGCCTTCGCAGGGATGATAATCAACTCACTGAGCCCAAGCATTTATTCTTTCCATGTATATTTCTGTACATATAGAAGTACATCAGAAGGCTGTCGCATGACCTTGTCCATTTTAATGGTGCGTAGTTTCTGTTTTCCTGGAGTTGTGGTTGAAGCACACTGGGCAAACCAGGAGTAATACTCCTCAATTCTAGAATCATCTTGAGAAGTGAGAAACCATCATGAAATAGATTAATCTTTTATTTAGGAATGAGAGTCACATATCACTCACAATCACACTCTCATGTACAATGAGACCAAAAGAGAGAAATCAGGTAAATATAGAGCATTAACATCTTCCTTCCTTATGCAGAATATGCTGCATTGTCTTTATTTTACTTTGAGTTAATATCTTGAACCCTATTTCTTTACACCAAAACAATTGCCTAAGGGACATTGATAACTAATTATCTCCTACAACATTTAAAATGTCTTTATAGGAAGCAATTCAATCTCTAGCCACTCAACTAAATTGAGATACAAATGTTTAGTGGATGGAAAAGTTTTCCATGGCTACTAAGAAACTGGCAATGATATGTTCTGGAATTGCTTGCCTATAACTCAACTATTCTGTGTATTTGTTCTAAAAATCTAGCTTGCTATTTCTGAAGGTTCGTTACCTTGTAGACATCCAGGGTGCAATGATAGATAGAGCACAGCTCTGGGATTGACAGCTGTGTAGGATGACTTCCTTGGTCATGGGGCCTGTGAACTCACACAATACTTCATGTTTAAAATAGCCCTGGTTTGCTGTAATCTCGGCAGATGTTTCCTTCATTCACCTCAACCAGTCACTTTCTTGTTAAGGTCATAAAGTCTTCTGAATTGTGAGTCAGTTTTTGTGTCTGTGTTGCTTCATTTTATGCCAGAGGACCTCCAAAAGGAAGGGCCTCATTGAGCTTGAAATGCCAAGTATATTCCTGCCTGGGTACCCATAGCAATATTCTACAATCTTGAAACACACACTCTTTTGTTGTATGTTTTGTTTGTGTGTGGCATGTTCTCTTGAGTGTCTGTGTCAATACACACACGCCTATGGGTATGTTTGTGTCTGTCTCTCTCGTGTGCGTGTGTGTGTGTGTGTGTGTGTGTGTATGTGTGTCTGTGTGTCTGCGTCTGTGTGTCTGTGTGTAGGCCAATGTCTTTCTTGATTGTTCTCTACTTTAAGGTAGGATCTTTCATTTTAACCCACAACTCTCATGATTCAGCTTGTCTTACTACTTTCCTTGTTCCAAGGATCACCTGTCTGCATCTGGGGATTGTATGCATGCCATCATGCCTACCTGACATTCATGTGGGTGCTACAGATCTGACCTCTGGTCCTAGTGCTTACACGGAAAGCCTTTTATCCGCTAAACCATCTCTCAAGTCTTTGAGATATGTAATTCACACAGGATCTCGGGGATAGTCCCGGGAGAGTTAAAAAGCAGCTGAAGAAACTTTCATCCTCTTGGGAGAAAAGGATACATTATGAAGTGTGTGTGTGATTATAAACAAAGAGGTCAGATAAAGCGGGTTCTTTGTAAGAAAGAGCAGGTAGAGATCTTACTGGGAAAACGACTGAACTGTACCACATGAAATTAGAAAGAATAAGCTACAAGTCACCTAGAAAGGTCAGTTTCATAGAGCTTAAACTAATAAATGTGCTTCAAGGAGTGACAGAATATAAGCCACTAAGAAAGCCAAGAACTGGCTAAGGACAAGGCTGTGCCAGGAACCACTGAAAGGGTGTAGAAATAAAAGGGTGTAGAAATGTTTAGGACACGTGATTCCCACTCCTCACATGCCTGTGTTATGAATTGTTGACAGGGTCTGGATATCGTGGTAGTCATTTTAAGTGTGCTGGAATTCTGCATAGGAATATCCCTCTCTGCCTATGGATGCAGGGTGATGTGTTGTAACCCTGGTGGGGTAAGTTCTCACTTTAATGTGAATATGTCTCTTCATGTTTTCTGTCACTCTGTAATAAATCACACAAACAAAGAAGCTTTCTTTGAAACTAATCACCTCTCAGTTCCAATGGGTGAAGTATGGGTGCAGCTTATTGTTTACCTGAGTTTTCTTTTCAGGGAGTCATAAGATTATGTCTACACAGTTGGGTGGTCTGTGGGATCCTCTGGAGCTTCAAATTCTCTTGTATAGTTATGTAGCAAAATTCATATCCTCTGTATAATAGAAATTATGACAGTGTACTTCTTTGAAGATACCAAAGGAACCAATGTCTTGAGCACTTTTAGTTTCACACAACTTGAGAAGGTTCATCTAGAATAATGCCATTGTTAGTTGATTCAAAGTCAACTGATCTATGGCCTACTCATAGGAATAATATTCAATTCTATTCACAGGTCTCATTCATGCTCAAGGGGGAGGATCACAAGAGGGTCACTTAGTGCCATGCAGTATTTTTGTTTTTATTATAATCAAAATAGTACAGTTTCCCATCCTATTTCTTGCAGGTGATGTCCCCTTAGAGTCCAGACCAGAGAACAGTTCACATCTTAGAGGTCCATAAAGGGTGCCAAATTTACCCTCCTTTTTTTTTAATCATAGCAGCCTTCCCTGGCTACTGAAGAAACATTGGGGATAAGACTGTCACTGGCTACCCACCTGGATATTGTATTACCCTAAGACACTTAGCAGATCTTTCTGGCTGTGGATGAAAAAGATGATCTCACAGAGTGGGGAATGGGAGAAGAGACAGAGAAGTAGACAAGAACAAGAGTATGACAATTGTGGTTTTAGTATTGAGGATGCTAGAATGAGTTACAGGCTAGCAAAACCTCATGGCAGTTCAATAGTCTTCACTGTCCACAAGCCCAGGAATGGACAGGACTGATAGCCAGTAATTAACTAAGAACAAAATGATGAGATCTATATTCTTTTATCCTTTTCTGGGTGCTTCCAGGAAACAACACATTTGTATGCCCACAGACTCAATCTGAAGAACCTTGGGCCAGATCACAACAAAACTTATAGGGGGTTTGGGATTTAAGCCCTAGAGTTTTCAGTTTCTTAGATATTTTTGAAGTTTTTGTGATTTCCTTGAGTGATGAAACATTTTGGGATAGGATAATTCCTTCACACCCTTCAGACCTTATTCTTTTAGTCTTTACTGAAAGGATATGTATTGTCTCTGGACACCCCAGGACAAAACTCTCAGCATGAAATGAGATTTACTTGTCCCAGAGAAACAAAAAGCAATGAATAATAGACAAAGACAGGCTATAGAGACAAGAGAGAAGGGGAAGGAAACCATGGAGTGAGGTAAGGAGTATTTGTCTTGAGGGGAGGAGGCAAAGGACTGCCTCTGGAGACAGATGTGGCCCATAGGAAAATGGCTGTTTATAAAGGTAAAGAGGGAAACCCGTGTTAGGATGAGGTGTTTAATTTAATTGGGCATGTAAATTGGGTGAGCCAAAGGGGGCTTTTGATTGCTGGGCTTCAATATTTTAATAGCTGGACATTAGTAGTAAGTCTCAGGAGGAGGAAGTGACCAAATAAGGGAATGGCCTATGGGGCTCATTTTAGGAATGTAATCTAACAGTTTTAACATGACAGAGAGAGTGGGGGAGGAGGGCAAGGCCTGCCAGAGCCATGTTTGTATGCTCCAGCTGGCTGAGTTCCTTCACTTATATAGAAGTCTGTGCTTCTTATGAACTCTATAATAGTAGTAAAGCTGATCTCCCCAGTCTCTCTGAGTCTAGACATATAGTGACATGTAACAATGAAAGTCTCATATTCTCTGGAATCTTCAACCATTCCTATCAAACTCCATGTTACATGGCTTTGTAGAACAAGGATGAGACTTCTCCATGCTCTCAGTGTGCTTCCTGCCACTCTGAGCCAGTCTGGTCATCATAGTGCTCTCTATATGGCAACCAAGTCATGATTTGTGTATGTTGCTGCCATATCATTTTAAGCAAACTCACTGGTATTCTCATTCATACCTTAGATTGTTATACTCTAAGACTCAACAACAGCCAGAAGCTTCTAAAGGGCAAAATTGTACAACTCATTGTGTGTCCTAGGTATAGCCTGATCAAAGGATGCCTGAGAAACACCTATGCTTGGTGTAAGATTCATATCTGTAGTGGCAGAGTGAACATTGGTAATGGTGATGATATGTGGATAAGAGAAGGAATCCTTTAGGATCTATGAATGATGCAACAACATCTGATTAACTTTACAGGTCGTGATAATTATGCCATCAAAGCCTCCCATGCCAGAAACAGCATATCCTGTATCACTTCAAAGTGGTTTGGGGCCACCAGAACACCAACAGAAAAATGTTCCAGGAAAAAGTCACTGATTATTTTTCAAGAACCACACATGAAAAAGCACAAGAATCCAACTCTGATGTCTGTGCATGTAGGCATGAGTGTACGCTTGCTTGTGCATGTACACACGTGCAGTGTGTGTGTGTGTGTGTGCGCGTATATGTGTGTGTGATTCAAATGACATTCTCATGTTTCACCAGGAAGTTGGCAGATCATTCCACCTGCTCTCTCTATAAGACTATCAGAATGTAATAAATAAACCATCAATTTACTGGGTAAATAACACTTGAACATGCTTTATTCATCCTTAGGAAAGACTGTAAGTCAGAGAGAGTGAGGAGGGACAGAAAGACGGGAGAGAGGGGACATGGAACAGGTTGGGGAGACTGTTGTAAATAAGCAAAGACGATTTTAAAGTAAACAGATGACATGGTTTAAATCACAAGATATTTTTCACACAGACTAAACCTACACATTTCTGCTGCATTGTCCATTTGCCCAAATTTAGTTTTTTTTAATAACAAATTTGGAGATGTATCTTTTCCTTCAAGAAGTACAGAAATATGAATTTTGCTTGTCCTTTTTGTCACACTTCTTTTGTATGCCAAAAAAAAAAAAGTAGCACAGAATAGCAAAGTCAGTGTTTGCCTCTGTCCACGTGAGCGTATTTCAGTACATGTAGATAAGATTCAACCTGTTTTTATTTCCTTTCTCACCTTTTTAATCAGAATGATAACCAATTAAACTCCTACCTTGTGTCCTGTATGTCCGTATAAGACTATGTATTTTTATTAGATATGTATTAAGTGTGGGGTTTTTTTGGTTGCAGAACAGAATTAAGTTAGAAGTATTGCATCCATGTGCTAACTCCTTTCCGTTCACCTGTAATGTTAGAGAAAATAATCTAAGTTATAAAGTTGGGAAGTATAGCAAAAATAGTAAAGAATGGGGGGTTTCTGGCACATCAAGCCATGAGCTTTCTTCTTGAGAACCTCATCTCTCTCATTTGTACATCTGAAAACCACAAAAATATAGCAAAATCCCTCTGTGCCTCATGCTTGTCTTCAGGGAGTGACTAGAATCTATCTGAGCTCACTGACCTGTAGTCATACTTGATAGTACACAGATAAAACAGCCAAAGCTCTGACTATAACAGATTGTCTCTTAAAAGTTTATTTATGCATTCTAAAAATTAGCATTCAAAGTACAGGACTTTGTTGTGGCACTTTCATATGTATTCTTATTTCTTTCTCTCCACTCTTTTCCCCTGTTCCCCAACCCCTCCCCCCCACCTAGCCCTCTTCTCCCCCCAGCAATAGCTCACATTCTGATTTCATATCACATGTATTCTGTCACCCTCTCTCCATCTTTGGTGGATGGTGATTAATAGGAAGATTCACAATTGGTCAAAGTGCTGAAAAGAAGAATGTCTCTGGGGCGTTCAGCCATAAATGGACCATCTAGATCACACTCCCTCCCATCAAGGCTCAGAAAAGACTGTGAAAGTAGTAGAAGGAGACTAAGGGGCCAGAAGTCTGGGAGACTGAGGCAAAAGAGAGGCTTCTAGACACGGCATGGCTGTTGTAGTCATGAGCGCACAGAAACTGTGATTTCCTGCCAAAAGCCTGCATGGATCCAAAAGGGGCACACAAGACACCACCCACAAGAAAGCTCTTGACAGCCACTGATGACTTCCAAGAAAGGGAGAATTAGTTTTCCCCAGGGATGAGCTCCTAATTGATTAGCCAATACTAAGTGGTCAGCCCTGAAAGCATATAAGGCAAACAGCACTAAATGGACTTGATACATTGTGTTTATATATTCATGGTATATTATTAGGGAAATGATAATCAAAGGAAAGACTAAGTCAGAAAGAGTGAGGAGGGGCAGAAAGATTGGAATGAGGGGACATGGGACAGGTTGGGGAGAGAAAAGGGAAGAGGAAAAATAATGTAATTATATTTTAATTATAATAAATATGTGAAGGAGTAAAGAGTATACTTGGATGTAGAAAATCAAATCAGGAATAAAAAGTATCATGCACAAAGAGTGTGCTGGTGAAAATCGAAGACATCTAACATTACTCTCCGTTGGGTTCAAGAAGACTTAAAACTACATTAGTACCTCACTTGCACTGCCAGATCTAAGTGCGTAACCCTCACTATGGACTCAGCAAAATCATATATGTATATAAATAAATATATACATTATATAGGTATGTGTGTGTATAATGTATGTGTGTGTACAAAAATTAAAAAAGAAGGGGTCATAATTTGAGAAGGTATGAAAGGGACATGAGAGGACTTGGAGTAGAGACAGGAGGGCTGAAAATAATTAGGTCTATCTACCGCAGGTGGACTCTTCAAGTGGCCTCTCTCCAATGTTGGGCATTTTGCTTAAGGTACCCCCCCCCCACATTGAATCCTGAGAGTCTCTCACCTCCTGGGTCTCTGGAACTTTCTAGAGGATCCTCCTATCTCTCCACAACAGGCTGCTTATCTCCATTCATTCTCTTGGCCCTCTGAGCTTCTCACCTGCCTCCCTCACCCCCAAGAAATACAAAAGATTTTGGTTTTGTAACACACCAGTGAGTCTTTGTGACCACTAATGGAAGATTTGGGTAGAGATACTCGCATACTGAAATAAAATCTTTTATTTTTATGTTAGAGCCCAAGAGGCTGACTGAGAGTTGGGAAGTTGGTCCCTGCAGCCTTCCTATCACAGGCAGTGTCTGTGTAGCTCTCTGTCCTTGTCAATCCATATGGGAGAGGAGGCAAGGAGTCCCCTGGCAGTATCTCCTCACGTTCCTCATACATTGCAGACTTCGTTACTATCCGGAATCTCTACCTAGCTTGTGTGTTTTGCTAGACAATGATCCGAAGACTGTTTTGCAGCTGAGGTTGCTTCTCTTTACCTTATGGAAAGAGAAGTCTTTATGCTATGGAAAAAGAAGTCTTTACGTTATGGAAAGTAACCATCCTGTTTTAGGCAGACAGAGGTTCACATACGAAAGCAGCAAAGCTTTATTGTTAACCTCAGGAAACCTGTTTGACATACCACAGCATAATGCCAAGGGTGTTGTCTCTGTAAAACCTTTATCTCATATCTTAACCCCTTCTGTACCTTTCTCATCTTCAGATTGTTGCCTGTCTTGAATCTTTGTCCAATAAAGCAGAGGCGTATTTGTATTCATTAAGTAGTAGTTAATCGACTTTATGCCAATAAATAATTTTTTTACTCTTCCACAACTGAGATTTTTACTGGTCGAGTAGCAGGGTACACAGACATTCCAATTCTTTTTTTCTTTTTTTTCCTTTTTTTTTCGGAGCTGGGGACCGAACCCAGGGCCTTGCGCTTGCTAGGCAAGCGCTCTACCGCTGAGCTAAATCCCCAACCCCATTCCAATTCTTATTACAGGTACCCAAATTCTGAAGAGTCCCACTGTGTTCATGTATACCAATGAAGAGCTATACATTGTTTTTCTTTGGACTTATTCCAGCCTCAAACTTGGCAAGTTTCCTTAAGATCTTTCATAACAACCAAATGCTCATAATGCTCAGTTTTACAATTTTATGCCACACACAGAACATACTCAAAATTTCCAGCTTTCACAGTACATTATCAGAACTGTTAGGAAAATGGACCACCATGACCACAGACATCGCAGTTCTGACAGGGCAAGGACCAAAGACTGGCTTTCTTACAAAATGGTTCTACTAGAAACTCGGGACCAGATATAACTGAAAATATTTCAGATATAAATGCATGACTGAGACCCCAAATTGCCGTTTAGTATGGTTTGTACCGTAGAATATAAAACTAGCCTCCTCTAGGGAATGTTATGGTGACCCCAGAGACAGTTACAGCCTCTCCTGCTCTTTTCAGTTGTTCAAAAAATAAACAACCAGCAAATGATTTAACCTCTTTTTTTTTCCCCCTCCGGAACTGAGGACTGAACCCAGGGCACTGAGCTTGCTAGGCAAGCGCTCTACCACTGAGCTAAATCCCCAACCCCATGATTTAACCTCTTAACAAAAACTATTTACACTTAAAAAATGGGATGAGGTGGGATTCCCTCACCTTTTAAAAATGTTTCTAGAGCTACTAAAAAACTCGCATTTACAAAATAGTTGATAAAAATATTCCTCTGGATTGTACAAGAAGGGAGGCAGGGACCACTGACAGACACGATGGATGCTTAGTTGGACATGGCTTCTTTCTTTTCTTCAGAGGCTTGCCTCTGGCTTTCTGTCTCTCCATTTTCTGCAGGCAGTTCTGTAGTTTGATGGTCAGCCGCTTGAGCCTGTTTGCCCTTCGCTTCCCTTTTCCCTTTTATCTGCACTTTTTTGTCTGGTGCTTTATCCTTTCCTGTGGCCTATTTTTTGGCTTCGAGTCCACCTTGGCAGGGACAGGCTTGGCCGACAGGCTCGCGGACCGGCCCTTGGACTCCGCCTTTGCCACTCCATCCGTGCTAACCTTCCTCTTGGACATCATGGCCGCACAGGATGAGAGAAGCATGCGACACTGGATCTGTCACAGAGATGAATTGCCTAGCCACCACCACAGGAACTGCTGCGTCCCGGCCCTTAATTTCTTCAAATAAAACAGTAACACCAAGTCACTGTCTCGTTTTCTTTTAAAGTGATCACAGTATGCATAACTAAATAACAGCAAAAACTTTAAAAAAGGTTTGTCCCATGTCTATGCAAACAGATTATATCTAAGAACAGGAATCTGCATGCAATATTTATGCACAGAACTTTTATTTCATGGAACATTCTTTCCTTACTGAGAACAAAAGGACAAAGGCATCATCCCAGAATTTAAACTTTTGTTCACAGTTCAAAAAGAAGGAAACTTATCTTGCCTCTGAAGTGGAAGCAACTGGGATAGGAGCCACCATCCATTATTTCTTCTTTAGTGTATTCTATTACCATATATAATTATGTGGTACATATTACTCTATATCCACATATAATTAGTACAAATTTCCATAGGAAGTTATGTTGCAGACTTCCTGGAACTAACAACAGTCTAAGCTAGATTAAAATTTCCCTTAATATTCTGAAAATTAAAAACACTTAAAAAATATTTTCTGTATGACAAGAACTTCAAGTCTCTGAAGAAAGAAATTGAGCGTTTTCTTTATTTTTTTAAAATTATTTTATCCCAAATGTTGACTCCCTCTTGATTCCCCTCCTACAGTTGTTCACCCCATTCTCCTATCCTGAGAGGGTGATCCCTGCCTCCTTGGGCATCTTCCTTCCCTGGGGGTATCAAGTCTTTACAGGATTAGGCACATCCTCCCCCACTGAGGCCTATAGACACCCATAAACATGTGTGTATATATGTATGTGTGTATGTATGTATGTGTGTGTGTTCACCTATACCATTTTCTTTCTTCCTAATAAGTCTCCATACACAATCAATTGAGATCCATCCATCTTCATTCTGAGAAAGCAATATATTTGGCACAGTGGATATGTGAGTGTGAGTTTCTAAAAAACTATTTATCTAAATGTTATACCGAAAGAACCCCGGAGCGGGGAGACCCTCACTCAAGTCTTGGGATGACGCGACCCCCCAAGAACTCACACAAGACCATCCTTGCTGTAATCACATGAGGTTTATTGATAGGAACCAGTGCACTGGGGTCAAGACTCATATCCCATGCAGGGGCAGTGGAGTTCGACCACCAGTAGATAAGAGAAGGGGAATTTAAAGGAAGAAACCACAACCCAAGGGGTAGGGAGGGCGTCACTGGAAAATGTCGAGAATACCAGTGAAAAATCACAAGGAGGAGCTTCCTGTTTCTCAAGATTGTTTAACTTTATGGTCTGCTAGTTCCTGGGAGAAGCTTCCTGCTTCTCAAGATTGTTCTCTAAGATTTTAATCTAACTTTATGGTCAGCTAGTTCCTGGGAGAGAGTTGTCGAACTGGCCGATGCAATTACCCATTCTATGGTCCTAGGAGAAGCTTCCTGGAACATACAATCCCAAGGCCTAACAGTTTTTTTTTTCTTCTACTCTGAACCTTTGTCTAGCGGGGGAGGCAACCTTAAAACTTCGACCTTTCAATACTTTGTATCAGACCTTATCATCAGTAATTCAAACTGAGTATTACTTTAGAATCTATCTTGGTTTTGACACGCTTATTCTGAATTAAGGGCCTATATACTGTATAAATATATACGTGTGTGTGTGTGTGTGTGTGTGTGTGTGTGTTTGTAAATAGTAGACAGACAGTAGGAATATAATTTAATACACTTTTACAAAATAATCATAATTTGTGTCTTTAAATAGAAAAATACATCTTAAAAGTAATCAGTACGTTATCAAAAAGAGACAGCATCTGGTTTTTAATGTCATAAGTGTATTTTGTCTGACTTCAAACTATATGTAAATCAAATTATACAACCTGCACTCATGTTTTTATGTTTAATCTACCTTATGCTACCTTTGTGAGATTGTTCTTATTATGTTTTGCTTACATATATTACTATTTACTATAAAATATTGATTTGAAGACATTATATTATAACTACGTGACTGTTAAAGTAATAGCATTTAAATCTTAACGAGGTGCTTTGACTCAAGTCTCAGGATATAAAGTAGACTGAGGGAACTAAACAAAGGTTAGCCTAAGCAGCTCTCGTGTTTCATTCACGTTATACCCTGCTCACTGCCCTCCTTCAGGTTACCCCCTTCCCACAGTAATTCCTCTCATCACCCACTTGTCTGAGCAGGTGGAATTCCCCTTGCTGCCCCCACCTCCTGCAAGGTAAGCACTTCCTCTCTCACTGAGGCCAGACAAGGAAGCCCAGCTAGAAAAATATGTCCCACATACAGGCAACAGCTTTTGGGATAGCTGCTCCAGTTGTTTGAGACCCACATGACAACTAAGTTGCCCATTTGCTATATATGTGTGGGGAACCTAGATCCAGCCCATGAATGTTCTTTGGTTGGTGGCTCAGTCTCTGAGAGCCCCAAAGTCCCAGGTTTGTTGACTGTTGGTCTTCCTGCAGAATTCCTATCCCCTTTAGGGCCAGAATCTTTCTCCCTATTCTTTGATAAGAGTCCCCGTCCTCAATCCACTGTTTGGCTGTGGGTGTCTGCATCTGTCTGAGTCAGCTACTGGGTGGAGCCTTTCAGAGACAGCCATGCTAGACTCCTGTCTGCAAACATAACAGAGTATCATTAATAGTGTTAGGGATTGGTGCTTGCCCATGGGATGGGTCTCAATTTAGGCCAGTTATTGGTTGGCGGTTCTGTTAGTTTCTGCTCTGGAGCCAAATTTTGTTTCAATATCAGAAGTTCATACCAATGAAAACCATAAATCTATCTATATCAAAATAAATTCTGTACCAAGGAAAGAAATTGTAACTTCTACTTTGCATCAATTGTAAGAATTTCTTTCAATGAAGATTATGACTACACAATCAATTCCACCTATGTCTTCCCTGTATGGATTGTGCTGGGTGCACCGATTAGTTAGGGATGAAATTCTGCTCTTTATTTGTGCAAGTGAAAAGTGGCTGTTTTTAATGAGTTAATTTTATTAATAACCAATTATAATAGGTCCTCAATCATGTCCTGGGAAGGATGGCACAAAGAATCTTTACCTGTCCTGCTTGATTCTTTTTAATTTTTCTAATTCTTCAGGGAGGCCTCCCCTGTCATATCTGACCCATATGACCCTGGAAGGGGTCCAGAGTCTCTTCCCCTTTCTCGTGAACAGAAATGCAGAGCCTTTCTCCCAAAATAGCATGGCCTTGAGCCAGTAAGTGGAAAAACTTTTAGCTTGACCTCTCTCCCAGAGGAATAATAACATAATAATATAACTACAAAACTCAAAATCACACCCATTTTGATAATGGAAATAATTCAAAACAAATAAAACAAACAAACATGTTGTATGAGCCTATTTCCAGACTCTCTCTTTATTCAAGGCCTAAATTCTCATTGTCTGAGACATGCTAGACACATACATTATCCCCTGGTTTTGGTCTAATTTTTAAAAGATCAAATGCATCAATATTTTAATATCCATAATTAAATTCCATTCTGCTTACTATATAAGCCTATTTTCAGGTTTCTTGTTCATCATGGCAGGAATATTGAACCCAGAATTCCTGTGGAACCCACATTCAAAGAATTTGAGTAATCCTGCAAGACTTCTTTAAATCTTTCCTAAAGCATTTTTTTCCATTCAATCTCCCTTATCACTCCTTGGAAACTGCAGCCTTCTCTCTGCCTTCCTTGAGTACACAGCAGGGGGTTCCAGCATCTGTAAACTGGGGCTCCCCTGAGTTTCTTTGTTTAAAGTCCATCCCCCCTCCCCCTCTGAAGCCACCATGGGACTCACTCCTTTCTCTGAGAAACCAATTTCCCCCTTTCTAGACTGTATCACTATGAGTGTGTGATCAATCCGAGAATTCCTAAAATGATAGTGGATTCTCGCCTTCCTCGTGGACACCATCTGTTGCATTTAGTTTTAAACAAAGATAGATGACCCTTGGCCAGAAGGCTAAAGACAGATGCTCCAAGGTTTTGAGAAATGAGGGATGAGGAGGGTGAGGGTTTTGCCACTGCCAGTTTTTGCAGCTGATGGAAGATCCCTGCCTTCCAGAAGTGACCGTATACTTTCATGCTGGATCTCTGTCATGAGCTTGAAGCTCATTTCCTCTATGGCCTTCAGGCTATGTTCTCATTGATGATACAAGGAAGCAAATGAAGTGTCCTCCAAAGCACATGTCAGTCCTAGGGGAAGGCTGGGCACCTCGCTGTCATTTGGCTTCTTCATACCATCTTCTGGTCACTCACAGGCCTCAGTGCTTTCTTCATTCAGCGTTTGCTTTGTTAATATCACACCCAGCCTCATTTGCCGTTTCCCCCCTTTTCTTCTTCTTTTAAATTTTTGGCTTTGAATCAGGAGACAGCATGGCTGATGATTCTCTGTTGGTTAAAGTGGTACGTTTTGGGGGGTGACTTTTTAACTTTGCATTTTCCACTGGCTCCTCAGGCATGTTTCCACTTGCTGCTGCTGAGCTCACAGTCACAGAGTGCTTCAGGGCCTTTTAGACTTTCCACCGTTGTGGTTGTGACAGGCACATGTCTCATGCTTCTGGCAGCTTCAGGTTCCACCGCCACAACTTGGCATTCCAAGTGAAAGATCCCCGAAGGGAGACCCTTACTCAAGTCTCGGGAAGTCGCGGACCCCAGACACAGAGAGACCATTTTGGATGTAATAAGCAAAGGCGAGGTTTATTACGGAGATCTCCGGGCCGACACATATCCCACACAGGAGACAGAGGTGTCGACCCCGAAAGGCTGGAGAAAGGGTATTTAAAGGGAGAAACCACAACCCAAGAGGGCAGGGGTGGTGTCATTGGAAAAATCACAAGAAGCTTCCTGTCTCTCAAGATTGCTTAACTTTATGGTCTGCTAGTTCCTAGGAGAAGCTTCCTGCTTCTCAAGGTTGTTCTCTAAGATTTCAATCTAACTTATGGTCAGCTAGTTCCTGGAAGAAGCTTCCTCTTATCTTTACTAGGTCGGGATCACCTATCTAAGGGCCTTATCTTAAACCCTTTTATCTGGATCCTGGGAGAGCAGGCTCAAGAAATGTGACCTTTTACTTACTTACAGGTAGAGGGCAGGGTCTGGCATTTGAGGCATTTAGGGCTTCTTAGGGGTGGGAGAGCATTCCTAAACTTCTGACTTTTTGGCTATATTTTTTATTCTTTCACTCCTATGAATATTTTTGTTCCCCCTTTTAAGAAGGACTGACGCATCTTCACTTTGGTTATCCTTCTTCTTGAACTTCTTGTGGTCTGTGGATTGTATCATGGGTAACTCAAACTTTTGGACTAATATCCACTTATCATTGAGTACATACCATGTGTTTTTTTTTTTTTTTGTAACTGGGTTACCTCACTCAGGATGATATTTTTCTAGTTCCATCGATTTGCCTATGAATTTCATGAAGTCATTGTTTTTAATAGCTGAGTAGTACTCCATTGTGTAGATTAACCACATTTTCTGTATCCATTCCTCTGTTGAAGGGCATCTGAGTTCTTTCCAGCTTCTGGTTATTATAAATAAGGCTGCTATGAACATAGTGGAGCATGTGTCTTTTTTATATGTTGGGGCATCTTTTGGGTATATGCCCAAGAGAGGTATAGCTGGGTCCTCAGGTAGTTCAATGTCCAATTTTCTGAGAAACCTCCAGACTGATTTCCAGAGTAGTTGTACCAGCTTGCAATCCCACCAACAATGGAGGAGAGTTCCTCTTTCTCCACATCCTCACAAGCATCTGCGGTCTCCTGAGTCTTTGATCATAGCCATTCTGACTGGTGTGAGGTAAAATCTCGGAGTTGTTTTGATTCGCATTTCCATGATGACTAAGGATGTTGAACATTTATTTAGGTACTTCTCTGCCATTTGATATCCCTCAGTTGAGAATTGTTTGTTTAGCTCTGTACCCCATTTTTAATAGGACTATTTGACTCTCTGGAGCTTAACTTCTTGAGTTCATTGTATATATTAGCTAATAGCCCTCTATGTGTTGTAGGATTGGTAAAGATTTTTTCCCAATTTGTTGGTTGCTGTTTTGTTCTAGTGGCAGTGTCCTTTGCCTTACAGAAAGTTTGAGTTTTATGAGGTCCCATTTGTCAAATCTTGATCTTAGAGCATAAGCCATTCGTGTTTTATTCAGGAAAATTTTCCCAGTGCCCATGTGTTCGCGGGTCTTTCCTACTTTTTCTTCTATTAGTTTGAGTGCATCTGGTTTTATGTAGAGGTCCTTGATCCACTTGGACTTAAGCTTTGTACAGGGCTTTAAGAATGGATCTATCTGCATTCTTTCTGCTGACCTCCAGTTGAATCAGCACCATTTCTTGAAAATGATACCTTTTTTTTCCGACTGAATGGTTTTAGCTCTTTTGTTAAAGACCAAGTGACCCTAGTGTGTGGGTTCATTTCTGGGTCTTCAATTCTATTCCACTGATCTACCTGCCTGTCTGTGTACCAATAACATACAGTTTTTATCACTATTGCTCTGTAATACTACTTGAGGTCAGGGATAGTGATTCTCACAGAAGTTCTTTTATTGTTGAGGATAAACATTATCCTGGTTTTTTCTTTTCTTTCTTTTTTTTTTTTTTTGTTATTTCAAATGAACTTGCCAATTGTTCTTTCCATGTCTATGAAGAATTGAGTTAGAATTTTGATGGGGATTGCATTGAATCTATAGATTGTTTTTGGTGAATTGGCTATTTTTACTGTATTAATCCTGACAATCCATGAGCATGGGATATTCTTCCATCTTCTGAGTTGTCCTTCAATTTCTTTCTTCAGAGACTTGAAGTTCTTGTCATACAGACCTTTCACTTGCTTGGTTAGAGTCACAGTGAGGTATTTTATATTATTTGTGACTATTGTGAAGGGTGTCATTTTCCTAATTTCTTTCTCAGCCTATTTATCCTTTGAGTAGAGGAAGGCTACTGATTTGTTTGAGTTGATTTTATACCCAGTCACTTTGCTGAAGTTGTTTATCAGGCTTAGTAGATTTCTGGTGGAACTTTTGGGGCCACTTAAGTATACTATCATATCATCTGCAAACAGTGATACTTTGACTTCTTTCTTTCCAATTTGTATCCCTTTGACCTCCTTTTGTTGTCTGATTGCTCTGGTCAGCACTTTAAGAACTACATTGAATAAGTAGGGAGAGAGTGGCAGCCTTGTCTAGTCCCTGATTTTAGTGGGATGTTTTCAGGTTTTTCTCCATTTGGCTTGACGTTGGCTACTGGTTTGCTGTATATTGCCTTTACTATGTTTAGGTATGGGCTTGAATTTCTGATCTTTCTAAGATATTTAACATGAAGGGGTGTTGAATTTAGTCAAATGATTTCTTGAATCGAATGAGATGATCATGTGGTTTTTTTCTTTGAGTTTGTTTATATAGTGGATCACATTGATGGATTCAGTATATTAAACCATCCATGCATCCCTGGGATGAAGCCTGGGATGATTGTTTTGATGTGTTCTTGGATTTGGTTTGTGGGAATTTTATTGAGTATTTTTATGTTGATATTCATAAGGGAAAGTTGTCTGACGTTCTCTCTCTTTGATGAGTCTTTGTGTGGTTTAAGTATAAGCATAATTGTGGGTTCATAGAAGGAATTGGGTAATGCTCCTTCTGTTTCTATTTTCTGGAATAGTTTGGACAGTATTGGTATTAGGTCTTCTATGAAAGTCTGATAGAATTCTACACTAAACCTATTTGGTCCTTGGCCTTTTTTCTTTCTTTCTTTTTTTTTTTTTTTTTTTTTTTTTTTTTTTTTTTTTTTTTTTTTTTTTGTTCAGAGACTTTTAATAACTGTTTCTATTTCTTTAGGCATTATGGGACTGTTAATTTTGGTAATTTGTATCTGTCTAGAAAGTTGTCCATTTCATTCAGATTTTCCAGTTTTGTTGAATATAGACTTCTGTAGTAAGATCTGATGATATTTTGAATTTCCTCAGATTCTGTAGTTATGTCTTTCATTTAATTTCTGATTTTGTTAATTTAGATATACTCTCTGTGCCCTCTGGTTAGTCTGGCTAAGGGTTTATCTATCTTGTTGATTTTCTCAAAGAACCAGCTCCTCATTTTGTTGATTCTTTGTATAGTTCTATTTGTTTCTATTTGGTTGGTTTTGCCCCTGAGTTTGATTATTTCCTGATGTCTACTCCTCTTGGGTGTATTTGCTCCTTTTGTTCTAGAGCTTTTAGGTATGGTGTTAGTATATGCTTTCTCTAATTTCTTTTTCGAGTCACTCAGAGGTATTAGTTTTCTTCTTAGCACTACTTTCTTTGTATACCATAAGTTTCGTTATGTTGTACCTTCATTTTCATTAAATTATATAAAGTCTTTAATTTCTTATTTTTTCCTTGACCAAGTTATTGAATAGAGCATTATTCACCTTCCATGTGTATGTGGGCTTTCTGTTGTTTTTGTTGTTATTGTAGATCAGCCTTTGTGCATGGTGATCTGATAGGATGCATGGGATTATTTCAATTTTCTTGTATGAGGCCTGTTTTGTAACCAATTATATGGTCAATTTTGGATAAGGTACCATAAGGTGCTGAGAAGATGATATATATATAAAGGTTTTATAAATATCTGTTAAGTCCATTTGACTCCTAACTTCTGTTAGTTTCTTTATGTCTCTGTTTAGTTTCTGTTTCCATGGTCTGTTCATTGATGAGACTGGGTTTTTGAATTCCACTATTACTGTGTTTGGTGCAATGTAATCTTTGAGGTTTAGTAAAGTTTCTTTTGTTTTTTACATTAAATATTTTACTTTCTTATGTGTTTATTTATTTTTACACTCCAGATTTTATTCTCCTCCTGGTACACCCCCCCCCACATTCTACATCCCATACCTTCCCCAACCCCCATATCTACACAAGGATGTCCCACCCTACCCACCCCTCTAGACCTCTAAACTTCCTGGGGCCTCCAGTTTCTTGACGGTTAGGTGTATCTTCTCTGACTCAACCCAGACCCAAGAGGCACCTGTGGTATATGTGTTGGAAGCCTTATCTCACATGATGCCTCATTGGTGATCCAGTGTCTGAAAGATCTCAGGGCCCAGGTTAATTGAGACTGCTGGTCCTCCTACAGGGTTGCCCTCCTCCTCAGCTTCCTCCAGCTTTTCCCTAATTCAAACACATGGGTCCACAGCTTCTGTTCAGTGGTTGGGTGCATATATCTGTATCTGACTCTTTCAGCTGCTTCTTGGGTCTTTTGGAGGGCAGTTATGATAAGTACCTTTTTATGAACGCCCCATAGCCTCAGTAATGGCATCAGATCATGGAGCCTCCCCTTGAATTGGATCTCACTTTAGGCCTATTGCTGGACCTTTTTTTCCTCAGGCTCTTCTACATTTCCATTTCTGCATTTCTTTCAGACAGGAAGAATTATTGGTTAGATTTTGACTGTGGGAGAGCAATCCCATTCCTCACTTGATGCCCTGTTTTTCCTCTTGAGGTTGATTCAGTTAAGTTCCCTCTTCCCAGATATATGCACCCAACCACTGAACAGGGCATTTCATCTAGGGTCCCATCCTTTGAGTCCTGAGGGTCTCTCACTTCCCAGGTCTGTGGTACATTATAGAGGGTCCTCCCAACCTCCTTCCTTCTGAGGTTGCCTGTTTCCATTCTTTCTGCTGGCCTTCAGGGCTCAGTCCTTTTTCCCCACCCAATACCAGATCATGTTCCCCTCTCCTCCCACCACCACCCATTTTCACTCTCCTGTCCCTCCCTCTTTCTTCCTTTCTTCTCCCTCCTAAGTGGGACTGAGGTGTCCTCACTCCAGCCCTTCATCTTGTTGAATTTTTGAGTTCTGTGAGCTGTAGCTTGGATATTCTGTACTTTTTTATTTTTGGCTAATATCCACTAAATAGTGAGAACATACGGTACATGTTCTTTTGGGTCTGAGTTACCTCACTCAGGATGATATTTTCTAGTTTCATCCATTTGCCTGCAAAACACAGGTTGTCCTCATTCTTAATAGCTAATTAGTATTCCATTGTGCAAATGAACCACATTTTCCATTCTTCTGTCATGGGACATCTGTGTTGTTTCCAACTTCTGGCTATCACAAATAAGGCTGCTTTGAACATGGTGGAACATGTGTCCCTGTGGCATGGTGGGGCATCTTTTGGGTATATTCCCAAGAATGGTATTGCTGGTTCTCTAGGTAGATCTATTTCCAATTTTCTGAGGAACCTCCAAATTGATTTCCAGAGTGGTTGTACCAGTTTGTAATCCCACCAGCAATGGAGGAGTGTTCCTCTTTCTCCACATCCTTGTCAACATGTGTTGTCACCTGAGGTTTTGATCTTAACCATTCTGACTGGTGTAAGGTGGAATCCCAGGGTCATTTTGATTTGCATTTCTCTGATCACTAAGGACTTGGAACATTTCTTTAGGTGCTTATCAGCCATTCGAGATTCCTCTGTTGTGAATTTTCAGGTTAATTCTGTACCCCCTTTTTTGATTGGGTTGTTTGGTATTTTAGTGGCTAGCTTCTTGAGTTCGTTATATTAGCCCTCTACCGGATGTGGGGTTAGTGAAGATATTTTTTTCCCCAATCTATAGCTTTGTCTTAAGGACTTTACCTTTACCTTACAGAAACTTTTCTTTCCATGAGGTCCCATTTATCAATTCTTGATATTAGAACATGAGCTATTGGAGTTTCGTTTAGGAAATTTGGACCTGTACTATTGAGTTCAAGGCTCTTTTCCACTCTGTCTTCTATTAGATTGAATGTATCTAGTTTTATGTTGAGGTCTTTGATCCGCGTGACTTGAGGTTTGTGCAAGGTGACAAATATAGGTCTATTTTCATTTTCTTGTCAAGTGAGTGTAAGTGTACAGTTTTATTTTTGAGCCTTCAGTTCTATTACACTAATCTTTGTACAAATACCATGCAGTTTTTATCACTATTGTTCTGTAGTAGAGTTTGAGGTCCAGGATGGTGATTTACTCAGTGGTTCTTTTATTGTTAAGAATTGTTTTTTTGAGTCCAGAGTGCTCACCATTATACCACAGGAGCCTGATATAGCTGTCTCCTGAGAGGCTCTGCCAAAATATGACAAATACAGAGGTGGATGCTGTCAGTCAACCATTGAACCAAGAGCAGGGTCTCCATTGGAGAAATTAGAGAAAGAATTGAAGTAGCTGAAGCGGTTTTCAAACTCATAAGAAAAACAATACAATCTAATCAGAACTCCTAGGTACTAAACTACCATCCAAAGAGTACACATGGACAGAATCATGGCTCCAGCTACATATGTAGCTGAGGGTGGCCTTGTTGGGCACCAGTGGGAGGGGAAGCCCTTGGTCCTGCCAAGGCTGGACCTCCCTGTATAAGGGAATGTCAGGGTAGGGAGGTGGGAAGGGGTGGGTGGATGGGTTGGAGAACACCCTCATAGAAGAAGGGGAAGAAGGGATAGGATAGGGTGTTTATGGATAGGAAACAGGGAAAGGGGATAACATTTAAAATGTAAATAAAAAATAGCCAATTATAAAAAATAATTGTTTTTGCTATTTTTTTTTTTTTTTGCCTTTCCAGATGAATTGGAGAATTGTTCTTTCCATATCTTTGAATTGTGTCGTGATTTTGGTGGGGATTTGTTTTTGTCACTGAGGCACATTTCTTGTATGCAGCAAAATACTGAATACTGTTTCCATATCTAATCTGTTAGTCTATGTCTCTTTATTGGGGAATTGAGTTTATTGATGTTGAGAAATATTGAGGAACAGTGATTGTTGCTTCCTGTTATTTTTGTTCTTAAAGGTGGAATTATGTTTGTGTGACTATCTTCTTTTGGGTTTGTTGAAATAAGATTAATTTCTTGTTTTTTGAAGGGTTTAGTTTCCTTCCTTGTGTTGGAGATTTCCATCTATTATCCTATGTAGGGTTGAACTTATGGAAAGATATTGTTTAAATTTGGTTTTGTCATGAGTGGTGTCTACCATAATTGAGAGTTTTGCTGGGTATAGTAGCCTGGGCTGTGTGTTCTCTTAGAGTCTGTATGACATCTGCTAAGGAACTTCTGGCTTTTAGAGTCTCTGTTGAGAAGTCTGGTGTAATTCTTATCAGTCTGCCTTCATATGCTATTTGACCTTTTTCCCTTACTGTTTTTAATATTCTTTGATTTGTTCATTTGGTGTTTTGATTAATATGTGATGGGAAGAATTTCTTTTCTGGTTCAAGCTATTTGGGGTTCTGTAGGCTTCTTGTATGTTTATGGGCATCTCTTTCTTTAGGTTAGGGAAGTTTTCTTCTATAATTTTGTTGAAGATATTTATTGGCCCTTTGAGTAGGGAATCTTTATTCCCTCTATGCCTTTACCCTTCGGTTTTGTCTTTTCATTGTGTACTAGATTTTCTGGATGTTTTGGGTTAGAAACTTTTTTGCATTTTGCATTCTCTTTTACTGCTGTGTCAATGTTTTCTATGGTATCTTCTACTACTGAGATTTTCTCTTCTGTCCCTTTTATTCTGTTGGTGATGCTTGCATGTATGACTCCTGATCTCTTTCCTAGGTTTTCTATCTCCAGGGTTGTCTTCCTTTGTGATTTCTTTGTTGTTTCTATCTCAATTTTTAGATCCTATCATTTTGTTCAAATATTTCACCTGTTTGGTTGTTTTTTTTTCCTATATTTCTTTAAGGGATTTATGTATTTCTTCTTTAAGGGCTTCAACCTGTTTTCCTTGTTCTCCTGTATTTCTTTCTTTTTTTTTTTTTTTATTAACTTGAGTATTTCTTTTTTTTTTTTTTTTTTTTTATTAACTTGAGTATTTCTTATATACATTTCGAGTGTTATTCCCTTTCCCGGTTTCCGGGCAAACATCCCCCTCCCCCCTCCCCTTCCTTATGGGTGTTCCCCTCCCAACCCTCCCACCATTGCCGCCCTCCCCCCATAGACTAGTTCACTGGGGGTTCAGTCTTAGCAGGACCCAGGGCTTCCCCTTCCACTGGTGCTCTTACTAGTATATTCATTGCTACCTATGGGGTCAGAGTCCAGGGTCAGTCCATGTATAGTCTTTAGGTAGTGGCTTAGTCCCTGGAAGCTCTGGTTGCTTGGCATTGTTGTACTTTAGGGGTCTCGAGCCCCTTCAAGCTCTTCCAGTTCTTTCTCTGATTCCTTCAATAGGGGACCTATTCTCAGTTCAGTGGTTTGCTGCGGGCATTCGCCTCTGTATTTGCTGTATTCTGGCTGTGTCTCTCAGGAGCGATCTACATCCGGCTCCTGTCGGTCTGCACTTCTTTGCTTCATCCATCTAGTCCAATTGGGTGGCTGTATATGTATGGGCCAAATGTGGGACAGGCTCTGAATGGGTGTTCCTTCAGTCTCTGTTTTAATCTTTGCCTCTCCCTTCCCTGCCAAGGGTATTCTTTTTCCTCATTTAAAGAAGGAGTGAAGCATTCACATTTTGATCATCCGTCTTGAGTTTCGTTTGTTCTAGCGATCTAGGGTAATTCAAGCATTTGGGCTAATAGCCACTTATCAATGAGTGCATACCATGTATGTCTTTCTGTGATTGGGTTAGTTCACTCAGGATTATATTTTCCAGTTCCAACCATTTGCCTACGAATTTCATAAACTCATTGTTTTTGATAGCTGAGTAATATTCCATTGTGTAGATGTACCACATTTTCTGTGTCCATTCCTCTGTTGAAGGGCATCTGGGTTCTTTCCATTTTCTGGCTATTATAAATAAGGCTGCGATGAACATAGTGGAGCACGTGTCTCTTTTATATGTTGAGGCATCTTTTGGGTATATGCCCAAGAGAGGTATAGCTGGATCCTCAGGCAGTTCAATGTCCAATTTTCTGAGGAACCTCCAGACTGATTTCCAGAATGGTTTTACCAGTTTGCAATCCCACCAACAATGGAGGAGTGTTCCTCTTTCTCCACATCCTCGCCAGCATCTGCTGTCACCTGAGTTTTTGATCTTAGCCAATCGCACTGGTGTGAGGTGAAATCTCAGGGTTGTTTTGATTTGCATTTCCCTTATGACTAAAGATGTTGAACATTTCTTTAGGTGTTTCTCAGCCATTCGGCATTCCTCAGCTGTGAATTCTTTGTTTAGCTCTGAACCCCATTTTTTAATAGGGTTGTTTGTTTCCCTGCGGTCTAACTTCTTGAGTTCTTTGTATATTTTGGATATAAGGCCTCTATCTGTTGTAGGGTTGGTAAAGATCTTTTCCCAATCTGTTGGTTGCCGTTTTGTCCTAACCACAGTGTCCTTTGCCTTACAGAAGCTTTGCAGTTTTATGAGATCCCATTTGTCAATTCTTGATCTTAGAGCATAAGCCATTGGTGTTTTGTTCAGGAAATTTTTTCCAGTGCCCATGTGTTCCAGATGTTTCCCTAGTTTTTCTTCTATTAGTTTGAGTGTGTCTGGTTTGATGTGGAGGTCCTTGATCCACTTGGACTTAAGCTTTGTACAGGGTGATAAGCATGGATCGATCTGCATTCTTCTACATGTTGCCCTCCAGTTGAACCAGCACCATTTGCTGAAAATGCTATCTTTTTTCCAATGGATGGTTTTGGCTCCTTTGTCAAAAATCAAGTGACCATAGGTGTGTGGGTTCATTTCTGGGTCTTCAATTCTATTCCATTGGTCTATCTGTCTGTCTCTGTACCAATACCATGCAGTTTTTATCACTATTGCTCTGTAATACTGCTTGAGTTCAGGGATAGTGATTCCCCCTGAAGTCCTTTTATTGTTGAGGATAGCTTTAGCTATCCTGGGTTTTTTGTTATTCCAGATGAATTTGCAAATTGTTCTGTCTAACTCTTTGAAGAATTGGATTGGTATTTTGATGGGGATTGCATTGAATCTGTAGATTGCTTTTGGTAAAATGGCCATTTTTACTATATTAATCCTGCCAATCCATGAGCATGGGAGATCTTTCCATCTTCTGAGGTCTTCTTCAATTTCTTTCTTCAGTGTCTTGAAGTTCTTATTGTACAGATCTTTTACTTGCTTGGTTAAAGTCACACCGAGGTACTTTATATTATTTGGGTCTATTATGAAGGGTGTCGTTTCCCTAATTTCTTTCTCGGCTTGTTTCTCTTTTGTATAGAGGAAGGCAACTGATTTATTTGAGTTAATTTTATACCCAGCCACTTTGCTGAAGTTGTTTATCAGCTTTAGTAGTTCTCTGGTGGAACTTTTGGGATCACTTAAATATACTATCATATCATCTGCAAATAGTGATATTTTGACCTCTTCTTTTCCGATCTGTATCCCTTTGATCTCCTTTTGTTGTCTGATTGCTCTGGCTAGAACTTCAAGAACTATATTGAATAAGTAGGGAGAGAGTGGGCAGCCTTGTCTAGTCCCTGATTTTAGTGGGATTGCTTCAAGTTTCTCTCCATTTAGTTTAATGTTAGCAACTGGTTTGCTGTATATGGCTTTTACTATGTTTAGGTATGGGCCTTGAATTCCTATTCTTTCCAGGACTTTTATCATGAAGGGGTGTTGAATTTTGTCAAATGTTTCTCAGCATCTAATGAAATGATCATGTGGTTCTGTTCTTTCAGTTTGTTTATATAATGGATCACGTTGATGGTTTTCCGTATATTAAACCATCCCTGCATGCCTGGGATGAAGCCTACTTGATCATGGTGGATGATTGTTTTGATGTGCTCTTGAATTCGGTTTGCCAGAATTTTATTGAGTATTTTTGCGTCGATATTCATAAGGGAAATTGGTCTGAAGTTCTCTTTCTTTGTTGTGTCTTTGTGTGGTTTAGGTATAAGAGTAATTGTAGCTTCGTAGAAGGAATTCGGTAGGGCTCCATCTGTTTCAATTTTGTGGAATAGTTTGGATAATATTGGTATGAGGTCTTCTATGAAGGTTTGATAGAATTCTGCACTAAACCCGTCTGGACCTGGGCTCTTTTTGGTTGGGAGACCTTTAATGACTGCTTCTATTTCCTTAGGAGTTATGGGATTGTTTAACTGGTTTATCTGTTCCTGATTTAACTTTGATACCTGGTATCTGTCTAGGAAATTGTCCATTTCCTGAAGATTTTCAAATTTTGTTGAATATAGGTTTTTATAGTAAGATCTGATGATTTTTTGAATTTCCTCTGAATCTGTAGGTATGTCTCCCTTTTCAGTTCTGATTTTGTTAATTTGGACGCAGTCTCTGTGTCCTCTCGTTAGTCTGGCTAAGGGCTTATCTATCTTGTTGATTTTCTCAAAGAACCAACTTTTGGTCCTGTTGATTCTTTCTATGGTCCTTTTTGTTTCTACTTGGTTGATTTCAGCTCTGAGTTTGATTATTTCCTGCCTTCTACTCCTCCTGGGTGTATTTGCTTCTTTTTGTTCTAGAGCTTTTAGGTGTGCTGTCAAGCTGCTGACATATGCTCTTTCCTGTTTCTTTCTGCAGGCACTCAGCGCTATGAGTTTTCCTCTTAGCACAGCTTTCATTGTGTCCCATAAGTTTGAGTATGTTGTATCTTCATTTTCATTAAATTCTAAAAAGTTTTTAATTTCTTTCTTTATTTCTTCCTTGACCAGGTTATCATTGAGTAGAGCATTGTTCAATTTCCAAGTATATGTGGGCATTCTTCCTTGATTGTTATTGAAGACCAGTTTTAGGCCGTGGTGGTCCGATAGCACGCATGGGATTATTTCTATCTTTTTGTACCTGTTGAGGCCCGTTTTTTGACCAATTATATGGTCAATTTTGGAGAAAGTACCATGAGGAGCTGAGAAGAAGGTATATCCTTTTGCTTTAGGATAGAATGTTCTATAAATATCCGTTAAGTCCATTTGGCTCATGACTTCTCTTAGTCTGTCGACATCACTGTTTAATTTCTGTTTCCATGATCTGTCCATTGATGAGAGTGGGGTGTTAAAATCTCCCACTATTATTGTGTGAGGTGCAATGTGTGTTTTGAGCTTTAGTAAGTTTTCTTTTACGTATGTAGGTGCCCTTGTATTTGGGGCATAGATATTTAGGATTGAGAGTTCATCTTGGTGGATTTTTCCTTTGATGAATATGAAGTGTCCTTCCTTATCTTTTTTGATGACTTTTAGTTGGAAATTGATTTTATTTGATATTAGAATGGCTACTCCAGCTTGCTTCTTCTGACCATTTGCTTGGAAAGTTGTTTTCCAGCCTTTCACTCTGAGGTAGTGTCTGTCTTTGTCTCTGAGGTGTGTTTCCTGTAGGCAGCAGAATGCAGGGTCCTCGTTGCGTATCCAGTTTGTTAATCTATGTCTTTTTATTGGGGAGTTGAGGCCATTGATATTGAGAGATATTAAGGAATAGTGATTATTGTTTCCCTTTATATTCATATTTGGATGTGAGGTTATGTTTGTGTGCTTTCATTCTCTTTGTTTTGTTGCCAAGACGATTAGTTTCTTGCTTCTTCTAGGGTATAGCTTGCCTCCGTATGTTGGGCTTTACCATTTATTATCCTTTGTAGTGCTGGATTTGTAGAAAGATATTGTGTAAATTTGGTTTTGTCATGGAATATCTTGGTTTCTCCATCAATGTTAATTGAGAGTTTTGCTGGATACAGTAACCTGGGCTGGCATTTGTGTTCTCTTAGGGTCTGTATGACATCAGTCCAGGATCTTCTGGCCTTCATAGTTTCTGGCGAGAAGTCTGGTGTGATTCTGATAGGTCTCCCTTTATATGTTACTTGACCTTTTTCCCTTACTGCTTTTAATATTCTTTCTTTATTTTGTGCGTTTGGTGTTTTGACAATTATGTGACGGGAGGTGTTTCTTTTCTGGTCCAATCTATTTGGAGTTCTGTAGGCTTCTTGTATGCCTATGGGTATCTCTTTTTTTAGGTTAGGGAAGTTTTATTCTATGATTTTGTTGAAAATATTTACTGGTCCTTTGAGCTGGGAGTCTTCACTCTCTTCTATACCTATTATCCTTAGGTTTGATCTTCTCATTGAGTCCTGGATTTTCTGTATGTTTTGGACCAGTAGCTTTTTCCGCTTTACATTATCTTTGACAGTTGAGTCAATGATTTCTATGGAATCTTCTGCTCCTGAGATTCTCTCTTCCATCTCTTGTATTCTGTTGGTGAAGCTTGTATCTACAGCTCCTTGTCTCTTCTTTTGGTTTTCTATATCCAGGGTTGTTTCCATGTGTTCTTTCTTGATTGCTTCTATTTCCATTTTTAATTCCTTCATCTGTTTGATTGTGTTTTCCTGGAATTCTTTCAGGGATTTTTGCCATTCCTCTCTGTAGGCTTCAACTTGTTTATTAATGATTTCCTGTGTTTCCCTAAGTGTGTTCATGTCTTTCTTGAAGTCCTCCAGCATCATGATCAAATATGATTTTGAAACTAGATCTTGCTTTTCTGGTGTGTTTGGATATTCCATGTTTGTTTTGGTGGGAGAATTGGGCTCCGATGATGGCATGCAGTCTTGGTTTCTGTTGCTTGGGTTCCTGCGCTTGCCTCTCGCCATCAGATTATCTCTAGTGTTACTTTGTTCTGCTATTTCTGACAGTGGGTAGACTGACCTATAAGCCTGTGTGTCAGGAGTGCTGTAGACCTGTTTTCCTCTCTTTCAGTCAGTTATGGGGACAGTGTGTTCTGCTTTCGGGCGTGTAGTTTTTCCTCTCTACAGGTCTTCAGCTGTTCCTGTGGGCCTGTGTCTTGAGTTCACCAGGCAGCTTTCTTGCAGCAGAAAATTTGGTCTTACCTGTGGTCCCGAGGCTCAGGTTCGCTCGTGGGGTGCTGCCCAGGGGCTCTCTGCAGCGGCAGCAACCAGGAAGACCTGTGCCGCCCCTTCCGGGAGCTTCAGTGCACCAGGGTTCCAGATGGTCTTTGGCTTTTTCCTCTGGCGTCCGAGATGTGTGTGCAGGGAGCAGTCTCTTCTGGTTTCCCAGGCTTGTCTGCCTCTCTGAAGGTTTAGCTCTCCCTCCCACGGGATTTGGGTGCAGAGAACTGTTTATCCGGTCTGTTTCTTTCAGGATCCGGCGGTGTCTCAGGCGCAGAAGTCCTGCCGCTCCTGGGCCCTCCCCCACGGGAGCCCAGAGGCCTTATACAGTTTCCTCTTGGGCCAGGGATGTGGGCAGGGGTGAGCAGTGTTGGTGGTCTCTTCCGCTCTGCAGCCTCAGGAGTGCCCACCTGACCAGGCGGTTGGGTCTCTCTCTCACCGGGTCTGGGAGCAGAGAGCTGCTGCAACTTGAGTATTTCTTATATACATTTCGAGTGTTATTCCCTTTCCCGGTTTCCGGGCAAACATCCCCCTCCCCCCTCCCCTTCCTTATGGGTGTTCCCCTCCCAACCCTCCCCCCATTGCCGCCCTCCCCCCAACAGTCTAGTTCACTGGGGGTTCAGTCTTAGCAGGACCCAGGGCTTCCCCTTCCACTGGTGCTCTTACTAGGATATTCATTGCTACCTATGAGGTTAGAGTCCAGGGTCAGTCCATGTATAGTCTTTAGGTAGTGGCTTAGTCCCTGGAAGCTCTGGTTGCTTGGCATTGTTGTACATATGGGGTCTTGAGCCCCTTCAAGCTCTTCCAGTTCTTTCTCTGATTCCTTCAACGGGGGTTCTATTCTCAGTTCAGTGGTTTGCTGCTGGCATTCGCCTCTGTATTTGCTGTATTCTGGCTGTGTCTCTCAGGAGCGATCTACATCCGGCTCCTGTTGGTCTGCACTTCTTTGCTTCATCCATCTTGTCTAATTGGGTGGCTGTATATGTATGGGCCACATGTGGGGCAGGCTCTGAATGGGTGTTCCTTCAGTCTCTGTTTTAATCTTTGCCTCTCTCTTCCCTGCCAAGGGTATTCTTGTTCCCCTTTTAAAGAAGGAGTGAAGCATTCACGTTTTGATCATCCCTCTTGAGTTTCATTTGTTCTAGGCATCTAGGGTAATAGAAGCATTTGGGCTAATAGCCACTTATCAATGAGTGCATACCATGTATGTCTTTCTGTGATTGGGTTAGCTCACTCAGGATGATGTTTTCCAGTTCCAACCATTTGCCTACGAATTTCATAAAGCCGTTGTTTTTGATAGCTGAGTAATATTCCATTGTGTAGATGTACCACATTTTCTGTATCCATTCCTCTGTTGAAGGGCATCTGGGTTCTTTCCAGCTTCTGGCTATTATAAATAAGGCTGCAATGAACATAGTGGAGCACGTGTCTTTTTTATATGTTGGGGCATCTTTTGGGTATATGCCCAAGAGAGGTATAGCTGGATCTTCAGGCAGTTCAATGTCCAATTTTCTGAGGATCCTCCAGACTGATTTCCAGAATGGTTGTACCAGTTTGCAATCCCACCAACAATGGAGGAGTGTTCCTCTTTCTCCACATCCTCGCCAGCATCTGCTGTCCCCTGAGTTTTTGATCTTAGCCATTCTCACTGGTGTGAGGTGAAATCTCAGGGTTGTTTTGATTTGCATTTCCCTTATGACTAAAGATGTTGAACATTTCTTTAGGTGTTTCTGAGCCATTCGGCATTCCTCAGCTGTGAATTCTTTGTTTAGCTCTGAACCCCATTTTTTAATAGGGTTATTTGTTTCCCTGCGGTCTAACTTCTTGAGTTCTTTGTATATTTTGGATATAAGGCCTCTATCTGTTGTAGGATTGGTAAAGATCTTTTCCCAATCTGTTGGTTGCCGTTTTGTCCTAACCACAGTGTCCTTTGCCTTACAGAAGCTTTGTAATTTTATGAGATCCCATTTGTCGATTCTTGATCTTAGAGCGTAAGCCATTAGTGTTTTGTTCAGGAAATTTTTTCCAGTGCCCATGTGTTCCAGATGCTTCCCTAGTTTTTCTTCTATTAGTTTGAGTGTATCTGGTTTGATGTGGAGGTCCTTGATCCACTTGGACTTAAGCTTTGTACAGGGTGATAAGCATGGATCAATCTGCATTCTTCTACATGTTGCCCTCCAGTTGAACCAGCACCATTTGCTGAAAATGCTATCTTTTTTCCATTGGATGGTTTTGGCTCCTTTGTCAAAAATCAAGTGACCATAGGTGTGTGGGTTCATTTCTGGGTCTTCAATTCTATTCCATTGGTCTATCTGTCTGTCTCTGTACCAATACCATGCAGTTTTTATCACTATTGCTCTGTAATACTGCTTGAGTTCAGGGATAGTGATTCCCCCTGAAGTCCTTTTATTGTTGAGGATAGCTTTAGCTATCCTGGGTTTTTTGTTATTCCAGATGAATTTGCAAATTGTTCTGTCTAACTCTTTGAAGAATTGGATTGGTATTTTGATGGGGATTGCATTGAATCTGTAGATCGCTTTTGGTAAAATGGCCATTTTTACTATATTAATCCTGCCAATCCATGAGCATGGGAGATCTTTCCATCTTCTGAGGTCTTCTTCAATTTCCTTCTTCAGTGTCTTGAAGTTCTTATTGTACAGATCTTTTACTTGCTTGGTTATAGTCACACCGAGGTACTTTATATTATTTGGGTCTATTATGAAGGGTGTCGTTTCCCTAATTTCTTTCTCGGCTTGTTTCTCTTTTGTATAGAGGAAGGCAACTGATTTATTTGAGTTAATTTTATACCCAGCCACTTTGCTGAAGTTGTTTATCAGCTTTAGTAGTTCTCTGGTGGAACTTTTGGGATCACTTAAATATACTATCATATCATCTGCAAATAGTGATATTTTGACTTCTTCTTTTCCGATCTGTATCCCCTTGACCTCCTTTTGTTGTCTGATTGCTCTGGCTAGAACTTCAAGAACTATATTGAATAAGTAGGGAGAGAGTGGGCAGCCTTGTCTAGTCCCTGATTTTAGTGGGATTGCTTCAAGTTTCTCTCCATTTAGTTTAATGTTAGTAACTGGTTTGCTGTATATGGCTTTTACTATGTTCAGGTATGGGCCTTGAATTCCTATTCTTTCCAGGACTTTTATCATGAAGGGGTGTTTAATTTTGTCAAATGCTTTCTCAGCATCTAATGAAATGATCATGTCGTTTTGTTCTTTCAGTTTGTTTATATAATGGATCACGTTGATGGTTTTCCGTATATTAAACCATCCCTGCATGCCTGGGATGAAGCCTACTTGGTCATGGTGGATGATTGTTTTGATGTGCTCTTGGATTCGGTTTGCCAGAATTTTGTTGAGTATTTTTGCGTCGATATTCATAAGGGAAATTGGTCTGAAGTCCTCTTTCTTTGTTGTGTCTTTGTGTGGTTTAGGTATAAGAGTAATTGTGGCTTCGTAGAAGGTATTCGGTAATTCTCCATCTGTTTCAATTTTGTGGAATAGTTTGGATAATATTGGTATGAGGTCTTCTATGAAGGTTTGATAGAATTCTGCACTAAACCCGTCTGGACCTGGGCTCTTTTTGGTTGGGAGACCTTTAATGACTGCTTCTATTTCCTTAGGAGTTATGGGGTTGTTTAACTGGTTTATCTGTTCCTGATTTAACTTCGGTACCTGGTATCTGTCTAGGAAATTGTCCATTTCCTGAAGATTTTCAAGTTTTGTTGAATATAGGTTTTTATAGTAAGATCTGATGAGTTTTTGAATTTCCTCTGAATCTGTTGTTATGTCTCCCTTTTCATTTCTGATTTTGTTCATTTGGACGCACTCTCTGTGTCCTCTCGTTAGTCTGGCTAAGGGCTTATCTATCTTGTTGATTTTCTCAAAGAACCAACTTTTGGTTCTGTTGATTCTTTCTATGGTCCTTTTTGTTTCTACTTGGTTGATTTCCGCTCTGAGTTTGATTATTTCCTGCCTTTTACTCCTCCTGGGTGTATTTGCTTCTTTTTGTTCTGGAGCTTTTAGGTGTGCTGTCAAGCTGCTGACATATGCTCTTTCCTGTTTCTTTCTGCAGGCACTCAGCGCTATGAGTTTTCCTCTTAGCACAGCTTTCATTGTGTCCCATAAGTTTGGGTATGTTGTACCTTCAGTTTCATTAAATTCTAAAAAGTTTTTAATTTTTTTCTTTATTTCTTCCTTGACCAGGTTATCATTGAGTAGAGCATTGTTCAATTTCCAAGTATATGTGGGCATTCTTCCTTGATTGTTATTGAAGACCAGTTTTAGGCCGTGGTGGTCCGATAGCACGCATGGGATTATTCCTATCTTTCTGTACCTGTTGAGGCCCGTTTTTTGACCAATTATATGGTCAATTTTGGAGAAAGTACCATGAGGAGCTGAGAAGAAGGTATATCCTTTTGCTTTAGGATAGAATGTTCTATAAATATCCGTTAAGTCCATTTGGCTCATGACTTCTCTTAGTCTGTCTACATCTCTGTTTAATTTCTGTTTCCATGATCTGTCCATTGATGAGAGTGGGGTGTTGAAATCTCCCACTATTATTGTGTGAGGTGCAATGTGTGTTTTGAGCTTTAGTAAGGTTTCTTTTACATATGTAGGTGCCCTTGTATTTGGGGCATAGATATTTAGGATTGAGAGTTCATCTTGGTGGATTTTTCCTTTGATGAATATAAAGTGTCCTTCCTTATCTTTTTTGATGACTTTTAGTTGAAAATTGATTTTATTTGATATTAGAATGGCTACTCCAGCTTGCTTCTTCTGACCATTTGCTTGGAAAATTGTTTTCGAGCCTTTCACTCTGAGGTAATGTCTGTCTTTGTCTCTGAGGTGTGTTTCCTGTAGGCAGCAGAATGCAGGGTCCTCGTTGCGTATCCAGTTTGTTAATCTATGTCTTTTTATTGGGGAGTTGAGGCCATTGATGTTGAGAGATATTAAGGAATAGTGATTATTGCTTCCCGTTATGTTCATAGTTGGATGTGAGGTTATGTTTGTGTGTTTTTCTTCTCTTTGTTTTGTTGCCAAGACGATTAGTTTCTTGCTTCTTCTAGGGTATAGCTTGCCTCCTTATGTTGGGCTTTACCATTTATTATCCTTTGTAGTGCTGGATTTGTAGAAAGATATTGTGTAAATTTGGTTTTGTCATAGAATATCTTGGTTTCTCCATCTATGTTAATTGAGAGTTTTGCAGGATACAGTAACCTGGGCTGGCATTTGTGTTCTCTTAGGGTCTGTATGACATCAGTCCAGGATCTTCTGGCCTTCATAGTTTCTGGCGAGAAGTCTGGTGTGATTCTGATAGGTCTGCCTTTATATGTTACTTGACCTTTTTCCCTTACTGCTTTTAATATTCTTTCTTTATTTTGTGCGTTTGGTGTTTTGACTATTATGTGACGGGAGGTGTTTCTTTTCTGGTCCAATCTATTTGGAGTTCTGTAGGCTTCTTGTATGCCTATGGGTATCTCTTTTTTTAGGTTAGGGAAGTTTTCTTCTATGATTTTGTTGAAGATATTTACTGGTCCTTTGAGCTGGGAGTCTTCACTCTCTTCTATACTTATTATCCTTAGGTTTGATCTTCTCATTGAGTCCTGGATTTCCTGTATGTTTTGGACCAGTAGCTTTTTCCGCTTTACATTATCTTTGACAGTTGAGTCAATGATTTCTATGGAATCTTCTGCTCCTGAGATTCTCTCTTCCATCTCTTGTATTCTGTTGGTGAGGCTTCTATCTACAACTCCTTGTCTCTTCTTTTGGTTTACTATATCCAGGGTTGTTTCCATGTGTTCTTTCTTGATTGCTTCTATTTGCATTTTTAGTTCCTTCAACTGTTTGATTGTGTTTTCCTGGAATTCTTTCAGGGATTTTTGCGATTCTTTCAGGGATTTTTGTGACTCCTCTCTATGGGCTTCTACTTGTTTATTTATGATTTCCTGGAATTCTTTCAGGGATTTTTGTGACTCCTCTCTATGGGCTTCTACTTGTTTATGTATGATTTCCTGGAATTCTTTCAGGGATTTTTGCGATTCCTCTCTGTAGGCTTCTACTTGTTCTCTAAGGGAGTTCTTCATGTCTTTCTTGAAGTCCTCCAGCATCATGATCAAATATGATTTTGAAACTAGATCTTGCTTTTCTGGTGTGTTTGGATATTCCATGTTTGTTTTGGTGGGAGAATTGGGCTCTGATGATGCCATGTAGTCTTGGTTTCTGTTGCTTGGGTTCCTGCGCTTGCCTCTCGCCATCAGATTATCTCTAGTGTTACTTTGTTCTGCTATTTCTGACAGTGGCTAGACTGTCCTATAAGCCTGTGTGTCAGGAGTGCTGTACACCTGTTTTCCTCTCTTTCAGTCAGTTATGGGGACAGAGTGTTCTGCTTTCGGGTGTGTAGTTTTTCCTCTCTACAGGTCTTCAGCTGTTCCTGTGGGCCTGTGTCTTGAGTTCACCAGGCAGCTTTCTTGCAGCAGAAAGGTTGGTCTTACCTGTGGTCCCGAGGCTCAAGTTCGCTCGTGGGGTGCTGCCCACGGGCTCTCTGCAGTGGCAGCAACCAGGAAGATATGCGCCGCCCCTTCCGGGATTTTCAGTGCACCAGGGTTCCAGATGGCCTTTGGTGTTTTCCTCTGGCGTCCGAGATGTGTATGCAGAGTGCAGTCTCTTCTGGTTTCCCAGGCGTGTCTGCCTCTCTGAGGGTTTAGCTCTCCCTCCCATGGGATTTGGGTGCAGAGAACTGTTTATCCAGTCTGTTTCCTTCAGGTTCCGGCGGTGTCTCAGGCAGGGGTCCTGCCGCTCCTGGGCCCTCCCCCACGGGAGCCCAGAGGCCTTATACAGTTTCCTCTTGGGCCAGGGATGTGGGCAGGGGTGGGCAGTGTTGGTGGTCTCTTCCGCTCTGCAGCCTTAGGAGTGCCCACCTGACCGGGCGGTGAGGTCTCTTTCCCACAGGGTCTGGGAGCAGAGAGCTGCTGCGGGCCGGGATCCTCTCCTGTATTTCTTTAAGAGTTATTTATGTCCTTTGTAAAGTCCTCTATCATCATCATGAGATGTGGTTTTAAATCAGAATCTTCTTTCCGTGTATGTTTGGGCTTGCTGTGGTGGGAGAACTTGGTTCTTATGTTATTTTCTGTTGCTTATGTTCTTGTGCTTGCCTCTAACCATCTGACTTTATCTGGTGTTTTCTGGTCTTGCTGTCTCTGACTGTAGCTTTTCCTTTCTGTGAGCCTGTGAGCCTGTAGACCTGTGAGCCTGTCATCTTAGGTTTATCAGCCTTCCTTGGAGACCAGCACTCTCAGGGTGGGATTTGGGTATGGAACTGTGGGACAGGGTGTTCTCTGGGGTGCAGATGATAACTGGAAGGATCCTGTCCCAGGCTGCTCCACAGTTACTATTGTCTGTTGACTCTGGGCGAATCCTACTTGTGCCAGGTATTGGAGCAATAGTGGTGGTATCACCTGTGATATTAGGTGTGTCAGCACTCCTGTGAGACCAGCTCTCTCTGGGCAAGATTTGGATATGGAGAGCTGTGGCACAGGATTAGCTCCAGAGCACAGATGGGAACTGGTGTCAATACACTTTTATCACTATTGCTCTGTAGTACAGCTTGATGTAGTATAGCAATCGGGGATGGTGATTGCTTCTAAAGTTTTATTGTTCAAGAGTCCTTTGACAAAAATCTAACACCCCTTCCTGTTAAAAGTATTAGAGAGATCATAGGTACAAGGGACATTCCTAAACACAATCAAAGCAATACTCAGCAAGCCAATAGCCAACATCTAACTAAATAGAGAAAAACTTAAAGCAATTCCACTAAAATCAGGGATATGATAAGACTTCCCACTCTCTCCATATCTATTCAATATAGTACTTGAATTTCTAGCCAGAGCAATAAGACAACTAAAGAAAATAAAAGAGATATAAATTGGAAAAGAAGAAGGCAAAGTATTGCTATTTGTGGATGATATGATAATATACTTAAGTCACCCCAAAAATTCTACTGCAGAACCCCTATAGCTGATATACACCTTTACCAAAGTGACTGGATACAAAATTAAGTCAAAGAGTATCCCACATTTATATAAATGATAAACAGGCTGAGAAAAGAAATTAGGAAACAACACCTTTTAAGAATAATATAAAAATATCTTAGTGTAACTCTAACCAAGCAAGTGAAAGATCTGTATGACAAGAACTTCAAGTCTCTGAAGAAAGAAACAAAGGAAGACATCAGAAGATGAAAAGAGCTCCCATGTTCATGGATAGGTAGGATTAAAATACTGAATGTGGCCATTCCATCAAAAGCAATCTACTGATTTAATGCAATCCCCATCAAAATTCCAACAGTTTTTTACATAGACCTTGAAAGAGAAATTCTCATTAAACCACTGAACTGAGAACGGGACCCCGTGGAAAGAATCAGAGAAAGGACTGAAAGAGCTTGAAGGGGCTTGAGACCCCATATGAACAACAGTGCCAACCAACCAGAGCTTCCAGGGACTAAGCCGCTACCCAAAGACTATACATGGACTGACCCTGGGCTCCAACCTCATAGGTAGCAGTGAATAGCCTAGTAAGAGCACCAGTGGAAGCCCTTGGTCCTGCCAAGACTGAACCCCCAGTGAACGTGATTGTTGGGGGGAGGGCGGTAATGGGAGGAGGATGGGAAGGGAAATACCCATAGAAAAAGAGAAGGGTAGGGTTTAGGGGGATGTTGGCCAGGAAACTGGGAAAGGGAATAACAATCAAAATGTAAATAAGAAATACCCAAGTTAAGAAAGAAAGAAAAAAGGAAAACAAAACAAAACAAAACAAAAACAAAAACAAAACAAAACAAAAAACCAAAAACCAAAAAAAACCAAAAACCCAAGATAGCAAAAACAATCCTGAGCAATGTAAGATGAAATCTTAATGTTGCTTTGATTTACATTTCCCTAATTGCTGGGAACAATGGACATTTTTTTTTGAAATTATATATATTTCTTTTTTTTAAAATTTATTTAATACTTAATAATAATTCTTTGGTTTCCGGGCAAACATCCCCCTCCCCCCTCCCCTTCCTTATGGGTGTTCCCCTCCCAACCCTCCCCCCATTGCTGCCCTCCCCCCAACAGTCTAGTTCACTGGGGGTTCAGTCTTAGCAGGACCCAGGGCTTCCCCTTCCACTGGTGCTCTTACTAGGATATTCATTGCTACCTATGAGGTTAGAGTCCAGGGTCAGTCCATGTATAGTCTTTAGGTAGTGGCTTAGTCCCTGGAAGCTCTGGTTGCTTGGCATTGTTGTACATATGGGGTCTCGAGCCCCTTCAAGCTCTTCCAGTTCTTTCTCTGATTCCTTCAACGGGGGTTCTATTCTCAGTTCAGTGGTTTGCTGCTGGCATTCGCCTCTGTATTTGCTGTATTCTGGCTGTGTCTCTCAGGAGCGATCTACATCCGGCTCCTGTCAGCCTGCACTTCTTTGCTTCATCCATCTTGTCTAATTGGGTGGCTGTATATGTATGGGCCACATGTGGGGCAGGCTCTGAATGGTTGTTCCTTCAGTCTCTGTTTTAATCTTTGCTTCTCTCTTCCCTACCAAGGGTATTCTTGTTTCCCTTTTAGAGAAGGAGTGAAGCATTCACATTTTGATCATCCGTCTTGAGTTTCATTTGTTCTAGGCATCTAGGGTAATTCAAGCATTTGGGCTAATAGCCACTTATCAATGAGTGCATACCATGTATGTCTTTCTGTGATTGGGTTACCTCACTCAGGATGATATTTTCCAGTTCCAACCATTTGCCTACGAATTTCATAAAGCCGTTGTTTTTGATAGCTGAGTAATATTCCATTGTGTAGATGTACCACATTTTCTGTATCCATTCCTCTGTTGAAGGGCATCTGGGTTCTTTCCAGTTTCTGGCTATTATAAATAAGGCTGCGATGAACATAGTGGAGCACGTGTCTTTTTTATATGTTGGGGCATCTTTTGGGTATATGCCCAAGAGAGGTATAGCTGGATCCTCAGGCAGTTCAATGTCCAATTTTCTGAGGAACCTCCAGACTGATTTCCAGAATGGTTGTACCAGTTTGCAATCCCACCAACAATGGAGGAGTGTTCCTCTTTCTCCGCATCTTGGCCAGCATCTGCTGTCACCTGAGTTTTTGATCTTAGCCATTCTCACTGGTGTGAGGTAAAATCTCAGGGTTGTTTTGATTTGCATTTCCCTTATGACTAAAGATGTTGAACATTTCTTTAGGTGTTTCTCAGCCATTCGGCATTCCTCAGCTGTGAATTCTTTGTTTAGCTCTGAACCCCATTGTTTAATAGGGTTATTTGTCTCCCTGCGGTCTAACTTCTTGAGTTCTTTGTATATTTTGGATATAAGGCCTCTATCTGTTGTAGGATTGGTAAAGATCTTTTCCCAATCTGTTGGTTGCCGATTTGTCCTAACCACAGTGTCCTTTGCCTTACAGAAGCTTTGCAGTTTTATGAGATCCCATTTGTCGATTCTTGATCTTAGAGCATAAGCCATTGGTGTTTTGCTCACGAAATTTTTTCCAGTGCCCATGTGTTCCAGATGCTTCCCTAGTTTTTCTTCTATTAGTTTGAGTGTGTCTGGTTTGATGTGGAGGTCCTTGATCCACTTGGACTTAAGCTTTGTACAGGGTGATAAGCATGGATCGATCTGCATTCTTCTACATGTTGACCTCCAGTTGAACCAGCACCATTTGCTGAAAATGCTGTCTTTTTTCCATTGGATGGTTTTGGCTCCTTTGTCAAAAATCAAGTGACCATAGGTGTGTGGGTTCATTTCTGGGTCTTCAATTCTATTCCATTGTTCTATCTGTCTGTCTCTGTACCAATACCATGCAGTTTTTATCACTATTGCTCTGTAATACTGCTTGAGTTCAGGGATAGTGATTCCCCCTGAAGTCCTTTTATTGTTGAGGATAGTTTTAGCTATCCTGGGTTTTTTGTTATTCCAGATGAATTTGCAAATTGTTCTAACTCTTTGAAGAATTGGATTGGTATTTTGATGGGGATTGCATTGAATCTGTAGATCGCTTTTGGTAAAATGGCCATTTTTACTATATTAATCCTGCCAATCCATGAGCATGGGAGATCTTTCCATCTTCTGAGGTCTTCTTCAATTTCTTTCTTCAGTGTCTTGAAGTTCTTATTGTACAGACCTTTTACTTGCTTGGTTAAAGTCACACCGAGGTATTTATATTATTTGGGTCTATTATGAAGGGTGTCGTTTCCCTAATTTCTTTCTCGGCTTGTTTCTCTTTTGTGTAGAGGAAGGCTACTGATTTATTTGAGTTAATTTTATACCCAGCCACTTTGCTGAAGTTGTTTATCAGCTTTAGTAGTTCTCTGGTGGAACTTATGTGATCGCTTAAATATACTATCATATCATCTGCAAATAGTGATATTTTGACTTCTTCTTTTCCGATCTGTATCCCCTTGACCTCCTTTTGTTGTCTGATTGCTCTGGCTAGAACTTCAAGAACCATATTGAATAAGTAGGGAGAGAGCGGGCAGCCTTGTCTAGTCCCTGATTTTAGTGGGATTGCTTCAAGTTTCTCTCCATTTAGTTTAATGTTAGCAACTGGTTTGCTGTATATGGCTTTTACTATGTTTAGGTATGGGCCTGAATTCCTATTCTTTCCAGGACTTTTATCATGAAGGGGTGTTGAATTTTGTCAAATGCTTTCTCAGCATCTAATGAAATGATCATGTGGTTCTGTTCTTTCAGTTTGTTTATATAATGGATCACGTTGATGGTTTTCCGTATATTAAACCATCCCTGCATGCCTGGGATGAAGCCTACTTGATCATGGTGGATGATTGTTTTGATGTGCTCTTGGATTCGGTTTGCCAGAATTTTATTGAGTATTTTTGCGTCGATATTCATAAGGGAAATTGGTCTGAAGTTCTCTTTCTTTGTTGTGTCTTTGTGTGGTTTAGGTATAAGAGTAATTGTGACTTCATAGAAGGAATTCGGGAGTGATCCATCTGTTTCAATTTTGTGGAATAGTTTGGATAATATTGGTATGAGGTTTTCTATGAAGGTTTGATAGAATTCTGCACTAAACCCGTCTGGACCTGGGCTCTTTTGGGTTGGGAGACCTTTAATGACTGCTTCTATTTCCTTAGGAGTTATGGGGTTGTTTAACTGGTTTATCTGTTCCTGATTTAACTTCGGTACCTGGTATTTGTCTAGGAAATTGTCCATTTCCTGTAGATTTTCAAGTTTTGTTGAATATAGGCTTTTATAGTAAGATCTGATTATTTTTTAATTTCCTCTGAATCTGTAGTTATGTCTCCCTTTTCATTTCTGATTTTGTTAATTTGGACACACTCTCTGTGTCCTCTCGTTAGTCTGGCTAAGGGCTTATCTATCTTGTTGATTTTCTCAAAGAATCAACTTTTGGTTCTGTTGATTCTTTCTATGGTCCTTTTTGTTTCTACTTGGTTGATTTTAGCTCTGAGTTTGATTATTTCCTGCCTTCTACTCCTCCTGTGTGTATTTGCTTCTTTTTGCTCTAGAGCTTTTAGGTGTGCTGTCAAGCTGCTGATATATGTATGCTCTTTCCTGTTTCTTTCTGCAGGCACTCAGCGCTATGAGTTTTCCTCTTAGCACAGCTTTCATTGTGTCCCATAAGTTTGGGTATGTTATACCTTCATTTTCATTAAATTCTAAAAAGTTTTTAATTTCTTTCTTTATTTCTTCCTTGACCAGGTTATCATTGAGTAGAGCATTTTTCAATTTCCACGTATATGTGGGCATTCTTCCCTTAACAATGGACATTTTTGAGATATTTCTTAGTCTTTTTTGTTTTTGTTTTTGTTTTTTGTTTTTTTTTTTTTTTTGAGAACTCAATTAGTCTCATAGACTCATATTAGGTCTCAGGCTCGTTGGTTTAATAGATCATTTTTTGTTTGTTTCTGTGATATCATATATATATTATGATTTAAATTTTCTATCAGATATATAGTTGGCAATGTTCTTTTTTTTAATGTTGTTGTCTTTTAATAAAATAAAGAAACTTTACAACTACACAGATGCATATATCTCTCCACTGTTATTTTATGGAAATATAAAACTACATGATATATTTAATTTATGTACACACAAATATACAGCCTTGTATTAATGTGTTATACACAATATATCTACAGCTGTTTTCAAATGTAATATAAAATGCCATTTATTTCCTCTGGCTATCATCTTTATTATAAATAAATGAAAGGAAAGATATATTTTCATATTTAAGTAGTCAGTTACTATGACACATGTCTCCATTCACTACAGATGATCCACTTTGCATTTCCTTTTCTACAGTATATAAAGCATTTTTGTGGGTTTCATACAGTCATGGCTTTTTGAAAATTTATCTGTTGTTTCCCCATTGAGATAGGCTTTGTGTAGTACAGATTGTCTTAAACTAATTATAGTGTCAACAACTACCATGACATTCAGATATGTCTGACTCAACATCTAGAAACATGGTTGGCAATGTTCTTGCCCATTATATGAGCTTCCTACTCATCTGATTGACTGTTTCCTTACCTATGCAGAAGCTTTCTAGTTTTATGAAGATCTGTATGTCAGTTGCTAGTCTTAAATCTTGGAAATATGGAGACCTACTCAGAAAGTCCTTTCTTACACCTATATTATCTAGGTTACTGACTTCTTTCCCTAGAAGTTTCAGTGTTTTAGATTCCAAGTTTAGCTCTTTGATCCATTTGCAGTTAGTTTCTGTGTAACGTGATATGGCTCTATTTTCATTCTCCTGCATTTCTCCAGTTTATGTTTTTGTCATCTTTGTCAAATATTAATTGGCTAAAATTATGTGTATTCATATTTGAGTCTGCTTTTATTCCATTGGTCTACACATCTGTTTTTGTGCCAGTTCCATTCAGTTTCTATTGCCATGGTTCTGTAATATATCTTAAGATCTAAAATGGTAATCTTACAGCATTGTTCTTTTTGTTCTGGATTGTTTTGCCTATCTGGGTTCTTTTGTAGTTCTACATAGATTTTAGAATAGTTTTCCATTTCCGTGAAGAATGACATAGGGGTTTAGATTGAGATTGCTTTGAATCTATAAATATATTTTGGTTAAATGATCGTTTTCACAAAGTTATTCAACCAATCCATCAGTAAGGGCTGTTTTTACATTTTCTATTATCTTTCTTCAGAACTTTAAAGTTTTCATCTCATAGGTTCTTCTCTTCTTTGGTTAGGTCTTCCCCGAATATTTTACTTTCTTTGAGGATTTTATGAATGGGAATGTATTAATGATCTCCTTCTATGTATGTTTGCTGTGTAGAAAAGCTACTGATTTGTGCACAATAGTTCCATATCTTGCTATGTTCCTGAGTTTGTTTTTCATTTTGAGAAGCTTTCTGTTAGAATTTTTGGGGTCTCTAATATATGGTATCATGTCATCTGAGAATAGCAATAGTTTGTTGTCTTCTTTACCTGTATGTACCCATTTCAATTTCCTTCTCTTGCTTTATTGTTCAAACTAGTATTCAAAACACAGTATTGAAAAGGAGTAAGAATAGAGTTCCTGTCTCTTGACTTCAGTGGGATTTCTTCAAGCTTTTCTTTATTTACAATGATGTTGGTTATGAGTTTCTAATATATAGCTTTTATTATATTGAGGTGTATTCCTCTAGCCCTACATTCTGTAGAAATGTTATCAGGAAAGCCTGTTGAACTTTCTCAAAGGGCCTTTTCACATCTCTGGATATGATCATATCACCTTTTTCCTTTAAGTTCATTTACATGATTTATTATATTAGCCAACTTGTCAAGATTGAGCCATTCCATGTGTTATGTATATAGCTAATGTGGTCATGATAGATAATCTTCTTATATTATGTTTGTATTCTTTTTGTCAGTATTCTAGTGAGCATTTTTAGATCTATGTTCATCAGAAAAAAAATGACATGTAGTTTTCAATTCTCTCTGTCTCTGTCTCTGTCTCTGTCTCTGTCTCTGTCTCTCTCTCTCTCTCTCTCTCTCTCTCTCTCTCTCTCTGTGTGTGTGTGTGTGTGTGTGTGCGTGTGCATGTCTGCCTGCTTGTCTTGAAAGACCCCCGGAGTGGGGAGACCCTCACTCAAGTCTCAGGATGACACAACCCCCCAAGAACTCACACAAGACCGTCCTTGTTGTAATCACATGAGGTTTATCGATAGCAACCAGTGCACTGGGGTCGAGACTCGTATCCCACGCAGGGGCAGTGGAGTTTGACCGCGAGAGGCTGGGAGAAGAGGTATTTAAAGGGAGAAACCACAACCGGAGGGGGCAGGGATGGCATCATTGGAAAGTGTGTAGAATAACAGTGAAAAATCACAAGGAAGAACTCTCTGTCCCCCAAGATTGTTTCCTAGGAGAAGTTGTCTCCTACTTCTCAGATTGTTTAACTTCATGGTCTGCTAGTTCCTAGGAGAAGTTGTTTCCTGCTTCTCAAGATTGTTCTCTAAGATTTATGGTCAGCTAGTTTCTGGGAGAAAGCTGTTGAGCTGGCCAATGTAATTATCCATTCTATAGCCCTAGGAGAGGCTTCTTGGAACATAAAATTCTGGGGTCTAACCTGTTTTTGTTTTTTTTTTTCTGTTCTAAACTTTGTGTCTAGGGGGGTAACTTTAAAACTTTTATCTTTTAGTCTGTCTGTCTGTCTGTCTTTACCTGGTTTTGGAATTAGAGTGACATTGGCTTCATAGAGGGGATGGGTTGGAATGCTCCTTCTGTTTTGGCAAAGACCAGCTTTGGCATCTAGGGTAAACTGGGTGGGACATAGAGTAAGCAGTTGGTCATTCAGCAGATATTTCTCTACAGGAACAAAGCCTGATTATCTGGGGCTGGTGGAAGACTTCCTGGGGCTGCAAGAAAGATTCTGATCCAGAGAAACATTCTGGGGCCACCAAGAAAAAAAATGGGAAAGAATCAAACACAGACACAGACACAGACACACACACACACTCACACACACACACACACACACACACACACACACGGTGAATGAAGCATACCTCAACAAGCTCCAACAACGTCACCCATTACATACATACAAACAAACATACATACATACATACATACATACATACATACATACAAACATACATACATACATTTGGTGGATGAAGCAAAGTTACAGCCAACTTCACATATATGCATATAATCATATACATATACACATTTTTGGGGTGGGGCCAAGCTCCAACAACTTTAGTTTTTCTCCCACATCTTATATATCCCAGCAAAACCTTTCAAACTCTATAAAATTTACAATATGATTACATTCTATTTTTCTTTCAGTAAACAATTACAGTGAATATACATAGGAAAAAACCACGTTTCCTAATACCCTCACTTTCAAATGTTCTACATATCATGGGTGAAAAACAAATTATGCCCAAGGACCCACATTCATTTTTTTCTTTTTTTTTTTCGGAGCTGGGGACTGAACCCAGGACCTTGTGCTTCCTAGGCAAGCGCTCTACCACTGAGCTAAATCCCCAACACTAAGGACCCACATTCATTTGCATCTAAGTAACTTGTTTTATATTAACAGAGTATAAATAGACGCAGTAATTATGGTAATTTTCTCAGTCAGTTTTTCTTACTACAGGGTTGCAAAGTGCATTTACAAGGGAAGAATCAACTATTTTATTATTTATCTTAAAAAGTAATCCTATAAAAATGTAAAAGAATCATAAATCTAAACTATATGAAAACAGTAATTTCTACTTTGAATCTTCAGAGTAAACATCCACTCATGTATGATGGCTGAGGTGGGTGGGGAGGAAATGACAGAAGCAAAAGTTTCTGCCTCTTAGTCAGTGGGGGTAAGTCCGGGCACAATCGACTTATCTGACATCTACAAAGGTGGATCAGCATCCTGTGAAAACACACAAGCAAAGCTTCTCCTGGGATAAATCATCTGACATCAGATCCTTTCCATTGTCTGGTTAGTAGATCTTTTTATTTTATTAGAGGTGAGGAGTAAATTTTATTTAAAACAAGTTTTTAACGAAAAAACTTATGTTTTCTTCTGTAATATTTTATGATTAATAACATATAAAGCATCGTTTAAAATATGACAAGATGAATATTCATAATCCTTATTTTTAACTTAAATATTTGCATCTTTAAAGTTTGATGTGCTTTCTCTACCATGGCCTGTCCTTGGTGAATATAGGAAATGCCAATGGAGTGTGAGATATGAAATCCAAACACCATTTTTACAAAACCTTACAGATATAAACAGAAGCATTATCTGTGTTTTTTTTTTCCTAAGCTATTGGCATTCCTAAGGTACAAATGTTGTACCTCATCTTTGAAAACTTCTCCAGATCTAACAGAAGCACAGATAAAATGGGAATAATAATAAGTCACAGGGGCGCCAGACCAGCAGACAACTAAGACAGCTTCACCTATTGCTAACACTATCATGGCTGAAGAAGCTTCACAATTCCGGCAAAGTCACATCACTGCATTGTGCACAACCCACAGCCCTGTCCGTGAATATTTTTCACAAATCAAATTGTGGATGAGATTACTACTTGCTTAGATGTGCAGGTTTCCCTCCATCATCTCACTCCCCTCCACTGTGATGTCTTTTGCTCACCTCATCAGCTCTCCTTCCAGATGCTCCCATCTCCATTAAGCTCCTGTCCATTCCATGTTTGTCTTCACTGGTGACCTCTGAGCTCTCAGGAGGCTCTGATTTACCAGACAGAGAACAGATGACCCAAGATTCTGATGGCAAGCTTCCTTATTAGCTCACTGAATCTCCTAGGATTTCCCTAAATTTGTTCCTAATTTCTGAGTTTATCAAGCTTCTAGGGGAGGACAGATAATGAATAATTTTTCATCATCTTATCTATGACCTATATTATGATTCATTAATGTAAACTTCACCTAAGAAACGTTTATTGAGTAATGCGAATGAAGTTTGATCCCCAAGGAATCATGTGATAGAGGCATTGATACCAATATAAAAATGCTGAAGTGACAGTACTCCTAAGACAGCAGTTCTCAACCTGTCAAGGGAGACTCTCTTAGGCATCGAATGACCTTATCATAGGAGTCAGCTAAGACTATTTGAAAATACAGTTATTTACATCATGACTTGCAACAATAGCAAAATTGCATTTATGAAAAAGAAAGAAATAAACTTTATGTTTGGGGGTGTTCAGCACAACGTGAGGACCTCTATAAAGTTTTGCGGCATTAGGAAGGTTGAGAATCATGACTCGAAGCAGGGGGTTAGGTCATGAAAGCCTTGCTCTTAGAAGGGATTCATGTAGTGTTATGTGACCCTGGTTAGTTCATATAAGGATGAATTGTGAAATCAAGATCATCTGGGGCCTTGTCCATGCAACAGTAACCTCTCTCATTTCCAGTATTACCTGTGTTATGGTGTGACTTAGCTGAATAACCTTAACCAGAGCTGTCAATTTCTATGGTCATGCTTTCTGTTGTACCACCCAATAATGGGTTAAATAAATGTCGCTTCTTCATAATCACACAACATCAAATATTTTATGAAAATAATGTGAAGGTGATTTTGATTTTCTGTGGGGAATCTTAGGTTCAGTAGACTAATGAGATCATGCAGAAATGACTGTGGTTAAGTTTGTCTTAGAGAATAAGCTTTTTCTATGAAACTGGATGCTTCTTAGACCCAGAAAAGCACTGTATTCATTGATGCTGGGTAGTAATTATGAATTCAGGACAAGTCTCTGACAGTAGAGTTTCCTGTGCTCACAATACATCCAAAATCTCCATACACAGTTCTCTAGAAAAACATGTCTCTGGGAACACACATGTAACTACAATGTGTGATTTTTGTTAACAGGTTGGGAAAGGCCATCTAAATGACATATAGTCTAAATATATTAATCTTTAATCTTGTACATTTTTATATTTTTTATGTCTACTCTGGTTTTAAGTTTTGCTTTTTATTAATACTTAATAAAATTGATCATACAACATTTTAAAGTATATAGTATTTTGTTATATTCCTTTGATGGAGTTTTACAAAAAGGAAATTTCCAAACATACCTTTGCAGTAAGTGATATTATTTTCTTGTGGAATAAAAACTCTGTTAATGGGAGCCACTCCTTTTGAATATGTTTTACAATAAATATACATGCCTTGGTGGAGAAATCGAAAGTCAGTTAATGGTTTTCATAAAAAAGTAGGAAGTGGTTATGTGTCTTCAGAGATTTGTATCACAGCGCTCTGAACAAAGAGTCTGGGGGGCCTTCCCAGAGCTTGAGCCTCTTCAGACACAAACGACAGGCATTGTGGAAGTAGATAGGTTCTGGATTTGGCTTCTTAGGCTTCAACATGATGACTTTTACTTTACTGGATGAATATAAGACATCTAGGTAAAAATGAGAAAAATGAGATCAGCTTTCAAACATACATTAGTTTTTCGACCTGGGATTGAGTACACATTTAACTGTACCTTGGAGGCAGTTTTTGGGGCATAGAATAAGGACAGGGAAAAGATAAAGGCTTGTTAAAGTAGCAGCAACAGTTTCTCCTCTAGGGTTTATGACCTCAGCAGTCACAGCTAGGTGGCCAAGTTTATTGTACCATGCATGGATTTTCGCCTATTGTGTCTTTAAGACCATTTAGACATCTCTGGACTACCCTCAAGATAATAAGTGCTACTGTTGTACCCTTGAGAATATCTTGTGTGTTTACCCTTTGATGAAAACTATAGACAATTCCTAGCTTCTACAGCAAGGAGCTCCCTGATGGGTTATCTAGTCCTATGTACTCATTCCTAGACACATTTACATACAAGCAACATTAAATGGACCCAAAATTATGTGTGTGTATAAAATAATATGCATATTTATCAATATGCATATTTAATAATTTAATAATTAAAGGGAAAGTGGTCATGAATATGAAAGGAAGTAGGAGATCATGGGAAAAGTTGGAGAAAAGATAGGGTAGGATGGAAGTGATGTAAGCACATTATCCAAATATAATATTCTCAAAAGTGAAATAAATAATCCTATTTTTTTAAAATTAAGTAAAAGAAAAGATAAAGGCTTTAACAAGGCCTCAATTAACCAAATGGATTTAACAGATATTTATAGAACATTCCATCCTAAAACAAAAGGATATACATTCTTCTCAGCACCTCATGGTACTTTCTCCAAAATTGACCATATAATTGGTCAAAAAACAGGCCTCAATAGATACAGAAAGATAGAAATAATTCTATGCGTCCTATCATACCACCACAGGCTAAAGCATGTCTTTAATAACAATAAGGAAAGAATGCCCACATATACGTGGAAGTTGAACAATGCTCTACTCAATGATAACCTGGTCAAGGAAGAAATAAAGAAAGACATTAAAGACTTCTGAGAATTTTGGTTGGGAGACCTTTAATGACTGCTTCTATTTCCTTAGGAGTTATGGGGTTGTTTAACTGGTTTATCTGTTCCTGATTTAACTTCGATACCTGGTATCTGTCTAGGAAATTGTCCATTTCCTGAAGATTTTCAAATTTTGTTGAATATAGGTTTTTATAGTAAGATCTGATGATTTTTTGAATTTCCTCTGAATCTGTAGTTATGTCTCCCTTTTCATTTCTGATTTTGTTAATTTGGACACACTCTCTGTGTCCTCTCGTTAGTCTGGCTAAGGGTTTATCTATCTTGTTGATTTTCTCAAAGAACCAACTTTTGGTTCTGTTGATCCTTTCTAATGAAAATGAAGGTACAACATACCCAAACTTATGGGACACAATGAAAGCTGTGCTAAGAGGAAAACTCATAGCTCTGAGTGCATGCAGAAAGAAACAGGAGAGAGCATATATCAGCAGCTTGACAGCACACCTAAAAGCTCTAGAACAAAAAGAAGCAAATACACCCAGGAGGAGTAGAAGGCAGGAAATAAACTCAGAGCTAAAATCAACCAAGCAGAAACGAAAAGGACCATAAAAAGAATCAACAGAACCAAAAGTTGGTTCTTTGAGAAAATCAACAAGATGGATAAACCCTTAGCCAGACTAACCAGAGGTCACAGAGAGCGCTTCAAAATTAACAAAGTCAGAATGAAAAGGGAGACATAATAACAGAATCAGAGGAAATTAAAAAAATCATCAGATCCTACTACAAAAGCCTATATTCAACAAAACTGGAAAATCTGGAGGAAATGGACAATTTTCTAGACAGATACCAGGTACCAAAGTTAAATCAAGAACAAATAAACCATCTAAACAACCCAGCAACTCCTCAAGAAATAGAAGCAGTTATTAAAAGTCTCCCAACCAAAAAGAGCCCAGGTCCTGACACAAAAATACTCAATAAAAATCTTGCAAACCGAATCCAAGAACACATCAAAACGATCATCCATCATGATCAAGTAGGCTTCATTCCAGGGATGCAGGGATGGTTTAATATATGAAAATCCATCAATGTAATCCACTATATAAACAAACTCAAAGATAAGAACCACATGATCGTTTCAGTAGATGCTGAGAAAGCATGTGATGAAATTCTACACCCCTTCATAATAAAAGTCCTGGAAAGATCAGGAATTCAAGGCCCATCTCTAAACATAGTAAAAGCAATATACAGCAAACTAGTAGCTAACATCAAACTAATGGAGAGAAACTAATTGAAGCAATCCCACTGAAATCAGAGACTAGACAAGGGTGCCCACTCTCTCCCTACTTATTCAATATAGTACTTGATATCTTAGCCAGAGCAGTGAGACAGCAAAAGGTCAAAGGGATACAAATTGGAAGGGAAGAAATCAAAATATCACTATTTGCAGATGATATAGTAGTGTATTTAAGTGACCCCAAAAGTTCCACCTGAGAACTACTTAACCTGATAAACAACTTCAGCAAAGTGTCCGGGTATAAAATTAGCTCAAACAAGTCAGGAGCTTTCCTCTACTCAAAGGATAAACAGGCTGAGAAAGAAATTAAGTAAATGACACCCTTCATAATAATCCCAAATAATATAAAATATCTTGGTGTGACTTTATCCAAGCAAGTGAAAGATCTGTATGACAAGAACTTCAAGTCTCTGAAGAAAGAAATCGAAGATCTCAGAAGATGGAAAGATCTCCCATGCTCATGGATTGGTAGGATTAATATAGTAAATATGGTCATTTTGCCAAAAGTGATCTACAGATTCAATGCAATCCCCAACAAAATTCCTACTCAATTCTTTATAGAGATAAAAAGAGCAATTTGCAAATACATTTGTAATAACAAAAATCCCAGGATAGTGAAAACTATACTCAACAATAAAAGAACTTCTGGGGTAATCACCATCTCTGATTTCAAGCAGTATTACAGAGCAATAGTCATAGAAACTGTATGGTATTGTTACAGAGACAGGCAGGTAGATCAGTGGAATAGAATTGAAGACCCAGAAATGAACCCACACATATATTGTCACTTGATCTTTGACAAAGGAGCTAAAACCATCAATGGAAGAATGATAGCATTTTCAACAAATGGTGCTGGTTCAACTTGAAGTCAGCATGTAGAAGAATGCAGATCGATCCATTCTTATAACCATGTATAAAGCTTAAGTCCAAGTGGATCAAGAACCTCCACATCAAACCAGATACACTCAAAGTAAAAGAAGAAAAAGTGGGGAAGGGTCTTGAACACATGAGCACTGGGGAAAATTTCTTGAATGAAACACCAATGACTCATACTCTAAGATCAAGAATTGACAAATGGGACCTCATAAAACTGCAAAGGTTTTGTAAAGCAAAAGATGCTGTCATTAGCACAAAATGGCAACCAACTGATTGGGAAAAGATCTCTACCAATCCTACATCTGATAGAGGGCTAATATCCAAATTATACAAAGAACTGCAGAGAGCCAAATAGCCCTATTAAAATGGGGTAGAGAGCTAAACAAAACAATCTTAGCTGAGGATTATCGAATGGCTGAGAAGCACCTAAAGAAATGTTCAACATCTTTGGTCATCAGGGAAATGCAAATCAAAACAACCCCGAGATTTCACCTCACACCAGTGAGAATGGCTAAGATCAAAAACCCAGGTGACAGCAGATGCTGGTGAGGATGTGGAGAAAGAAGAACACTCCTCCATTGTTGGTTGGATTGCAGACTGGTACAACCATTCTGGAAATCAGTCTGGAGGTTCCTCAGAAAAATGGACATTGAACTGCCTGAGGATCCAGCTATACCTCTCTTGGGCATATACCCAAAGATGCTCCAACATATAACAAAGACACATGCTCCACTATGTTCATAGCAGCCTTATTTATAATAGCCAGAAGCTGGAAAGAGCCCAGATGCCCTTCAACAGAGGAATGTATTTAAAAAAATGTGGTACATCTACACAATGGAATATTACTCAGCTATCAAAAACAATGACTTTATGAAATTCATAGGCAAATGGAGGGAACTGGAAAATATCATCCTGAGTGAGGTAACCCAATCACAGAAAAATACACTTGGTATGCCCTCATTGATAAATGGATATTAGCCAAAGAGCTCGAATTACCCCAGATCCAATCCACAGACCACAGGAAGCTCAAGAAGAAGGATGACCATAAAGCGGATATTCCTACTCCTTCTTAAACGGGGAAAAAATACCCATAGGAGGGGATATGGAAGCAAAGTTTAGAGCAGTGACTCAAGGAATTGCCATTCAGAGCCTGACCTAGATAAGATTGATGGATTGATGGAGGTAGAAAATGCATGCTAAAAGGGACTGGATATAGATCTCTCCTGAATGATACATCCGGAACATGTCCAATACAGAGGTCAATGCTATCAGCAAACCACCGAACTGAGAATAGGACCCCCTTGGGGGGAATCAGAGGAAGTATTGAAAGAGTTAAAGGAGCTTGCAACCCCATAAAAAAACCAATGCCATCCAACCAGAGCTTCCAGGGACTAAACCACTACTGAAAGACTATACATGGACTGACCCAGGTCTCCAAATGCATCTGTAGCAGAGAATAGCCTTGTTGGGGCACAAGGGGAAGGGGAAGCCCTTGGTCCTGCCAATGTTGTACCCCCAGTGCAGGGGAACATGGGGGGGCAATAAGGTGAATATATAGGGGGAATACTAGTATGGGGGAGGGGAGGGAATGGGGGCTTATGGACAGAAAACTGGGAAGGGGAATAACATTTGAAATGTAAGTAAAGAAATATATCTAATAAAAAATAAAAAAATTAATTTTTAATAAGAAAAATAACACCCCTCCTACATCACTAAGCCATCCTAGTTAGCAGCTGTGGCCAATCTGAGCAGGCCCGTATCTCACACCTGGAATTAAAAAAAAATTAAAAACTTAAAATAAAAGAAGGCCTCAATTGAGCACTCTATAAGGTTGTTATAATTTTTCTATACTCAGGGTATCAAAAACCAGAAGGTAATATTTAAATTATTGAGTGGTCATTTCACATACTCTTAATAACCTTCCATGATATTTATCTGTCACCTACATATTATTTTGATAATCCATGAGTTAAGCCAACATCTGCTCCATGCAGAATTTGGTGGAAATACAGACGATGAAGGCTCAGCACCCAGCCTAATATTAGTCTGCACTTGAGCGGAAGCCTCTGATACAGATGTTCATCAATGGAAGACACCGAGAAAACTCTTAGCAGTGTGCAGATCAGAAAGAAGATTGGTAGCAACTGTGCCCAGTGCACCCTTCACAGATGAAGTCAAATGCTCCAACGAATGTTAATAACCAGGAATTCCCATGTTAATGAAAGCTAGGAGAAAACTCCAGATTATTCGACCTTTTATGTGCATAGGTGTTTTGTCTGCATGTATATCTGTATGCCACATGCATGTCTGGTGCTCAAAGAGACCAGAGAAAGTGTTTATACCCTAGAATTATAGTTATAGATGGGTACAAGCTGCCATGTAGGAGGGAGGAATTGAACCTGGGTCCTCTGGAAGAGCATCAAGTACTCTGAAACACTGAGCCATCTTCCCATCCCTCAGATTATTGGATCTTAGGCCCAGGCTTTTCTCTGCTCAGGTGTCATTTTTTTTATCACTGACAATTGCCACAAACTGTTGAAATTTAAGCTTATTTCTTTTTGTTTGTTTTTATTTTCAGTTTGACCAAAGAGAGACATACCATTTAGATTCCCTTCTTTATGCTTTCTCTTTAGTAAGTGTGACCCAAGAGGGGAATGAATAGGCAAGCGAGGATGTCAGCACAGCCCAGAGCTCTGAAGGTATTTCTGAGAGGCATGGCAGAGGTTCTTTATAACAAAAGGAAAGCTGTGCATTTGAGTGGACTAGACCTTCACCTTGGGTTCCCTTAAGAACACCTTTGCCTTCTGAAACATGAAATGGAAGTGTAGGCATTTTTTCTACTTTATTGGGTTCAAAAGTCTACCACCCTTCTCTGCCCCAATTCCTCCCCAATGCATTGCAGCCCCACAGGAGGAGAGAGGAGAGAAAGACTGGGAAAGGGAGTCTACATCTTTTTAGGCTATTTCTTGCTGATTAGAGACATGAATCTCCTTAGAGCAAATCCAATCTCCTTCACCAGAATATCTCTAACCAGCAATCCAGCAATCCAGCAACCCAGCAACTCAGCAATCCAGCAATACAGCAATACAGCAATACAGCAACCCAGCAATAGCAAAAGCAGCAAAGGCAATAGCAGGAGCTGGCAGTAGCAGGGACGTTGTGGGGTGTGGTGGTGGTGGGAAGAGAAGCCACCACCAGCTTGCTCAGGGTTCCGGATTCTCACATTTATACTCTCTCATGAGTCCCCAGAATTCCAAACATTTGCAGTTGCCAAAATCACGCCCCTCCTACAGCACTAGACCTTCCTAGTTAGCAGCTGTGGCCAATCTGAGCAGGTCCATACCTCACACCTGGGATTAAAGCAAAAACCAATTCAGATAACGTAACTACCTGGGTTATTAAAGAAACCACAATCCTCACCAAGAATTGCTTAAGTTCTCCCTTGCACTGCAGGTTGGTTGAGGAGTTCACAGACAGAGGGGAGTTGTATCTGCTGGAACCCAGAGACTCTGGTTAGGAGAATGCACAGGTGTGATGGGTTTCTTTGTTATGGGACCAGATGGTGAAGTGGGGTGCATCTCCTGAAGATGATGTCAACATGCACAAATGCTTCAACTAAGAATTTGAAAAGTGAAGTCCAAAGTATTTGTGAGTAAATAAAGAAAAAGCAGGAGCATTCAAAATAAAATTGGAAATAGAATTGGGCTCCTCTTACCAAGAGAAAATATTGTTTTCAATTAGAGCGATGATGATGATGATGATGATGATGATGATGATGACAACGACGACGATGATGACGATGATGACGACGACGACGATAACAACATAGGAGGATTTTGTTTGGAATTTACCCTTAAGTGGGATCCTGGCACTGCTTCATTTCCAGAAATTCATCTGAAATTTCATTCTTATTTCAGTACTGTGTCTGCTGCCCTGGAAACCATGCAAGGACTGGCACAGAGCACCACAGCAGTGGTTCCTGGAGGAACTCAGCCCTCGGAGCCATCTGTTATAAAATCACAAAGGTGGAACGAGAACAAAGAGAAGTTCTTGAAGGGGGAACCCAAAGTCTTAGGGGTAAGACATCTTTGGATCTCAGGGGAGAGTGATTTTATAAATATATAAATTATTTAAATAAAAAGCAGACACCCATGCTCTCTTTCAGTAGCTTCATGGTACATCAGCACAACCTGGAGGTAATAGCATTTGATTCAAATGCATCTGTTAAAAATATCAATAAAATATTTTAAATTGAGAGCAGTTTTACTTTTACAGTAAAATTAAGGGGGAGACAGAGGTATATACACTCCCAGTGATGGGAACTCTGAGTTTAGTGCTTTGTGTTCTATTAGTTTATTGATATTTTTAATAATGCAAAATAAATAATAATATCATGTAGTAGTAAATCTTTTCAAATTATTCTATTTTTTAATGTTCATTTGTTTGTTTTTGTTTTGAGGGTAATTTTTTGTTTTGTTTTGTTTTTAGTCTTTTGAGACACTGTTTCTCTGTGTGGCCCTTGTTGTCCTGGAACACAGGCTGTAGACCAGGCTGGCCTTGAATATCACAGGGGTCTGCCTGCCTCTGCCTCCTAAGTTCTGGGATTAAAGGCCTGCACCTGTCCAGCTCAAATTATTCTGTCTCCTGACATTTGTGGCTACTTCTTTTCCGAGGTTTGGTGCATGGTATTCTTAAGGAACTCTGTTTCCTCTACGTTATTGAGTCAGATGGCCTCTTCTCTTGTGTTTCCCACATATCCTATCCCCTGAATGGTTCCTGGGAGTGTTAACCACGTCTCTTCTCAGCTTGGCTAACAAGGAATTGATTTTATTTGTATTTTAAGACAAATGACTTTTGGTTTTGTAAATTTTTGTACATTGATTCCCTGTTTCGAACCCTAGTGATTTTTACTCTAGTTTTATTTTTCCTTTGGATTAAGTTCTGACCTTGTTGGGTGGGTTCCCACAAATCAAAGTGTAGTTGAGTAACTCATTAAATATGTCCTTTTCCATTTTAAAGAGTTAATTAAAATATAACACACTTTCCATTCTCTGTTTCATCCACCAAGCCTCCCAAGCTCTCTCCTTCCTTTCAAATTTTATGAGCAGTGACTTCTTTTTATGTATTATTGTTACATATATACATACATGTGATAATAAATTCATAAGTTTTTTTCAATCTTTCCTTATAGTCCCATTCATCCTTCTCTACATTTCCTCCTCTTCTTTCCTCTCACTCATCTTCATACGTTGCTTTCATTTTCCGTGAGTCTTTTTTTATGGATGGGGGCAGTTATATGTAAATTCCTCCATCATTGGTTCACTGTATTCACATTCCTTCCTCAAACTCCAAGCTCCCAAAGAAGATCACATGCACTCTTCATATTTCCCTCATTCTGCATCTTGCTGATATAATTTCTTCCTAATTTTTGAGTCTTTCTTATGTGATCATGTGACAAAGGACAGCAACAGAGGTAGAGGTGCATCATGGGAATCATCAAAGCATCTCTGGAAAGAACTTCCCAAATTCTCACTAAGACTGAAATTACTGAAATGTGTGTGTGTGTGTGTGTGTGTGTGTGTGTGTGTGTGTGTGTGTGAGAGAGAGAGAGAGAGAGAGAGAGAGAGACAGAGAGAGAGAGAGACAGAGAGAGTGTGTCCAAGGGATGATTTATAAGTTAGTATCTCATCCTTATATGAAGACAATGGACAAAAGAATAATATTTAAAATTTATCCATGAATTATGAAAGGACTTGGTGGAGGTAACTTAGTGGCTTGATAGTACTCAGCATGGGCATCATTTTTTGTGGTGATGATGGTTTTTTTATTTTTGTTTCTAGGTGGTACAAGTTATGATTGCTCTCATAAACCTCAGCTTAGGAGTAATAGTAATGAAAACTATGGGTTTTGGATCACTCATTTCAGTTGCCTTACAAGCCCCAATTTGGGGACCAGTAATGGTGAGTACACGCAGTCTTTTGTAACTGGAGGTAATATCACCCTATTGTGTCTACGCTAACTTTGGGCGAGTTCTTCTCTCAACTCTTTCAAGTAGTCTACATGTTTGAAAACAGCGTATTTAAACCTGATTCAGTATTTCCTTGTTCACATGGCAATTTCCACATGCCATTCATAAAGATAGGTGGACTGTTTATTTAATAAGTCATTTAAGATATATTGTGACAGCATGTAGTCTTATACTCCCACAAGAGTTACTTAAACATTGACACACTGATTTCCTCAGAAGTTCATGGTTAATCAATTCTAGGGTTGGTTAGAAAGAGCAGTATGACTTCCGATCTACCTGTTTTAATGCTCATAAAATTTTTATAAGTATATCCTCAAACCGAGGATGACTGGCTTGCTGTTGTTAACCTGGAGAAATTGAGATCTGCTTTTCTAGCTAGCAAGGGATCACAAAATTCTGACATCATGAAAGAATGAATGAAATAGGGTGTTGCTGGCAAAGAAGACGGGACAAAGCTGAGCAGGCGATTAAGGCATCTGACTAATCAAATCTCAAAAAACGCTTAAGAGAATAGGAGAACTGTAGATACATTTAGTTTCCTTTTTTATTATTAGCAATTCCATTCCTTTACATCTGAAATGATATTCCACTTTCCAGTTACCCTTCCACTAGCCCTCCAGCCCAAATCCGGCCTCCTCACTTTCTGTATGTGTTTCTGCACACACACTCCACTGCTCCAGCATCTCCCTATGATGGGGCATTAAACCTCCATAGGACCAAGGGCCTCTCCTCCCACTGCTGGCAGGCAAGGCCATCCTCTGCTACATATGTAACTGGAGCCATGGATCCCTCCAGGTACACTCCTTGGTTGGTGGTCTAGTTTCTGGGAGCACTGGGTGGTCAGGCCAGCCTATAGTAAAATAACTAATCAAAAATTTGAATGAGAATTTTCTAAGTTAAAAACTTTATAATAAAACTAGAGAGAATTTTTTTTAGAGTTCAGAGTGTCAGTTAGGTATAAAAACCAAACATTTTCTTACCTATATGGTATGAACTTACAAGTAGAGAACAAAATGCATAACCTTGGTTATTTGTTATTTTATAACTTAGAGTCTTATTCAAGCATTGCAAGGCTTCTATTTATTATGAACTGGAGAATGAGAACATTTGGTCATTTGGTAGACCTGGTACTTTAATTTTTCCTTCTTATTTTACCACAGATGTTTAAGATTTGAAGAATCCCACAGACTGCCATATTTTTCAAATTTCATGGTACTTTATATATCAATAATAGTATCAATGGTATTAATAATGATGATGGTGATAATCCCACCAATAATACCACTAATATCTTACGTTGCACTGTAATCTGGGCCATTACTAAATTTTTTATGTAATGTTTCACCTCAATCAGGCACTACTTGTTTTGAGAAATTGCCTTTTCTCTTCACTGTACAAATGAAAAATAAAATGAGACAAAAGAAGGTTAATTTTTTTAGTCCATGAACAAGATTTATCTCATTTATCTCTTCACTGTGGATGTCTGCTTCAATCCTTATTTCTTACCCAATACCATCTTGGAAACCAACTCCCATAGTTCATGATGGAAGATCCAATTCAAGGTTTCAGGCCTGCATGGGGTGAAATCAACTCCCCAGCCTCTCATCTATATCTTAATTTTAGTTTCAATGATGTGGTCCTAGTGAACACTCCATTAACTTTAAATCTTTTTTTGATCAAATTGCATTATATATATGCATGAAAATATCATAATGAAACCCATCACCTTATATAATTAATACATACTAATAAAATATTCAAAAAGAAATACCTATTCTTTTCTTATGACAAATCCAATAAATATTCCATTAGATCTTCTAAACTAAAATTTGGAAAGCAAATCTAGTCATCTGTATATTTAGCTGAACAGTCTAAAAAGGTCAGTTCAATAAATTGAAAGCAGTCATTTCAATTAATTGAAAATAATGGCCAAATCGGCAGGCTCAAATGAACTACATATTCTAGTAATCATCTAATATACAATTTAATTTGTTGATATTATTTTATTTACAGCTTTCAATCTGCATTTTCATCAAGGATAATTTCTTTTCTATTTTAGATGGACTAATTTCTTTAGTTTGGTTGTCATGTTGGCAAAAATCTTGTTATAAGAAAGATATTTAGTTTGTGCTGCTCTTAAAATTTTTGATAACATGAGACTTAAATAGGGTTTTAAAAACCTTAATACGAAGTATGTGAAAGGACCCGATGATTTTAAATTTTAAAAAGTTCTCAGTTTCTTTTCAAGTCTATAAAATATAATCTCAAAATGTCATAAATATTAAGTAAACATCTCCAGAGTAAGAAACTGCAGACAGCTTTGTCAGTGTAATTAGAAAAATGATCATTCCAGTCACAGATCTTTAAGTGGAGAAAGACAGCAAAGAGGGACCATGGCTTATTCCTCCCTACTGGAAGCATAGAGAAAACATTACTACAATTTTGAGACACTTTGATGGCTCCTGCCTGTAATCCTTTCACCCAGGAAGCATAAACAGGAGAGCCACTCTGAACACAAGCCTGGCCTGGTTTATGTAGCAAGCTCTAGGTCAACCAGAACTACATAACAAGACCTTACTCAAACATGCAAAATAAACAAATGAAATAATCTAATAAAAAACCTTGATGTTTCTTCCATTATCTCATTTTACTTTTCCTCTTTGCTCTTGTGAGTATGGGGAAGGTGGGTGACTTAGAAAACTGCTGCTTTCCCAGCAACCAACAGATTGCAAAAAGATCTTTATCAATACTACATCAGATAGAGGGCTAATATCCAATATATAAAAGGGACTCAAGAAGCTAGACTCCAGAGAATCAAATAACCGTATTAAAAATGGGAACTCAGAGCTGAACAAAGAATTCTCAACAGAAGAATATCACATGACGAAGTAGCACCTAAAGAAATGTTCACCATTCTTAGTCATCAGGGAAATGCTAATCAAAACAACCCTGAAATTCCACCTCACACCAGTCAGAATGGCAATGATCAAAAAGTCAGGTGACAGCAGATGCTGGCGAGGATGTGAAAAAAGAGGAACACTCCTCCATTGTTGGTGGGATTACAAGCTGGTACAACTACTCTGGAAATCAGTATGGAGGTTCCTCAGAAAATTGGACATGGTACTACCTGAGGACCCAGCTACACCATTCCTGGGCATATACCCAAAAGATGCTCCAAAATACAACAAATTTAGTTTAAAAATTTAAAAAAAAACTGCTGCTTTTCAGAAATTGGTCAGTTTTCTAGACTCAGTTACTTCAGAAGTAAGGGTCAGTATGCTACAATTTATAACAACTGTTTAAAGATTTTTTAACCTGGATATTTCCCCTCCTGAACAGTTCATTGTCTCCGGATCCCTGTCAATTGCAGCAGGAGTGAAAACGACAAAGAGCCTGGTATGTATTTTAGTTTATTTGGCTATCAAAAGGGAGCAATTTCATCAACTGTGCATTCTGCTAAGATGTAAAGGGGTTGACTCTATCTTCCTAAAGCCATGGCTATGAGTTTAGAAGGACCTGACTTTCAAAAGTGTAGCTGAGCTACTGGTTCATAATAAGTCGGATCATGTTTGATAGATATCATATCAGGGCAGTTGCTGGGAGAAACCTGGTGCTGGTACAGTGAATTCAGGGAGGAAATGTCAGGTGGGGTTTACACAGATGTGCCATGATACCCAAATATTTGCAGTGGCATTAATAAGTGAAGTATTGATTGACATATTAAAATGCCTTCTTCAAATGTATCCAAAATAAAAGGTTTAAAACAAATTTAGAGACCAGAGAGATGGTCAGAAGTTAAGAACACTTGCTGTTCTTACAGAGGACCCAGATTTTTTTCCATGCACCCACATGGTGTCTAACAGACATGCATAACTACAATTCCATGGGATCTCAAGCCCTCATCTGGCTTATGTGGGTACCAGGGCCATGTGCATGCTGAATGTACATATAGGCAGAAAAACCATTTGTAAACAAAAAATAATACATGGCTTAAAAAGACATTTACAATGATATGTCTATCATAAAGCTGATAAGGGCAAAAGCCAAGAGTTCAACCATTATTTCATCCTGTAAAAGCTGCATTTGAATTTCACTTCCTGCAACACATAGACATCAACTTGTGTAGCATGATCAAGGTGACTTTTTGAAACCCAGGCTAAATCCTGTCTGTCTCCTTAGCATCTTTCACCAACTTTGACCACTAACCTGTAGCTCATGTTCTAGATGCAGCAGACATTCACTTTGCTGAGTCGTTTTACTTCTCACAATAAAGTTTATTTAAATGAACCACGTGTACATGATTGTGGGGCTATGTCTACAGCATAGGAGGAAATATGCAAGAGGGACATGGCTATCAGCATCTGCACAAGGGCAGTTAGGCATTTGCAGCACAGTGTGGTGGTAAATGATGGACAAGCTCTCCAGATAACGTGTCAAAGACTTTGAAAATTTTGCTTGTAAATTTGGAGAGCATCTCGTGTCCTTGAGAATCATCTGGAGGATTTAGTCTTAGGAGTAACAGTTATTTTGCTTTTATTTTGGCAAGGGATTGGAAGTTAAGCTACTATAAGAGAAGACACAGTCTAGTTTTGGCAAGAAGATGATGAAATGGTGTATTTCAAATACTGATGGAGTTATATATCCACTGATAACTATTCTCATTCCTTTCTAGGTCATCAGCAGTCTAAGTCTGAACACTATCAGCTCTGTGTTGGCTGCAGCTGCAAGCATAATGGGTGTTGTCAGTGTGGTTTTGAGTACTTATTCTTTCTTATATGGTAGTGATCCAATCACCAGGGTAAGTATTGACTCTGCTGGTAGGATGCCATGGGGGAGGTAAGGGCTCACTGACTCTTGCAGAAGCAACAGTTAACATTCTGATCATAAAATCAAATTTGGAGGTGGTACCTAAAGGGGTTCCTCTCCCCTAAGGAGAAGGGGAGGGGGATGGGAAGAATGTTTTGTAGAGCTGGGACTGGGAAAAGAGGAAGGGGGCTGTGATTGGGATGTAAAACTGAATAAAAAAATTATTGGGAAAAAAGAAAAGAGAGTAGGAAAACAAATCAATTTGGGTTGCTGAAATAATAGTGAAGTAGGATAATATTTTAGAGATCAGGTGAAACCTCATTATTTCTCTTCTGTCTATGACTAAGTACAAAGAAAATCACTGAAGTCGCTACTTCTCCACCATAGGGACCCATGTGTCATGTCTAATCTTCAGTTAGTGCCCCAGAGAGATCCAAAATAAATCCAAGTTCCTAATGGTTGGAGGTGCCAATACTCTAGGGAGAAAAAGATTGTATAGCTTATAATCTTTGCAAAACAGGTTTAAAGGTGTAAGCTATTTATAAGAAAGACCAGATATATTGCATGCTACCTTGAATGCCAAGAATTAGCCACATGGAATTGCCAATGATCAGTCAAGCTATCAAGAAAAAGATAGTTCTTATATCTTATAATAGTGTATTATAAACACATATATATCTGCTACTTATGTTGAAATCTACCTTTGCTTTGTTGTGTCTTAATTGATGTTTTCAGTATGTGTGATTGATATTGCTGGAGAATGGAGTCTTATTATGTAGCCCAAGTTACCCTTGGGTTAAAAACCACCCTCTCTTCTTAATGGTGGGATTATACTTGCGAGCCACAAGCCCTACCCTGCACTCGTTTATGTAAATTAAACTATATGTAATGTAAGATTGCTATCTCTCCTACTTTGCTGTCCTCCACTCATGCCTGTCACAAGGTCTGCACACAGAGACTAAGTGATCTGGTGACACACGAGCAAGGATGAAAACAACCAATGCAAATATTCTCATGGCCACTGAATCAGTATCTGTCGTGTGCCAAGCTCCTGATCAATGGAGTAATGCACAGGAGGGGGACCATCTCTGATCACTGAAAATATTCAAATCTGCCAACTTTAGATCAAACCAGGTCAAGGCAGGATAATTCACAACAAATGTGCCACCATTGGCCTTCCATTTTCATCCTGTGGCTTGGGGAAGATCCAGACAAAGCCAAATGCTTTGTACGCTAAGGAGTGTGGTGCACAACCCTCCAGTGATTTACCACAGTTGTGACAATCACTACCAAAATAGTGCATAATCCAAATATATCTTATTACATGATGACGGAAGTTCAAAATGAGTCTCACTGTATAAAATCAACTGTTGGCAGGGCTGTTGTCTTTCTGTGAGTAGGGAAAATCAACATCCTTGGCTTTTGTGTTTCTGCCTTCTGTCCACATTTCTTGGCTCCTCATTCTGCCTTCTATTTTCTAGGCAGACATTGAAGCATTCCCAGGCTCTTAGACTAGAATTCTTCAGATTTTACTTCTATGAGTAAAGATGTCATAATAACTTGGACAGCCATCCCAGACCAGGATAGTCTTCCTATAAGTGAGAAAATTAGTGACAATCAGGAGACCAAGAACTTGTCTTAGTTTTGGGTTATATCAAAAGCTTCATTTCCAAACACCTGGACAGGCCCTTCCCTCTTTTGGCATAGTAGTTGGAGTAGGAGGACATATTTCAAACTTGTAATCTCTATTCCTCACATTCCTTGGTATGAATCTGGTTTTAGGCTTTGGATGTTTTGATGCTAATTTTAAATATACTAGAATTCTGCATTGCTGTGTCCATCTCTGCATTTGGATGTAAAGCTTCCTGTTGTAACTCTAGTGAGGTGAGTATCAGTCTTTGTTGGGTGATGCTTAGTAGGTCTCTATTGCTCTGTAATCAGTCACACAAATCTATCATCCATCATGATCCAGTAGGCTTCATCCCAGGGATGAAGGGTTGGTTTAATATATGAAAATCCACCAATGTAATCCACTATATAAACAAACTCAAAGGTAAGAACCACATGATCATTAGGTACTGAGAAAGCATTTGACAAAATTCAACACCCCTTCATGATAAAAGTCCTGGAAATATCAGGAATTCAAGGCCCATATCTAAGCACAGTAAAAGCAATATACAGCAAACCCGTAGCTAACATCAAACTAAATGAAGAGAAACTTGAAACAATTCCACTAAAATCAAGGATTAGACAAGGCTGCCCAGTGTCTCCCTACTTATTCAATATAGTACTCAAAGTCCAAGCCAGAACAATCAGACAGTGAAAGGAGGTCAAAGGGATACAAATTGGAAGAGAAGAAATCAAAATATTCCTATTTGCAGATGATATGATAGTGTACTTAAGTGACCACAAAAGTTCCACCAGAGAACTACTTAGCCTCATAAACAACTTAAGCAAAGTGACTGCATCTAAAATTAGCTCAAACAAATCAGTAGCCTTCCTCTACTCAAAGAATAAACAGGCTGAGAAGGAAATTAGGGAAATGACACCTTTCACAATAGTTCGAGATAGCAGAGAATAGCCTCGTTGGGGCACCAGTGGAAGGGGAAGCCCTTGGTCCTCCCAGTGCAGGGGAATGGGGAGGGCAGTAAGGGGGGTGTATGGGGGGGAATACCCGCATGAGTTATGGGGAGGGGATGGGGGCTTATGGACAGGAAAGTGGGAAAGGAAATAACATTTGAAATGTAAGTAAAGAAATATATCTAATTAAAAAAAAACTTTGTCATGTCCACTGCTCTGTCTTAAAAGGTTTTTTTGTGCAGAAAAGCTGAGGTTCCTTCTGGATTTCCTAGTTTCATTAATAACAGAGTTTAAAGCAAGACTAGGAAGGAAGGGCAAGGACACTTTTAGGAAAGTTTGAAAGAGGTAAACCAAAACAAACAGAACAAAACTGGACAGACAGCTGAAAATCCCTTCATTCTCCAGGCACAAGGAAGATAGAAAGACTTCAAAGACCAGAAAGTCTGGGAAAACATATTTAGAAGTGCCAAGCCACCCCTCTGTGTTCAGAGGTCACCCACTTCCAGACACTAGTGTTCCACAGCTATGCATTGTACCAGGGACTCCTGTTAGAAATAGCAACAGTTTATCAAGGAAATAAAAGCGTACCTAAGAATGGAAGTGGACTGCTTAGGCATAGAAAGAGCCTAAGGAGCATCCGGCCTCAGAATGAAGCACATTTTTAGGACCATTACAGACTCAGTCATTTTGTTTGTATGGGGGACTCACTGCCCCACAACCCCACTCAATGTGCTGTCTTCTTTACCTTCCCAGGTAAAGAAGAGCTTAGAGTCTTCTTTTGTGTACTGGTTTCTTTTACATTGTATATGCCCTACTTGCATATGGTGTCTTTTAATCAAATCCAGCTCTATTCCCTCTACTCCAATTCTTTTTTTCTAGTCCCTATTCTCCTGTCTAAATGGTGTTCCTCAGAAACTTTCATTTTTTTGCACACATGGCCACTGTCTCAACTCAAGGACTGCTGCAGATGCTCTTGAACAAGGACGAGGAAGAAAGTCTCATAGACATAAGAAAGTGACATATATAGGAGGAGAAAAAACTGTATTAGGAGAAAAATAACCAGGAAATAGACACTGAATACGTTATGCCAGATAAGCTGCTTCAGAGCTCATATAGGAAGCTAGTGTAACGCAGCAACTGCTCCCTGGGGCTGAGGAATGCTGTCCCTGTTGCCCTCTTGTGTGTTAACCCACAAAAGCAGTGACCTAGGCACATGCACATCTTAAGTATGTACATCTTCTTCATTCTACTGCTGCCTTATGGCCCTTGATTGAGAAAGACAGAATATATTTCCATGTGTCATGATGCTTCTGCCATTCTGGGTCCCTGACAATTGTGCAGAACTTCATTCAAGGCCACCATGTTAAGTTGTATGTGCTGTGTCAGCAGGAGCGGACTAATTTGGAAGAATGCCACTGTCATTCTCTGTGACACTTTGGTTCAAGAAAATCATTCACACAGAAGACTGATGCTCCAAGATGCAGCTGCAGATACCAACTACTCAGTTGCCACAGAAAGAGTGTCTCAGGTTTGCAGCACCTCATGATCCAAAAAGTGACCCAGATACCACTCAATGTGATGTTTGATTTAACTTAGTAGCCACAGTATAGATATTAGTAACAGTGACTCCACAGGGTAAGGAAATGGAAGTGCTGGCTATACTGGGTGACTCAATAACATTTTGATTCATTTCACAGGTTCTTGTAGTGCTACCATCAAATCCTCCTGTGACAGTGATGGCGCCCTCCATGCCACTTCAACCATTGCTACCACCAGAGTGCCAAGGAAAAAATGTTCCAGAAAATGTATACCCAGGAGAAATAGTCTAATTTTGATGTGTGTGTGTATGTGTGTGTGTGTGTGTGTGTGTGTGTGTGTGTGTGTGTGTGCATGTGTGTGTGTATGCGTTTCTCTAGGAAATTAACACTTCATTGTACTGAATTTTGGAGGAATATCAGACATGGTATAAACATGAAAGTCAAACATTATTATGTCAACAAAACTTTAACATCCTCTATTCATTGTAGGTACAAGGGGCAATGCATTGGCAAAGAAGTTTTGAAAGCAAAACTGAAAAAACAAAGACCTGTGTTAGTCAAATGAGATACCTTTGCAAAGAATAAAGACTGGAGTTTACTTTTTGGGGGGCTTTTTCTACATAAGTAGTTTTAGCTGCTTATGATCGTGTATAAACACATAAAGTATGTAAGACAACAGATATATTAAATTACTAATGATAGCAACCAATTTTAGTCTTTATGTACATATTCATCATATAATAACATAGTGTATACTTTAATTGATTTGGTGAAAAATTATAGTAAAAAGAAGTGACTGAAATCAGAATACCTGATCCTTAAATACACACACACAAACAACATTCACATATAAACACATCTATATACACGTGGAAGTCTCTCCTAAAGGCATCTCTCTGTATACATACATATGGAGAGAGAGAGGAGAGAGAATGCATACACATATGTGTATATATTACATATGACCTAAAAATCACTTATCACTGTGGTTTGAAGCTGTAATCTCATCTACAGGTTCATGTCTCTGGACGCTCGGTTCCAAGGAGAGTCATGCTCTTTTGAGAGATTACTGAATCTTTCAGATAAGAGGCCTAACTTGGGAAACTAAGTCACTAAAGGTTGGCTTTGAAGGTTACACTGCCTTGCAGTTGAATGTTCACATTACCTTTCTGGTTAAAAGCAATATCCAAAGACTCTGCTATCAGCCTAAATTACCCAAAGAGAAATCATTGTCAGTAGATTCTTAAATAATTTGATTATACGTATTGTCAATGTTAATTATTCATTGTAGAATAAATCTAGAGCTTGCATTAATTTGGCATAGCATGGTTTAAATTATTTGCATAATCCGAAGCTTCAGGTATTGATGTGATCAAGGAACCAAAAACTTACCAATATCATCCTGCTATTTCCTTAGATTTAAGTTATTACCTTAAATTATCTTTTACTATAGCTATATCAAGACAGTTCTCAGAAATGAAATGTTAAAAACATAACAAATGGGATTGAAGAGATGGCTCAGCAGTTCAGAGTACTTGTTGCTCTTGGACAGGACCTGGTTTCAGTTCCCAGCACCCACATTGTAACTCACATTCCTAACTCAGATTCCAGGGGATCAAATGCCCTCTTCTGACAGGCACAGGCCAACAAGTTTTGTACACATCATAGGAAAAAGACATAAACTGCAATAAATACATATAAAAACATAAAGAATACATAAGATAAATGCAAAACAATTTGCTCAAGATGAATACCAATAAGAAAATGATTGATCTGAAGCTGTTTCAAATAAAACAAAAACCAAACCAAACCAAGAAACATTTTTCTTCATTGGGGTTACTGAAATACCTATCCATAGAGTGAGACAAGCCCACAGAAGTGCTTCCTGTTGGTATTGGGTCACACTCATGAAGATTGTAATAATTCATTCAGTTCTTGGTTTCCTTCCGTGTGGTCCATTCTTTGTACTTTGTGTTCTGTTGTTTCCTTGTTCTCATGATAGGAAGTGAGTCTCAGCTATGGATGGGATTCCCAGTCAGGTAATGAAAGTACTTAAGCTAGGTTCTCAACCCTTTGTTCTCTGAATCTGGTCACAGCACACAGCAGTGGCCAGGCTGTAACCACAGCTGCATCTTTTCTATTGCCCAATAAACCACAGACATTATCAGCAAGACTAATGTTATTATGAAATAATACAGTTTTTTCTTCTCCATTTGAAGCATTTGGGATTTTTCTTCTTTCCTTATCAAGAGGATAGAATAGTAGAAACAGTAAGCAGAGGAAAAAGAAAGAGAAGCTTTTTTTTTTTTATTAACTTGAGTATTTCTTTTTTTTTTTTTTTTTTTTTTTGTTCTTTTTTTCGGAGCTGGGGACCGAACCCAGGGGCTTGCGCTTCCTAGGTAAGCGCTCTACCACTGAGCTAAATCCCCAGCCCCAACTTGAGTATTTCTTATATTCATTTCCAGTGTTATTCCCTTTCCCGGTTTCTGGGCAAACATCCCCCTCCCCCCTCCCCTTCCTTATGGGTGTTCCCCTCCCCATCCTCCCCCCATTGCCGCCCTTCCCCCAACAATCACGTTCACTGGGCGTTCAGTCTTAGCAGGACCCAGGGCTTCCCCTTCCACTGGTGCTCTTACTAGGATATTCATTGCTACCTATGAGGTCAGAGTCCAGGGTCAGTCCATGTATAGTCTTTAGGTAGTGGCTTAGTCCCTGGAAGCTCTGGTTGCTTGGCATTGTTGTACATATGGGGTCTCCAGCCCCTTCAAGCTTTTCCAGTTCTTTCTCTGATTCCTTCAACGGGGGTCGTATTCTCAGTTCAGTGGTTTGCTGCTGGCATTCGCCTCTGTATTTGCTGTATTCTGGCTGTGTCTCTCAGGAGCGATCTACATCCGGCTCCTGTCACCTGCACTTCTTTGCTTCATCCATCTTGTCTAATTGGGTGGCTGTATATGTATGGGCCACATGTGGGTCAGGCTCTGAATGGGTGTTCCTTCAGTCTCTGTTTTAATCTTTGCCTCCCTATTCCCTGCCAAGGGTATTCTTGTTCCCCTTTTAAAGAAGGAGTGAAGCATTCACATTTTGATCATCCATCTTGAGTTTCATTTGTTCTAGGCATCTAGGGTAATTCAAGCATTTGGGCTAATAGCCACTTATCAATGAGTGCATACCATGTGTGTCTTTCTGTGATTGGGTTACCTCACTCAGGATGATATTTTCCAGTTCCAACCATTTGCCTACGAATTTCATAAAGTCATTGTTTTTGATAGCTGAGTAATATTCCATTGTGTAGATGTACCACATTTTCTGTATCCATTCCTCTGTTGAAGGGCATCTGGGTTCTTTCCAGCTTCTGGCTATTATAAATAAGGCTGCGATGAACATAGTGGAGCACGTGTCTTTTTTATATGTTGGGGCATCTTTTGGGTATATGCCCAAGAGAGGTATAGCTGGATACTCAGGCAGTTCAATGTCCAATTTTCTGAGGAACCTCCAGACTGATTTCCAGAATGGTTGTATCCGTCTGCAACCCCACCAACAATGGAGGAGTGTTCCTCTGAGAAGCATTTTTCCTACAGCTGCAAAGTTGCATTTCCTAAAACCGTAAAGAATTTATTCAATTTTCTTATCCTCTCTGCACTCTTACTCTGGAAGCACGTTTGAGGGAAACATAATTCTGATCATTTCTCTAGAGGACAATATGCTTAGCCCATAGCAAGGCAGGCTAGAAGACTGTTTCGGTCTCATGTGACACAGAAATATGATAGGAGATAACACAGCGTTTATATCTTGTTGGAACCAGCTGTCTCCCTACAGGGGTGACTGTGGTTCTACAGTGGACAGGAATCACTGTGGATGCTGAATTCTAGAGGATAAACAGTGGGCTGGTTTAATTGGGAAATTTCACACATAAGCCAGAGAAGATACAACTCAAAATTTTTTTCTGAGTAGTTCCAGAATCTACTCCTGTTTTTTTGTTTTGTGTCACAATCTTACACTCATCCTTTCTAAAAAGTCATGGAAATATAAGTGAGATTTTATTGAATGTAAACCACAACACACACAAAACTAAAACAAAATAAAAAGGAGGAAGTATACCAAGGATTTAACCAAATTTAGATAATCTGGTAATATTTGGCTCTTGGTTCTTTTTTGAATCCTAAATAGCTATAGTCATACATGAAATATGGCCATATGGCCAATATTCTCTCTCTCTCTCTCTCTCTCTCTCTCTCTCTGTCCCTCTCTCTCTCTCTCTCTCTCTCTCTCTCTCTCTCTCTCTCTCTCTCTCTCTCTCTGGGTCTGTCTGTCTGTCTCTCCTGTAGATAAATATCTGCCAAAAGTTGGTAGAGATCACCATGTATGCCTAGAATCTCAGTACAAGGCCAGGCTCTGTTACACAGTGAGTTAAAGTCCAGCCTGGTCTACACCTCATACTATATCAAAGGACCAAAGAAGGAATTGGTTCAAACTGTTGATACCTTAAAGGACAATTAAATAAACAGCAGTTTGATATATTGATTGCTTGATAAAAGTTTAATAAAAGTGAATGAATAACATTGTGGGGGAAGGAAGTGGTAATGTAGAACTCTGGATGATGGAAGACTAGTAGAGATAGGTTAAAACTAGTTTTAGACTTTTGTTCTGAGATAGTTGTAAGAGTGGCCTTCATTAAATGAAGAGGGTTAAGACACTAGACTTATTTTAAGATAGAATTAAGGCAGTTAAATTCCACATGCCTATACATAGAAAAGGAAAGTAAGGATCAAAACTAGAAAGCCTTAGAATTAGTCAGAAAAGCGTATTATATTAGGCATCAGATGCCTATATTAGAGAAAAGTTACTGTACATGTTGGCTTGGGAAAGAGAAGAGAAAATGGTAACTCTAAATGAATGCAAATTATGAAGAGGCATTTCCCAGAATGTGGGCAGAAGACCAGAACGTGTGCAATGGTGGTGAGAGATTAAAAACGAAGGTCCTAGAAGACTAATCATAGTGTATTGTTAATTAATCTTTTATCTTCATGTTAAGGAGCTGGGCTCAGACTCTGGAGACCACTGAGAATGTTAGGGCAGTATGGAACTAAGCTCAAACTGGGAGAGCAGCTTTTTGCTCAGACTGCTGAAGTCTCCTTTCCAAATAAAGCTTAAAATTCCTAGTTTTGGAGAAGAGGAGGGATTGATCCTGAGACTATGGGCAGGGAAGGTATAGGGTAACTTGACAAAAACACCACTATGATGTCCACTGTGTAGGACTTTGTGATAGTCGTCTTACATGCATTGTCTTGTGTACCTATTCAATGTCTTTACATACACTCAAATTGTGTCAAACAAAGAACAGACTGGTGAGGGGATGTCAGGTAGACAGATTTACTAGCAAATTTAACTAATTTACTAGCAAATTCTCCTGTAGACAAAAGTGGGCATGCTTGTCCTCAAGAGGCTACTCTTCACCATGGTAAAAGCTCAGGAGAGCAGCTGCACCTCACTAATTCAATAGGTTCTGGGACAGTGGTGAGGGCACAGGGCATGATAGGAAAAGAACGGGGACAGGCTTCCTGGGAAAGGAGTAGAAACAGCAGATTTTTTTTTTTTACTTATCCACTTTACATCATTCTCACTGCCCTCCTCAGTCACTCCCCCTCCACAACCCTTCCTCCTTCTCCTCTCCCCTTCTCTTCTGAGTGGGTGGGGCCACTTTGCCTATTCTCTGACCCTGGCACTTTAACTCTCTGTGAGGCTTCCTCATCCACTGAGGCCACAAAAGTCAACCCAGCTAAAAGAACATATCTCAGGTACAGGCAACAGCTTTTAGCTTGGCCCTTGCTTTAGAAATTCAGGATGGACTTTGAAGAGAAGTCTGTCTTCTCCAGAATTGAAGAAGGCCTTTCTCTTTGTGCTCTTCTGGCCTTGAGGACAAAATAACTCCCAGATGATAAAACAACGTGTCTTAGCTGCGTTTTAAGCAGAAGAGTTCATGCAGGAACTGTAGAATTCACAACTGTAAAGGACAGAAAGTCGTTGTGCACACTGATGAGCATTGGAGAAGCCAGGATAGTGAAACAGGAGGCCTACATCCTCACTCTAATGGATGAGTACCTGTTCTTCAGGGAATGCCAGGAGTGATGTAGGTTTACAACCTGGTATCCTTTGTTCTTTGATGAGACAGGCTCTGCTCACAGCTCCTAAAATTTGTTTTTACTTCTCCTCCCAGACCACTTTTAGACCATAATACCCACCCTCATCAGTGATACTACTTGTGCTTTACATAGCCTAAGGGATGTCTATGCTATCTTAGGGCCAGGCCAATGCTGACACCCACAGGCATTGTGTTTACTTCAGTCAAACTCCCTAGAGCCTAAATCTTGGGCAGTATCTCTGATCAACAGTATTCATTCTTGTGAAAATTAGCCTCGTGTACTTTGTAAAGGCTCTCAATGTAACATTAAATTGTGAGCTTCAGACTGAATTCATTGCTTCGTGAGTTCCCTTTTTCCAAAATTGTGCTGTGCTTAAATATGGCTAAAGGGCCAGAAACTAGAAAACTTGGTCCAGTGTCAGTTACAAAAAAATGGGGCTGAGCTGAGTTTCAGTCTCATCCCTTCCTGAATCACGTTGTTGTTGTTTTGTTTTGTTTTTTCCTGCCTGCTACGAAGCCTGCAGGGAATCATCACACTACAACCCTCTGATGTGACAGTGTCTCACACTGGCTCTGTAGGTTCCTACTGGCTGACTCCTAGGGAAGAAGGAAGGAAGTTTACAGAGTGTGGCTGTCCAGTTGCTGCAGCTGGCTCTGGTTCCCCTGTGAAATTAATTATGTCAAAGTCAGCTTCTGGACAGTGCCTACCCAAGGTCCTGAAAACCACAGGGGCACCTGTCTTCACAACAGTATCCCAGTGTAGGATGGTGGAAGTCATTCCCTGTGTGTTGAAAGTTCTCCATTCGTTCCTCTCTTGATCTATTCATTTTCTAGAAATGTCCAGTAATTCCCTAGACACATCAGTAACTAATGGACAACAGTCCAGATTACCTAGAGCCCATTAGCAGGACAGAGCCTGTAAGCACACATCCACTGTTAGAGAAGTCCAATGGTCTAGAAGTTTCGGAGAGATGAGGAAGGATCTAAAGTGAGTAGCAATTAACCATTAAGTTCTGCAATACTGGGTACGAGATTTTTTTTTTTCAGAAGCTGAGGAATTACTAAAAAAATATGAATAACAAAGTACCAAGAATACTGTAAAATGTTCAGTTGTTACAATTGATTATATATTACTGTGTGTTCAGTTGTATATTAGCCTATAATAAATTAACATATTAAAGCCCAAAGTCATGATACTTTATTATATATTGTGAAATGTTTTATTCATCAATATTGCTACAACTTGTAATAGTTGTATTAATCATTAATAATCAGGACAGTTTTTTAAATACTACTTAGAAGGAAGACAGGCCTTTCAGAGAAACTTCCTCTCATCTCAATGGGGTTTCCCAGCTTGTTGCTGTTTTCTGTTTAACAAGTAAATAACTGAAGTTCAAGAAAGCAAACTTGGGCATTATGTGGAGCTGGTGGGTGTTGGAACTTACTACCCCCTCCCTCCCTCCCTCAGCACTGGTCCTATTAGTGATCTTTCAGATGTTACTGGGAGTTTCTGACATAAGTGCAGTCATAGTCATAGTCACATGTCCACAGACTGAAAACACCACTTCCTGTGCAGTGAGCACAGAAGGAAGAGCTGGGGACAGTTAGAAGTTCACAAGCAGGAAACAAAGATCAGACTGAGAGAACCCAGAGTTAAACTGTTAGGGTTCCTGAAAACTCAGCTGGAAGTGACTGGGTGACAAGACACACAAATTCAGGTAGGCAACCCTGAAGAGGCTTCCCTTTGTATATCTCATTATGTTTCTGGTACTGAGTTATAAGAGCTTGCTGATGCTCATGAAAGCAATGGAGACACTGGGGCACCTCAGAACTAAATGGGCAAAGGGACAGGGCATCTGACTTACCTGTCCTGGCTGTTTCTAGCTGCATGATCTTCGTGATCACTGACATAAGGAGCAGAGCTCTCAGGTCATTCACTGATTGGGAAGCATAAAGGCTGAGAATAGAACAAAGAACAGAAGGGAGCCAAGCTGAGCTCAGGAACCCATTCCCCAGGGAACATGGTCCTTCCATATTTAGAAACATGAGTGCCAAGATCCTGAGAAAACTTGAACCACAGCTTAGGAATCCAGGACTTCTCACACTGCTGTATTCAGCTGCTTCTCCACACTGAAAAGACTTAGACAAAGGCTGCTGCTGGCAGGTGGGAAAATATGGAGAACAACCAGAGTCAGAGACAGCTGGGGTCCCACACCCAAATGTGTGTAACCAATGGGGCAATAATGAGAACTTTGTCTATTTAACATTTATTCGATGTTGCTGTACAATGCATGAATTACTTCCCCGTGCACATCTAAATTTGATTCTGAATTTGTTACTGATTATGATTTGATTAGTTAACATAAAAGATTTGTTTGAGGAATAAAAACAGTAGATTATGTCTACTAAAATAAGATAAAATGTGAAAATTGGCACTATTAGGCAAACAAAGCAGACAAATGGGGTTACATATTTTGAGTGGTATGTAGCATGGATTGGAACGTACTGAAGCTGATTTGCAGCACCTCGTGGGTAGCACAGTAACTGGATGGTGGAAGTCATTGAAGAAAGACAACGCGCTTCTTCTAGGTGAGATTGGGTAGAGCCAGAGCTACATTTACAAATTTCTTGTGATCATTTGGGCATGGACACAGGAACTTACAGGAATTCCCTTCCTATGAGGTGTTTATTATCTAAAGTCATTGGGGTGTGTTTAACGTTCTGAGGGAAGAACACATAATTCCTAAAGGTCGTGGTTTTACATTTCCCTGGACCACCAGGTTCTCCTTCCAAAGGTCAAGTCAGGATGCCTAAAGGTTCACAGTCTGGGAAGTGGGGGCAGAACCAGGAAGTATAGTTTGTTTTGTTTGTTAGCATTTAATATTCAAAGTCCAAGCACTTAATGACTTACTGAAAATTCATGGGATGTTTTCCGATCATGACCGTCCTCCCATCTCTTAGATCCTCTCCACGCATCCAACTTTTCTCAGCCAAATAGGCAAAAACCCAAACAAAAAGAGAATAAAAAATAAATCAACAAGCCAAGCAGACCTGAAAACAAACGAAAACAAACCAATCCAATTGGCACAATGTATCATAAGAGCTGAGTCCATTTTCTCTTCCAGCCCAGGGAACTCCATCATGATTCCACAAGTAGTGACTAATGAGACCATCACACTGATTTCACCAAATGGAACCAACTTTCCCCAAACAGACAAACTCCAGCCTACCGTGAAGAGGCAAGTCAGCCTGAAGAAACATCTAAAGGCAGAGATCAAAGTGATGGCGGTAAATCCCCCTCAGAACACCATGAAGTTGGAGGAGGGCAGAGAGTGAGGGTTTATATACTAGAAACAGAGATAGATTTATGGGGTGGGAGGCCTTCAGTTTTGACAGAGTGGTCACTGTGTGACCTGTACACTGGTGGACACCTCTTGGCAACCTTCTCACATCACTAAAACCTTCTAAAATTGGCAAATATTTCCCTTTATTGCAAGGAACTTGGACTGCATGCACTCCAATGACCTTATTCTAGGAGTCATTGAGATTTTGTTGTTTACTTATTTTTTTGTTTTTTTCTTTTTTAAAGAGTAATTACTAATTATTTATGAAAATATTTGTAGCTACATTCTAGGAGCTCTCTGAGTATAGCACACCCTTCTGCAACTTAATGAAAAGAGATGATACAAAAACCCATGGCTTTTCTACTCTGTGCTCATCCTAGCCTCACTAATGGGACTTTTTTTTGTGTAAGGGAGAAGAAAAAGTTTGCTCTGACAAAGGATGTAGTGGGTTTTCAGTGTTGTTTATACTAACATTATCTGCTTGAGCCAGATTTTAATGGAACTGATGGCCTTGTTTGGGCATACATACATTCTACTGGATTGCTTTGAAGTATATGTAACCAAAAGTATATAAAACTGCTTAATCAAAATTACGAGTGCTGTGAGTCTATGAGGAGAAAGAGGGTGTCAGGAAGACAAAAATTTCCGGTTAATATAGAGGCAAGGGATTCTCATAATGAAAAATTGGACTGAAATTTTGTGGGCTCTGCATGATGTGTGGAGGGTTTTCACATTCTAGTGCTCCGAGAGGGCTTTCAGATGCCTCTTTGTCCCACAAGAGGGCACAGGAAACTTGTTATCCATGCACTCATAAGAAATGTTTATTTGAACTAGATAGAAAACTCTTCAGGATGACATACGTGCTGCCCTTCTACACTAAGACCTTCTCTGATGACAGACAGGAGAACAATGTCTACCATTGTCAAACTCCTGCCAGCCAAGAGACACCAGGATGGGTCATGAACATGCAATGGGTTCAAGGACAGAAGTGCCTAAATGTGACCCAAGGCTCTGGTAGAACCACATTCCTACCCGAATGAACTTTCCTCTCTCAATGGGGAACTTATACACTGTCTGTGTGCTCACTGGGATGTTGTAGAAGATGGCAAAACATGGAAACCATGGGAAAAGTGGAGAGGTTCTTGTCATTGCTGGTTTAATTCTCCTTCTTGCTTCTTCCTTTTTCAACAGGCAATCCAGATCATGAGTGCTGTGATGGTGTTGGGTCTGGGAATCATTTTGGCATCTGTTCCTCCTGTCCTACATTTTACCTCAGTGTTTTCTGTCCTGTTAAAATCTGGATACCCATTTATAGGACCTTTGTTTGTAAGTAGACTTCTGTGGGGATTAAGATGGGGAGGACAGAGAATGGAGTTGTCCCTAGCTACATTTCTGTCTAACTGTGAAAAATAGGTCAGTGGTAGACCTTGTTCTCCTGTCTGTCATTAGAGAAGGTCTTAGTGTAGAAGGGCAGCACTTATGTCATCCTGAAGATTTTTCCATCTAGTTAAAATAAACATTTTTTATGAATGTCACATTTTCATGACATCTTTTGAACTATGATGAGTTTGGTGGCCTTGGGTATTGAGAAAAGTCTATGAAGAAGGATCCAAATGATCTAGAGCTTTCTGTATAGTGAAAAGTCATCCTGTGGGCCACCCTGCAGGAAGGAACATTTCCATTTTTTGAATCTGGCCTTGTTGCAGGCACTCATGGAGATAGACTGGATATTCCCCTGAGGCTGATCCATGTCTGCAGTCAGGAGATCACGAAGGTCTTTTTCTCAGAGGGTAGCTTTCCTCTAGACCGATGTGGATGAGTCTTACTCAGAAGGGAGGTTTTCTGTCACTGGGGCTTCCTATCTACTTCCTGCAGCTCAGTAACAGTTTTTTCCCTTTCTATATTTCTTCCTTTGATTCATCCACAGCTCAATCATTATTAATAGAACAGAAAGAAGTGACACCACTTGTATCTCCAGAGTGTCCACTAGATATCCTTATTTGGACCTTTTCAGACTCCCCTTGTCATTGGCGATTTTGATTGTTTCTGAGTTATGCTGGCCTAGATTTTTGTAAATATTTCTAAGTTTGAGTTTAGAGTGCTGACTGTGTAGGTGATTATGACAGCAGAGGCTTGCCATACGGTAGGTACCATGAAAGGTGCATATTATTTCAAACATTTCACTGCTCACTTAACCCTGATCATGGGGCTGATGTGATGTCTAGGTCAGTGTTGTAACTTTATTTTTCTTTCCTCACCTTTGTTTGCTCTTAACACAAAGCATCTCTTGCATAAGAAGAAACACTCAGTTGTTTTTTTTTTCTTTTAACTTTATCAAGACTCTATTTCCAAAACTATGAGCATAGATCAGCAACAGAACACATACATGGACTTCACTGACCCTGAGTTCAATCCCTAGCATCGCAGAGATGAAGACCCAGTATTTATTTATATGGACAGGCTGCTTGACTTTGGAGAATTGAAATCACAAATATTCAACTTTAAAAATTTCCTAAACTGTTTGTTGTTTAGCTTTACTTAATTTATTGAGTGATAGAAAAAAAAATCTATCATGATAAAATCATGATTTAAAAAGTCACAACTAAAGGCTTCTGGGAATGCAACCTTATGGTTTCTTTTGTTCTCATGTATCTTGATCTCTAGAACCAGTTACTTAAAGTCCTGTTTCTTTTCTGTGTTTGTTAATATCATCCCATATTTCCTTAAAAATCAAAACAACAACAACAACAAAAGAAACCTAGTGCAGATCGCTCTCAAACTATTACCAAAATCTGAAGCAGGTACTCTTCTAAACTCATTTTTTTGAATGCCAGCATTATCTTGATGCAAAGATAATATTGAAATGGCATCCAGGAGCATGACAAGAAGTGCAAAGTATAGGCCAACATCTTAGAGAATGCAGCTCCCAAATTCCTCTCTAAAATTGTAGCATGCTGAAAATTGCACATTAACAATTACTTCAGCATGTTCAAGTGAGATTTACTGAAGGACATTTGCATGGTTTTTATGTGCAAATCAAAATGCCATAACTTTATTGATGAAAGGAGGGACAACAAGTTAAGCCCTCCATTATTACTTTCCACTTTCTCTCCTTATGCATCAATGCCTTAGACTCTGAAGTCATCTAAATCCATATTTTCCTTTCTATGTAATAAAACATTTTTTGCTATCTCTTAAAGATTTGACGAATTTTAATGAGATAGATTTCTGCACTTATCTACCTTTTCTTGGGTTTTTGAATAATACACGGACAAAGAGACACCCCTATGAGCCTAGGCTTGTGTGTCATTGGTCATTTGGCCCATGAAAGTTTGTCATAAACACCAGAGTAACACCATAATTACTTTGTACATAGAAATTGACCTGACAATGTTTTCTTCTTGTCTGAACAGTTTATTATCTCTGGAATTTTGTCCATCATTACAGAGAGAAAGTCAACAAATCCTTTGGTGAGTACAAGTGATATAACACAGAACTAATGAGCATGAAACCCAGAGAGGAAACTTCAGGACCAGGCTTTTCCTGTTGAAAGTTACAAGCTAAGCTCTACAGTGATTACTTGTTAATTTGTGAGCTGTTTCTGGGTTCCCCATATTCCTATATGGAGCACAATCTTTCTATCATGGTAAGCAAAATCATAGTGTACCTGATCTCTGAGAACAGTGCCAAGGAATCCCATGTATAAAATTCTGCTTTCTTACAATGCCATTGCGTAGGCAGCAGGCAATGATGGTGAATCTTGGTCATCAACTTGACTGGATAGAGAAGCACCTAAGAGACTAATAAAGCATCCATCTGGGGGTGTTCTAGCTCCAAAATGTGATGGTTCCATTCTCTAAGATAAAGACCCAGATGAAGTAAAAGGGAGAAATTGAACTGTGATTAGAAGAGATCTCCTCTCACTAGGCTTCCTGACCAGCATGTGAGCTGTTCTGCTCTGCCGACCGAGTTCCACATTAGTCACCTGAGACTCTGAAGCTGAGCCAAACATATTTTTGTCCTGAGTTGTTCATATGCGGCATTTTTTCATGGCAACGAAAAGCCTAGCAACACAAAAGTTTTCAAATTTTACTCTTCAGTACTGAAGTTAATGTCCTTATTTTCAAAGAGTTATATTTGTCATGCATATATAGTTCAATGTCATCACTTAAAATCCATAAGAATCCCTAGAGAAAATGTTCAAGTGACAAAAATATTTTTTATATCTTCATAAAGGAAATCTTTTCACTGGAACTGAAAATACAATTTGAACTGAGAAGCAGAATGTTGGAACTCTAAAAGTCTTCATAGTTACTTGTTTTAGCTAAGAATTCAGCTTTTCCTAATTGAACTTCTTCAAGGAAAAATCTAGTCCTGGGAAGAAGAAACCTGGACTATAGGAAGAAATTTTTGAATGATATAAAGATTAGCCTAGTGATCAGCCATTGAATGTTCCTCAAGAAGTTGATTAAGGAAGTCATGGGAGAGAATGACATGTAATGCAATAGCTTAGGGATTTAGTTAGGAAGATCTGACGATACCAGTCTCCCAAATGTACAGAATAAAAATTACTTTTCTGTTGCTCTGGTAAAATACCATGACTAAAATCAACTGAGAATATAGGTAGTATTTAAGTAGACTGAGGCTTATGAAAGATGCTTAACCAATGCTGAAGAATGTTCTTTTCATTCAGTGAATGCAGACTAAAGAAGAATGTCAGTTAGTATAAACCTAGTATATTCCAAGAACATACATATTGGTCAAGGTGTCCAAGAGTTTGATTTAAGTCACTATTTGTGAAGGGAAGCTCCTAAAAGCACCAAGTTCTGAGTGATTTATACAATCTCTCTAAAACATGTGACCTGAAATTAAATCCTACTTCAGGGCCATACAGTTGGATTTGCCTTAGAATACCTACATGTAACTGTAGCTTTCAGACTGATCTTAGTTCAATTTTCATTTTGTATACATTGAAAAAGAAAAAAAGGCACTATCAAGAAAATTTATTTATTTAACTGACACCATAAAGGTTATGGATATGAGACCCAAAGTGAGCCTTGGGACTGAGTAATGCAAATCAGGGAGAATCCAAGGACCTCAGGCACTGTGGCTTCAATTTGCCAATATCTAGTCCCATTCTGTCTCTTTCTCCCTTACACTGTTGGCACAAATGACAACATCCTCAGTCACACGATTACATCACTTTCTATATCCCTAGTTATAGGCAATTACTAGGCTTTCCAGAACCTGAAACCTACCTGACACTGAGAACAAAGTCCCCACACTTACCTTTGGGTATATGAGCTTCTGAGATAGGTAATATGTAAGGAATACTGCCTCACCTGCCTTTTCTGTATGATTGATGCTTCTATGGGTGAGATATGAGAAGGATGTGTCATTCTGAATACATTTGCCAGTATTAAGTGTGTCCGAATTCAACTGTTGAGATAATTGAACTCACAAGGAGGAATGGTTCCTTTTGGCTCACATTTCAGAGGTTTAGCGGTGTGTAGTTCTGGTGACTTTATGTGTTCTGAGGCAATGAGTGTCTCATGCTAAAAGAGCAAAGACATGTGTCATGTGGCATCAAGGGAGAACAAAGAGAGTAAGGTGAAAGTCCTGTGCTCTGATATACCCCCTTTATGGGCTCTTCTCTTCTTTAAGGGTAGACAAACCTTAGCTCAAGAGACATTTCCTGAAGGTTCTTATATATCCCTCTATAGAAAATCTTTCAAATCAAAACAGAATGTCGAAGGACAGGAACATGGCTTGTGTCTGCACCTCCTCCTGTTTTTACACTACCTTGAGAATTTTCCAGTTTTACATTGCATGATTCCATTAAAAGTCATGGGTAAAGATATTGCAAGGAAAATATTTTCTTTTTCACCATTGAAATCCTGTTTATCCATCCAACTGCCATTTAGGTTTGGGTTTATTTGATCCTAGACATTCATAAGGCCCAATAAATGTGGTGGTCATGGTTGGGTAAAGTGACCTAGCAAATATCATCTGGGAAATGAAGCATAGAAAATAATCGGGAGGGAAAACCAGGGCCTCTGCACTTTCTACTACTAGCAATTTTACATTAGGAAGAATAAAGAAATAAATTATTAATCTTTCAGCTTCTAAAGGAACCAAATAAAGAGAATTGGTGCACCATTTTGGAAGAGATATAAGTAAAACCTGCTGCTTCTTCCAGGTAGATGGCAGCCTGACTCTGAACATCCTGAGTGTTTCATTTGCTTTCATGGGCATCATTATCATCTCTGTCAGCCTGGCTGGTTTGCATCCTGCCTCAGAGCAGTGCAAGCTGAGCAAGGACCCTAGACCAACTGAACATCATTACTACCACATTTCCTATGACTCTGACAGGAATGAGTGCTCTGTCACCAACTCTGTTCTGGCTGTAAGTATTTCTAAAGACTATTGGACAATTTTAGTTATGATCTTTTCCCTCTTTTGATGATCTTTCAGTGTCTGGTTTGAGGTCTTAGGTAATGGTCAAGGCTGAATAAAGCAAGGGTAAACAGTGCTAAAGCTTTTACCCCCAAGTCATCTTTAACTCCAGTGATTCTGGGTTAAAAGCATGAACACATCTCCAAAGAGCTGTGTTTAGCATGATAAGATGCATACCAAAAAGACTCAGGTGATCTGGACTTGCCAACAAGGAAACCAGGCACATGTGTGGTAGAGGGAGCGAAGCGAGCTGAGCTAAAGTCAGCTAAGCACTGGGAAATGGTCTGTGGGAAGGACAGGATTGGGGTAGAGGTGTCAGATGTCTGTTACCTCCAGTGCTCCTAGTAGCCAGCCAGCACTGGGCTTTTGTGGGGGCAAGCTCACTGTTTCTTTCATCATTCTGAAAGAGATGAGCTTGTTAAATGGAAAAAGAAATATATAGAAGTGGAGAAGAGTAGCCAGCAGTCATGTGAGGGCTCTCTGTTGTGTTGGAAGAAAGTAATGCAATTTGACTAACAGGAATAACATGCCTTCAATTAAAACATCCAAGAACATACACTTGGTCTCTATCACATGGGGAGAACATTGGGTAAGATAACAATGGAGTTCCTGCATAATATTCATTTTCTTATGACAATAAAAGTAAAGAAAGAAAGAAAAAAGAAGGAAGGAAGGAAAGAAAGAAAGAGAAAGACAGACAGACAGACAGATCCAAGGTAGCCAGATTGTTAGGTCTGCTCAACTTCAGGCTTTCTGATTCGTTGTGGATCTGAGTTCAGTGTTTCTTTCTTAGTTAAGAAAACCATAAGAAGAAAAAGTATGTAAATTAGATGCATAGTAATGTGAGTAAATTAACATCTGGAATAACTAAGCCTCACTTTAGAGGCCTGAAACCTTGGGGAGGAGTTTTCACAGATCACAAAGTATGATATCATCATGGGATGGTTTCACATTGTATGTAGTTTCACACTGCTTTTTCTGTGTGCAAGTAAATGAAGGGTGTACAATGTAACATTCATTGTTTTTCCTATCAAGTGGTCTTTATGAAGGACATCTTGGGACAAAGGTCATGGGCTGTGTGTTCTTTACTTAGATCCTTCTTTGAGTTTATTTAGGTTGTCAAAGACCATAGAAACTGGATTGCTTTTCTGCCTTATTACCATCACACACACATACACACACACACAAACACACACACACAAACACACACACACACACACACACACACACACACACACACACACACACACACACACCAAGACAAAACAGAAACACATCCCAAGGAAGAAGGTTCTATCAACACTGACTTTTACAAAGAGTTTGCATGATCAGAACCTCACTAACCCTCACAAGTCTCCGTAGAGGAAGTACTAACGTGGGTGGTAAGTGAGCAGAAAGAAGACAGAAGCTAGAGAAGCAGAGACGTGCCCAGCTTCACACGAAGCAGCAGAAGAGAGCCAAAAGCAGGAGCTGTTGACTGTCCTGGGCTCACTACTCTTCTCTGCTCCCTCATTGAATGAAGAGTGCAGGATCTGTGCACAAGGGGAATGAGAAGTAGAAGAAAACTTTGTTAATTTAGTTTGTCTTCTTCACCCACTTCCTCCAAAGAATGAAGGGAACAGGCATCGATTTTAGCCTATTTATAGGTTTGAAGATCCTTTCCCTTCTCTGAGTGGAGATGGTTTCATCTCTATAGTCACCTCCCACACAGGTATGAGGGCTTCAGCTGACTCAGTCACACCAACCTCTCTTCTCCTGAATTTAGGGAGCCCTTACAGTGATGCTGATCAACACCCTGTTGGAGCTTGTTCTGGCTGGGCTCTCCGTAATGCTGTGGTCAAAAGAAGGTGCTTTGACTTCCCTCAGGTGAGTATTCTATAGAATATTCCCTGGTATTCCTCTGGGATGTGTTAATCTATGCTGTCCTGAATGACCGATAGAATGATATCAGTCTCCATGACATAAATATCAGGTGATTTGGAAAGGGAGGTGGGACAACAGATGATGGGGTAGAAGGTAATTGTGTAGCTGATAAGGATTATCTAGACATGAAAACAGATAAGCCTAACAAATCCCCTGGTTCTTCCCTTCCATGCTGCAAATCAAGGAACTGAGGCTCTACGAAGTTAAATGTCTCTTCTGGCACTGCGATGAGTTTGCCTGTCTTCAGGATGCTGGAGCCTGGTTACCTCCCCTCTAAATAGGAATACTTTCTCCTATAATGACTAGTCTCTATCAGTCTTGACTTGATAAAGACCAATTGTACACTAGAATGTATTCAGAAAGTATCTTCGGATCTATTTCCCTTCCATCTCATCTTCCATTTTTTTCCTGCATTAAAGATACTAAGGAAATGATGTTTGGTGACTGCATGCAACCCTTCTCAGCCAACTCAGAGTGTATGGCTTCAATAACTGAACCAAAAAGCTTTACTCTGACCAGATCATTAATTAGAATGTAGACATGAAACTCAAGAAGGATGACCAAAATGCGGATGCTTCACTCCTTCTTTAAATGGGGAACAAGAATACCCTTAGGAGGGGATAGGGGGGCAAAATTTAGGACAGAGACTGAAGGAACACCCATTCAGAGCCTGCCCCACATGTGGCCCATACATATACATCCACCTAACTAGATAAGATGGATGAAGCAAAGAAGTGCAGGCAGACAGGAGCCGGATGTAGATCTCTCCTGAGAGACACAGCCAGAATACAGCAAATACATAGGCGAATGCCAGCAGCAAACCACTGAACTGAGAACAGGATTCCCTTTGAAGGGTTCAGAGAAAGAACTGGAAGAGCTTGAAGGGGCTCGAGACCCCTTATGAACAACAATGCCAACCAACCAGAGCTTCCAGGGACTAAGCCACTACCTAAAGACTATACATGGACTGACCCTGGACTCTGACCTCATAGGTAGCAATGAACGGCCGAGTAAGAGCACCAGTGGAAGGGGAAGCCCTGGGTCCTGCTAAGACTGAACCCCCAGTGAACAGGATTGTTGGGAGGAGGGCGGTAATGGGGGGAAGGATGGGGAGGGGAACATCCATATATAAGGGGAGAGGGAAGGGTCAGGGAGATGTTGGTCTGGAAACCAGGAAAGGGAATAACATTTGAAATGTAAATAAGAAATACCCAATTTAATAAAGATGGAAAAAATTAGAGGGTAGAATGAAGAGGAGATGATATACATCAAATACGTGCATCACTGAGGTGTGCCGTTCTCATTGTGTAGCAACTGCAACACTGAATGAAATTCTATCATGTACATGCATGTGTCTAAGTATCTATCTACCTTCCTATATGCAGACATATGTATGCATTAATATATACATATATACTCATTTGTAGTCTGAAACCACATATTTTCTTTATTGTAGAATGTGATTTTCCTGTCTCATAACTCAAATAATGAATCCAACATTGAATCAAAGGCACTTTGCCATCCTGCATATGATGAACAATTGGTTTGTTAAGAAAATAAAACAAAAACCACAAAGCAAGTAAATGTATAGAACAGAGAATATGTCCTCATGATAATGCAGAAAATCCAACCACCACAAGGCAGCAATGTTTGTTACTGAAAATGTAGACTGTTGATACAGTGAATACCAGTATGGGATGAATGGGTGTGTTATTGACCTATTGATTTTTGTGACCTTTGCTTCAACAAAAACCCAGATCTGCAAATAATAGTCAGAGTCTCAGATATTTTTCAGAAAACTACCAGAATGTTCCAGGAGATTGCGGTGGAGCAAGGAGGCAAAATTTTCTTGTCCCCTGCAATTAACAGCAACAGTTAAATATTAACAGTCTTTGTATTCAGAATCTCTGCTACAGTATGGGTTTTTCATCATTTCAATTTTATTGACTAGTGCATAGAGACCTGCAATGAAGTCTCAAGAAGTTTAGGTGTTGTTGGTTAAAAATAAAGTCTTTTGTGATTGTATGTTCTTTGTGTAAGCATTTTTGTTGTTGTTTTGGTTTTATGCACAGATCAAGTCCCTTGCGATACATAAACACATTTGTTTGATATTCTTTTGTCCTTTATCAACCAAAAAAAAACATGGGAAAGAAAACCAGGACTATATCTGTCACTGTGTGTTTGTATTGAACTGAATCTAAATGAACACTTAAAGTTTATCAATGTATTGTGGAGGTACCAGATAACACACTTATTTGTAAAATTACCAGAGCAAATAAGAGACATTTCTTCACTTCTTATAGGAGGTTAGATATGTCTCAGCAGTTAAGAGCACTGTTTGGTCCTATGAGTACATGAGTTTATTACCAGCATCCACATGGCTTGTCACGAGCATGTTTAACTTCAGTTCCAGGTGATCTGACGTCCTTTTCTGGCCTTGGTGGGGAGTAGACACACATGTATGATTCACACAGACATACATCCTTGTGAAGTACCCATAAAACATAAAATATATTTAAAATGAAATTAATAATAAAATATGGAATGCGAGGAACGGCAATACAATTAGGAACATATTCTATAAGCCATTAAGGTCTATTTGAGTCCTCAATAAAGTATATTTCTCTTTCTTTTCCTTCTCCTTTCTCCTTCTCCTCCTTTTCATCCTCCTCCTTCTTTCGACTAAAGACAATTGTATGAGAGTCTTGCCTTAAGACTTGTCCCCAACCCTTACCTACTGTCAATCATGTAACTCTGCTCCTTGGGGGAAGGAAAGCCTATCATCTAGAACTCTGTTGGTGTTTTCATCACTACATCCCCATTCTACCTCAGTCATCACTGTTGGCATCAAAATTTCCAAACCTCTTATGAAACAAGGAGACATCATTACCAACTCTACAGTAACTACTAGAATTTAAGGTCACAGAGTGAACCAAACAGTTTATACAATTAAAAGAAATGAGAACAAGTAGTAAAAAGATATAAATTGTGAAAAGCCACCCAAGAATAATTACTATAAAAGAATTTAAAATATGAATGGTTATTTAACAAGTGAAGGACCAGCTATATTCAATGTGAAGTAAAAAATATCCCAAGTCTTAACCAAAATACAGGCTTTGACTCAGAAATATGAGTTTAACTTTCTCTTGAAATAAGACAAATCAGGGAAGGGGATCAAGCTTGGAAAAACAATAACACTTATCTTGGCAAGATAGCAACCAAAACCTAAAATACAAGCTATTATATCCAAATTAAAAGGCATTAAAGAATAAACCATAATATTATGGAGGGGGAACACATCAAACACAAGGTACAGTATGTATAAACATCTTGAAATTATAATTTAAGAGTAAAGGTTGAAAAATTATGCTGTTTTAGGTTATGTGCACCTTTTTTCCTGTTTCTCCCAAATAGAATCAGTTTATGATTTAATCACACCTCAAAGCTTTTCTCTCAGTACAAAGCAACCACTAAGTACACACAAAATACTTATTTGTTATTTCCCTGGCTTATCCAACGGGCAATGCACATGACTCAGTGGACTGCAATTTGGGGTGAGTGGACACAAATTGAAAAACCACAACTCCAAGTTTCAAAATTTGATCTTAAACCATAGGACACACGGGTCATTTTTACTTCTCATTAGGATGTCACACTGTCATTAAATCATCAAATTTCCTTAGAATGACAAGGATTGTCAGTTGCCAATCTGAATGGACTGGAGATACAATTTTCAAAGTATTTTCATTTCTTAATGGCTGAGTAAGGTCATTATAATTGTTTGCATTCTTCAAGTCTTCAGTACCTAACAATCTACCAAACTTAAGAAGCCTAAGAAGTTATTAAATGGTGTAACATCCTAAAAGTAGCCAATTACTTCAGTATAAGCCATTCATAGACTGAAGTCTGAAGAATGACCAAAAGCAAGTCTTTAGTTCTTATAACTGTATGAATGTGATCCAAATGTGTCCTCCATTAGTTTTTCCGAAAGAAACATGCCATAAATAAGCAAACTACAATTGCTTCCTGATATGTATGGACTCTCTAGATGTCTCATTGGGCTTAATTATAGACCACTCACCGTAATAGCTTTTTATATTTTTTCTAATAACTTGAGTATTTCTTATTTACATTTCGAGTGTAATGTAACCTTTCCCGGTTTATGGGCCAACATCCCCTAGCCCCTCCCCTTCTTTATGGGTGTTCCCCTCCACATCCTCCCCCCATGGCCGCCCTCCCCCCAACAATCACGTTCACTGGGGGTTCAGTCTTAGCAGGACCCAGGGCTTTCCCTTCCACTGGTGATCTTACTAGGATATTCAATGCTGCCTATGAGGTCAGAGTCCAGGGTCAGTCCATGTATAGTCTTTAGATAGTGGCTTAGTCCCTGGAAGCTCTGGTTGGTTGGCATTGTTGTTCATATGGGGTCTCGAGCCCCTTCAAGCTTTCCAGTTCTTTCTCTGATTCCTTCAACGGGGGTCCTGTTCTCAGTTCAGTGGTTTACTCTGGCATTTGCCTCTGTATTTGCTGTATTCTGGCTGTGTCTCTCAGGAAAGATCTACATCCGGTTCCTGTCTGCCTGCACTTCTTTGCTTCATCCATCTTGTCTAATTGGGTGGCTGTATATGTATGGGTCACATGTGGGGCAGGCTCTGAATGGTTTTCCTTCTGTCTCTGTTTTAATCTTTGCCTCTCTATTCCCTGCCAAGGGTATTCTTGTTCCCCTTTTAAAGAAGGAGTGAAGCATTCACATTTTGATCATCCGTCTTGAGTTTCATGTGTTCTAGGCATCTAGGGTAATTCAAGCATTTGGGCTAGTAGCCACTTATCAATGAGTGCATACCATGTGTGTTTTTCTGTGATTGGGTTACCTCACTCAGGATGATATTTTCCAGTTCCATCCATTTGCCTACAAATTTCATAAAGTCATTGTTTTTGACAGCTGAGTAATATTCCATTGTGTAGATGTACCACATTTTCTGTATCCATTCTTCTGTTGAAGGGCATCTGGGTTCTTTCCAGCTTCTGGCTATTATAAATAAGGCTGCTATGAACATAGTGGAGCACGTGTCTTTTTTATATGTTGGGGCATCTTTTGGGTATGTGCCCAAGAGAGGTATAGCTGGATCCTCAGGTAGTTCAATGTCCAATTTTCTGAGGAACCTCCAGACTGATTTCCAGAATGGTTGTAAGTCTGCAATCCCACCAACAAAGGAGGAGTGTTCCTCTTTCTCCACATCCTTGCCAGCATTTGCTGTTACCTGAGTTTTTGATCTTAGCCATTCTCACTGGTGTGAGGTGAAATCTCAGGGTTGTTTTGATTTGCATTTCCCTTATGACTAAAGATGTTGCACATTTCTTTAGGTGTTTCTCAGCCAACCGTAATAGCTTTTTAGTATCAAGTATAGCATGATGTTAAGCCACTTTAGCTCTTGCACATACATGTTGCACTTTGACTGATAAAGAAGAAAATTTTGCAGCATTATACTGTTAAGCTAAGTTGCATCCATCCTTTTAAATGGCATCAATATCAGTGCCATCATCCCTGTTGTCAGACTTCACAGTTTCAACTTTTGGTACACTGGCAGTCTTCAAATATACCACCTCAATATTTTCATCTTCGTCTTTTTCTTCCCCACAAGAAGATTCTTCCTTCGCTTCCTTCAACCATTTAATAAATGGCTCTGCTTTGACATGAATCTCTTTTGTAAGTTCTTTTGAGACATATTTCTTAGAGGTATTTTCTGAGCAGCTGATAATGACCTACTAAAAGCATCACACATCTCCTTCAAGATATGTGAAGTCTTGGAGATCAGCTGAGTTTGATGCTTTGCTACCACACATTCCAAACCATGAAGAAGGTACCCCTGGGCCTTTTTGTTGTTACGGCAAAATCTTAAAAAAGACACCCATAAGGAAGGGGAGGGGGGAGGGGGATTTTGCCCGGAAACCGGGAAAGGGAATAACACTTGAAATGTATATAAGAAATACTCAAGTTAATAAAAAAAAATAAATAAATAAAAAAAAGGCGCCTGTATTCTTTGATTTACTCTCTTATCTTCTCATCAAAGAGAACTTCTGTCAAAACAAAGGGCCCATGACTCTTACATCCTGTCTTTCTGCCTCAGCCACAATTTCTTTATCAGATGAATCAACAATGCCCTCTTCTTTCTTTTTCTTAACAAAATCAAACAGGATGTTAACACGCTCTTCTACAGTTCTTTCCAAAGACCTTTTGTATGGTCACTGATTTTATCATTCTGCACCTTTGAGCTTCCTCAGTTGTATCCTCCCCCCAATCATCATCTTCCTCTTCTTCCACACCATGTGCAGGACTAATTTCATAGCAATTACAAAGCAATTTTCCTTGTCCTTCCCCTTTCTGTTTTTTCCCTTCTCCTTTCTTTCCTGTACCAATGTCACTATTCTCAGGTGGGTTTTTGAGAATGAGTGTACAGAGTTTATGATGTGTGTCAAACATGCCTCGGTACTCACAGGCTTTTACAAGAATTATCTATTGTTTGCTTCTTTGGATTGACCTGCAGATCTATTTCAGGATTCTCACATTCAGGACAGAGAACATTTTTTCTTCCATTTTTATTAAATTGTGTATTTCTTATTTACATTTCAAATGTTATTCCCTTTCCCGGTTTCCTGTCCATCACCCCCCTAACCCCTTCCCCTTCCCTTTTATATCCAACATGTCTTGCAGCTTATTCGCCTCATGAGATCCATTGACAATGTAACAGTCATTCTTAACATCAAACTGGGTCTGTACTCCCAGTTCACAACCAAAATAATTGGTGGGATACATTGAAAGCCAATTAAGCGCCTTTGCAACGTCAACCAGTCAACCATGTTGACTAGAACTGTCTTGATTCCATTCCTTTGTCCTCAACCTTAGAAGCCAAACGGGGCATCTTGTAGTGATAGAACTTAACTGATATGCTGTGGTTGATGTTGACAGACATTGTGGCTTATTATTGCCTTTATCAATAAGATGAACAGATCTTTGTAACTTTTTTGGTATCTTCTGTCTGGAGAAGAAGGGATGACATAAACGACTGCAAGAGTTCTAGGTCTCTGACATGAGAAAATTTTCGCCACTGAGGCTGTAAGCTTCTTGCTTGTATGCTATGGTTCCCCAGTACAGGTACCAATGGCTGCGCAACAGCCAAATAAAGACATAAACCCAACGTGGCTCGCCCGGGACTGTGAGGAAGAGGAGTTGGAAACCGGGTCCGGAGCGGCGGGGGCAGGTGGCTAGCCAAGGGGTGGCTGGGCCGGTGCCACCGCCAAGCAGCGGGAGGGATTGTCCCAGCGACTTCTGCATCTACACCAGCAGCGCTGAACCTGGCGACCTGGCAGGGAAAAGGGGACAGGGCTGTGAACTGAGGGCAGAGCCTGCCCTAGCAGGTGGCCCACGGGGTGGAGGGGCCTATTTAATTCTTCAACACAGGGGGAGAGGGAACAGTGGGATTTCAGTCAGACTGGGAATGTGTCTGCCAGGAAGACTAGAGAGGCAATTCCTCAGGCAGAACAGGCTGATTATAATCTCAGAGTTCAGTGTCCTAAGTCTCTCCAGGGCCCTCCCACATATTTCTGCACCAATTTATAAATGCCACTCTTTTCCAAGCAGTGCCATCATCTTGATTACAGACCTCCTTCAGGTTTGAGCACAGCTAATAACATAATAAGGGTTTGTTAGGTCAGGATAGAATGTAGAGAACACACACAGACACAGACACAGACACAGACACAGACACAGACACAGACACAGACACAGACACACACACACACACACACACACACACACACGCCAAGAATCACCCTTCTAACAATCTCATGCTCTAGTCTCATGCCCACTTACCCAACACTCGCTGTTACACCTTCACAAAGGCCAGCAGCTTCTTTTGCTGCTGGGAGGGCAAGAGTCAATCACCCAGTTGGCCTGGTTAGAAGTCCTCCTCACTCCTTGGGAAGTTCATATTCAATAGTATGTTTTCTGTGTATTCCTTGCATGTCTGCTTGCTCCTTTGGTACCAGAAAAGAAAGCATCTGTCAGTGCAGACCATTTTCAAATCTCTTTTACCATCAGTGCCAATATCAAGCCACAAGAGATTGGTGGTTTCTGAGAATAGATAGAATTACATGCCATTTCTCTGTTTTAACTAATGGTTTGCTGTAGATCTCCTTATAGCCTAATTCCTATGTCTTTCTAAGAAATCAGCTCAAGGGCCTGGAGTGATGGCTCAGTGGTTAAGAGCACTGACTGCTCTTCCAGAGGTCCTGAGTTTAATTTACAGCAACCACATGGTGACTCACAACCATCTGTAATGAGATCTGGTGTCCTCTTCTGGTGTGACTGAAGTCAGCGACAGTGTAATCACACACACACACACACACACACACACACACACACACACATATATCTCAAGTAAATCATAAACAATTATACACTTGACTTCAACAATGTCAACTATATTAGTGATGGTAAAGCAATTATTCAGAGCCTAAGAGACTGGGTAATTTTTCTCAGATTAAAAAAAAGAAAACAAACAAACAAACAAAAAACAAATTGCAAACTCACAGCAAGGATTTAGGTATGGAATTTTCCATTCCTTGCTTTCCTTTAGTTTTATTTGCATTGACCTTCTCATAGCCCAGGACTCCCACGCTCCCCACCGGGCTCCTTCTCAGAGCAAAGCAAAGACTTAGCGATAGGTATGGTCTCTTCTTACCTCTGCATAATTTCATAACACAGTCACAGATCTTAATGTCCTGTCTGCTATGTAGACTTAGTGTCCTCAGAAAGATGACTTGCTTTGGTGTGGATATGTGACAGAAATGTTATCATGAGTCCTCCTTAGCCATCTGCTTCTTGCTACTTCATTCAACTTCATGGAAGAGCATCTGTGAAACTGCAAGCATAGTGCTCTATTTGTAAGATACCATAGATCTCTCCCCACTTACATGGTAGTGACTGCCTCAAAGCCCATCAACAAGTGAACAGATAAAGGATTAGTGGCATACATATATAATGGAGTCATAATGAAAAACTGAATCCTCTCATTTGTGCAAAATGTATGTAATATGGAGCAACTGAGTCAATAAAATAGGAAAAACACAAGAACACAGTATTGTGGCTTTCTTTCACGTGTAGAAACAAACTTAATGATATAAAAGTAGAAAGATACTGGCAGAAACCATGCAGCATCTCCAGGAAACAGCATATGGGTGGTTCACTGATATATTCTACTACTGCAAGGCTTATGGAGACCCCTGGGATTCTACTGTGGCAAAGCCCATGGAAATCCCTTCCCACTTGGCACAGGCTTGGGTAAAATGTGGTGGCCTCTATGTTTATTTCCCAGATCGTATGTGCTACGAGCTCTCCTTGCATTTGCTATGCTGCCTATACTCATATCAAAATTTGGCTTCATTTTGTCAGTCACAGGCAAAGCCAGCTGAAAGCCCTGTGGATAATTCTGTGTTTTTGTCAATACCCTTTCAAAGAGTAAATTCCTCATCTTCTCTCTTTGCCACTATAGATCCTCCAGATGCGGTCATTAATCCTGAATACGAGGGAACAGGTAATCATGTTCCTAGAGAACAGCTACAGTCATACTGAATAAGCTTGTGCCAATTGTTAGAGTGTTGGGTCTAGTTTGCATAACCGTTGAGATATGTCTGGTCAACAGAGATGTTAAAAGATGAAGCTATGTGCAGTCAACCAATACTTAAAATGGGGAAGTTATGTCTGATCAACAGAGTTAGAAAATAGGGAAGCTATGTCTGATCAGTTGAGACTTAATGGTTCTTTGAAAGTTGGTATCAGGAATTGATAGTTGCATATTAGGAAAAGTTGCTTGGTACAATAAACATGTCTCTGTCTACAATTTAAAAAGTATGACATGGGGGTGCTATATGACAGGACTTGTACCCACAACTGTTTAATTCTGTCTTTTACTTTACATAACTATGTAACTGCATTTCCTACCTGAAGTGGAAATTTCTGGTTTCCTTAGAGATTCGGTTGCGGTCATGTGATGCTTTTCTGGAAACTGTACTATGAAAGGATGATTTTGATGAAACAGACAAGAAGGAGGGTGTTTTACTGAGAAAAGACACATAGTTCTCTTCTGGAAGCAGCCATGTGTCCTTGTGCTGGAGTGGACACTTGAGAGAACATGTGATGTTTGGAAAGGGTGTAAATAGAATCCCACAGACAGTGGACAACACTTTGTAATAATGGTACACCTTACCACTCTGTACTGATCATCATTTGCTGTGATTTCATAGACAGAAAAGCCATCCAAGAACTTCTGGTGGTATTCTTGTGGTTTCCTGCTGTTTCCTTGGACCAATTGGACGAGCCTCATGGTTTCTTCTTGACTGAACTGCTGTTGCTGACTCCTGAATGGTATTCGTGAGTGGATTGAGCTATCTCTGCTGATTCGTGTGAACCCAACTGCTGCTGATATTCTAACAATGAAGATTGGAATCACCCCCAAAGAACTATTTCTAAACAGGTCCACATCCTCCTTTGCCCTATTAACCTTCCCTTTCCTCTGTCAGCTACCAACTGGCTATGTGCTCCTGTCTATAGCACATGCCTGGCTACACATTTATTTTGGCTTCCTGAAGTAGTGCTATGTAGTATAAAATAAGGTTAGGGGGTAACTGACCCACCAGGAGTGCAGAAGGAGGATGGGAAAGTATTATTTTTTTAATTTAAATGAGGGTTTTTTTAATGCTGATGTTATGAGTTCTTTTAATAAAATATTCAGTTATATTAAAACTCAGGGAGGCAGGATTGTGATTGTACAAATAAAGATGCCTGAGCTACTTGGGCCATTTTCTTGAAAATCAACAGGTGGTTTCACTTTGGTCAATGCCTCTTCCGAGTCTCAGTACCTGCGCCTTGTAGCTGGAGCTGGTCTCCAGCAAGAAAGAATTAGAGACTGGGAGGTAAGCTGGGAGGTAGAGAAGTGAGGGTAAAAGAGTGAATTCATATGATCTTATCAAGGTTTCTGTTGCCGTGATAAATATCTGACCAAAAGCAACTTGGAGAGGAAAGGGTTTGTGTTAGCTCCCACTTGTAGTCCCTCAGGAAGTTAACTCAGGGAAGGCAATGGAAGCAGAAACTGAAGCACAGGCTATGGAGGAATGCTGCTCAGTGGCTTGTTCCCTATGGCTTGTTCAATCTGCTTCCTTATATACTATATAGAACTGCCTGGACAGGAGTGGCACTGTATACTGTGAACTAGACCCTCCTACATCAGTTGTCAATCAAAGTGCTCCACAGACTTGCCCAAAGGCCAATCTAATAGACATTTTCTCAGTTGAGGTTTCTCTTCCCCAATAACTCTAGTTAGTAGTAAGTTAACAACAACAACAACAACAACAACAACAACAACAACAACAAAAACAAAAACAGTAACAAAAACAGTAACAAAACCAAAAAAAAAAAACCCAACTAACCAAAAAAAAAAAACCAATGAAACAGGACAGACATACACAATGTACAATGTATAGGTGTATCACACCAAATTTCATTAACCTGTATAACACCTGTTAATGTTTAAAATAACAAGTGACAACTAAAATTCACACTGATAGAAGAAAGACTGGATTAAAGCAGAAGAGTGTTCTAGAAAGGATTCTTCCTTGTTTCTAAGATTCCCTAAGTATGTTGCCTACATCTCAGCTCTACTAATTCACAGGGTCAGTCAGTTCATTGTTTCCAATGTCATTTAAGCTACACAGTCTGTGTTTCATGTTACTCCATGATTGCGTAGAAAACTTACAATCATGTGATATGGGTCAGTTTAAATAAAGTTAATCAGGAAGCCATTAACAGACCTTTCATTGGCTTTTCTTCCCAGATGTAATACTTTTTGATTCCTAAGTGATCACATTTGACAGTTATAAATTTTAATTCAAACATAGAAAATTCTAGATGGGACCCAAGGAGTTGCAGATCTATGGGCAACTGTCATCATGTCCTCATGTATGTGCTGTATCTCTCCACGAGTACTGGTGGGCGTGTCCTCCACTGAACTTGCTCCATGATTGTGATGAGGTGCCACCACTTCAGCTCTTTACCTTGACATAACATTGTAGTGCACCAAACCTGTTCTTTGCCCACTTTACCATCTAGACGGGCTGTGTTTGGGTGTAATGTCTTATATTTTTCACAATAATAACTGCAGTGAATTTGTTGATGTCTTTCTTTTTTTTTTATTTCCATCTTTATTAACTTGGGTATTTCTTATTTACATTTCGATTGTTATTCCCTTTCCTGGTTTCCAGGCCAACATCTCCCTAACCCCTCCTTCCCCCTCCCCTTCTCTATGGGTGTTCCCCTTCCCATCTTCCCCCCATTACCGCCCTCCCCCCAACAATCACATTCACTGGGGGTTCAGTCTTGGCAGGACCAAGGACTTCCCCTTCCACTGGTGCTCTTACTAGGCTATTCATTGATACCTATGAGGTTGGACTTCAGGTTCAGTCCATGTATAGTCTTTGGGTAGTGACTTAGTCCCTGGAAGCTCTGGTTGGTTGGCATTGTTGTTCATATGAGGTCTCAAGTCCATTCAAGCTCTTTCAGTCCTTTCTCTGATTCCTTCAACGGGGGTCCCGATCTCAGTTCAGTGGTTTGCTGCTGGCATTCACCTATGTATTTGCTATATTCTGGCTGTGTCTCTCAGGAGAGATCTATACCTGGTTCCTGTCGGCCTGCACTTCTTTGCTTCATCCATCTTATCTAGTTTGGTGGCTGTATATGTATGGGCACATGTGGGGCAGGCTCTGAATGGGTGTTTGCTCTGCCTCTGTTCTACACTTTGCATCCCTATTCCCTGCCAAGGGGATTCTTGTTCCCCTTTTAAAGAAGGAGTGAAGCATTCACATTTTGGTCATCCTTCTTGAGTTTCATGTGTTCTGTGGATCTAGGGTAATTTGAGCATTTGGGCTAATATCCACTTATCATTGAGTGCATACCATGTGTGTTTTTCTGTGATTGGGTTACCCTACTCAGGATGATATTTTCCAGTTCCATCCATTTGCCTATGAATTTCGTAAAGTCATTGTTTTTGATAGCTGAGTAATATTCCATTGTGTAGATGTACCACATTTTCTGTATCCATTCATCTGCTGAAGGGCATCTGGGTTTTGTTCCAGCTTCTGGCTATTATAAATAAGGCTGCTATGAACATAGTGGAGCATGTGTCTTTGTTATATGTTGGGGCATCTTTTGGGTATATGCCCAAGAGAGGTATAGCTGGGTCCTCAGGTAGTTCAATGTCCAATTTTCTGAGGAACCTCCAGACTGATTTCTAGAATGGTTGTACCAGTCTGCAATCCCACCAACAATGGAGGAGTGTTCCTCTTTCTCCGCATCCTTGCCAGCATCTGCTGTCACCTGAGTTTTTGATCGTAGCCATTCTGACTGGTGTGAGGGGGAATCTCAGGGTTGTTTTGATTTGCATTTCCCTTATGCAAAAAGATGTTGAACATTTCTTTAGGTGTTTCTCAGCCATTCGGCATTCTTCAGCTGTGAATTCCTTGTTTAGCTCTGAACCCCATTTTTAATAGAGTTATTTGTCTCCCTGCAGTCTAACTTCTTGAATTCTTTGTATATTTTGCATATAAGCCCTCTATCAGTTGTAGGATTGGTAAAGATCTTTTCCCAATCTGTTGGTTGCCATTTTGTCCTAAAACAGTGTGATGTTGTCTTTCTGCATTCTCTTTCTGAACCCTCGAATATGATTACCCTTTAATTCAGAAAATGAAATTTAATTTCTCAGAATAAAATTAGCTAGAGGGCAGATAAGATGAAATCAACAAGTTTTTGAAGATAAGTTCTTGGTTCTATCATATAGTTTTGGCTTCTTTCTAAAAATCAATTGTATATAGGTGTCTGAATTTATTTCTTTGGTCTTTGATTTGATTCTATTGATCAGTGTGTCTGTTTCTGTACCAATACAGTTTTTATTACTATTGCTCTGTAGTACAGTTTGTGGGCAGGTATAGTGATTCCTCCTGAAGTTTTATTATTCAGAACTTCTTTGACAAAATCTAACACCCCTTCATGTTAACAGTATTAGAGAGATCACAGATACAAGCCACATACCTAAACATAATCAAAGCAGTACACAGCAAGTCAATAGTCAACATCAAAGTAAATGGAGAGAAACTTAAAGCAAAACCACTAAAAATCCGGGACAAGGCAAAGCTGCCCATTCTCTTCCTATCTGTTCAATATAGTACTTGAAGTTCTATCCAGAGCTATACAACAACTAAAGAAGATCACGGAGGTACAAATTGAAAAGGAAGTCAAAGTATCGCTATTTGTAGATGAGATGATAATAAATATAAGTGACCCCCAAAATTCTGACATAGGTTTCCTATAGTTGATAAACACCTTCAGAAATGTGGCTGCATACAAACTTAACTCAAAGCAATCAGTAGCCCTCCTTTACACAAATGATAAACAGGCCGAGAAGGAAATAAGGAAACAACACATTTTACAATAGCCACGAATAATATAATATCTTGGTGTAACTCTAAGAACACAAGGGAAAGAGATGTATGAAAAAATTTCAAGTCCCCGAAGAAAGAAATTGAGGAAAATATTAATGCAAATATCTCCCAGGCTTGTGGATTAACATAGTGAAAATGGTGGTCAACCAAAAGCATTCTATGGTTTTAATGCAATCTCCATCAAAATTTAAAAACAAAAATTATAGACCTGAAAGAGCAATTCTCAAGTTCATATGGAAAACAAAAAACCCAGGATAGCCAAAGCAATCCTGAACAATGTAAGAAGAAATCTTAAAGCTTGCTTTGATTTGCATTTCTGTAACTGCTGGGAACAATGGACTTTTTTTTTTTTGAGATATTTCTTAGCCATTAATTTTGTTTTTATAAAATTGTATTTATATCTATCTGTCTGTTTGTCTATCATCTATCATCTATTTATTTTCACACTCCAAATTTTATTCCCCTCCCATTCCACCTCCAACTGTTCCACATTCCATACTTCCTCCCCACCCTTCTCCCCCCTTCCACTGCCATCCCCCCACTCCCATCTTCACAAGGATGTCCCCACCCCACCCACCCCACCAGAACTTTCTGGGGCCTACAGTCTCTTGAGGGTTAGGTGCATCTTATCTGACTGAACCCAGACCTGGGAGTCGACACCTGTATGTGTATTGGAGGCCTCATCTCAGCTGGTGTATGCTGTCCTGTTGGTGATCCAGAGTCTGAGAGCTCTCAGGGGTCCAGGTTAATTGAGTCTTGGTCCTCCTACAGGGTTGCCCTCCTTCTCAGCTTCCTCCAGCTTTTTCCTAATTCAACCAGAGGGTTCAGCAGCTTCTGTTCATTGGTTGGTGCACATATCTGCATCTGACTCTTTCAGCTGCTTGTTGGGTCTTTTGGAGGGTAGTCATGATAGGTCCCTTTTTGTGAACACCCCATAGCCTCAGTAATGGTGTCAGACCTTGAGGCCGCCCTTTGAGTTGGATTCCATTTTGGGTCTATCGCTGGGCCTTCTTTTCCTCATGCTCTTCTCCATTTCCATCCCTACATTTCTTTTAAACAGGAAGAATTATGGGTCAGAGCTTTGACTGTGGGATAGCAACCCCATCCCTCACTTGATGCCCTGTCTTTCTGAGGGAGTTGGGTTCAATAAGTTCCCTCTCCTCACTGAAGGACATTTCATCTTTATTCCTGAGGATCTCTCACTTCCGAGGTCTCTGATACATTCTAGAGGGTCCTCCTAACCTCCTTCCTCCCAAGGTCGCCCATTTCCATTCTTTCTGCTGGCACTCATGGCTTCAGTTTTTTTCCTCCACCCAATACCAGATCATGTTCCCCTATCCCCCCAAATCAACCCCCTTTCCTCCCCTGTCCCTCCCTATCCCTTTGTGGTTACTTCTTCTTCCTCCTAAATGGAACTGAGGCAACCTCACTTGGGCCCTTTAGCTTGTTGACTTTTTTGAGTTCTGTGAATGGTATCATGGGTATTCTGTACATTTTTGGGGGGCTAATATCCACTTATTAGTGGGAACATACCATGAATGTTCTTTTGAGTCTGAGTGACCTCACTTAGCATGATATTTTCTAGTTTTGCATGCAAAACTCAGGGTGTCTTCTTTCTTAATAGCTGAGTAGTATTCCATTGTGTAATTGAAACACATTTTCTGAATCCATTCTTTTTTTTTTTAATCCATTCTTCTGTTGTGGTACATCTGGGTTGTTTTAAGCTTCTGCCTATCACAAATAAAGCTGATATAAACATAGTGGAACATGTGCCCCTGTGGCATGGTGAGATGCCTTTTGGGTGTATTCCCAAGAGTGGTATTCCTGGATATTTAGGTAGGTCTATTTTAAATTTTCAGAGAAACCTCCAAATTGATTTCCAGAGTGATTTTACCAGTTTGCAATCCACCAGCAATGGAGTTTTCCTCTTTTTCCACATCCTTGACAGCATGTGTTGTCACCTGAGGTTTTGACCTTAGCCATTCTGACCGGTGTGAGGTGGAATCTCTGAGTCGTTTTGATTTGCCTTTCTCTGATCACTAAGTACTTTGAACATTTCTTTAGGTGTTTCTCAGCCATTCAAGATTCCAGTGATGTGAATTCTCAGCTTAGTTCTATGCCCCATTTTTGATTGGGTTGTTTGGTTTTTGTCGCTGAGCTTCTTGAGCTCTTTATGTATTTTGGGTATTAGTCGTCTATCAGATGTGGGGTTAGTGAAGTTGTTTTTTGTCGGTGCCCCATGCCTGCACCGACATGGTACTGAGAATCGGGCGAAAGCCTGCGGGATTAAACACACACACACACACACACACACACACACACACACACACACACACACACACACAGGTTATTCATGTCAAGCCAGAAGAGAAGAAGAGAGACTCCTGTAGCTTTATTCACCACTTATATACCCAAGTTCACCAGGTAGAAAATATCTGGGAAACCCTGGCTCATGACTTCTCGGCTCATGACTTCGGTAACAAAAGACCAACTACGTGACTTGAATTAGGGAGAAATCCGAGAAGACCAGCCTAAATCTCAAGGACAAAGGCTGAGAAAACAAAAGGCAGGAGCGAATTGACCACCGCCCAGGTGTGGCCCAGGTGTGGCCCAGGTGTGTCAGTTCCACATGCATCAGCCGGGCTCAGCAGGGGTCAAACCTAGGAGGCTCTGACAGTTTCTCCTGATCTGTTGGATGCTGATTTGTATTGTAACTATGTCCTTCACCTTACAGAAGCTTTCTAGTTTCACGAGGTCCCATTTATCAATTCTCGATCTTAGATAATGAGCCATTGGAGTTCTGTTTAGGATCTTTCCCCCTGTGCCAATGAGTTCAAGGCTCTTCCCCACTTTCCCTTTATTGGCCTGGTCCTTTAAACTTATTTTTATTGGATATTTTGTGTATTTACATTACAAATGTTATTCCCTTTCTCCCCCTCTCCCATTTCCACTCTCCCTCCCTCTGCTTATATGAAGATGTTCCCTCTCTTACCCATCCACTCCCACCTCAACACCCTGGAATTCCTCTACACTGGGGAAATGAGCCTTCACAGAAACAAGGGCTTCTCCCATTGATGCCAGACAATGCCATCCTCTATTACAATATGCAGCTGGAGCCATGGGTCCCTCCATTTGTACTCATTGGTTGGTGGTTTGTTCCTTGTGAGCTCTGGAGGGTGGGATCTGGTTGGTTGATATTGTTGTTCTCCCTATGGGATTGCAAACACCTTCAGCTTCTTCAGTCCTTTCTCTAACTCTTCCATTGGGGTCCCAGTGCTCAGTTCAATGGTTAGCTGTTGTTGTAAAAATATAAAAACAAAACGGTAAAGTTCTGGTCTTTTACCCAGCTAGGTCCTACACCTCAGTGCCCCAGATATCTGCTAGATATCTTGGTAGAAACACAGCCCAGCCACACACTTTCTTACACTCAAACCCTCACATAAAAGAACACACAACACAATAATCTTAGATCCAATTGGTAAGATATAATTGCCCATTTAAACATACAAAGCCCAGTACCATCTATCCCTTGCACCTTTTATTTGCCAGGTCTCCAGCTTCTCCTTCTCCCACGATGACTCCTCGCTTCTCCCCTCTCTCCATCTCCTGTCTCCTCTAACTTTTCTCCCAACTCATCCTCTCTCAGTTCCCCATGGTGTCTTTAAACAGTCCCTTTCCCACTTTTTTCATTACTCACTCTCCCAACTATATCAACTCTTCCATGCTTTAGTTTCTCCTTCTCCCACAACGACTCCTAGTTTCTCTCCTCTCTCCATCTCCTGTCTCCTCTAACTTTTCTCAGTTCCCCATCGTGTGCTTAACCAGTCCCTTTCCCACCTATCTTCATTTCTTCTCTCCCCACTCTCTCAACTGTTCAATCCTTTTCCCCCTGCTCAGGTTCTACTGGCTCAACTGTCACCAACTGTCTTCTCTAACACTATTCTCTGAATCTAATCCCCCTCTCGCTCCTGACTCCTCCCTCTCCCCAAATCTAGCGCTCTTGCCTTTATTTTACAAATTCAAAGAGAACTCCAAGGCAAACCACAACAGTTAGCTGCAAGCATTCTCATTCATATATATATATATATATATATATATATATACATATATATATATATATATATATAATTCTCATTCATATATATATCATATCATATATATATATCATATATATTCATATCATTAGAGAAAGGACTGAAGAAGCTGAAGGTGTTTGCAATCCCATAGGGAGGACAACAATATCAACCAACCAGATCCCACCCTCCAGAGCTCACAAGGAACAAACCACCAATCAATGATATATATATATATATGAGGCTCATGTCAGCAAGCACTTCTTGGCATCAGCAATAGTGACTGGGTTTGGTGGCTGCATATGGGATGGATCCCCAGGTGAGGCAGTCTTTGGATTACCTTTCCTTCAGTCTCTGCTATGTGCTTACCTCATGCAGTTTGCTATCCAGGCTGGTGTTGAGCCTTAGGGAAGACCCAGGATGCTGCTCCAAGGGTGGGAAAGCTGTCAGAGGCATGGGACAGCCTGAAAGGCTAGGAGGCCCCCTGGGTCCTGCGATGAGGCTGTAGCTGTTGGTTTTCCAGGCTCTTGGACACCCAGGAGGTGCTGGAAGTTGTATAAGAGCTGAGAAATGAATCTGGGCCCCTCAACTGGATCTGGCCCGGGGAGGTGGGTAGTTGGAAAACAAGGAGGAGGGAGGAGTTCAGGCTGATCATATGAGGAGAGTCCTTGACTTGACTGCAGACTTAGGCTTGGTTGCAGTCTTGCCTGGGTGTGCAGAGAGGACTTCTAAGAGAGACTACAGAACAGCTCTATAGGTGAAGGTCTTCTTCAAGGCTCCCCACTGCAGATCCCAATGAAAAAGGGCAGTCCATGGTTTTAAGGCATTTATTGTCATGGCAGAAAGTGGATCTGTAAAACCCAAGTTCAGCCTGAGATTAAATACCTTTTGCAGGGAGGAATATCTGGGAAAGAAAATTTATTGGCTAAGCCTCCAGGCCTCTATATACCTCATTAGCATGGAGATCTGTCTTGAGCCAACTTGACCACAAGTCACATTCTTGTCTATATGTGGGGGCTTGGGGTATTGCCCTTACATGACTGATGGCCACAAATCTATGGGGGGTACTGTGGCTAATGACAGGGCACTGGTGCCCTGGAGTAGGCAAAGCTCCTACCATCCCTTCAGGGACTCCTGGGCTTCTAACTTTACCTCAACTGGGGACCAGGCTACCTTTCATGGTCTCACAGAATGGTACTGGAACAAAAACAGACATGTAGACCAATGTGATAAAAGCAAAGTCTCAAATATGAATACATGCAACTTCAGCCAATTAATACTTGACAAAGATGACAAAAAAAAACTGGAGAAAAGAAAACATCTTCAATAAATGGTGCTGGGAAAACTGAATGTCTACATGCAGAAGAATGAAAATAGAGCCCTACCACTTTGCACAGGAACTAATTCCAAATGGATCAGAGACCTAAACTTGAAACCTAAAATACTGAAACTTCTAGGGAAAAAAGTCAGTAACCTAGATGATATAGGCCTAGGAAAGGACATTCTGAATACCTCTCCATATATCCAAGATTTAAGACCAACAACTGACAAACAGATCTTCATAAAGCTAGAAAGCTTCTGCATAACTGAGGAAACAGTCAACCAGGTGAATAAGAAGCCCATAGAATGGGCAAGAACATTGCCAACTATACATCTGACAGAAAATTCATATCCAGAGTATATAAAGTACATAGAAACAAGCAAAACAAACAAAAAAGATCTATTAAACAAATGAGCCCAAGACATACAGTTTTCAAAATAAGAAAAATATGTGCATTCATATTTGAGTCTTTGCTTTTATTCCATTGGTCTACACATCTGTTTTTGTTCCAGTGCCATTTCATTTTTATTGCCTTGCCTCTGTAATATATCCTAAGATGTAAAATGGTAATCTTACAGCATTGTTCCTTTTGTTCAGGATTGTTTTGCCTATCTGGGGTCTTTTGTAGTTACATATAGGTTTTAGGGAGATTTTCTATTTCTATGAAGAATAATATATGGATTTTGATAGTGATTGCTTTGAATCTGTAAATAGATTTGGGTTAAATGATCATTTTCACAACGTTAATTCGACCAGGCCATGAGTAAGGGCTGTCTTTTTATTTTTTATTATCTTTCTTCAGAACATTGATATTTTTATCACAGAGGTCCTTCTTTTCTATGGTTAGTTTTTTCCTAAATATTTTATTTTCTTTGAGGATATTGTGAATGTGAGTATGTCAATGATCTCCTATGTATATTTGTGCAGAGAAAAGCTACTGATTTGTTCAAGTTGATTCCATATATTGCCATGTTCCTGAATTTGTGTTTCTTTTTGAGTTTTTAAATAGAATATTAGGGATTTCTAATATATAGTATCATGCCATCTGAGAATGGCAATAGTTTGTTGACTTCTTTACCTATCTGTATCCATTTCACTTTCCTCCCCTTGCTTTATTGTTCCAACTAGTATTCAGAACACAATATTGAAAAGGAGTAAGAATAATAGAATTTCTGTCTCTTTCTTGACTTCAGTAGGATTGTTTCAAGTCTTTCTTCACTTGCAATGATGTTGGCTATGAGTTTCTAATATATAGCTTTTATATATTGAGCTATGTTCCTTCTAGCCATATATTCTATAGGAATTTAATCAGGAAGGCCTGTTGGACTTTCTCAGAGGGCCTTTCCACATTTCGTGATATGATCATGTCATTTTTTTTCCGTTAAGTTCATTTACATGATTTATTATATGAATCAACTTGTGAAGATTGAGCCATTCTATATTTTATGGATATGGCCAATGTGATAATGGTAGGTAATCGTTTTAATATATGTTTGTATCCTTTTTGTAAGTATTCTGAACATTTTGAGGTCTCTATTCATCAGGACAATGACATGGAGTTTTCGTGTGTGTGTGTGTGTGTGTGTGTGTGTGTGTGTGTGTGTAAGAGTATGTATGTGTGTATATGTGTGTGTGTGCATGTGTATGTCTGTGTGTGTGTAAGAGTGTGTACGTGTGTGTGTGTGTCTGTGTATGCATGTGTGTGTGTGTGTGTGTGTGTGTGTGTGTGTGGTGTCTTTACCAGGTTTAGGAATTAGAGTGACACTGGCTTTATAAAGGAGGGTTGGGAGTGCTCCTTTTGTTTTGGCAAAGACCAGCTTTGACATCTAGGCTAATCTCGGGTGGGAAATAGAGTAGGTAATTTGTCACTCAGTAGACTTTTCTCTGATGGAAAAAAAAAACTGATTCTCTGGGATTGGTGGAGGACTCCCTGGGGCCAGAGAAACTTTCTGGGGAGTAAATCTACAACCAACTTCACATTTATACATATATGAATATATAAATACACTTATACACTTTGGTTGTGTACAGCAAAGCTCCAACAACTTCATTTTTCTCTCAAAGCTTATATATGCCATTAAAATCATTCAAGACATACATAAGTTACAATATAGCTACATTCTGTTTTTCTTTAAGAAACAATTACAGTGAATATACATACTCAAGCAAAGCATGTTTCTCAATACCTTCACTTGATAAAATGTTCTATATATTATGGGTAAAAAAATTATGCCCAAGAACCCTAATATATTCATATCTAAGTAACGTGTTATCTATTAACAGAGTTTAAGTAGACAAGATAATTTTCTCAGCCAGTTTCTGACAGTTAATGGCAGGTTGCAATGTGCATTTACAATGAAAGAATCAAATATTTTATTATTTATCTTTAAAAGTAATCTTGCTTCCTGGTTGCTGCCGCCGCAGAGAGCCCGTGGACAGCACCCCGAGAGCAAACTTGAGCCTCGGGACCACAGGTAAGACCAGCTTGTCTGCTGCAAGAGAGCTGCCTGGTGAGATCGGGACACACAGAGGCAGAGTTCATCTAGGACCAGGCACGTCCTGTGTTTGCCGGAGGTCCCACGCCCGCGGATCCCGGCCCGCAGCAGCTCTCTGCTCCCAGACCCCTTGGGAAAGAGGCCTCACCGCCTGGTCAGGTGGGCACTCCTGAGGCTGCAGAGCGGAAGAGACCACCAACACTGCCCACCCCTGCCCACATCCCTGGCCCAAGAGGAAACTGTATAAGGCCTCTGGGCTCCCGTGGGGGAGGGCCCAGGAGCGGCAGGACCCCTGCCTGAGACACCGCCGGAACCTGAAGGAAACAGACCAGATAAACAGTTCTCTGCACCCAAATCCCGTGGGAGGGAGAGCTAAACCTTCAGAGAGGCAGACAAGCCTGGGAAACCAGAAGAGACTGCTCTCTGTGCACACATCTCGGACGCCAGAGGAAAACACCAAAGGCCATCTGGAACCCTGGTGCACTGAAGCTCCCGGAATGGGCGGCGCATATCTTCCTGGTTGCTGCCGCTGCAGAGAGCCCGTGGGCAGCACCCCACGAGCCAACTTGAGCCTCGGGACCACCGGTAAGACCAACTTTTCTGCTGCAAGAAAGCTGCCTGGTGAACTCAAGACACAGGCCCACAGGAACAGCTGAAGACCTGTAGAGAGGAAAAACTACACGCCCGAAAGCAGAACACTCTGTCCCCACTAACTGACTGAAAGAGAGGAAAACAGGTCTACAGCACTCCTGACACACAGGCTTATAGGACAGTCTAGCCACTGTCAGAAATAGCAGAACAAAGTAACACTAGAGATAATCTGATGGCGAGAGGCAAGCGCAGGAACCCAAGCAACAGAAACCAAGACTACATGGCATCATCGGAGCCCAATTCTCCCACCAAAACAAACATGGAATATCCAAACACACCAGAAAAGCAAGATCTAGTTTCAAAATCATATTTGATCATGATGCTGGAGGACTTCAAGAAAGACGTGAAGAACTCCCTTAGGGAAACACAGGAAAACATTAATAAACAAGTAGAAGCCTACAGAGAGGAATCGCAAAAATCCCTGAAAGAATTCCAGGAAAACACAATCAAACAGTTGAAGGAATTAAAAATGGAAATAGAAGCAATCAAGAAAGAACACATGGAAACAACCCTGGATATAGAAAACCAAAAGAAGAGACAAGGAGCTGTAGATACAAGCTTCACCAACAGAATACAAGAGATGGAAGAGAGAATCTCAGGAGCAGAAGATTCCATAGAAATCATTGACTCAACTGTCACAGATAATGTAAAGTGGAAAAAGCTACTGGTCCAAAACATACAGGAAATCCAGGACTCAATGAGAAGATCAAACCTAAGGATAATAGGTATAGAAGAGAGTGAAGACTCCCAGCTCAAAGGACCAGTAAATATCTTCAACAAAATCATAGAATAAAACTTCCCTAACATAAAAAAAGAGATACCCATAGGCATACAAGAAGTCTACAGAACTCCAAATAGATTGGACCAGAAAAGAAACACCTCCCGTCACATAATAGTCAAAACACCAAACGCACAAAATAAAGAAAGAATATTAAAAGCAGTAAGGGAAAAAGGTCAAGTAACATATAAAGGGAGACCTATCAGAATCACACCAGACTTCTCGCCAGAAACTATGAAGGCCAGAAGATCCTGGACTGATGTCATACAGACCCTAAGAGAACACAAATGCCAGCCCAGGTTACTGTATCCTGCAAAACTCTCAATTAACATAGATGGAGAAACCAAGATATTCCATGACAAAACCAAATTTACACAATATCTTTCTACAAATCCAGCACTACAAAGGATAATAAATGGTAAAGCCCAACATAAGGAGGCAAGCTATACCCTAGAAGAAGCAAGAAACTAATCGTCTTGGCAACAAAACAAAGAGAATGAAAGCACACAAACATAATCTCACATCCAAATAGGAATATAACGGGAAGCAATAATCACTATTCCTTAATATCTCTCAACATCAATGGCCTCAACTCCCCAATAAAAAGACATAGATTACCAAACTGGATACGCAACGAGGACCCTGCATTCTGCTGCCTACAGGAAACACGCCTCAGAGACAAAGACAGACATTACCTCAGAGTGAAAGGCTGGAAAACAATTTTCCAAGCAAATGGTCAGAAGAAGCAAGCTGGAGTAGCCATTCTAATATCAAATAAAATCAATTTTCAACTAAAAGTCATCAAAAAAGATAAGGAAGGACACTTCATATTCATGAAAGGAAAAATCCACCAAGATGAACTCTCAATCCTAAATATCTATGTCCCAAATACAAGGGCACCTACATACGTAAAAGAAACCTTACTAAAGCTCAGAACACACATTGCACCTCACACAATAATAGTGGGAGATTTCAACACCCCACTCTCATCAATGGACAGATCATGGAAACAGAAATTAAACAGAGATGTAGACAGACTAAGAGAAGTCATGAGCCAAATGGACTTAACGGATATTTATAGAACATTCTATCCTAAAGCAAAAGGATATACCTTCTTCTCAGCTCCTCATGGTACTTTCTCCAAAATTGACCATATAATTGGTCAAAAAACGGGCCTCAACAGGTACAGAAAGATAGAAATAATCCCATGCGGGCTATCGGACCACCATGGCCTAAAACTGGTCTTCAATAACAATCAAGGAAGAATGCCCACATATACTTGGAAATTGAACAATGCTCTACTCAATGATAACCTGGTCAAGGAAGAAATAAAGAAAGAAATTAAAAACTTTTTAGAATTTAATGAAAATAAAGGTACAACATACCCAAACTTATGGGACACAATGAAAGCTGTGCTAAGAGGAAAACTCATAGCCCTGAGTGTCTGCAGAAAGAAACAGGAAAGAGCATATGTCAGCAGCTTGACAGCACACCTAAAAGCTCTAGAACAAAAAGAAGCAAATACACCCAGGAGGAGTAGAAGGCAGGAAATAATCAAACTCAGAGCGGAAATCAACCAAGTAGAAACAAAAAGGACCATAGAAAGAATCAACAGAACCAAAAGTTGGTTCTTTGAGAAAATCAACAAGATAGATAAACCCTTAGCCAGACTAACGAGAGGACACAGAGAGTGCGTCCAAATTAACAAAATCAGAAATGAAAAGGGAGACATAACAACAGATTCAGAGGAAATTCAAAAAATCATCCGATCTTACTATAAAAACCTATATTCAACAAAACTTGAAAATCTTCAGGAAATGGACAATTTCCTAGACAGATACCAGGTACCGAAGTTAAATCAGGAACAGATAAACCAGTTAAACAACCCCATAACTCCTAAGGAAATAGAAGCAGTCATTAAAGGTCTCCCAACCAAAAAGAGCCCAGGTCCAGACGGGTTTAGTGCAGAATTCTATCAAACCTTCATAGAAGACCTCATACCAATATTATCCAAACTATTCCACAAAATTGAAACAGATGGATCACTACGGAATACCTTCTACGAAGCCACAATTACTCTTATACCTAAACCACACAAAGACACAACAAAGAAAGAGAACTTCAGACCAATTTCCCTTATGAATATCGACGCAAAAATACTCAACAAAATTCTGGCAAACCGAATCCAAGAGCACATCAAAACAGTCATCCACCATGACCAGGTAGGCTTCATCCCAGGCATGCAGGGATGGTTTAATATACGGAAAACCATCAACGTGATCCATTATATAAACAAACTGAAAGAACAAAACCACATGATCATTTCATTAGATGCTGAGAAAGCATTTGACAAAATTCAACACCCCTTCATGATAAAAGTCCTGGAAAGAATAGGAATTCAAGGCCCATACCTGAACATAGTAAAAGCCATATACAGCAAACCAGTTGCTAACATTAAACTAAATGGAGAGAAACTTGAAGCAATCCCACTAAAATCAGGGACTAGACAAGGCTGCCCACCCTCTCCCTACTTATTCAATATAGTTCTTGAAGTTCTAGCCAGAGCAATCAGACAACAAAAGGAGGTCAGGGGATACAGATCGGAAAAGAAGAAGTCAAAATATCACTATTTGCAGATGATATGATAGTATATTTAAGTGATCCCAAAAGTTCCACCAGAGAACTACTAAAGCTGATAGACAACTTCAGCAAAGTGGCTGGGTATAAAATTAACTCAAATAAATCAGTTGCCTTCCTCTATACAAAAGAGAAACAAGCCGAGAAAGAAATTAGGGAAACGACACCCTTCATAATAGACCCTAATAATATAAAGTACCTCGGTGTGACTTTAACAATGCAAGTAAAAGATCTGTACAATAAGAACTTCAAGACACTGAAGAAGGAAATTGAAGAAGACCTCAGAAGATGGAAAGATCTCCCACGCTCATGGATTGGCAGGATTAATATAGTAAAAATGGCCATTTTACCAAAAGCAATCTACAGATTCAATGCAATCCCCATCAAAATACCAATCCAATTCTTCAAAGAGTTAGACAGAACAATTTGCAAATTCATCTGGAATAACAAAAAACCCAGGATAGCTAAAGCTATCCTCACAATAAAAGGACTTCAGGGGGAATCACTATCCCTGAACTCAAGCAGTATTACAGAGCAATAGTGATAAAAACTGCATGGTATTGGTACAGAGACAGACAGATAGACCAATGGAATAGAATTGAAGACCCAGAAATGAACCCACACACCTATGGTCACTTGATTTTTGACAAAGGAGCCAAAACCATCAAATGGAAAAAAGATAGCATTTTCAGCAAATGGTGCTGGTTCAACTGGAGGTCAACATGTAGAAGAATGCAGATCGATCCATGCTTATCACCCTGTACAAAGCTTAAGTCCAAGTGGATCAAGGACCTCCACATGAAACCAGACACACTCAAACTAATAGAAGAAAAACTAGGGAAGCATCTGGAACACATGGGCACTGGAAGAAATTTCCTAAACAAAACACCAATGGCTTATGCTCTAAGATCAAGAATCGACAAATGGGATCTCATAAAACTGCAAAGATTCTGTAAGGCAAAGGACACTTTGGTTAGGACAAAACGGCAACCAACAGATTGGGAAAAGATCTTTACCAATCCTACAACAGATAGAGGCCTTATATCCAAAATATACAAAGAACTCAAGAAGTTAGACCACAGGGAAACAAATAACCCTATTAAAAATGGGGTTCAGAGCTAAACAAAGAATTCACAGCTGAGGAATGCCAAATAGCTGAGAAACACCTAAAGAAATGTTCAACATCTTTAGTCATAAGGGAAATGCAAATCAAAACAACCCTGAGATTTCACCTCACACCAGTGAGAATGGCTATGATCAAAAACTCAGGGGACAACAGATGCTGGCGAGGATGTGGAGAAAGAGGAACACTCCTCCATTGTTGGTGGGATTGCAAACTGGTACAACCATTCTGGAAATCATTCTGGAGGATCCTCAGAAAATTGGACATTGAACTGCCTGAGGATCCAGCTATACCTCTCTTGGGCATATACCCAAAAGATGCCCCAACATATAAAAAAGACACGTGCTCCACTACGTTCATTGCAGCCTTATTTATAATAGCCAGAAGCTGGAAAGAACCCAGATGCCCTTCAACAGAGGAATGGATACAGAAAACGTGGTACATCTACACAATGGAATATTACTCAGCTATCCAGAACAATGACTTTATGAAATTCTTAGGCAAATGGTTGGAACTGGAAAACATCATCCTGAGTGAGCTAACCCAATCACAGAAAGACATACATGGTATGCACTCATTGATAAGTGGCTATTAGCCCAAATGCTTGAATTACCCTAGATGCCTAGAACAAATGAAACTCAAGACGGATGATCAAAATGTGAATGCTTCACTCCTTCTTTAAAAGGGGAAGAAGAATACCCTTGGCAGGGAAGAGAGAGTCAAAGATTAAAACAGAGACTGAAGGAACACCCATTCAGAGCCTGCCCCACATGTGGCCCATACATATACAGCAACCCAATTAGACAAGATGGATGAAGCAAAGAAGTGCAGACCAACAGGAGCCGGATGTAGATCGCTCCTGAGAGACACAGCCAGAATACAGCAAATACAGAGGCGAATGCCAGCAGCAAACCACTGAACTGAGAACAGGATTCCCATTGAAGGGTTCAGAGAAAGAACTGGAAGATCTTGAAGGGGCTCGAGACCCCATATGTACAACAATGCTAAGCAACCAGAGCTTCCAGGGACTAAGCCACTACCTAAAGACTATACATGGACTGACCCTGGACTCTGACCTCATAGGTAGCAATGAATATCCTAGTAAGAGCACCAGTGGAAGGAGAACCCTGGGTCCTGCTAAGACTGAACACCCAGTGAACTAGACTGGTGGGGGGAGGGCGGCAATGGGGGGAGGGTCGGGAGGGGAACACCCATAAGGAAGGGGAGGGGGGAGGGGCATGTTTGCCCGGATACCGGGAAAGGGAATAACACTCGAAATGTATATAAGAAATACTCAAGTTAATAAATAAAAAAAAAGTAATCTTATAAAAATTTTAAAAGAATCATTAGTCTAAACTTTTATATATATATTAAAAAAACCCAGTAATTTTGAGTTCCTTATACCAAAATCCCATGGGGAAGAGAGTGGACCACCCAGGAGTGCAGACATCCTGAGGCTGTAGGACAGAGTGCCACCTCTGCACACCTCAGCCCACATCCGTGGTCCAAGGGGAAATTACGAGGTGCCTCTAGACACAGGGATATAGGAACAGATAGCTGCCAGTACCCACAGTTCTGGTCTGCACCCAGGACCAAACTGAATCAAACAAACAGCTCCCTGCCCCCAAATCCCATGGGGAAGAGAGCTGAACCTGCAGAAGTGTGGATACTCCTGAGGCGTCAGAGAAGAATACCCTCTGCCCACAGTCCAGACCCAAGAGAGAACTGCATAGTGCCAACTGTGCCCAACGGGTGCAAAGACCTACACAAGCAATCAGGGGGAGGACCCTTTGATGCCTGCCCGCACCTAGAGCTGGAAGACAGTCTCCAGGAGTGCCAACACACCTGAAATCAGAGCACCTGTTCTCAGGAAAGACTGAAAGAAAACAGGAAAACAGTTCTACAGGAGTGCTGACACAGAAGCCTACAGCAGGGTCAAGTCACTGTCAGAAACAGCAAGACAAGCAAACACAAGAGACAACCCAATGGGTAGAGGCAAGTGCAGGAACCTAGACAACAGAAACCAAGGCTACTTGGTACCATCAGAAGCCAATTCTCCCACCAAAGAAAATACTGGATATCCAAACTCACCAGAAAAGCAAGATTTAGATTTAAAATCACATTTTCTGATAATGATGTAAGACTTTCAGAAAAACATAAAGAACTTCCTTAGAGAAATGCAGGAAAACCCAAGTAAACAAATAGAAGCCCTTAAAGAGGAAACACAAAAATCCCTGAAAGAATTACAGAGAAACACAACCAAACAGGTGAAGGAATTGAAAATGGAAATAGAAACAATGAAGAAAGCACAAAGGGAGACAACCCTGGATATAGAAAACCAAAAGAAGAGACAAGGAACCATAGATACGAGTATCACCAACAGAATACAAGAGATAGAAGAGAGAATCTCAGGGGCAGAAGACACAATAGAAAACACAAAGATAATGTAAAACGCAAAAAGGTCCTAGCCCAAAACACATAGGAAATCTAGGACACAATGAGAAGATCAAACCTAAGGATAATAGGTATAGAAGAAAGTGAAGACTCCCAACTTAAAGGGCCAGTAAATATATTCAACAGATTATAGAAGAAAACTTCCCTAGCCTAAAGAAAGAGATGCCCATAAATATACAAGAAGCCTATAGAACTCCAAATAGATTGAACCAGAAGAGAAATTCGTCCTGTCACAAAATAGTTAAAACACCAAATGCACAAAACAAAGAAAGAATATAAAAAGCAGTAAGGGAAAAAGGTCAAGTAACATATAAAGGCAGACCAGAATTACACCAGACTTCTCACCAGAGACTAGAAGCCAGAAGATCCTGGACAAATGTCATACAGACCCTAAGAGAACACAAATGCCAGCCCAAGTTACTGTATCCAGCAAAACTTTCAATTAACATAGATGGAGAAACCAAGATATTCCATGACAAAACCAAATTTACGCAGTATCTTTCTACAAATCCAGCCCTTCATAAGATAATAGATGGGAAACTCCAACACAAGGAGAGAAACTACACTGTACAGAAAGCAAGAATATAATTTCCTTGCAATGAAACTAAAAGAGAGACAAACAAACATAGTTCCAACTCTAACAACTAAAATAACAAGAAGTGACAATTACTATTCCTGAATATCTCTCAACATCAACGGTCTCAATTCCCCAATAAAAAGGCATAGACTAAGAGACTGGATATGTAAAGAGGACCCAGCATTTTGCTACCTACAGGAAACACACCTCAGAGACAAAGACAGACACTACCTCAGAGTTAATGGCTGGAAAACAACTTTCCAAGCAAATGGCTTGCAATCTGGAGTTGCCATTCCAATATCAAATAAAATTGACTTTCAACCAAAAGTCATTAAAAAAGATAAAGAAGGACACTTCATATTCATTAAAGGAAAAATCCACCAAGATGAACTCTCAGTCCTAAATATCTATGCTCCAAATGCAAGGGAATCTATATTCATAAAAGAAACCTTACTAAAGCTCAAAGCACACATTGCACCTCACTCAATAATAGTAGGAGATTCCAACACCCCACTTTTATCACTGGAAAGATCATGGAAACAGAAATTAAACAGAGCCTTAGAGAAACTAACAGAAGTTATGAACTACCGAACTACCAGATTTAACAGATATTTATAGAACATTCCATCCTAAAACAAAAGGATATACCTTCTTCTCAGCACCTTATGGAACCTTCTCCAAAACTGACCATATAATCAGTCACAAAACAGGCTTCAACAGATACAGGAAGATAGAAATAATCCCATGCATCCTATCAGATCACCATGCTTTAAGACTGGTCTTCAATAACAACAATAATGACAGAAAGCCCACATATACATTCAAGTTGAACAATGCTCTACTGAATGACAACTTGGTCAAGGAAAAAAATAAATTAAAGACTTCTTAGACTTTAATGAAAATGAAGATACAACATTCCCAAACTTATGGGACACAATGAAAGCAGTACTAAAAGGAAAACTCATAGCTCTGAGTGCCTGCAAAAAGAAACAGGAGAAAGCACATGTCAACAGCTTGACAGCACAACTAAAATCTCTAGAACAAAAAGAAATAAATAAACCCAAGAGGATTAGAAGGCAGGAAATAGTGAAACTCAGAGCTGAAATCAACCAAGTAGAAATGAAAAGGACTATACAAAAAAAAAATCAATAAAACCAGGAGCTGCAAATATGGCTTAACCTATTATGGCTTTATAATTGTCTTCACAAAAGAGATGAGCCCCTCTCTTTTTGTTCTTATAAAGGACATTTAATTGGGGCTAGCTTACAGGTTCAGAGGTTCAGTCCATTATCATCAGTGTCCAGGCAGGCATTGTGCAGGCAGGGCTGAGAGTTCTATATCTTCATCTGAAGCCTGCTAACAGAATACTATCTTCTTAGGAAACTAAGACAAAGCCCACACCCACAGTGTCGCACCTACTCCAACAAAGCCAAACCTACTCCAAAAGGGCTACATCCCCTAGTAGTGAAACTCCCTGGGCCTAGCATATACAAACCATCACATTCTACTCCCTGGCCTCCATAGGCTTGTTCAAACACATTAGTCTATGGGGGCTATATATAGCCATAGCATAATAAAAAATAAATTGAGTACAACTTCCAAAGTCCCCATAATTTATAGCAGTCTCGACACTTAAAAGTCCAAAGTTCAAAGTCTGTTCTAAGATTCCTCAAATCACTTAACTGTAATCCCCAAGGCAAGACAGGAAACCAGCTGGGCAAACTCCAAACTCTGCATCTCCATAGTTGATATAAAATCAGTCTTCATATCTCTAACTCCTTTTCATCTTTGTTGGCTGCAACAAATGTCCTCCTAGGTGATTAAACTCCCTGTTAGCAGCTTTCCTCAGCAAATAGTCACAGCTCTGGTTTCTCAAACACCTTGGGTCTCCAAAGCAACTTCAAAATTACAGCTTCTTGTTTCAATGTCTGGGATTCACACATGATCTTTGGGGTCCTCCAAAGGGCTGGGATCACTTCTCCAGGTCTGCCCTCTGTAGCACTCTAAGCTTAAGTTGATCCATTCCACTGCTGTTGCTGTTCTTGGTGATCTTCCCATGGTACTGGTATTGCCAATATGCTGGAGTCTTCCGCTGCAACTAGGCTTCACCAATAGCCTCTCATAGACTCTCTTCATGGTCCCAAGCCTCAACTTCTTTGTATGACCCCTTCATTCCTGGGCTGTCAACTCCAACTGAGACTGCATCTTCACCAATGGCCTCCCATGGCCTTTCCCTATGTTGAGCCTCAGCTGCTCTCCATGACCCCTTCATGCCTTCAAAATCAATACCACTTGGGTGATTCTTTTTTTTTTTATTAACTTGAGTATTTCTTATTTACATTTCGAGTATTATTCCCTTTCCCGGTTTCTGGGCAAACATCACCCTAATCCCTCCCCCTACCCTTCTTTATGGGTGTTCCCCTCCCCATCCTCCCCCCATTGCCGCCCTCCCCCCAACAATCACGTTCACTGGGGGTTCAGTCTTAGCAGGACCCAGGGCTTCCCCTTCCACTGGTGCTCTTACTAGGATATTCATTGCTACCTATGAGGTCAGAGTCCAGGGTCAGTCCATGTATAGTCTTTAGGTAGTGGCTTAGTCCCTGGAAGCTCTGGTTGCTTGGCATTGTTGTACATATGGGGTCTCGAGCCCCTTCAAGCTCTTCCAGTTCTTTCTCTGATTCCTTCAACGGGGGTCCTATTCTCAGTTCAGTGGTTTGCTGCTGGCATTCGCCTCTGTATTTGCTGCATTCTGGCTGTGTCTCTCAGGAGAGATCTACATCCGGCTCCTGTCGGTCTGCACTTCTTTGCTTCATCCATCTTGTCTAATTGGGTGGCTGTATATGTATGGGCCACATGTGGGGCAGGCTCTGAATGGGTGTTCCTTCAGTCTCTGTTTTAATCTTTGCCTCTCCCTTCCCTGCCAAGGGTATTCTTGTTCCCCTTTTAAAGAAGGAGTGAAGCATTCACATTTTGATCATCCGTCTTGAGTTTCATGTGTTATAGGCATCTAGGGTAATTCAAGCATTTGGGCTAATAGCCACTTATCAATGAGTGCATACCATGTGTGTTTTTCTGTGATTGGGTTAGCTCACTCAGGATGATATTTTCCAGTTCCAACCATTTGCCTACGAATTTCATAAAGTCATTGTTTTTGATAGCTGAGTAATATTCCATTGTGTAGATATACCACATTTTCTGTATCCATTCCTCTGTTGAAGGGCATCTGGGTTCTTTCCAGCTTCTGGCTATTATAAATAGGACTGCGATGAACGTAGTGGAGCACGTGTCTTTGTTATATGTTGGGGCATCTTTTGGGTATATGCCCAAGAGAGGTATAGCTGGCTCCTCAGGCAGTTCAATGTCACTTGGGTGATTCTTACACACTACCAAGTACAGATGCAGCTTGAAGTACAACCTTGGCTATCTCTCTGGAACATAGCATTTCATTTTTCTGGTTTTATCCTACACCAATTGGCGGGGATGCTGATGACATCTGAGGAAGACTAAGGTTTCTTTGTTAATTCTAGGCCTCAGAAACCAAAGTTAAAGGAGATGCACATTTCAAGATGATTCCATGGCATTGTATTTAGGTCCTTCAATATTTTGAGGTGCTATTTGGTAGAGTAATGCAGAATAATTAATATTGACATAAAACAAATGAGGGTTTCTAGTGTATTCACTCTTTCCTTCCCCAAGGTTACAGAAAGTGATGAAGTACACATAAAATAAGGAATACTGAGGGTTGTAATATTATAATTTTTTAGTGTAGTACATGTATAAGGGTATCAGAAGACTTGATAATGTGTTTTATCTAAATCATGTGGGTCCCAGGAGTTTAACTTGTGTTGTCAGGATTGGTGGCAAGAGCCTTTGAAATTTTGTCCACTGAAATACCTCTCCAGTCTAAATTCTGTAGGATTTTAAATTGTCAGTATTGTGCTTAGGGAATTTCGGAGAATAGTTTTCTTATTTGTTTATTCTATAGTGCTGTGGATTGAACCTTGGGCTTTGCTCTTGATAGGTAAGCACTGCCTATGAGCTGTGTGTCCAGCTCAGAAGTTACCATTATCTCTTCATAACTATATTACTATATTTCAGGCCTCTCTCATGTATTTTTTATCTTCAGAAGTTCTTGGCCTACAGGTATATGTGATATTGTAAACAGTTCCACGTAGGAAGTTGGCAATACAGAACCTCTGCACACAAGTCAGTCTTGAGCCCAGGGGATCAGTAAGAAATCTGCCAGCAGTAAATTCAGGGTAGAATGTCAGAAGGAGCACTGGGAACTTTAATGTTATCGGGAACAAAACAGTTCACATGAAAATGCCAGGAGCTAGGTGAGAAAATATTTTTAATCCACAGTGAGCCATGTTTAAGAATTGGAAACTTGAATGTTTCTTGGATATGTATATATGCATTCTATCCCCAATATCTTGATGAATTCTATCACCAGTACAAGTAGAGGGTTTTGTTCAGTATTTCTGACAAATGCTATTTGACACATGCTCAAGAGCAAATATTAAAAAGAGCAAAACAAACAAAAAACCAAACCAAACAAACAAAAAACCCCTTCTCATTATTATTATGCCCTTCTACATAAAATCAACTTGTGGGCAACATAAACTACAGTATATAAGTCTACTATTTCAGCTAGGAATTTTCCCACCTGACTAAAGATAATTGAAACTATTTTAATTTGGTTTTAATAAAGTCATTTTCAACATTGTTTATATGACACCATTGCAAGTCACTCAACAGATAAAGAGGTTTTTTGTCCGAATCAAACAATAATCCAGATCCTCCATTAACAACCTACAATTCTCTTCTCAACTGACTGTATTTTCAAGTGATGTTGTATTCAGGACCTAAAGCAAAGGAAGCCCATTTGCCAAGAAGACCAGAAGCCCATTATGTGACATTTCAGTCCATTAGTATAGGGAAAATGTCACTCAAAGTCTGTTTATACTTTAAAAGTGCATACTAAGAACTAAGTTAACTTATTTTGATGGATTTCTGTTAAAATTACAATTAGGAATTCAGTTTACCGTGGTTTCCTTTACAATATGTTTAGAGTAGTCAGATAAGTTCTTGATTGACATAGGTTAACTCCATGCTTCATTAACTGAAGCATGTCAAGTTTTGCTCCCAGATTTAAAAGTGACTCTTTTGATCTAGGCAAAGGGGTCACTGATAGAGTATAACAATATAGGATGATTTTGAGAGTACCAGTTCAGGTTCAGTGTAAACATTTATTTAACAAGACTCAGAGGCCCTAGGTGGTAAACTATGACATCTCTCTACAAACCTGGCCATGCATCCTTTGCTGAATGACAATTTATGGAAGTTAGAACTTGAGTGTAAAGTCAAAATAAGATTAGGCAGTCACTACACAATAGCATTCAAATCTCATTAATTCTTGGTAAGCAGCACACTTTTAACAATGGCTACTGCCTTTCACATTTAAATTATTGTAGGATAGCTAATAACACGATGACCTCAATCTCACTTTCTTTCTGTAAAACCTGTTTCTTGAATAAAGTAAAAATTAATATAAAATAAAATAAAAACAGGAGCTGGTTCTTTGAGAAAATCAACAAGATAGATAAACCCTTAGCCAGACTAATCAGAAGTCACAGAGAGGGCGTCCAAATTAACAAAATCAGAAATGAAAAGGGAGACATAACAACAGAATCTGAAGAAATTCGAAAATCATCAGCTCCTACTACAAAAGCCTGTATTCAATAAAATTGGAAAATCTGGAGGAAAGGAATTTTCTAGACAGATACCAGGTACCAAAGTTAAATGAGGAACACATAAACCATCTAAACAATCCCATAACACCTAAATAAATAGAAGCAGTTACTAAAAGTCTCCCAACCAAAAAGAGCCCAGGTTCAGTTGGGTTCAGTGCAGAATTCTGTCAGACCTTCATAGAAGACCTTATATCAATACTGTACAAACTATTCCACAAAATAGAAACAGATGGAGCACTACCAAATTCTTTCTATGAAGCCACAATTACTCTTATACCTAAACCACACAAAGACCAAAAAAAAAAGAAAAAAAGAAAGAAAAAAAGAAAGAAATAGAACTTCAGACCAATTTCCAATTTCCCTTATGAATATTGATGCAAAAATAATCAATAAAATTCTTGCAAACCGAATTCAAGAACACATCAAAACGATAATCCATCATGATCAAGTAGGCTTCATTCCAGGGATGCAGGAATGGTTTAATATATGAAAACCCATCAATGTAATCCACTATATAAACAAACTCAAAGAACCACATGATCGTTTCATTAGATGCTGAGAAAGCATTTGACAAAATTCAACACCCCTTCATAGTCCTGGAAAGATCAGGAATTCAAGGCCCATATCTACACATAGTAAAAGCAATATACAGCAAACCTGTAGCTAACATTAAACTAAATGGAGAGAAACTTGAAGCAATCCCACTAAAATCAGGGACTAGACAATGCTGCCCACTCTCTCCCTACTTATTCAATATAGTACTCAATGTACTAGCCAGACAATGAGACAGCAAAATGAGGTCAAAGGGATACAAATTGGAAGGGAGGAAATCAAAATATCAGTATTTGCAGATGATATGATAGTGTACTAAAGTGACCCCAAAAGTTCCACCAGAGAACTACTTAACCTGATAAACAACTTCAGCAAAGTGTAGGGATATAAAATTAATTCAAACAAATCAGTAGCTTTCGTCTACTCAAAAGATAAACAGGCTGAGGAAGAAATTAAGGAAATGACACCCTTCACAATAGTCCCAAATAATATAAAATATTATTATTTTGTGACTTTAACCAAACAAATGAAAGATCTGTATGAGAAGAAATCCAAGTCTCTGAAAAAGAATTTGAGGAAGATCTCAGAAGACGGAAAAATTTTCCATGCTCATGGATTGGCAGGATTAATCTAGTAAAGATGGCCATTTTGCCAAAAGCAATCTACAGATTCAAAGCATTACCCATCAAAATTCCTACTCAATTCTTTATAGAGATAGAAAAAGCAATTAGGAAATTCATTTGGAATAACAAAAAACCCAGGATAGCAAAAACTATACTCAACAATAAAAGAACTTCTGGTGGAATAACCATCCCCGACTTCAAGCAGTATTACAGAACAATAGTCATAAAAATTGTATGGTATTGGTACAGAGACAGGCAGATAGATCAGTGGAGCAAAATTGAAGACCCAGAAATGAACCCACACACCTATAGCCACTTGATCTTTGACAAAGGATCTAAAACCATCCAATGGAAGAAAGATAGCATTTTCAACAAATGGTGCTGGTTCAACTGGAGGTCAGCATGTAGTAGAATGCAAATTGATCCATTCTTATCACCATGTACAAAGCTTAAGTCCAAGTGGATCAAGGACCTCAGCATCAAACCAGATACACTCAAACTAATAGAAGAAAAAGTGGGGAAGAGTCTTGAACATATGGGCACTGGGGAAAATTTCCTGAACAAAACACAAATGGCTCATGCTCTAAGATCAAGAATCGACAAATGGGACCTCATAAAGCTGCAAAGTTTTTGTAAAGCAAAAGAAACTGTCATTAGGACAAAATGGGAAATAACAGATAGAGGGTTAATATCCTTAATATACAAAGAAATCAAGAAGTTTGACTCCAGAGAACAAAATAACCCTATTAAAAATGGGGTACAGACCTAAACAAAACATGTTCAGCTGAGGATTATTGAATGGACAAAAAACACCTAAAGAAATGTTTAACATCCTTAGTCATCAGGGAAATGCAAATCAAAACAACCCTGAGATTCTACATCACACCAGTCAGAATGGGTAAGATCAAAAACTCAGATGACGGCAGATGCTGGCAAGATTGTGGAGAAAGAGGAACACTCCTCTATTATTGATGGGATTGGAAACTGGTCCAACCAATCTGGAAATCAGTCTGGAGGTTCCTCAGAAAGTTGGATATTCCACTACCTGAGGACCCAGCTATACCTCTCTTGGGCATATACCAAAAGATGCTCCAACATACATCAAAGACTCATGCTCCACTATGTTCATAGAAGCCTTATTTATAATAGCCAGAAGCTGGAAAGATCCCAGATGCCCTTCAACAGAGGAATGGATGCAAAAAAATGTTGTCCCTCTACACAATGTAGTACTATTCAGCAGTCAAAAACAATGGCTTCATGAAATTCATAGGCAAATGGAATGAACTAGAAAATATCATCCTGAGTGAGGTTACTCAATCACAGAAAAACACACTTGGTATGCACTCATTGATAAATGAATATTAGCCAAAACTTTACCCAATACGCAGTCCACAGACCACAGGAAGCTCAAGAAGAAGGATGACCAAAATTCGGATGCTCCCACTCCTTCTTAAAAGGGGGAAAATATTCATAGGAGGGGATATGGTAGCAAAGTTTAGAGCAGTGACTCAAGGAATGGCCATTCAGAGCCTGACCCAAATGTGGCCACATATACAACCACCAAAACAGGATAAGATTGATGAAGCTAGAAAATTCATGCTGAAAGGGACCAGATATAGATCTCTCCTGAGAGATACATCCAGAGCATGTCCAATACAGAGGTCAGTGCTATCAGCAAACCACCAAACTGAGAATAGGACTCCCATGGGGGGAATTAGAGGAAGTATTGAAAGAGTTGAAGGAGCTTGCAACCCCATAAAAACAACAATGCCAACCAACCAGAGCTTCCAGGGACTAAACCACTACTCAAAGACTATACATGGACTGACCCAGGGCTCCAACTGCATATGTAGCAGAGAATAGCCTTGTTAGGGCACCAGTGGAAGGGGAAGCCCTTGGTCCTGCCAAGGTTGGACCCCCAGTGCAGGGGAATGTGGGGGGGCAATGAGGGGGTCTATAGGGGGAATACTGTAGGTGGGATAGGGAGGGAGGGAATAGGGACTTGTGGACTGGAAACTGGGAAGGGGAATAACGTTTGAAATGTAAGTAAAGGAACATATCTAATAAAAACTTTAAAAAATATAAAAAAAGAAAGAAAAACAAAACAAAAACACCCCAGTAATGTCTCATTTTTTCCATCTTTATTAACTTGGGTATTTCTTATTTACATTTCAATTGTTATTACTTTTCCAGGTTTCTCGGCCAACATCCCTAAAAGCCTCTCCCTCCCCTTCTACATGGGTGTTCCCCTCCCCATCCTCATCCCATTACTGCCCTCCCCCCAACAATCTGGTTCACTGGGGGGGGGTCCAGATTTGGCAGGACCAAGGGCTTCCCCTTCCACTGGTGTCCCTACTAGGCTATTCATTGCTACCTATGAGGTTGGAGCCCAGGGTCAGTCCATGTATAGCCTTTGGGTAGTGGTTTAGTCCCTGGAAGCTCTGGTTGGTTGGCATTGTTGTTCATATGGGGTCTCAAGCCCCTTCAGCTCTTTCAGTCCTTTCTCTGATTCAATTCAGTGGTTTGCTGCTGGCATTTGCCTATGTATTTGCCATATTCTGGCTGTGTCTCTCAGGAGAGATATATGTCGGGTTCCTGTCAGCCTGAAGTTCTTTGCTTCACCCATCTTATCTAGTTTGGTGGCTGTATATGTATGGGCCACATGTGGGGCAGGCTTAGAATGGCCGTTCTTTCAGTCTTTGGTCTAAACTTTGCTTCCCTATTCCCTCCTAAGCGTATTCTTGTTTCCCTTTTAAAGAAGGAGTGAAGGTTTTGCACTTTGGTCATCCTTCTTGAGTTTCATGTGGTCTGTGCATCTTGGGTAATTTGAGAAATTGGGCTAAAATCCACTTATCAATGAGTGCCTACCATATGTGTTTTTTCTGTGTTTAGATTACCTCACTCAGAATGATATTTTCTAGTTCCATCCATTTGCCTATGAATTTCATGAAGTCATGTTTTTGATAGCTGAGTAGTACTCCACTGTGTACCACGTTTTCTGTTTCCATTACTCTGTTGAAGGGCATCTAGTATCTTTCCAGATTCTGGCTATTATAAATAAGGCTTCTATGAACATAGTGGAGCATGTGTGTTTGTTGTATTTTGGAGTATCTTTTGGGTTTATGCCCAAGAGAGGTATAGCTGGGTCCTCAGGTAGTGCAATGTCCAATTTTCTGAGGAACCTCCAGACTGATTTCCAGAATGGTTGTACCAGTCTGCAATCCCACCAACAAGGATTTCTCTTTCTCCACATCCTCTACAGAATCTGCTGTCGCCAGAGTTTCTGATCTTATCCATTCTGACTGATGTGAGGTGGAATCTCAGGATTGTTTTGATTTGCATTTTCCTTATGAATAAAGATGTTGAACATTTCTTTATGTGCTTCTCAGCCATTTGACATTCCTCAGCTGTGAATTCTTTGTTTAACTCTGAACTCCATTTTATAATAGGGTTGTTTTATACCCAACCAGTTTGCTGAAGGTGTTTATCAGGTTTACTAGTTCTATGCTGAAACTTTTGGGGTCACTTAAATATACTATCATATCATCTGCAAATAGTAATATTTTTACTTCTTCCTTTCCAATCTGTATCCCTTTGATCTCCTTTTCTTGTCTGATTGCTCTGGCTAGGACTTTGCTGTGTATGGCTTTTGCTATGTTTAGGCATGGGCCTTGAATTCCTGTCCTTTCCAGGACTTTTATCATGAAGTAGTGTTGAATTTTGTCAAATGCTTTCTCCACATCTAAGAAATAATCATGTGGTTTTTGTCTTTCAGTTCAGTGGATGCAGCCTACTTGATCATGATGGATGATTGTTTTGATGTGTTCTTGGATTTGGATTGCAAGAATTTTATGAGTATTTTTGCATCAATATTCATAAGATAAATTGGTCTGAAGTTCTCTTTCTTTGTTGGGTCTTTGTGTGGTTTAGATATAAGAGTAATTGTGGCTTCATAGAAGGAATTTGGTAGCACTCTGTTTCTATTTTGTGGAATAGTTTGGATAGTAATAATATGAAGTTTTCTATGAAGGTCTGATAGAATTCTGCACTGAACACATCTGGACCTGGGCTCTTTTTGGTTGGGAGACTTTTAATGACTACTTCTATTGCTTTAAGAGTTAGGGTTTATTTAAATGGTTTATCTATTCCTGATTTTACTTTTGTAACTGGTATCTATCTAGGAAATTGTCCATTTCCTCCAGATTTTCAAGTTTTGTTGAATATAGGCTTTTGTAGTAGGATCTGATGATTTTTTGAATTTCCTCTGATTCTGTTGTTATGTCTCCCTTTTCATTTCTGATTTTGTTAATTTGGACACACTCTCTGTGCCCTTTGGTTAGTCTGGCTAAGGCTTTATATATCTTGTTGATTTTCTCTAAGAACCAGCTTTTGGTTCTGTTGATTCTTTGTATAGTCCTTTTTGTCTCTACTTGGTTGATTTTAGCTCTGAGTTTGATTATTTCCTGACTTCTACTCCTCCTGAGTGTATTAGGTTCTTTTTGTTCTAGATATTTTAGGTATGTGTCAAGCTGTTGACTTATGCTCTCTCCTGGTTCTTTCTGCAGGCACTCAGACTTATGAGTTTTCCTCTTAGCACAGCTTTCACTATGTCCCATAAGTTTGGGTATGTTGTACCTTCATTTCCATTAAATACTAAAAAGTCTTTCATTTCTTTCTTTATTTCTTCCTTGACCAGGTTATCATTGAGTAGAGGATTGCTCAACTTCCATGTATATGTGGGCGTTCTTTCCTTATTGTTATTGAAGACTAGCTTTACCGCATGATGGTCTGATATGACACATGGTATTAATTTTATCTTTCTGTATCTTTTGAGCCTTGTTTTGTGATAAATTATATGGTCAATTTTGGAGAAAGTACCATGAGGTGGTGAGAAGAAGGAATATCCTTTTGTTTTAGGATAGAATGTTCTATAAATATCTGTTAAGTCCATCTGGTTCATGACTTCTCTTAGTCTTTCTATGTCTCTGTTTAATTTCTGTCCATGATCTGTCCATGATCTGTCCATTGATGAGAGTGGACTGTTGAAATCTCCTACTATTATTTTGTGAGTTGCAATGTGTGCTTTGAGCTTCAGTAAGGTTTCTTTTATGCATGTAGGTGCCCTTGTATTTGGAGCATAGATATTTAGGATTGAGAGTTCATCTTGGTGGATTTTTCCTTGGATGAATATAAAGTGTCCGGCCTTATCTTTTTGATGACTTTTGGTTGAAAATCAATTTTATTTGATATTAGAATGGCTACTCCAGCTTGCTTCTTCAGACCATTTGCTTGGAAAGTTGTTCTCCAGCTTTTTACTGTGAGGTAGTGTCTGTCTTTGTCTCTGAGGTGTGTTTCCTGTAGGTATCAAAATGCTGGATCCTCTTTACATAACCACTTTGTTAATCTGTGTCTTTTTATTGGGGAATTGAGTCCATTGATGTTGAGAGATATTAAGGAATAGTGATTGTTGCTTCCTGTCATCTTCATGTTTGGAGTTGAGATTATGTTTGTGTGCGTTTCTTCTCTTTGTTTTGTTGCAAAAAGATTAGTTTCTTGCTTTTTCTAGGGTGTAGCTTTCCTCCTTGTGTTGGGCTTTACCATCTATTATCCTTTGTAGGGCTGGATTTGTAGAAAGATATTGTGTAAATTTGGTTTTGTCACGGATTATCTTGGTTTCTCCATCTATGTTAATTGTAAGTTTTGCTGATTACACTAACGTGGGCTGGTATTTTTCTTAGCGTGTGTATGACATCTGTCCAGGATCTCCTGGCTTTCATAGACTCTGGTAAGAAATCTGGTGTAATTCTGATAGGTCTGCCTTTATATGTTACTTGACCTTTTCCCCTTAGTGCTTTTAATATTCTTTCTTTGTTTTGTTCATTTGATGTTTTGACTATTACGTGACAGGAGGAGTTTCTTTTCTGGTCCAATCTATTTGGAGTTCTGTAGGCTTCCTGTATGTTTATGGACATCTCTTTCTTTTTTTTTTTTTTTATTAACTTGAGTATTTCTTATATACATTTCGAGTGTTATTCCCTTTCCCGGTTTCTGGGCAAACATCCCCCTCCCCCCTCCCCTTCCTTATGGGTGTTCCCCTCCCAACCCTCCCCCCATTGCCGCCCTCCCCCCATAGACTAGTTCACTGTGGGTTCAGTCTTAGCAGGACCCAGGGCTTCCCCTTCCACTGGTGCTCTTACTAGGATATTCATTGCTACCTATGGGGTCAGAGTCCAGGGTCAGTCCAAGTATAGTCTTTAGGTAGTGGCTTAGTCCCTGGAAGCTCTGGTTGCTTGGCATTGTTGTACTTTTGGGGTCTCAAGCCCCTTCAAGCTCTTCCAGTTCTTTCTCTGATTCCTTCAATAGGGGACCTATTCTCAGTTCAGTGGTTTGCTGCTGGCATTCGCCTCTGTATTTGCTGTATTCTGGCTGTGTCTCTCAGGAGCGATCTACATCCGGCTCCTGTCGGTCTGCACTTCTTTGCTTCATCCATCTTGTCTAATTGGGTGGCTGTATATGTATGGGCCACATGTGGGGCAGGCTCTGAATGGGTGTTCCTTCAGTCTCTGTTTTAATCTTTGCCTCTCCCTTCCCTGCCAAGGGTATTCTTTTTCCTCATTTAAAGAAGGAGTGAAGCATTCACATTTTGATCATCCGTTTTGAGTTTCGTTTGTTCTAGGGATCTAGGGTAATTCAAGCATTTGGGCTAATAGCCACTTATCAATGAGTGCATACCATGTATGTCTTTCTGTGATTGGGTTAGCTCACTCAGGATGATATTTTCCAGTTCCAACCATTTGCCTATGAATTTCATAAACTCGTTGTTTTTGATAGCTGAGTAATATTCCATTGTGTAGATGTACCACATTTTCTGTATCCATTCCTCTGTTGAAGGGCATCTGGGTTCTTTCCAGCTTCTGGCTATTATAAATAAGGCTGCGATGAACATAGTGGAGCACGTGTCTCTTTTATATGTTGAGGCATCTTTTGGGTATATGCCCAAGAGAGGTATAGCTGGATCTTCAGGCAGTTCAATGTCCAATTTTCTGAGGAACCTCCAGACTGATTTCCAGAATGGTTTTACCAGTCTGCAATCCCACCAACAATGGAGGAGTGTTCCTCTTTCTCCACATCCTCGCCAGCATCTGCTGTCACCTGAGTTTTTGATCTTAGCCAATCGCACTGGTGTGAGGTGAAATCTCAGGGTTGTTTTGATTTGCATTTCCCTTATGACTAAAGATGTTGAACATTTCTTTAGGTGTTTCTCAGCCATTCGGCATTCCTCAGCTGTGAATTCTTTGTTTAGCTCTGAACCCCATTTTTTAATAGGGTTATTTGTTTCCCTGCGGTCTAACTTCTTGAGTTCTTTGTATATTTTGGAAATAAGGCCTCTATCTGTTGTAGGATTGGTAAAGATCTTTTCCCAATCTGTTGGTTGCCGTTTTGTCCTAACCACAGTGTCCTTTGCCTTACAGAAGCTTTGCAGTTTTATGAGATCCCATTTGTCGATTCTTGATCTTAGAGCATAAGCCATTGGTGTTTTGTTCAGGAAATTTTTTCCAGTGCCCATGTGTTCCAGATGCTTCCCTAGTTTTTCTTCTATTAGTTTGAGTGTGTCTGGTTTGATGTGGAGGTCCTTGATCCACTTGGACTTAAGCTTTGTACAGGGTGATAAGGATGGATCGATCTGCATTCTTCTACATGTTGCCCTCCAGTTGAACCAGCACCATTTGCTGAAAATGCTATCTTTTTTCCATTGGATGGTTTTGGCTCCTTTGTCAAAAATCAAGTGACCATAGGTGTGTGGGTTCATTTCTGGGTCTTCAATTCTATTCCATTGGTCTATCTGTCTGTCTCTGTACCAATACCATGCAGTTTTTATCACTATTGCTCTGTAATACTGCTTGAGTTCAGGGATAGTGATTCCCCCTGAAGTCCTTTTATTGTTGAGGATAGCTTTAGCTATCCTGGGTTTTTTGTTATTCCAGATGAATTTGCAAATTGTTCTGTCTAACTCTTTGAAGAATTGGATTGGTATTTTGATGGGGATTGCATTGAATCTGTAGATTGCTTTTGGTAAAATGGCCATTTTTACCATATTAATCCTGCCAATCCATGAGCATGGGAGATCTTTCCATCTTCTGAGGTCTTCTTCAATTTCTTTCCTCAGTGTCTTGAAGTTCTTATTGTACAGATCTTTTACTTGCTTGGTTAAAGTCACACCGAGGTACTTTATATTATTTGGGTCTATTATGAAGGGTGTCGTTTCCCTAATTTCTTTCTCGGCTTGTTTCTCTTTTGTATAGAGGAAGGCAACTGATTTATTTGAGTTAATTTTATACCCAGCCACTTTGCTGAAGTTGTTTATCAGCTTTAGTAGTTCTCTGGTGGAACTTTTGGGATCACTTAAATATACTATCATATCATCTGCAAATAGTGATATTTTGACCTCTTCTTTTCCGATCTGTATCCGTTTGATCTCCTTTTGTTGTCTGATTGCTCTGGCTAGAACTTCAAGAACTATATTGAATAAGTAGGGAGAGAGTGGGCAGCCTTGTCTAGTCCCTGATTTTAGTGGGATTGCTTCAAGTTTCTCTCCATTTAGTTTAATGTTAGCAACTGGTTTGCTGTATATGGCTTTTACTATGTTTAGGTATGGGCCTTGAATTCCTATTCTTTCCAGGACTTTTATCATGAAGGGGTGTTGAATTTTGTCAAATGCTTTCTCAGCATCTAATGAAATGATCATGTGGTTCTGTTCTTTCAGTTTGTTTATATAATGGATCACGTTGATGGTTTTCCGTATATTAAACCATCCCTGCATGCCTGGGATGAAGCCTACTTGATCATGGTGGATGATTGTTTTGATGTGCTCTTGAATTCGGTTTGCCAGAATTTTATTGAGTATTTTTGCGTCGATATTCATAAGGGAAATTGGTCTGAAGTTCTCTTTCTTTGTTGTGTCTTTGTGTGGTTTAGGTATAAGAGTAATTGTGGCTTCATAGAAGGAATTCGGTAGGGCTCCATCTGTTTCAATTTTGTGGAATAGTTTGGATAATATTGGTATGAGGTCTTCTATGAAGGTTTGATAGAATTCTGCACTAAACCCGTCTGGACCTGGGCTCTTTTTGGTTGGGAGACCTTTAATGACTGCTTCTATTTCCTTAGGAGTTATGGGGTTGTTTAACTGGTTTATCTGTTCCTGATTTAACTTCGATACCTGGTATCTGTCTAGGAAATTGTCCATTTCCTGAAGATTTTCAAGTTTTGTTGAATATAGGTTTTTATAGTAAGATCGGATGATTTTTTGAATTTCCTCTGAATCTGTTGTTATGTCTCCCTTTTCATTTCTGATTTTGTTAATTTGGACACACTCTCTGTGTCCTCTCGTTAGTCTGGCTAAGGGTTTATCTATCTTGTTGATTTTCTCAAAGAACCAACTTTTGGTTCTGTTGATTCTTTCTATGGTCCTTTTTGTTTCTACTTGGTTGATTTCAGCTCTGAGTTTGATTATTTCCTGCCTTCTACTCCTCCTGGGTGTATTTGCTTCTTTTTGTTCTAGAGCTTTTAGGTGTGCTGTCAAGCTGCTGACATATGCTCTTTCCTGTTTCTTTCTGCAGGCACTCAGCGCTATGAGTTTTCCTCTTAGCACAGCTTTCATTGTGTCCCATAAGTTTGAGTATGTTGTATCTTCATTTTCATTAAATTCTAAAAAGTTTTTAATTTCTTTCTTTATTTCTTCCTTGACCAGGTTATCATTGAGTAGAGCATTGTTCAATTTCCACGTATATGTGGGCATTCTTCCCTTATTGTTATTGAAGACCAGTTTTAGGCCGTGGTGGTCCGATAGCACGCATGGGATTATTTCTATCTTTCTGTACCTGTTGAGGCCCGTTTTTTGACCAATTATATGGTCAATTTTGGAGAAAGTACCATGAGGAGCTGAGAAGAAGGTATATCCTTTTGCTGTAGGATAGAATGTTCTATAAATATCCGTTAAGTCCATTTGGCTCATGACTTCTCTTAGTCTGTCTACATCACTGTTTAATTTCTGTTTCCATGATCTGTCCATTGATGAGAGTGGGGTGTTGAAATCTCCCACTATTATTGTGTGAGGTGCAATGTGTGTTTTGAGCTTTAGTAAGGTTTCTTTTACATATGTAGGTGCCCTTGTATTTGGGGCATTGATATTTAGGATTGAGAGTTCATCTTGGTTGATTTTTCCTTTGATGAATATGAAGTGTCCTTCCTTATCTTTTTTGATGACTTTTAGTTGGAAATTGATTTTATTTGATATTAGAATGGCTACTCCAGCTTGCTTCTTCTGACCATTTGCTTGGAAAGTTGTTTTCCAGCCTTTCACTCTGAGGTAGTGTCTGTCTTTGTCTCTGAGGTGTGTTTCCTGTAGGCAGCAGAATGCAGGGTCCTCGTTGCGTATCCAGTTTGTTAATCTATGTCTTTTTATTGGGGAGTTGAGGCCATTGATATTGAGAGATATTAAGGAATAGTGCTTATTGCTTTCCGTTATATTCATATTTGATGTGAGGTTATGTTTGTGTGCTTTCATTCTCTTTGTTTTGTTGCCAAGACGATTAGTTTCTTGCTTCTTCTAGGGTATAGCTTGCCTCCTTATGTTGGGCTTTACCATTTATTATCCTTTGTAGTGCTGGATTTGTAGAAAGATATTGTGTAAATTTGGTTTTGTCATGGAATATCTTGGTTTCTCCATCAATGTTAATTGAGAGTTTTGCTGGATACAGTAATCTGGGCTGGCATTTGTGTTCTCTTAGGGTCTGTATAACATCAGTCCAGGATCTTCTGGCCTTCATAGTTTCTGGCGAGAAGTCTGGTGTGATTCTGATAGGTCTCCCTTTATATGTTACTTGACCTTTTTCCCTTACTGCTTTTAATATTCTTTCTTTATTTTGTGCGTTTGGTGTTTTGACAATTATGTGACGGGAGGTGTTTCTTTTCTGGTCCAATCTATTTGGAGTTCTGTAGGCTTCCTGTATGTCTATGGGTATCTCTTTTTTTAGGTTAGGGAAGTTTTCTTCTATGATTTTGTTGAAGATATTTACTGGTCCTTTGAGCTGGGAGTCTTCACTCTCTTCTATACCTATTATCCTTAGGTTTGATCTTCTCATTGAGTCCTGGATTTCCTGTATGTTTTGGACCAGTAGCTTTTTCCGCTTTACATTATCTTTGACAGTTGAGTCAATGATTTCTATGGAATCTTCTGCTCCTGAGATTCTCTCTTCCATCTCTTGTATTCTGTTGGTGAAGCTTGTATCTACAGCTCCTTGTCTCTTCTTTTGGTTTTCTATATCCAGGGTTGTTTCCATGTGTTCTTTCTTGATTGCTTCTATTTCCATTTTTAATTCCTTCAACTGTTTGATTGTGTTTTCCTGGAATTCTTTCAGGGATTTTTGCGATTCCTCTCTGTAGGCTTTTACTTGTTTATTAATGTTTTCCTGTGCTTCCCTAAGTGTGTTCAGGTCTTTCCTGAAGTCCTCCAGCATCATGATCAAATATGATTTTGAAACTAGATCTTGCTTTTCTGGTGTGTTTGGATATTCCATGTTTGTTTTGGTGGGAGAATTGGGCTCCGATGATGCCATGTAGTCTTGGTTTCTGTTGCTTGGGTTCCTGCGCTTGCCTCTCGCCATCAGATTATCTCTAGTGTTACTTTGTTCTGCTATTTCTGACAGTGGCTAGACTGTCCTATAAGCCTGTGTGTCAGGAGTGCTGTAGACCTGTTTTCCTCTCTTTCAGTCAGTTATGGGGACAGAGTGTTCTGCTTTCGGGCGTGTAGTTTTTCCTCTCTACAGGTCTTCAGCTGTTCCTGTGGGCCTGTGTCTTGAGTTCACCAGGCAGCTTTCTTGCAGCAGAAAATTTGGTCTTACCTGTGGTCCCGAGGCTCAGGTTTGCTCGTGGGGTGCTGTCCAGGGGCTCTCTGCAGCGGCAGCAACCAGGAAGACCTGTGCCGCCCCTTCCGGGAGCTTCAGTGCACCAGGGTTCCAGATGGCCTTTGGCTTTTTCCTCTGGCGTCCGAGATGTGTGTGCAGGGAGCAGTCTCTTCTGGTTTCCCAGGCCTGTCTGCCTCTCTGAAGGTTTAGCTCTCCCTCCCACGGGATTTGGGTGCAGAGAACTGTTTATCCGGTCTGTTTCCTTCAGGGTCCGGCGGTGTCTCCGGCAGGGGTCCTGCCGCTCCTGGGCCCTCCCCCACGGGAGCCCAGAGGCCTTATACAGTTTCCTCTTGGGCCAGGGATGTGGGCAGGGGTGAGCAGTGTTGGTGGTCTCTTCCGCTCTGCAGCCTCAGGAGTGCCCACCTGACCAGGCGGTTGGGTCTCTCTCTCACCGGGTCTGGGAGCAGAGAGCTGCTGCGGGCCGGGATCCGCGGGTGTGGGACTTCCGGTAAACACAGAACGTGCCCGGTTCTAGAGAAATTCTGCTTCCGTGTGTCCCAAGCTCACCAGGCAGCTTTCTTGCAGCAGAAAATTTGGTCTTACCTGTGGTCCCGAGGCTCAAGTTCGCTCGTGGGGTGCTGCCCAGGGGTTCTCTGCAGCGGCAGCAACCAGGAAGACCTGTGGACATCTCTTTCTTTAGGTTAGGGGAGTTTTCCTCTATGAGTTTGTTGAAGATATTTACTGGTCCTTTGAGATTGGAGTCTTCACTCTCTTCTATACCTATTATCCTTAGGTTTGATCTTCTCATTGAGTCCTGGATTTCCTGTATGTTTTGGACCAGTAACTTTTTCTGTTTTACATTATCTTTGACAGTTGTGTCGATGATTTCTATGGAAACTTCTGCTCCTGAGATTCTCTCTTCTATCTCTTGTATTCTGTTGGTGATACTTGTATCTACAGCTCCTGGTCTCTTCCTTTGGTTTTCTATATCCAGTGTTGTTTCCCTGTGTTCTTTCTTCATTGCTTCTATTTCCATTTTTATCTCCTGGATGGTTCTGTTCATTTCCTTCTCTTGTTTTGTTGTTTTTTCCAGTAGTTTTTTAAAGGATTTTTGTGTTTCCTCTTTAAGGGCTTCTAGCCATTTACTTGTGTTTTCCTGTATTTCCTTAAGGGAGTTATTTATGACCTTCTTAAAGTTCTCCATCATCATGATAAAATGTGATCTTAAATCTAGGTCTTGGTTTTCTGGTGTGTTTGGATATTCAGTGTTTGCTTTGGTGGGAGACTTGGGCTCTGATGATGCCATATAGTCTTGGTTTCTGTTGCTTGGGTTCCTGGGCTTGCCTCTTGCCATCAGGTTGTCTCTGGTGTTACCTTCTTCCGCTGTTTCTGACAGTGACTTAACCATCCTATAGGCCTGTGTGTCAGGAATGCTATAGACCTGTTTTCCTGTTTTCTTTCAGCTAGTTACGGGAACAGAGTGTTCTGCTCTGAAGCATGTAGTCATTCCTGTCCACTGGCTTTCAGCCGTCCCTGTCCTGCCCCTACTTCTCCTAGGTCCCTGTGTGCAGGGGGCCCAGATGGCACTAGGTGTTTCCCTCTAGAGCCAGGAATGCGGGCAGAGAGTAGTCTCCTCTGGTTTCCCAGGAGTGTCTGCCCCTCTGAAGGTCTAGCTCTCGCTCCCACAGGATTTGGGTGCAGGGAGCTGTTTGATCTGTTCAGTTCAGATCCAGGCACAATCTGGACCACAGGGCTCCTGCAGCTTGACTGCTGGTATCTTCCTGTGTCCAGAGGCACTATACAGTTTCCTCTTGGGCTAGGGATGTGGGCAAAGGTGAGCAGACATGGAGGTCTCTCCTGCTCTGTAGTCTCAGGATTGCCTACACTTCTGGGCGATCAGCTCTCTCTCCCATGGTGTTCGGGAGCAGGGAGCTGTGGGCCGGGATCAGCGATGTTTGGGTGCCAGCTAGAAACAAGAAGTGCACTGTTGCTATCTTCAGACCCACAAGATGGTTGTGAACCACCATGTGGTTGATGGGAATTGAACTAAGGACCTCTGGGAGAACAGCCAGTGCCCTTAACCACTGAGCCATCTCTCCAGCCCTTGAGGCCTATCATTGGAGGAGAAGGAAGAATGGGCTGGAGAGAAGTTTGAAGGAAGAGGAGGAGACGAGAAGAGAAAGAAAGAGACAGGAGGAGAGAGGGGAGAAGCCAGGGCAGGTGATGTTAAGATTCTGCTCTATGTATTTACAGGTTGTTATCAATATTCCTAAGGGATGGATGGTACTGGGCTTTGTATGTTTAAGTGGGCAATTATATCTTATCAATTGGATCTAAAAAAAAAAAAAAAGAAAGAAAGAAAGAAAAGAAACCGGAAGTGTCCAGTCCCAGAGGAATTTTGCCTTTATGTGTCCTGAGTCCACCAGGCAGGTCACTTGGAGCAGAAAAGTTGATTTTACCTCTGGTCTCAGGCCTGAAGTTGCTCCTTGGGGATGGCTTTCAGCTCTCTGCGAGGGCAGCAACCAGAAGGGCCCTTCCCCTACTGCTCCTGGGTCCCTGTGTGCAGGGGGCCCAGATGGCACTAGGTGTTTCCCTCTAGAGCCAGGAATGCGGGCAGAGAGTAGTCTCCTCTGGTTTCCCAGGAGTGTCTGCCCCTCTGAAGGTCTAGCTCTCGCTCCCACAGGATTTGGGTGCAGGGAGCTGTTTGATCTGTTCAGTTCAGATCCAGGCACAATCTGGACCACAGTGCTCCTGCAGCTTGACTGCTGGTATCTTCCTGTGTCCAGAGGCACTATACAGTTTTATCTTGGGCTAGGGATGTGGGCAAAGGTGAGCAGATATGGAGGTCTCTCCTGCTCTGTAGTCTCAGGATTGCCTACACTTCTGGGTGATCAGCTCTCTCTCCCACGGGGTTTGGGAGCAGGGAGCTTTGGACTGGGATCAGCGAGGTTCAGGCACTCAGTAATTTCTACTTTAAATCCTCAGAGTACACATCCACTCAAGAAGCTAATCTGAAAAAAAAAAAAAACCAAAACAACCCAATCAAAAACATGAGGTATAGAACTAAACAAAGAATTCACAGCAGAACAATCTTTGAATGGCCCAGAATCATTTAAAGAATCACTCAAAGTCCTTAGTGACCAAGGAAATGCAAATCAAAATGACCCTGAGATTCCATTCTTACACAGCAGATTCTGGCAAGGATGTGGAAAAAGCAGAGAACTCCATTGCTGATGAGATTGCAAAGTTGTACAACTACTCTGGAAATCAATCTAGACATTCCTCAGTAAATTGTGAATAGACCTACCTGAAGAACCAGCTGTAGTACTCTTGGGCTTATATCCAAAAGGTGGCCCACCATACCACAGAGAATGTGCTCTGCTATGTTTATAACAGCCTTATTTGTGATAGCCAGAAGCTGGAAACAATCCAGAGGTCCCACAACAGAAGAGTGAATACAGAAAATATGGTTCATTTACACAATGGAATATTCAGCTATTAAGAAAGAGGATATCATGAGTTTTGCAGGCAAATGGATGGAACTAGAAAATATCATCCTAAGTGAGGTAACTCAGAGCCAAAAGGACATGCATGGTATGTAGTCACACATAAGTGGACATTAGCCTGAAGAGTAAAGAATACCCAGGATACAATCCACAGAACTCAAGAAGGTTAATAAGTCAAATTGCCCAAACAAGAACACTTTAATCCCACTTGGGAGGGAGAAGACATCAATCACAGGGGCAGAGGGAGGACCCTGGCTGTGAGAGGGAACAGGGGGCATAATACAATCAGGTATTAGGGTGGAAAACAGAAGTGAAGCTCTGAGGGCCAGCAGAAATAATGGAATCAGGCAACCTCAGGAAGTGGAACTCTCTAGAATATTCCGGAGACCTGGGAGGTGAGGGACTCTCAGGACTCAAAGGGAGGGACCATAGATGAAATTCCTAACAGTGGGGAAAAGGAACTTGTAAAGTCCCCCTCCAGGAGAAAGACAGGGCATCAGGTGGAGGGATAGGGTTGCCATCCCACAGTGAAAACCTCTAACACAGAATCGTCCCTGTTTAAAACAACTGCAGGGACAAAATTGGAGAGGGGACTGAGGGAAAGGAAAGAGACTGCAGTGACTCATCCAAATTGGGACCCATCTCAAGGGGAGGTTCTGAGCTATGATGCTATTACTGATGCTAGGATGTACTTATGGACAGGAACCTAGCATGGCTGTCCTCTCAGAGGCCCATCAAATAGCCAACTGAGACAGAAGCAGATACTTACACCCAACCAATGGAAAGAAGCCAGGGCCCCCCTGTGCTTGAATTAGGGAAAGGCTGGAAGAAGTTGAGGAGTAGGGTGACTCCATAGGAAGACCAGAAGTCTCAATAAACCTGGATCCCTGAGATCTCTCAGAAACTGAGCCACCAACCAGGCAGCATACACTAGTTAGTCTGAGGACCCTGACATATATAGCAGAGGATTGCCTGATCTGGCCTCAGTAAGAGAAGATGCATCTAACCTTTGAGAGACTTGAGGTCCCAGGGAGTGGGGAGAACTGGCGAGGTGGGGTTCGGTTGGGTGGAGACATCCTCTTGGAGGCAGGGGAGGAGGAATGGGATGAGGAACTGTCAGAGGGATGACTGGGAGGGGGACAACAACTGAACTGTAAAAAAAAAGATTAAAGATAATTTTCTAAAAAAGAACAGCAAGTCTCAACTTTTATATAAAAACAGTAATTTCTACTTTGAATCCTCACAGTACACATCCACTCATTTGTGAGGGCTGAGGTGGGTGGGAAGGAAATGTCAGAAGCAAACGTTTCTTCCTGAGTCATTGGGGGGAAGTCCTGTCACAATCAACCAGTCTGGCATCTACAAAGGTGAATCGCTGTCCTGTGAAAACACACAAGCAACGCTTCTCTTGGAATAAACCATCTGACATCTGATCCTTTTCATTGTCTGGTTAGTACATCTTTTTTATTTTATTAGGGGTTGAAGAGTAAATTTTATTGAAAACAAGTTTTTTAAAGAAAAGACTTTTGTTTTGTAATATTTTATGATTAATAACATATAAAGCATGGCTTAAAATATGATCAGCAGATGAATATTTATAATTCTTATTTTGTGATTTTAATATTTGAATCTTTAAAATTTGATATGCTCTCTACAATGGCCTATCCTTGGTGATTATAGGGAATGCCAATGAAGTGTGATATATTGAAAGCCAAACACCATTTATTATTATTATTTACTTTTCTTACATTCCAGTCATTATCTGCCTCCCTGTCCACCCTCCAAAAGTTCCTAATCCAATTTCTCCTCCTCCATCTCTAAGAGGATGTCTCTACCCCATCCCCACCCCACCAGAACTCCCCACTCCCTGGGGCCTCAAGTCTATCAAGTGTTAGGTCCAACATCTCTCACTGAGGTCAGAACAGGCAGTCCTCTTCTGTATATGTGTCCAGGGTCTCATCTCAGCTTTTGTATGCTGCCTGGTTAGAAACTCCGTGTCTGAGAGATCTCAGGGGTCCAGATTAATTGAGACTGCTGGTCTTTCTATGGGGTTACCCTCCTCCTACTTCTTCCAGCCCAGCCTTTCTCTAATTCACAGGGGTCCCTGGCTTCTTTCCATTGGTTGGATGTGTCTGCATCTGACTCTTTCAGCTGCTTCAGTGGGTCACCATGCTTAGCTCCTGTCTGTAAACACACCATAGTATCAGTAATAGTGTCAGGCCTTAAACTGAATGTCATCTTGGGCCAGTCACTGGATCTCCTTTCCCTCAGTTTCTTCTTCATTTTTGTCCCTGCAGTTCTTTTAGATAGGGACAATTCTGTGTTAGAGATTTTGACTGTGAGATGGCAACCCCGTTCCTCCACTTGATGTTCTGTCTTTCTACTGGTGGTGGACTCTACAAGTTCCCTCTCCCTGATGTTAGTAATCTCATCTAAGATTACCTTTGAGTCCTGATGTTTTCTCATCTGCTAGGTCTCTAGTACATTCTAGACCCCCCTCATCCCCCCCCCCACTCACACACATTATACCTCCCGAGGTTGCCTGATTCCATTATTTCTGCTGGCCCTCAGGGTTTCACTCCTGATTCCCCACCACCACCCCAGTACCTGACCATGTTCTCCTTTTCACTTCCTTATCCACTTTCCCACTCAGGTCCCTCCCTCCATCTGCCTCCCATGATGCTTTCTTCTCCCTTTCCCAAGTGGAATTGAGGCATCCTTACTTAGGGCCTTCAGCTTGTTAAATTTCTTGAGTTCTGTGGACTGTATTCTGGGTATTCTGTACTTTCAGGGTTAATATTCACTTATTCGTGAGTACATACCATGCATGCCCTTTTGGGATTGAGTTACTTCACACTGGATTATATTTTCTAGTTTCATTCATTTGTCTGCAAAACTCACAGTGTCCTCATTCTTGCTAGCTGAATAGTATTCCATTGTGTAAAGAAACCACGTTTTCTTTATCCATTCTTCCATTTTGGAACATTTGGGTTGTTTCTAGCTTCTGGCTATCACAAATAAGGCTGCTATAAACATAATGGAACACACGACCCTGTGGCATGGTGTGGTATCTTCTGGGTACATGCCTAAGAGCCAAATACCATTTTTAAAGTCTTACATGTGTAAGCAAAAGCCTTGTCTGTTTTTTAAAAGCCATTGGCATTCCTAAGATTGTAAAACAAATGTTATACCTTATCTTTGAAAGCTTCTCCAGACCTATAAGAAGCACAAATAACATAAGAATAATTATAGATCACAGGGGCAACATTTCCTGGGATTGACTCCCATGTAGAGAGCATGCATGGGCGTGGGACCCAGTGAGCAGTTACACAGGCTCTCACAAGCTTTGTTGAGAAGTCGAAACTGAAAGGGACCCTTTGAGGGAACAGTGAAACTGAATGCGTGTGGCAGTTGGTAGATGAAGAAAGTTTCAACAAGTTCCAACAACTTCACATATTATATACATACATGCATACATGCATACATACATACATACATTGGTGGATGGAGCAAAGCTCCAAAAATCTTCACATACATACATACATAATACATACATACATACATAATACATACATACATACAAATATACACATTGGGAAAATGTCTGAACAATTTCATGCTTTCTTTCCATCCAATGATATCAAGATTCAGGGTCATTGCTGATGGTGTTTCAACAACTGGGACTCATTTACTCTACACCCTCTTAGCTCAAGAACCTAAATTATAATTGCATCTACCTCTCCATGGATCCTGCCTCAACTTTGATAGGCATACTGGTGTTTGATATCTTAACCAAAGTCAGAATTATATCAGTGCTCTTCACCCCGACACCGGGTCCTCTGGCATCCTCCAGAGTCTCATGCTATGTGTACAGTCTGTATCACAATGGAGAAAGAATGCAGTGTACATGCCAGGTGAGAATACTCTGATTGATTCTAGATGAAGAACCAGGTTCTCTAATTCTGCAGATGCTCTGGGAATATGTACTTTGGAAGCCACCACTGCTGTGACTACCTGTGTATGTTGTTGGATCTTAAACCATGAAAGACCCCTTATCTAGTCTCAGCAGCATAGAGAAAACTAAGAAGAATAGAATCACAAAACCCTATTGAGTACCAAGTTATCAATGTTGCTACCACTCCTATGAGTGCTTCTTACAGCGGACCACTATGACAGCTTCACTTACTGCTAACACTAACATGGCTGAAGAAGCTTCACAGATTCTGCATTTCTGATTATCTAGACCCAAAGTCACTGCATTGTGCACAACCCACAGCCCTGTCTGTGAATATCTTTCACAAATCAAATTGTGGATGAGATTACTACTTGCTTAGATGTGCAGGTTTCCCTCCATCATCTCACTCCCCTCCACTGTGATGTCTTTTGCTCACCTCATCAGCTCTCCTTCCAGATGCTCCCATCTCCATTAAGCTCCTGTCCATTCCATGTTTGTCTTCACTGGTGACCTCTGAGCTCTCAGGAGGCTCTGATTTACCAGGCAGAGAACAGATGACCCAAGATTCTGATGGCGAGCTTCCTTATTAGCTCACTGAATCGCCTAGGATTTCCCTAAATTTGTTCCTAATTTCTGAGTTTATCAAGCTTCTAGGGGAGGACAGATTATGAATAATTTTTCATCATCTTATCTATGACCTATATTGTGATTCATTAATGTAAACTTCACCTAAGAAATGTTTATTGAGTAATGCAAATGAAGTTTGATCCCCAAGGAATCATGTGATGGAAGCTTCGATTCCAATATAAAAATGCTGAAGTGACAGTACTCCTAAGACAACAGTTCTCAACCTGTCAGGGGAGACCCCCTTAGGCATCGAAGGACCTTCTCACAGGAGTCACCTAAGACGATTTGAAAATACGGTTATTTACATCATGGCTTACAACAATAGCAAAATTGCATTTATGAAAAAGAAAGAAATAAACTTTATGTTTGGGGGCGTTCACCACAGCATGAGGACCTCTATAAAGTTTTGCTGCATTAGGAAGGTTGAGAACCATGACTCTAGGCAGGTGCTTAGGTCATGGAAGCCTTGCTCTTAGAAGGGATTCATGTAGTGTTATGTGACCGTGGTTACTTCATATGAGGATAGATTGTAATATCAAGATCACTTTGGGCCTTGATCACTCGTTCTATTTCTCCATGCAACAGTAACCTCTTCATTTCCAGTATTACCTGTGCTATGGTGTGACTTAGCCGGATAACCTTAACCAGAGCTGTCAAATTTTGTGGTCATGTTTTTTTGTTGTACCACCTAATAATGGGTTAAATAAATTCACCTTCTTTATAATATCCAAACATCAAATATTTTATCAAAGTAATATTAAGGTGGTTTGATTTTATGTGGGGAATCTTAGGTTCAGTAGACTAATGAGATCATGCAGAAATGACTGTGTTTAAGTTTGTCTTAGAGAATAAACTTTTTCCTTGAAACTGGATGCTTCTTAGACCCAGAAAAGCACTGTATTCATTGTTGCTGTGTAGTAATTATGAATTCATGGCAAGTCTCTGACAGTAGAGTTTCCTGTGCACACAATACATTCAAAATCTTCATACACAGTTCTCTAGAAAAACACGTCTCTGGGAAAACACATGTAACTACAGTGTGTGAATTTTTTCAAAGAGATTGGAAAGGCCATCTAAATGACATTGGTCTGAGTATGTTAAATCTTTAGTATTGTATGTTTGTTATGTTGGTATGTCTCGTTTTTTAGTTTTATTTTTTATGCTTAATAGTTGAAATATAATGGGTTATATTTTTATATGTTGACTTTATTTGGTTTTAAGTTTTGCTTTTTATTAATACTTAATAAACAAAAATTGGTCATACAACATTTTTAAATATCATAGTATTTTGTTTATTTCCTTTGACAGAGTTTTACCAAAAGGAAATCTCCAAACTTATCATCGCAATAAGCAATGTTATTTTCTAGGGGAATAAAAACTCTGCTAACGGGATCCACTCCTTTTGAGTATATTTCACAATAATTATACTTGCCTTGGTTGAGGAATCAAAAATCAGTTAACGGTTTGTATAGAAAAAGTAGGAAGTGGTTATGTGTTTTTTCAGAGATTCATATCACAGCCTTTTTGACTTAAAAGGTGCTAGAAGAATTATGCAAATCTAAGGCAAGAGAGGTGCCAAGTGTGGGGTGGCCAGGAGCTCTGAACAAAAACTCTTGGGGATGGGAGTGTTCCCCAGAGCTTGGCCCTCCTCAGACACAGAGGGCAGGCATTGTTGAAGTAGGTAGGGGCAGGAATTTGGTTTCTTAGGCTTCAGCATGATGGCTTTTAACTGACTGGATGAATATAGGACATCTAGGTAAAAAATGAGATCACCTTTCACTGCACACACTCCTCTGTTTTTGACTGAGGATTGTGCACAGTTAACTGTACCTTAGGAGGTATGTTTTGGACAGGGAAAAGATAAAGGCTTGTTAAAGTGGCAGAAATTGTTTTTCCTCCAGGGTCACAGGAAGGTGGCTAGGTACAAAGCATGGATTTTCTCCTGTTGTGTCTTTAAAGCCATTTGGACATCTCTTGGCTACCCTCAAGATAATAAGTACCTCAGAGCTAAACAAAGAATTCACAGCTGAGGAATGCCGAATGGCTGAGAAACACCTAAAGAAATGTTCAACATCTTTAGTCATAAGGGAAATGCAAATCAAAACAACCCTGAGATTTCACCTCACACCAGTGAGAATGGCTAAGATCAAAAACTCAGGGGACAGCAAATGCTGGTGAGGATGTGGAGAAAGAGGAACACTCCTCCATTGTTGGTGGGATTGCAGATTGGTACAACCATTCTGGAAATCACTCTGGAGGTTCCTCAGAAAATTGGACATTGAACTGCCTGAGGATCCAGCTATACCTCTCTTGGGCATATTTCCAAAAGATGCCTCAACATATAAAAAAGACATGTGCTCCACTATGTTCATTGCAGCCTTATTTATAATAGCCAGAAGCTGGAAAGAACCCAGATGCCCTTCAACAGAGGAATGGATACAGAAAATATGGTACATCTACACAATGGAATATTACTCAGCTATCAAAAACAACGACTTTATGAAATTTGTAGGCAAATGGTTGGAACTGGAAAATATCATCCTGAGTGAGGTAACCCAATCACAGAGAAACACACATGGTATGCACTCATTGATAAGTGGCTATTAGCCCAAATGCTTGAATTACCCTAGATGCCTAGAACAAATGAAACTCAAGATGGATGATCAAAATGTGAATGCTTCACTCCTTCTTTAAAAGGGGAACAAGAATACCCTTGGCAGGGAATAGAGAGGCAAAGATTAAAACAGACACAGAAGGAACACCCATTCAGAGCCTGCCCCACTTGTGGCCCATAAATATACAGCCACCCATATAGACTAGATGGATGAAGCAAAGAAGTGCAGGCAGACAGGAACTGCATGTAGATCTCTCCTGAGAGACACAGCAAGAATACAACAAATACAGAGGCGAATGCCAGCAGCAAACCACTGAACTGAGAATAGGACCCCCGTTGAAGGAATCAGAGAAAGAACTGGAAGAGCTCGAAGGGGCTCGAGACCCCTTATGAACAACAATGCCAACCAACCAGAGCTTCCAGGGACTAAGCCACTACCCAAAGACTATACATGGACTGACCCTGGACTCTGACCTCATAGGTAGCAATGAATAACCTAGTAAGAGCACCAGTGTAAGGGGAAGCCCTGGGTCCTGCTAAGACTGAACGTGATTGTTGGGGGGAGGGTGGCAGTGGGGGGAGGATGGGGAGGGGAACACCCATAAAGAAGGGGAGAGGGAGGGATTAGGGGGATGTTGGCCCGGAAACCGGGAAAGGGAATAACACTTGAAATGTAAATAAGAAATACTCAAGTTAAAAAAAAAAGATAATAAGTGCCACTGTTGTACCCTCAAGAATATCTTGCCTGTTCACCCTTCGATGAAAGCTATATGCAATTCCTGACTTGTCCAGCAAGGAGCTCCCTGATGGATTATTCAATCCTAAGTGCTCATTCCTAAACACATTTACATACAAGCGTCATTAAATGGACACAACATTGTGTGCCTGTGTATATGCATTAAATCATATGCATATCTAATAATAATACTTAGAGGGAAATGGATGTGAATCTGAAAGAAAGACATCACAAGAAAAGTTGAAGAGAGGATAGTGTGGGATGGAAATGATGAAATACACTATTCAAGTATAGTATTCTCAAAAATAAAGTAAAGAATATTTTTAAAATAAAGTAAAAGAAAAGATAAAGTCTTAAAGAAGGCCTTGATTGAGCACTGTATGAAGTTGTTTTAATATCTAATTTTTCTCTATCCTCAAGGTATCAAAAATCTGAAAGTGATATTTAAATTATTGACTGATTATTTAATCATTTCACATACTCTTAATAACCTATGTTATTAATCTCTGTCACCTACATATCATTCTGAAAATCCATGAGTTAAGACAATATCTGCTCCATGCAGAATTTGGAGGACATACAAAAGTTGGAGACTGCGTACCCAGCATATTATGATTAGTCTGCTCTTAGGATGACTGTAACCTAAACTAGGACTCAAAGGCCACGAGCTGAAGCCTCTGATACAGATGTTCATCAATGGAAGACACTGAGAAAACTTAGCAGTGTGCAGATCAGAAAGAAGATTGGTAGCAACTGTGCACAATGCACCCTTCACAGATGAAGTCAAAATGATCCAAAGAATGTTAGGAACCAGGAATTCCCATGTTAATGAAAGCTAGGAGAAAACTCCAGATTATTCAAACTTTTTTGTGTATAGGTGTTTTGTCTGCATGTATGTCTTTTTGCCACATGCATGTGTGGTGCTCAAAGAGACCAGAGAGGGTAGAATACCCTAGGAAATGTTATCATCTTTCCTAGTTTCACAACAGAAACCCCCTATCCCATCCCCCCAACCCCTGCCTCTATGAAGGTGCTCCCCCACCTTCCCCATCCACCCACCTACCCACTCCCACCTGCCACCCCGCCCTGGCATTTTCCTGAACTGGAGCATTGCGCCTTCACAGGATCAAGGGTCTCTCTTCCCACTGATGCCTGAAAAGGCCATCCCCTGGTATATATGCAGCTGGAGCCATGGGTCTGTCCATGTGTACTCCCTGGTTGATGGTTTAGTCCCTGGGAGCTCTGGGGTGTCCGGTTGGTTGATATTGTTGTGCTTCTTATGGGGTTGCAAACCTCTTCAGATACCTCAGTCCTTTCTCTAACTCTTCCATTGGGGACACCGTTCTCAGTCCAATGGTTGGCTGTGAGCATCCGACTCTGTGTTTGTCAGGCTCTGGTAGAGCCTCTCAGGAGACAGTTATATCATGCTCCTGTCAGCATGCACTTTGTAGCATTCTCAGTAGTAGGGACTGGGTTTGGTGAGTGCACGTGAGATGGATCCCCATTTGTGGCAGTCTCTGGATGGCCTTTTTTCAGTCTCTGTTCCATACTATGTCTCCATAATTTCCTCCTGTGAGTATTTTATTCCCCCATCTAAGAAGTACTGAAGCATTTATACTTTTGTTTTTCTTTATGAGCTTCATGTGGTGTGTAAATTGGGTATTCTGAGATTTGGGCTAATACCCACTTATCAGTGAGTACATATCATGAGTGGCTTTTTTGTGATTGGTTACTTCACTCAGGATGATATTTAGTTTCATCCATTTGCCTAAGAATATCATGAGGTCATTGTTTTTAATAGCTGAGTAGTACTCCATTGTGTTAATGTACCAAACTTTCTGTATCTATTCTTCTGTTGAAGGACATCTGGGTGCTTTCCAGCTTCTGGCTATTATAAATAAGGCTGCTATGAACATAGTGGAGCATGTGTCCTTGTTATATGTTGGAGCATCATTTGGGTATATGCTCAGGAGTGGTATAGCTGGGTTTTCACGTAGTACTATGTCCAATTTTCTGAGGAACCTCCAGACCGATTTCCAGAGTGGGTGTACCAGCTTGCCATCCCACCAACAGTGGAGGAGTGTTCCTCTTTCTCCACATCCTCACCAGCATCTGTTGTCACCTGAGTTTTTGATCTTAGCCATTCTGACTGGTGTGAGGTAGAATCTCCCAGTTGTTTTGAATAGCATTTCCCTGATGACTAAGGATGTTGAACATTTTTTTAGGTGCTTCTCAGCCATTTGATATTCCTCAGTTTTGAATTTTTTGTTTAGCTCAGTACCCCATTTTTAAATAGGGTTATTTGATTCTCTGGAGTCTAACTTGTTGAGTTCTTTATATATTGGATATTAGTCTTCAATTGGATGTAGGATTGGTAAAGATCTTTCCCAATCTGTTGGTTGTCATTTTGTCCTATTGACAATGTCCTTTGCTTTACAGAAGCTTTGCAATTTTATGAGGTCCCATTTGTCAATTCTTGATTATAACATAAGAGGATTTCCTTTGCAATTTACCCTTAAGTATGAGCCTGGCATTGAATTATCTCCAGAAGTTCATTCAAAATTTTATTCTTATTTCAGTACTGTGTCTTCTGCCCTGGAAACCATGCAAGGACTGGCGCAGACAACCATGACAGTGGTTCCTGGAGGAACTCAGCCCTTGGAGCCATCTGTTATAAAATCACAAAGGTGGAACGAGAACAAAGAGACATTCCTGAAGGGGGAACCCAAAGTCCTAGGGGTAAGACATCTTTGGATCTCAGGGGAGAGTCATTTTATAAATATATAAATTATTTAAATAAAAAGCAGACACCCATGCTCTCTTTCAGTAGCTTCATGGTACATCAGCACAACCTGGAGGTAATAGCATTTGATTTTCAAATGCATCTGTTAAAAATATCAATAAAATATTTTAAATAGAGAGCAGTTTTACCTTTACAGTAAAATTAAGGGGGAGATAGAGTTATATACACTCCCAGTGATGGGAACTCTGATTTTAGTGCTTTGTGGTCTATTAGTTTATTGATATTTTTAATATTGATGTAAAATAAATAATAATATCAAGTAGTAGTTAATCTTTTCAAATTATTTTTTAATGTTCATTTGTTTGTTTTTGTTTGTTGGGGGTGGTTTTTGTTTTGTTTTGTTTTTAGTCTTTTGAGACACTATTTCTCTTTGTGGCCCTTGTTGTCCCGGAACACAGGCTGTAGACCAGGTTGGCCTTAAATATCAAAAGGGTCTGTCTGCCTGCCTCTGCCTCCTAAGTGCTGGGATTAAAAGGCCTGCACCACACCTGTCCAGCTCAAATTACTCTGTCTCCTGACACTTGTGGCTAAGTCTTTTTCTGAGGTTTGGTGCATGGTATTCTTAAAGAACTCTCTGTTTCCTCTACATTGTTGAGTCGGATGGCCTCTTCTCTTGGGTTTCACACATATCCTATCCCATGAATGGTCCCTGGAAGTGTTAACCACTTGTCCTCTCAGTTAGCTTGCTATCAAGTAGTTGGTTTAATTTGTCTTTAAAGAAAAATTAACCTTTGATTTTTAAGCTTTGTTTCCATTGATTCCCTGTTTGGAATTCTAGTGATTTTCATTCTATTTTTAATTTTTCCTTAGGATTAAATTCTGATCTTTTTGGGTGAGGACTCCAAAAACCAAAGTGTAGTAGACTAACTCATTTTAGATCTATCCTTTTTCTTTTTAAAAAAAATAATTAAAATCTGATCACACATCACCCCTGCATTTTATCCCAACAACACTCCCAAGCTGTCTCCTCCCTTTCAGATGTGTGACTTCTTCTTCTTTAAGTATTATTTTTACGTATACACAGATATAGAATAATAAATACATTACTATTTCTTTTTCGGTCTTTATATATAGACTCATTTATTCCCCTGTACGGATCGTTCTTATTTCCTCCACCACATCTTCATATGTTGTTTTTATTTTCATTGAGTCTTTATTACAGGAGAAATTATACTCAGATTTCCCCATTGTTGGGTCACCATATGCACATTTCTTCCTCAAAGTCCAAGCCCAAAAAAGATCATGTATGCCCTTCATATTTTCCTCATTCTGTATCTAGCTTTATTTCCTCAAAATCCTTCTTGCTGGTATAATTTCTGTCTCATTCATGAGTCTTTCTTATGTGTGCATGTGACAAAGGACAGCAACAGAGGTAGAGGTGCATCAGGGGCATCATAAAAGCATCTCTGGAAAGAACTTCACAAATTCCCACTAAGATTGAAATTACTGAAGTGTGTGTGTGTGTGTGTGTGTGTGTGTGTGTGTGTGTGTGAGAGAGAGAGAGAGAGGGGGGGGGTGTCTAAGGGATGATTTATAAGTTAGTACATCTCATCCATATATGAAGACAATGGACAAAAGAATAATATTTCAAATTTATCCATGAATTATGAAAGGAGTTGGTGGAGGTAACTTAGTGGCTTGATAGTACTCAGCATGGGCATAATTTTTGTGGTGATGATGTTTTTATATTTTTGTTTCTAGGTGGTACAAGTTATGATTGCTCTCATAAACCTCAGCTTAGGAATAATAATGATGATACCTACATTTGTTGAACGACCCTTTTCAGTGATCTTACTGGCCCCAATTTGGGGACCAATAATGGTGAGTACACACAGTCTTTTGTAACTGGAGGTAATATCACCCTATTGTGACTATACTAACTTTGGGTGAGAGTGTCTTTCAACTCTTTCAAGTAGACTGTAAGTTTGAGAACAGCATACTTAAACCATATTCAGTATTTCCTTGTTCACATTGCAATGTCCACGTGCCATTCATATAAGATAGGTGGACTGTTTATTTAATATGTCATTTAAAATATATTGTGATGTCATGTAGCCATGTACTCCCAGAAGGGTTAAACATTGACACAAATGGTTTCCTCAGAAGTTCATGGCTAGTCAATTCTAGGGTTGGTTAGAAAGAGCAATATGACTTGTTGACATTATCTGTTTCACTGCTCATAAAACTTTTACAAGTATAGCCTCAAACTAAGGATAACTGGCTTGTTGTCATTGACTTGGGGAAATTGAGATCTACTTCTCTAGCTAGCAAAGGATCACAAAACTCTGACATCATGAAAGAATGAATGAAACCAGGGTGTTGTTGGTAAAGAAGAGGGGACAAAGCTGGGCAGGTGATTAAAAGCATCTGGTGGATCAAATCTCAATAAATGCTTAGGAGAATAGGAGAACTGTAGATAAATTTAGTTTCACATTTTAAGAAAATTACTAATCATATTTAAATAAGAATTTTGAAAGTTAAAAAACTCTCTTCTATAAAGAAGCTTGAGAATTCTTTTTTAGAGTTGAGAGTGTCAATTAAATATAAAAATCAAACCTATTTTCTGACCTATATGGTATGAACTGACAAGTGGAAAATAAAATGCATAACCTTAGTTACTAGTTATTTTATAGTTTAGAGTCTTATTCAAGTGTTGCAAGGTTTCTATTTATTGATGAACTGGAGAATGAGAAAATTTACTTATTTAGTTGACCTGGTACTTTAATTTTCCCTTCTTATTTTATGACAGGTGTTTAATATTTGAAGAATGCCTCAGGCTCCCATACTTTTCAAAGTTGCATGACACTTCATATATCCATAATAATAATAAAAATGATAATAATAATGAAATTGATGATACCACCAATAATATCAGTAATTGCTTACATTGCACTTAAACATCACACACACACACACACACACACCTGTGTGTGTGTGTGTGTGTGTGTGTGTGTGTGTGTGTGTAATGTTCCTCCTCAACCAATCACTACAGCATCTGAGAAATTTGCCTTTATCTTCACTATATAAATGAAAAACAAAATGAGGCCAAGGAAGGTTAATTTTCTCAAGATGTATTCACTCTATGAACAAGAACTCAGAATCTCATTTATCTCCTCACTGTGTATATCTGTTTCAATCTTTATTTCCTACTCGATACCATCTTGGAAGCCAACTCCCATAGTTCATGATGGAAGATCCAATTCAAGGCTTCAGGCCTGCATGGGGAGCAAAGGACTAACATCTAACCCCGCAGCCTCTCATCAATATCTTGACTTTAGTTTCAATGCTGTGGTTCGCGTGACACCCTGTTAACTTTTAATCTTCTAAACTAAAATTTGGAAAGCAAATCCAGACATCCATATATTAGGCTGAATAGTCTAAAGAGGTCACTTCAATCAAATCGACAGTGTCATTTTTGATTAAATTGAAAATAATGGCCAAATTGGCAGACTCAAATGAGCTACATTATTCTAGTCATCATCTAATATATAATTTAATTTGCTACCATTATTTTATTTACAGCTTCCAATATGAATTTTCAACATGGATAATTTCATTTTTGTTTGCCAAACTTCTTCAGTTTAGTGTTACGATGGCAAAATCTTGTTATAAGGATTGAAAGGCTTTAGTCTTTGTTGCTCTTAAAAATTTTGATTAGATGAGAGTTGAATTATTTTTAAAACCTTAATAAAAGTGTGTGAAATTACCCTATTGATTTAAATTTTTAAAAAGTCCTCTGTTTCTTTTCAACTCTATCGAATCTAATTTCAAAGTACCCTAATATTAAATAAATATCTTCAGAGTAAGAGACTTCAGACAGCTTTGTCAGTGTAGTTAGAAAAATGATCATTCCAGTCACAGATTTTAATGGGAAAAAGTACAGCAAAGAGGGACCGTGGCTTACTCCTCTGGAAGAATACAGAAATCATTATTAAAAATTTCACACACATTTAATGGCGTCTGCTTATAATCTCTTCACTCAGGAAGTATAAATAGGAAAGTCACTCCAAGCACAAGCCTGTCCTGGTTTATGTAGCAAGCTCTAGGACAACCAGAACTACGTAACAAGATTATGGGTATGGGGAAGGTGGGTGACATAGAAAACTGCTGCTTTTTGGACAGTCGGTCACTTTACTGGACCCAGTTGCTTCAGAAGTAAGGGTGAGAATGCTACAATTTATAACAAGTATTTAAAGATTTTTAACCTGGATATTTCCCCTCCTGACCAGTTCATTATCTCCGGATCCCTGTCAATTGCAGCAGGAGTGAAAACGACAAAGAGCCTGGTATGTATTTTGGTTTATTTGGCTATCAAAGGGGAGCAATTTCATCAACTGTGCATTCTGCTAAGCTGTGAGGGGGTTGACTCTATCTTCCTAAAGCCATGGCTATGAGTTTAGAAGGACCTGACTTTCAAAAGTGTAGCTGAGCAATTGGTTCATAATCAGTCGCATCGTTGTCTGATGGATATCATGTCAAGGCAGTTGCTGGGAGACACTTGGCCCTGGTGCAGTGAATTTGGGGAAGAAATGTCGACTTTCAAAGCTTCCATTTCAGCCCGCCAACTCTGACCACTAACACGCAGCTCAGTTCCAGTTTGCTGAGTCATTTTACTTCTCACAATAAAGTCTATTTAAATGAACCATGCGTAGGGGATTGTGGGGCTACATCTGCAGCATAGGAGGAAATATGCAAGAGGGACATGGCCATCAGCATCTACACAAGGGCGGTTAGGCATTTGCAGCACAGTGTGGTGGAAAGTGACAGACAGGCTCTCTAGACAACGTGTCAAAGATGTGGAAGAGCAAATCTGAAGAGCATCTTGTGTCCTTGAAAATCATCTGGAGAAGTTAGTCTTAGGAATAACAGTTATTATGTTTTTATTTTGGCAAGGGATTGAAGTTAAGCTACTATAAGAAAAGACACAAAGCTTACTTTTCGGCAAAAAGAGGATGAAATGGTTTACAACAAATATTGGTGGAGCTATACAAAGTACGCCGTTGGTAACTGATCCCCATTCCTTTCTAGGTCATCAGCAGTCTAAGTCTGAACGCGATCATCTCTGTGGTGGCTGCAGCTGTAAGCATTATTAGTATCATCAGTGTCGTTGTGGGTGCATATTCTTCCCGTTTTTATGCGCATCCAATCGTAAATGTAAGTATTCACTCCAGTGGTAGGATGCCAAGGTCCAGGCAAGGGCTCACTGACTCTTGCAAAAGCAACAGTCCACACTCTGATAAATAAAATCAATTTGAGGGGAGCGCCCAAGGGGAAGTCACTTCCTCTAAGAAGAAGGGGAGGGATAATTGCGGGAAAGATTTGTACATTGGAAAGGAGGAGAGAAGTGGCTGTGATTGTGATGTAAAGTGAATAAAACATAAATTATTGGGAAAAAAAGAAAAGAGAATCGGAAGAGAAAATAAGTTTTAGGATGTTGAAATGATAGGCACGTAGATCAATATTTATTTAGGGATCAAGTGAAACCTCATTATTTTTCTTCTATCTGTAACTAAGTGCAAAGGAAATCACTAATGTGACTAGTTCTCAGCCACAAGGACCTGTGGCTGTCTGTCTGATCTTCAGTTGGTGCACCAGAGAGATCCAAAATAAACCCAAGTTCCTAATGGTTGGAGGTGCTGATCCACTTGGGAAAAAAAGATAGAATGTATAATAGCTTATAATTTTTGCAAAACAGGTTTCAAGGAGTAAGTTCTTTGTAAGAATGCGCAGAAAGAGTGCCTGCTACCTGGAATTGCCACATGGAATTTTCAATGATCGGGCAAAATGATCAAGAAAAACAACCATTCCTATAGCTTAAAGTAGTATATTACAAACACATTACACATCTGCTCTTATGTTGAAAATCTACCTTTGTTTTATCTTTGTTGCTGTTTTCAGTATGTGTGATTGATATTTAGGTAGATTGAAGTGTTGCTATGTAGCCTAGGCTACCCTTGGGTTCAAAACCACCCTCTCAATCAGAGAAAGAACTGGAAGAGCTTGAAGGGGCTCGAGACCCCTTATGAACAACAATGCCAAGCAACCAGAGCTTCCAGGGACTAAGCCACTACCTAAAGACTATACATGGACTGACCCTGGACTCTGACCTCATAGGTAGCAATGAATATCCTAGTAAGAGCACCAGTGGAAGGGGAAGCCCTGGGTCCTGCTAAGACTGAACCCCCAGTGAATGTGATTGTTGGAGGGAGGGCGGTAATGGGGGGAGGATGGGGAGGGGAACACCCATATAGAAGGGGAGGGGGAGGGGTTAGGGGGATGTTGGCCTGGAAACCGGGAAAGGTAATAACAATTGAAATGTAAATAAGAAATACCTAATTTAATAAAGATGGGGAAGAAAAGATATTCTGCCTTATATTATCTAATAAACAACCTATATTCTCACTGTAAACCATGCTAACACCATCCTGAGGTTTGGATAAAAAAAAATACCTGAAAGACTATTATCTTCAAGGATGAAATGACATTATTTTCTCCATGTATATAGCATGGAGCACATCAGGCTAGACTTAGGGGGTCTCTGATAATTGTTATTAGTAAAAAAGAAAGTAAGAAAATAAGTGACATTCAGGAGACCAATAATTTGTCTTTGTTTTGGGCTATGTCAAAAGCTGCATTTCCAAACACCTGGATAGGCCCTTCCTCCTTTCGGCATAGTAGTCAGAGGTAGGAGGGCATATTTCAAACATGTAATCTCCATCCTTTACATTCCTTTATGTGAATCTTTTTTTAGGCTTTGGATGTTTTGATGTTAATTTTAAATATACTAGAATTCTGCATTGCTGTGTCCATCTCTGCATTTGGATGTAATGCTTCCTGTTGTAACTCCAGTGAGGTGAGTATCAGTTCTTAGTAGGTCTCTATTGCTCTGTAATCAGCCACACAAATCTAGCACCTTACAAGGACACACCTTCTTTGTCTCTTACTTTCCTCAATCAAGGCCTTCAACAGCTTTGTCATGTCCCCTGCTCAGTCTTAAGAGGCTCTGTGAGCAGAAAAACTGAGGTTCCCTTTGGGTTTCTTAGTTGCATTAGTAACAGACTTTAAAGCCAGACTCAGAAGGAAGCTCAAGGACACTCTTAGGACAGTTTGAGGTAGGTAAATTAAAACAAACACTACAAAACAGAATAGAAAAGCTAAAAATCCCTTTATCCTCTAGGCAGAGGGAAGATGGAGAGAAAGAATGCAAAAGCCCAGAAAGTCTGAAAACATATTTAGGAGGGCCAAGTCACAGCTCTGAGTTCAGAAGTCAGTAAATTTTAGATTCTTGTGTTCCAGAGCAAAGGACTTTACCAGGGGATCATGTAAGAAATGGAGACAGTTTATCAATAAAACAAAAGCAGTCCTAAGAATGGAAGTGGACTAGTGAGCTGCAGAGAGAGCCTGAAGGGCATCCAGCCACAGAATGAAGCAGTTTTTATAGGACCATTATAGACTCAGAACTTTTTGTTTGTATCTGGGGGACTCACTGTCCCACAACCTCAACCTGGATGCTGATTCCTTAGATGAAATCCAAGCGAAGAAGACTTTAGAGTTTTCCTCTGTGTACTGGTTTCTTTTACCTTGTAATCTTCTGTAGCTGTTGTTTAGGAATGGCCTACCTACATATAATGAGCTCTAATCAAATCCAGCCCCACTCCCTCCACTCTAATTCTTCTTTTCTAGTCCCCATTCTCGTGTTCAAACTGTGTTCATAGGGTTGATTAGGATGTGATTTCTCAGAAACTTTCCGTTTGTGCACACATGGCCATTGTCTTAACCCAAGTAGAGCTGCAGGTGATCTTGAACAAGGAGTAGGAAGAAGGTCACACAAGGAGAAGAAAGCCTCATATGCAAGAGGAAGAAAATAAGTAAGAGGAGATAAATACCCAGGAAGTAGACCATGAATACAGTATGCCAGATAAGCTACTTCAGAGCTCATATAGGAAGCTAGTATAACCCAGCAACTGCTCCCTAGAGCTGTCCCTGCTGTCCCCTTGTGTATCAACCCACAAAAGCAGTGACCTAGGCACATGAACATCTTAAGTATTTACATCTTCTTCATTCCACTGCTGCCCTTGTCCCTTGATTGTGAAGGACAGAATATATTCCCATGTGTCATGATGCTTCTGCCATTCTGGGTCCCTGACATGTGTACAGAACTTCATTCAAGGCCACCATGTTAAGGTGGATGTGCTATGTCGGCAGGATCAGACTCATTTGGAAGAATGCCACTGTCGCTCTTTGTGACACTTTGCTTCAAGTGAACCATTGACACAGAAGACTGATGCTCTAAGATGAAGCTGCGGACACCAGCTACGCTGCTCAGTCTCTGCCATAGGATGACTGTCCTAGTTCTGCAATACTGGATGATCCAAGAGTGGCCCAGAAACCACTCAGTTTGATGTGTTCAACTCTGTAGTGACAGTATAGACACTAGTAAAAGTGACACTATGGAGTAAGGAAATGGAAGCTGTGACTATACTGGGTGACTCAATGACTCTTTGATTCATTTTACAGGTTCTTGTAGTGGTACCATCAAATCCTGCTGTGACAGTGACGGCACCCCCCATGACACTTCAAACATTGTTACCATAAGGATACCAATGGAAAAATGTTCCAGAAAATCTGTATAAGAACCACCCTGGAGAAAGAGTCTAATTTTGATGTGTGTGTGTGTGTGTGTGTGTGTGTGTGTGTGTGTGTGTGTGTGTGTGCAAGCATTTCCCTGGGAAATTAACACTTCATTTCACTGGATTTTGGGGGGGGGAGGATATTAGACATACTGAAAATATGTAAATCAAGCAATTACTAGATCAATAAAACTTTAACATCCTCCATTCATTGGAATTACAAGGGGCAATGCATTAGCAAAGAAGTTTTCAATGCAAATTGAAAAGAAAACTTGTGTTACAGAAGTGAGGTCTGGAAAGAATGAAGAGTGGAGTTCACATCTTTTTTTTCTCCATCTTTATTAAATTGGGTATTTCTTATTTACATTTCAATTGTTATTCCCTTTCCCCGTTTCCAGGAAACATCCCCCAACCACTCCCCTTCCCATTCTATATGGGTGTTCCCCTCACCACCCTCCCCCCATTACCGCCCTCCCCCCAACAATCACGTTCACTGGGGGTTCAGTCTTAGCAGGACCCAGGGCTTCCCCTTCCACTGGTGCTCTTACTAGGCTATTCATTGCTACCTATGAGGTCAGAGTCCAGGGTTAGTCCATGTATAGTCTTTGGGTAGTGGCTTAGTCCCTGGAAGCTCTGGTTGCTTGGCATTGTTGTTCATATGGGGTCTCGAGCCCCTTCAAGCTCTTTCAGTCCTTTCTCTGATTCCTTCAGTGGGGGTTCTATTCTCAGTTCAGTGGTTTGCTGCTGGCATTCGCCTCTGTATTTACTGTATTCTGGCTGTGTCTCTCAGGAGCGATCTACATCCGGTTCCTGTCGGCCTGCACTTCTTGGCTTCATCCATCTTATCTAATTGGGTGGCTGTATATGTATGGGCCACAGGTGGGGCAGGCTCTGAATGGATGTTCCTTCTGACTCTGTTTTAATCTTTGCCTCCCTATTCCCTGCCAAGGGTATTCTTGTTCCCCTTTAAAGGAGTGAAGAGTTCGCATTTTGGTCATGCTTCTTGAGTTTCATGTGGGAGTTCACATCTTAATTGGGGCTTTTGCTAAATAAGTAGATTTAGCTGCTCATGATCATGAACAGACACACAAAGTATGTAGGACAACAGGTGTGTTAAAGCACTAATGGTAGCAACCAATTTTAATCACTCTGTGCTCATCATATAATAACAGTAGTGTATACTTCATTGATATAGAGAAAATTACAATAAAAGTGGCTGAAATTAAAATATCTGATTATTGAATACACACACATATTCATACATCTATACCCGTGTGTGTATACATATATATATATGTATATATATAAATTTAGTGCATCTCTCTGTATGTACAGAGTATATGTATAGTATGGATATGGAAATTATAGAGAATACACATACCTATATGTGTATATATTGCATATGACTTAAAAATCACTTATCACTGTGGTTTGAAGCTGTAATCTCATCTACAGGTTCATGTCTCTGGACGCTCGGTTCCAAGGAGAGTCATGCTCTTTTGAGAGATTACTGAATCTTTCAGATAAGAGGCCTAACTTGTGAAACTAAGTCACTAAAGGTTGGCTTTGAAGGTTACACTGCCTTGCAGTTGAATGTTCACATTACCTTTCTGGTTAAAAGCAATATCCAAAGACTGCTATCAGCCTAAATTACCCAAAGAGAAATCATTGTCAGTAGATTCTTAGATAAATTAATTATAAGTATGTGTCGATGTTAATTATTCATTATAGAATAAATCTAGAGCTTGCATTAATTTGGCATAGCATGGTTTAAATTATTTGCATAATCCCAAGCATCCAGGGTACAGCTGCAGGTATTGATTTGTTCCAGGAACCGAAAACTTACCAATATCATCCTGCTATTTCCTTAGATTTAAGTTATTACCTTAAATTAACTTTTACTATAGCTGCATCAAGACAGTTCTCATAAATAAAACATTAAAAACATAGCAAATGGGATTGGAGAGATGGCTCAGAAGTTCAGAGTACTTGTTGCTCTTGGACAGGACCTGGTTTTAGCTCTCAGTGCCCACATTGTAACTCACATTCCTAACTCAGATTCCAGGGGATCCAATGCCCTCTTCTGACAGGCACAGGCCAACAAGTTGGGCACATACACACATAGTACAAAAACACACAAAATGCCAAAAATACATGTAAAAAACTTAAAAAATAATACATAAGACAAAAATGCAATTGGTTCAAGACCAGTACCAATAAGAAAATGATTGATCTGAAGCTGTTTCAAATAAAACAAAAACCATACAACATGAAACAAACATTTTTGCTCATTGGGGTTACTCAAATACCCACCCATAGATAGGATCAGACAAGCCCACAGAAGTGCTTCCTGTTGGTACTGGGTCACACTCACAAAGACTGCAATAATTCACTCAGTTCTTGGTTTCCTTCCATGCAGCTCTTTCTTTGTTCTTTGTTCTGTTGCTTCCTTGTTCTCATGACAGGACGTGAGTATCAGCTATGGATGGGATGTCCCAGTCAGGTAATGAAAGTGCTTATGCTAGGCTCTCAACCCTTTGTTCTCTGAATCTGGTCACAGCACACAGCAGTGGCCAGGCTGTAACCACAGCTGCATCTTTCCTCTTGCCCAATAAACCACAGACATTATGAGCAAGACTAATGTTATTGTGAAACACTGCATTTTCCTTCTCCATTTGAAGCATTTGGGATTTTTCTTCTTTCCTTAACAAGAGAATAGAATACAGAAAAAGTAAGTAGAGGAAAGGGAAGCATTTTTACTACAGCTACAAGGTTGCATTTCCTAAAGCTGTAAAGAATTCATTCAATTTTTTTTCCTGTCTGCACTCTTACTCTGAAAGTACACTTGAAGAAAACACAATTCTGATCTTATCCCTAGATGACAAGATGCTTAGCCCATAGCAAGGCAGGCTAGAAGACTTTTCTGTCTCATGTTAATACCAAAATATGATATGAGATAACAGCGTTTATATCCTGTTGGAGCCCCTCTATCTCCCTAGAGGGGTGACTGTGGTTCTACAAAGCATAGGGATCAATGTGGATGCTTTGTTCTAGAAGATAAACAGTGGGCTGGTTTAAATGGGAAATTTCACACACAAGCCAGAGAAAATATATCTCAAAAATTGTTTCTGAGTAGTTCCAGAATCTACTCCTGTTTTCTTGTTTTGTGTCACAATCTTACTCATTCTTTCTAGAAAGTCATGGAAATACATGTGATATTCTATTGTCTGTATACAACCACACACACAAAAAAAACTAAAACAAAATAAAAAGGTGGAGGTATACCAAGAATTTAATGGAACTTACATAATATGACTATATTTGGCTCTTAGTTCTTTTTAGAATCATCAGTAACTATACTTGTATGTGATATATAGCCATCATACTCACATATTAAACTCTTTCTCTCTCTCTTCCTCTCTCTCTTTCTCATTATGTATATTTCTGTCTGCCTCTCTCACTCATATATATGTATATATGTATGTGTATGTGTACATATGTGTATGTGCATTCATTTCACAGGTTCTTGTAGTGCTACCATCAAATCCTGCTGTGACAGTAACGGCACCCCACATGACACTTCAAACATTGATACTATAAGGATACCAATGGAAAAATGTTACAGAAAATCTGTATAAGAACCACGCTGGAGAAAGAGTCTAATTTTGATGTGTGTGTGTGTGGTGTGTGTGTGTGTGTGTGTGTGTGTGTGTGTGTGTGTGTGTATGACACATAATATTCTATGCAGAAATATTTGTACCCTCAATAATAATGGGTTTTTCAAAGAAATCTATGAAAAGACGTATATCATCTGATTCATGAGTATAATCTCTACTACAATTGTTGCTCAGTGGTGTTTGCCAATTGGTGGGTAGTAGGTAATAGAGAACATTATTAAATCATTCAGTGTAGTGAGGTGGATAGGTAAAATCAGTGTGTGTGTGTACATCCTTTGGCAAGACACGTATGAAGAATGAAGAATAAACTGATGAAGACTTGAGCTGGAAGGTAGTCAATGGGAATGACAAGAAATGATTGTGTATAACACATGTAGACACTACCAACAATTGGTAGAGATCGCCATGTATGCCTAGAATCTCAGCACAAGGCCAGCCTCTGTTACATAGTGAGTTAGAGGCCAGCCTGGCCTACACCACATACTACATCAAAGGACCAAAGAAGAAATTGGTTCAAACTTTTAACACCCTAAAGGATAGTTAAATAAACAGCAGATTGATGTGTTGATTGCTTGAGTCTTTAATAAAAGTGAATGAATAACACTGTTGGGGATGGATGCAGTAATGTAGAAGTCTGGATGATGGAAGAGTAGTAGAGATGAGTTAAAACTTAGTTTTTACTTTTGTCCTGAGATGGCTATAAGAGTGATCACTATGAAATGAAGACGGTCAAGACACCATAAGAATTATCTTGAGGTAGAATTAAGGCAGTTAAACTCCACATGCCCATACTTAGAAGGGGAAAGTAAGGATCAAAACCAGAAAGTCTTAGAGTTAATCAGAAAAGCATATTACATTAGGCAGCAGATGCTGATCATGGAGAAAAGTTAAACAAGGAGAAAATAATTAACCGATAGAGATTGTACATGTTGGCTTGGGAAAGAGAAGAGAAAATGGCAGGTCTAAATCAATGCAAACTAGGAAGAGACATTTCCCAGAGAGTAGGCAGAGGACCAAAACACTTGAAAAGGTGTTGAGAGATTAAAATAGAATGTCATAACTGACTAGTAACAGTGTGCTATTGTTAATTAGTCTTCTATCTTCATGTTAAGGATCTAGGTTCAGACTCTCGAGACCACTGAGAATCAGGTCAGGACAAAACTAAACTCAGACTGGGGAGATAAGCTTTTTGCTCAGACTGCATGAGTCCCCTTTCCAAATAAAACTCAAAAATCCTAGTTTAGGAGATGAGGAAAGATTGATCCTGAGAATGTATGGGGCGTGGAAGTGTGGGGTCACTTGGCAAAAACACCACTCTTATGTCCACTCTGTAGGACTTTGTGACAATAGTCTTACATGCATTGTCTCCTGTACCCTATTCAATGTCTTTACATACACTCAAATTGTGAGAGCCTGGAAATGAAGAATAGACTGGTGAGGGGATGTCAGGTAGACAGATTTAACTAGTTTATTAGCAAATTCTCTTGCAGACAAATGTGGGCGTGCTTGTCCTCAAGAGGCTACACTTCACCATGGTCAAAGCTCAAGAGAACAGCTGCACCTCACTAATTCACTAGGTTCTGGGACAGTGATGAGGGCACAGGGCATGACGTGAAAGCAACAGTGACAATATGCATCCTGAAACAGGAGAAGAAACACCAGATTTTTTTACTTATTCATTTTACATTTTGCTCAATGCCTTCCTCCTGGGCAACCCTCTTCCACAACCCTTCATCCATTTCCCTTCCCTCTGAGTGGGTGAGGCTGCTTTGCGTATCCTTTCACCCTGACACTTTAAGTCTCTGTGAGGCTTCCTCATTATTCATGGAGGACAAACAAGGCAATCCAACTAAAAGAACATATCCCAGGTAGAGGCAACAGCTTTTAGCATAGCCCCTGCTCCTGTTTGAGACAGATTTCTTAGAGAAGCCAGTCTCTCGGCATTCTCCAGAATTGAAGCTGGCCTTTCTGTCTGTGCTGTTTTGGACTTGAGGAAAAAGGCAACTTCCAGATAATAAAACACCACATCTTAGCTTGTGTCTTCAACAGAAGAGTTCATGCAGGAACTGTAGAATTCACAACTGTAAAGGACAGAAAGGCCTTGTGCACACTGATGAGCAATGGAGAAGCCAGGATAGTTAGACAGGGGGCTTACATCTTCACTGTAGTGGAATGAGTAGCTGGCCTTCAGGGAGTGCCAGGAATGATACATGTTTAGAATCTGGTGAGTCTTTATTCTTTGATGAGGCAGGTTCTGCCTTTGTCTCCCAAAATATGTCACTTATCTGAGACTCTTACCCTTAGATCTTGAGCACCGCTTTTCTAACATAAAATCCACCCTCATGAGTGATGTTACTTGTGCTTTACCACAGCTTAAGTGATGTCTGTGCTATCTTAGAGCCAGGCCTATGCTGACACCCACAGGCATTATGTTTACCTCAGTAAAAATCCCTAGAGCCTAAGTCTTGTGCAGAATCTCTGAGTCAACAGTAGGCATTCTTGTGAAAGAAGTCACGTGTACTTTGTAACAGATCTCAGTGTAACATTAAATTGTTGTGAACATGGGACTGAGTTCATTGCTATCTGACTACCTTTTTTCCAAAATTGGGCTGTGCTTCAATGTGGTTAAATTAAAACAATCGGGGCCAGACTCTAGAAGCCTTGGTCCAACACCAGTTACAACAAAATGGGCTGAGCTGAGCTTCAGTCTTCTCTCTTCCTGAATTGTGTTGTTGTTGTTCAGTTGCTGTTGTTTAACTTTTTTTGCCTGATGTGAAGCCTGCAGGGAATCACCACACTACAACCCTCTGATGTGAGTGTGGCTCACGCTGGCTCCCTGGGTTACTTTTGGCTGACTCCAGAGAAAGAAAGAAGGAAGTTTACAGAGTGTGGCTATCCGGTCGCTGCAGCTGACTTTGGTTCCCCTGTGAAATTAACTATGTCAATGTCAGCTTCTGAACAGTGCCCACCCAAAGGCCTGAAAGCCGCAGGGACACTTGTCTTCATGATTGAATCTGGAGTGCAGTATTGCTGGAATCAACAATGACTGCATGACTGAGTGACAACAATTGATATGTTGAAACTTCTCCGCTTGTTCCTTTCCTGATCCATTACTTTTCTCGAAGTGTCCAGTAATTCCCTGGACACATCCACTGTTAGAGGAGTCCAATAGTCTAGAAGAAGGTTAAAAGAGGTAAGGAAGGCTTCATAGTGAGTAACAATTAATCAATGGGTGCTGACATTTTGTTTGCAGGTTTTTTCCCCCAAAGGCTAAAGAGTTACTGGAAAAAAGTGTGAATAACAAAGTGCAAATATACTATAAAATGGTCAATTGTTACAATTAATTATATATTTCAGTGAGTTCAGTAATGTATTAGCCTATAATAAAGTAATATATCAAAACCCAAGGTCATGATTACCATTATCATACTTTACTAGATATTGTGAAATGTTTTATTCATCAAGTTGTAATCATCATTAGTAAATAAGACAGTTCTTTACTAATTAGAAGGAAGACAGATCTTTCAGAGAAACTATCTCTCATTTTCATGGGTGTCCCCAGGGTGTTGCTGTTCTCTGTTTAATTCATAAATAACTCACGTTCAAGAACTTGAACTTGGACATTACATGGAGGTGTGGAGGTTGGAACTCTACCTCACTCTTCACTCTATCAAAACATGTTCCATTAGTGATTTTTCTGCAGTTACTGGGAGTTTCTGATATAGGAAGTTCAGGCACAATCACATGTCCACAGACTGTAAACACAACTTCCTGTGCAGTGAGCACAGAAGAAAGGGCTGGGGATAGTTAGAAGTTCACAAGAAGTCACGAAAGATCAGACTGAGAGAAGCCAGAGTTAAGGCTCTTAGGATTCCTGGGAGCTCACCTGGAAGTGACTGGGTGACAAGGCACACAGGCTCAGGTAGGCAACCCTGAAGAGGCTTCCCTCTATATTTCACTCTGTTTCTGGGACTGGGTTACAAGAACGTGCTGATGCTCATGAAAGCAATGGAGACACTGGGGCACCTCAGAACTAAATGGGCAAAGGGACAGGACATCTGACTTACCTCTGTCCTGGCTGTTTCTAGCTGCATGATCTTAGTGATCACTGACATGAGGAGCAGAGCTCTCAGGTCATTCACTGATTGTGCAGCATAAAGACTGAGAATATCACACCGAACAGAAGGGAGCCAAGCTGAGCTCAGGAACCCATTCCCCAGGGAACATGGTCCTTCCTCATTCAGGAACATGATTGCTAGGATGCTGACAAAACTTGAACCACAGCTTAGGAATCCAGGACTTCTCATTCCAGCATACTCAGCTGCTTCTCCACACTGAAGAGACTTAGACATAGGCTTCTGCTGGCAGGTGGGAAAATATGGAGAACAACCAGAGTCAGCGACAGCTGGGATCCCACCCCCAACTGTGTGTAATCAATGGGGCAATAATGAGAACTTTGGCTATTAATTTAATACTTATTTGATGTTGCTGTACAAAGCATGAATTACTTCCACATGTACATCAAACTTTGTATTCTGAATTTGTTACTGATTGTGATTACTAATTAACATAGGATTGTTTTGAAGAATAAAATCAGTAGAAGATTTTACCTACTAAAATATGATAAAATGTGAAGTGGTAATCCTAAAATAATTAGCACTATTAGAAACACAAAACAGGTAAATGAGGTTACATATTTTGAGTGGTATGTAGCAATGTATTAGAATGCATTGAAGCTGACTTTTAGTAACTCATGGGTAGGAAAGTAACCAGATGTTGAAAGTCATTGAATAAAGGCAATGTACTTTTTCTAGGTGAAATTGAGAAAGAGTCAGAGCTACATTTACAAATTTTGTGTGAACATTTGGGCATAGACACAAGAACCTGAAGGAATGTACAAAATCAGGCTTTCCCTTCCTATGAGGTGCATATAATCTAAAATCATTGGGGTGTGTTTAACATGAGGGAAGAAGGCATGAATCTGAGATGTGGTGGTTTTACATTTCCTTGTACACAACAGTTTCTTCTGCCAAAAAACATATCAAGGATTCACAAAGGTGCACAGTCTGGGAGGTATGGGTAGAACCTGGAAAGAGAATTTGTTTTCTTTGTTGTTATCTTATGTTCAAAGCCAAATTACTTAATGACTTACTGAAAATTCATATGATACATATTCTCATCATGGTTTTCCTTCCCCTTTCTCCTCCTAGATCCTCTCCATCTATCCAACTCCACCTCTCTCTCTCTCTCTCTCTCTCTCTCTCTCTCTCTCTCTGCCTCTCCCTCTCTCTCTCCCTCTCTCTGTCTTGCTCCCTCCCTCCCTCTCTCCCTCTCTTTCCTTCCCACTCCCCTCCTCTCCCTTCCCTTCTCTTCTCCTCTCCCCCCTCCCCTCTTCTCTTCTCTTCTCTTCTCTTCTCTTCTCTTCTCTTCTCTTTTCCTCTCTCTCTCTCTCTCTCTCTCTCTCTCTCTCTCTCACACACACACACACACACACATACACACACAGACATACACACCCATACACATATACACATACAAATAGGCAAAAAAGAGAATAAAATGTAAACCAACCAAGCAAAAAGAACCTAAAATAAACAAAGCCACACTGCTACAATAGGCACAGTACTTCATAAGCTGAGTCCATGTTCTCTTCTAGCCAAGAGATCTCCATCATGATTCCACAAGAAGTGACCAGTGAGACCATCACAGTGATTTCACCAAAGAGTATCAACTTTCCCCAAACAGACGAATCCCAGTCTACCTACCATTGGCAGGACAGCCTGAAAAAACTTCTAAAGGCAGAGATCAAAGCAATGGCGGTAAGTCCCACTCAGCACATCCTGGGGTGGGAGGAGTGCACAGGGTGAGGCATTTTGCATTGGGACTAGAGATAAATTTGGAGGGTAGGAAACTTCATTTTTGACAGAATGATCACAGAATGGCCGGTACAATGGTGGATGCCACTTGGCAAACTGCTTGCATCACTAAAATCTTCTGAAGTTGGCAAATATTTCCTTTTATTCTAATGAATTTGGACTGCATCCCAATGACCTTATTTCATGAGTCATTGAGATTTTGTTGTTTAATTCTTTTTTACATTTTTGAAGAATACTTGCTAAGTATTTTATTGATGAAAATATTTGTACCTACATTCTAGGAAGTCTCTGAGTGTAGAACACCCTTTTGCTCCTTAGTGAAAAAAGGTGGTACAAAGACAATGGGTTTTTTACTCTATGTCCATTCCAGACTCACTAATGGAACTTTTTTGGGTAAAGGGAGAAGAAATATTTTTGCTGTGAGTTGTTTCTCAGTCTTGTCTGTACTAACACTCGATGCATGGGTCTCTGTGCTACCCAGTCTCAGAACTTAATGGAACTGATGACCTTGCCTTAGGCATACATACAATACACTGGATTCCTTTGAAGTACATGTAGCAAAAAGTTGATAAGATTGCTTAATCAACAGTCTAAGAGCTTTGAGTCTGTGAGGTGAAAGCAATATCAGAACACAAATATTTCCCTTTTCATACGGAGGCAAGGGATGCCCAGAATGAACAACAGGACTGAAGGTGCTATGGAAATTGACAGAGAGGCTGGCCCTATGTGGTGTTCTGTGGATGATGTGATGAGAGGTTCACATTCTAGTGCTCAGAGTGGGAGGGCTTTCAGATGCTTCCTTTTGCCACAGGAGAGAACAGGAGATCTGTTATCCATGCACTCAAGCTCAGCTCAGCCAGGACATACCAGGAAGGGTCATGAGCATGCAATGGGTTCAAGGACACAAATCCCTAAAGGTGACCAGAGGCTCTGGCAGAACAAAATCCCTTCTTGAATGACCTTTCCTCTATCACTTGCAGACCTTGTACAGTGCTCACTGGGATGTTGTAGAAGGTGGCAAAGCATGGGCACCATGGGAAAAGTGGAGAGGTCCTTCTTGCCCGTGCTGGTTTAATCATCCTTCTTCCTTCTTCCTTCTTTCAACAGGCAATCCAGATCATGTGTGCTGTGATGGTGTTGGGTCTGGGAATCATTCTGGCATCAGTTCCCTCTGTGCCACATTTTACCTCAGTGTTTTCTGTCCTGTTAAAATCTGGATACCCATTTGTAGGAGCTTTGTTTGTAAGTAGACTTCTGTGGGGATTAAGATGGGGAGGAGAGAGAAGGGAGTTGTCACCTAGCTGCATTTCTGCCTACTGAAAAAGAGGTCAGTAGTAGACCTTGTTCTTCTGTCTGTCTTCAGAGAAGGTCTTAGTGTACAAGGGCAGCAGGAATTTCATCCTGAAGATATTTCAATCTAATCCAAATAACCATTTCTTGTCAATATCACCCTTTGATGGCATCTTTTGAGCAATGATGACTTTAGAGTCCTCTTTGGGGAAAAGTCTAGGAAGTAAGACCAAATGATCTAGAGCTTTCTATATTATGCAAGGACATCCAGTGGACCACACTGCAGAGAGGAACACTTTCATTCTTTTGATCTGGCTTTGTTGGAGGCATTCAGGGTGATAGACTGGATAATGCTCTGAGACTGCTCATGTCTGGGGTCAAAGCTAGTGAAGGCCCTTTTGTCAGGGAACAGCTTTGCTCTAGATTCACATTGACAAGTCTCACTCACAAATGAGGAATCCTCTTACTGGGGCTTACAAACTGCTTGCTACAGTTTTTTCCCCTTCTTGCATCTTTTACTTTGATTCATCCACAGCTTAATCTTTCTTTCTCTGTGTTAATAATTTGTGATTTCTCTTCTCAAACCAATACTTTGTCTGATTTCACCAGTTTTCCATAAATGTTCTTTGGCCCCATTTCTGATCAAAGACACTGCATTCCAACATTCTGTCTCCAGAGTCTCCACTAGACATCCTAATTTGGACCTTCTCTGACTTCCCCTGTTCTTGGTGACTTTGACTGATTCAATGTTATTTTTGTAAATGTTTCTAAGTTTCAGTTTGTCTGATATTCTGTTAACCTTTAATTGAGCAGAGAGTGATGTCAGTGTAGGTAACAATGACATCATTGATTTGCAATATAGTAGATATTATGAAGGGTGTATATTATTTACAACATTTTACTGTTCACATAACCCTGATCATGTGGCTGATGTGGTGATGTCTAGGTCAATGCTGTTACTTTATTTTTTTCTCCTCACCACATTGTGCTCTGTTCACTAAGTATGCCTTGCATTAGAAGAGACACTCAGTACACTTAGTTTATTAGGACTCTGAAACTGTGGGCATAGCTCACAGGAAAACACATGCATAAACTTCACAGACCCTGAGTTCAGTCCCTAGCATTGCATAGATAAAGACCCAGCATTTATTTTTATGGACACACTGCTTGACTTTGGAGAATAGAAATCACAAATTTTCTACTTAGAAAAAAATCCCTAAACTGTTTGTTGCTTGATTTCATTTAATTTATTGGATAATAGAAAAAGTCTGTCATGATAAAATCATGATTTAAAAAATTACAACCAAAAGAAAATTGCAGCTAAAGGGTTCTGGAAATGCAACCTTATGGTTTCTTTTGTTCTCATTTATCTTGTTTCTTGAACGAGTCCCTGAAAGTCCTGTTTCCGTTGGCCTCTGTTTGTTAATATCATCCCATATTTCCTTAAAAAAAAAAAAAACAAAATGAAACCGGTGCAGATCACTCTCAAACTATTACCAAATTCTGAAACAGGTAACTTTCTAAACTCATTTTTGGATGCCAGAATTATTTTGATGCAAAGATAGTATTGAAATGGCATCCAGGGTTGGGGATTTAGCTCAGTGGTTGGGGATTTAGCTCAGTGGTTCGGTCCCCAGCTCCGGGGGTGGGTGGGTGGGGGACAAAAACAAAAACAAAAACCTGAAATGGCATCCAGGAGCATGACAAGAAGTACAAAGTACAGGTCAACATCTTAGAGGATGCAGCTCCCAAATTCCTCTCTAAAATACTAGCATGCTGAAAATTGCACATTAACAATTCAACACATTCAAGTAAAATTTACTTAAGGAAGTTTGCATGTGCAAATCAAAGTGTGATAACTGTATTGATAAAAGTAGGGACAACACCCCCTGCCCTTCATTATTTTCCATTTTCTCTCCTTGTAGATCAATGCCTCAGACACTGAATTCATCTAAATCCAATTTTCCTTTCTATATAACAAAACATCCTTTTGCTATCTCTTAAAGGTTTTATAAATTTTAATGGGAGAGATTTCTGCACTTATCTACCTTTCTGGAACTTTGAATAATGCAAGGAAAAACAGACACTCTGTGAGTCTACGTTTGTGTGTCCTTGGTCATTTGTTCCATGAGAGTTATCATAAACACTATAGAATAACAGCGTAGACACTTAGAACATAGAAACTGATGTGATAATGTTTTCTTCTTGTCTTTGCAGTTTATTGTTTCTGGAATTCTGTCCATCATCACGGAGACAAAGTCAACAAAATCTTTGGTGAGTACAGGAACCATATCCAAGAACTGATGAGCACAAATCCCAGAGAGATAACTCAGGGCTGGGCCTTTCATGTTGAAAGTTACAAGCTAAGCAATACAATGATTACTTCTTCAATTTGTGAGCTGATCTGAGTTCTCCGTATCCCTATATGGAACATACTCTTTCTATCATGGTGGCCACAATTATAGCGTCCCTGATGTCTGAGACCAGTGCCAAGAAATCTAATGTAAAAATCCTGCTCTCTTATGATGCCATTGTGTAGGCAGCAGGCAATGATGGTAAATCTTCATGTAATCGACTGGGTTGAAAAGTGCCTCAAGGATTAGTAAAGCATACGTCTGGGGGTGTTCCAGTTCCAAACTGTGATTGCTACATTCCCTAATGTAGAGACCAAGATGGAATAAATGGGAGAAATTGAAGTGTGGTTAGCACAGGTGTCCTCTCACTAGGCTCGCTGACCACCATATTTGAGTCGTTCTGCTCTGCCACCCAAGTCCCTCAAGTCAGCTGAGCATCTGAAACTGAGCCGAACATAATTTTTCTCTTGAGTGGTTTATGTGAAGCATTTTGTTATGACAATGAAAAGTCTAACAACACAAATTATACTGTTCAGTATTAAAGCTAATGCCCTTATAAAGAGCTAATGCTCTTTTTTTTTAAAGAGTTATATTTGTTGTGAGTTATGATGCAATCTCACCTCTAAAAATTCATAAGAAACTGTAGAGAAAATGTTCATGTCTTCTCTCTATATCTTTATAAGGGGAAGGTTTTTGCGTGAATTGATTATACAATTTGAACTGAGAAGCAAACTGATGGCATTCTGAACTTCTCCATAGCTATTTGTTTTAGCTAAGAATTCAACTTTTCCTACTTTAACTTCTTCTAGTGAAGAACTATTCCTGGGCAGAGGAAAGCTGGATTAGAGGAAGAAACTTCTGAATGACAGAAAGACTCACCTAGTCTTCAGTCATCATGTGTTGTTCCTCAAGAGTTGATTCAGGAAGTCATTAGAGAGAATAGCTGAGGGATTGACAAATAGGAAGAGCTGACGAAACCAGTCTCCCAAATGTACAGAATGTTAATTAATTTTTTGTTTCTGTGGTAAAAAATATGGTGACTAAAAGCAACTGAAAATTTATGTAGTGTGTAAATAGAATAAGGCAAGTAAGGGGCTTAACCAATGCTGGAGAATGTTCTTTTCATACAGTGAGTAGAATGATGAACCTAGTATATTCCAAGCACATATATACTATCAGTATCCTGATTGCAACTATTGGCCAAAGTTTAGTTTGTCGAAATTTGTTTAAAAAGTACCTAAAAGCACCAAGCTCTGAGCAACTTATACAATCTCTCTAAAACATAAGTGACCTGAGATTAAATTACACTTAAGTACCATACATTTGGGTATGCCCTAGAACACCCACATGTAACCGTAGCTTTCAGACTGATTTTAGCTCATTTTCATTTTGTGTACATTTAAAAAAAGAAAGTCACTCTCAAGAAAAGTTTATTTGTTTCACTGACACCATAAGTGTTATTGAGAAGAGATCCAAAGTGAGCGTTGGAACTGAGTAATGCAGCTCAGTGAGACTCCAAGGACCTCTGGCACTGTAGCCTCAATTTACCAACATCTAGTCCCATTCTGTTTTGTTTTTTTTTTTCTGCTTCACACAATTTCCAAAAACAACAATATCCTTAGTCACGTCTCTAGATTTCTGTCTACAGCCCTAATTACAGTTAATCATTAGACTTTCCAGAATCCAAAGTCTACTGAACACTGAGAACAAAGTCCCCACACTCTCCTTTTTCTCTATGAGCTTCTGAGAGAGGTAGTATGTAAGAAATAAGGCCTTATTTGCCTTTTCCATGTGACTGATGCCTCCCTGGGTGGAGTATAGAAAGAATGTGTGATTCGGAATATATTTTCCAGTATTAAGTGTTTTCAAGTTCAGCACTTGAGATAACTAAACTTGCTAGAAGGAATGGTTTATTTTTGCTTATATTTCGGAGGTTTAGTAGTATATAGTTTTAGTGAGGCTAATTGTTCTAAGCTTGTAGACTGCCCATGACTGTGTCATCCTAAAACAGCAAAGATGTGACACCTAGCAGCAAGTGAGAAAAAGCAAGGGAGTAGGATGAAGGTCTTGTGTTCTGATCTACCCCTTTATGGGCTTTTCTTTGCAGACATTCCTTTGATAAAGAGGCATTTCCTAAAAGTTCTGATAGGAGTTATCGAACTGAGGATCAGGTCCTTAATAAATGAGGCTCAGGCAATGTCAATTTCAAGCCACAGCAATGAGAACGTTGAAGGACAGGAAGATGGTCAATGCCTGAACCTCTTTGTTCTTTCCACACTCTCTTGAGAATTTTCCTGTTTTGCATTATGGTATTCCATCAAAAGTCATGGGTGGAGATTTTGCCAGAGAAATATTTTATTTTTCACCATTGAATTCCTATTTAGCCATCTCATTGCCATTTAAGTTTGGGGCTTGTGTGTCCTAGACATTCATAGGGCCTATTAAATGTGGTGATGGTGGTTTGATAAAGTGATCTAGAAAATATCATCTGGGAAATGGGGCATAGAATAAATATGCATGGAAAACCAGGGACTCTCCTCCTTCTTGTGGTTGTAGTTCTGTATTAGGAAGGATGAAGACAAAAATTATTGATCTTTCAGCTGCTAATGATGTCAAATAAAGAGAAATGGTACACTATTTTGGAAGAGATATAAGTAAAACCTGCTGCTTCTTCCAGGTAGATGGCAGCCTGACTCTGAACATCCTGAGTGTTTCATTTGCTTTCATGGGCATCATTATCATCTCTGTCAGCCTGGCTGGTTTGCATCCTGCCTCAGAGCAGTGCAAGCTGAGCAAGGACCCTAGACCAACTGAATATCATTACTACCACAATTCCTATGACTCAGACAGGAATGAGTGCTTTGTTGCCAAGTCTATCCTGATGGTAAGTATTTCTAAAGGCTTCGCTGAATATTTTTTATTTTTAGTTATGGAGAAATAGTGATCTTTTGATTGTCTTTTGAAAAATCTTTCACTCTGTCTGGTTTGAGATCTTAGGGAAGGGTCGAGGCTGAAACAAAAACAAAGGTAAACAATGTTAAAGCTTTTAACTCAAATTATTTTTAACACCGAAATGATTCTGGGTTAACAAATTTTACAGAGGACTGATATATACATTGGAAAGTACTGTTTTTAGCACAATAAACTTCATACACAAAAGACTCAAGTGATCTAGACATGCCAACAAGAAAACCAGGCACATGCGTAGTAAAGTAAAGTTAGCTGAGCAGTACTCAACTAAGCACTGAGAAAAGGATTGTGGGAAGGATAGGAGTAGAATGGAGATGTCAGGTGTCTGCTCCTTTATGTCCTCACAGTAGACAGAAGTGAGTCTGTGGGGGCGAGCTCACTGCTGCTTTCATCATTCACAAAGAGATGAGATGGTTAAATGAGAAAAGAAATACAGACAAATAGAGAAGAGCAACCAGCAGTGATGTGAGGGACTGCCATCTTCTGGAAGAAAGTAATACAATTTGACTAACAGGAAAAACAGGTCTTCAATTCAAACATCCACGAACATACATTTGGACCCTATCACATGGAGAGAACATTTCTTAAGATAACAGTGACAATCCTACATAATTTTCTTTGTCTTATGACAAGTAAACTAAGAAAAACCAGAGCTCCAAGATGTCCGGATAGTCTGGTCTGGTCAACCATAGGCTTTCTGATTCTTTGTGAATCTGGGTCCAGTATTTCTTCTTAATTAAGAAACCACAAGAAGAAAAGGTGTGTGTAAATTAGATGCATAATAATGTGATTAAATTATCATCTAAAATAACTAAGCCTAATTTTAAAACCCTGATGCATTGGGGAGAAATTTGCACAGATTACAAAGAATGATGGCATCCTAGGTTAGTTTCACACTGTATGTAGTTTCACACCCTGCTTGTATGTGTGCAGATAAACGAAGAGCTTACAATGCCACATTCATCATCCTTCCTATCAAGTGGTATTCACAAAGGACACCTCAGGACAAAGGTCATGGGATACATGTTTTTCACTTAGATCTTTTTTTTTAGTTGATTTGTGATGCCACAGACAGTAGAAACTGGATTGCTTTTCTAATTTTTTGCCATCACAAAATGAATCACGTCCCAAGAAAGAAGGTTCTATCAATACTACCTTTTGGAAAGAGCTTGCATAGTGAGAACCTCACTCACCCTCACGAGTCTCTCAGAGGAAGTAGGACAACAGGTGATAAGTGCGCCCATAGAAGCTGGAGAAGCAGAGACTTGCCCAGCCTCATACTAAGCAGCAGAAGAGAGCCAAGAGCAGGAGCTGTTGACTCTCTGCTGGGGTCACTACTCCTCTCTGCTCCCTCATTCAATGAACAGTGTACTCAGGATCCTTGTCCAAGAGGGATGAGAAGTGGTAGAAAATGACTTTGTTGAGTGGTTTCCTCTTCAGCCATGTCCTCCAAGGAATGAAGGGACCAGGCATCACTTTTAGCCCATTTGTAGGTTTGGGAAGATTCTTTCAGATCTCTGATGATAGAGATGGTTTCATCTGTACAGTCACCTCCCACCCAGGTATGAGGACTTCAGCTGAGTCAGTCACATCTACCTCTCTTCTCCTGTGTTTAGGGGGTCTTTTCACTGATGCTGATCACGAGTATGTTGGAGCTTGGCCTGGCAGTCCTCAGTGCTCTGCTTTGGTGGAAACAGAGTCGCTCTGACTTCCCTGGGGTGAGTATTCCATAGTCCTCCTGAATCTTCCCTGGTGTTCCTCTGGGACATGTTGATCTATGCTGTCATGAATGTCAGGTAGACTGACTTCCGTCAAAATGACATGACTATCAGGTGATTTTTGACAGGGAGGTGGGACAGTAGATGATGGAGTAGAAGTTAACTGTATAGCTGATGAGGATTATCTATATGGAAACAGACAAACCACCTGGTTCATCCCTTCCCTTTTGCAAACAAAGGAACTAAGGTTCTACAAAGTTAAATTTATCTCCTGACATCAAGATGAATTTGCCTGTGTTTAGGATGTTAGAGCATGGCTGCCTCCCCTCTAACTAGGAATACTTTCTTCTATAGCAGCTAGTCTCTTTAACAGTCTTGACCTCATAAAGAAAAATTCACACTGAAATGTATTCAGTCTGCATCTTAGATCTGTTTTCGTTCCTTCTGATATTACTTTTTTTTTCTTGTATTAAAGACACTAAAGATATAATATTTGGTAACTTCATGCTGCCCTTCTCAGGTACCTCTCGGGGTTTACAGCTTCAGTAACTGAGCCAAAAAGCTTTGCTCTGACAAAAATCCTTAATCAGAGTGTGGAATGCAGAGGAGATGATGTACATCAAACATGTGCATCACCCAGGTGTCCTATTCTCATCTGGGAACATCTACAACACTGAATGAAAATCTATTATGTATATACATGTGTCTACATATCTATCTACCTTCCTATATGCACACACACACACACACACACACACACACACAAGCACACACACACAACACACACATATGCATAAATGTATAGTATATATTGATTTTAAATCTGAAACCACATATTTTCTTTTTTCTAGAATGTGATTTTCCTGTCTCATAACTCAAATGATGAATCCAATGTGGAATCAAAGGCACTCTGTAACTCTGCATATGAGGAACAAATGGTTTGTTAAGAAAAACAAAACAGAACAAAATTCCCCAAAACAAGTGGGAACTAAACAGCAGAGGGTATGTCTTCTTGATAATGCAGAAAATACAATCATCACAAGGTAGCAATGCTTGTTACTAAAAATGTAGACTGTTTATACAATGAATACCAGTATGAGTTGAATGGATGTGTTAATGTCATCCTATTGATTTTCATGACCTTGGCTTCATCCACAGCTCAGACCTGCAAACAGTGGCCAGAGTCCCAGATATTTCTCATTAAGATAACAGAATGTTTCAGGAGATTGTGATGGAGCAAAGGGGCAACACTTTCTTGTACCCTGCAATTAATATCAACAGTTACCCATTAACAGTCCTTGTTTTCAGAATCCCTGTTATGGCATGGGTCTTTCATCATATCAATTTTATTCACTAGTGCATAGAGACAAGTGACCTGCAATGAATTCCCAAGAAGTATATATGCTGTTGCTTCAAAATAAAGTGTTTTTGTGATTATCCGTTCTTTTCGTAAGGGTTGTGTTGTTGTTTTGCTTTTATGTACAGATCAAGTCCCCTGTGATACATAAATACATGTGTTTGTTGCTCTTTTGTTCTCTCTCAACCAAAAAAAGCATGGGAAAGACAAGTAGAAATAAATCTGTGTCACTGTGTTTATGTGGGGTGTGTGTGTGTGTGTGTGTGTGTGTGTGTGTGTGTGTGTATTAAACTAAAAGTAAATGAACATTCAAAGGTTTGCAATGTATTTTGGAGGTACCTGTACCATCACCATAGCTAATAAGAGACATTTCCTCACTTCTTACAGGAAGCTAAAGAGATATCTTAGAGTTTAAGAGCACTGATTGGTTATGTGAGGACATGGGTTTTATTACCAGCATCCACATGGCAGCTCACAAATATGTGTAACTTCATTTCCACATGATCTGACATCTTTTTCTGGCCTTGGTGGGCAGTTGACACACATGTAGAACACACACAGACATATATCCATGTAAAATACAGATAGACATAAAATTTATTTAAAAAAATTAATAGTAAAATATGGATTGTATGGAATGACAATAAAATTAGGATCATATCCTATAAGACACTAAGGACTCTTTGAGTCCATAATAAAGTATGTTACTCTTTCTTTTTCTTGTTCATGCTCTACTTCTTTCCCTTTGTTTCTTTCTTTCTTCCTTTCTTTCTTCCTTCCTTTCTTTCTTTCTTTCTTTCCTTCTTTCTCTCTCTTCCTTCCTTCCTTCCTTCCTTTCTTTCTTTCTTTCTTTCTTTCTTTCTTTCTTTCTTTCTTTCTTTCTTTCTTTCTTTCTTTCCTCCTCCTCCTCCTTCTTCTCCTTCTCCTTCTTCTCCTTCTCCTCCTCCTCTTCTTCCTCCTCTTCCTCTTCCTCATCCTCCTCTTTGTCCTCTTCCTCCTCCTCCTCCTCTTCCTCCTCCTTCTACTTCTAACAAACTCATTTGTAGAAGAAGTGAGCCTTTCTGTGAGACATGTCCACAGCCCTAACCTACTGTCAATCATGTAACTCGTCTTAATTCGGGGAAGAACTCATAGTTGATGTTTTATCACTATATCTCCATGCTAGATCAGTTATCACCGTTGTCTCAAAATTTTCAAACCTCTTATTAAACAAGGAGACATCATCACCAACTCTACAGAAACTACAAACATTTAATGTCACATAGTGAACTAAACAGTTTATACAATTAAAAGAAATGAGAATAGTGGAAAGTTATAAATTGTAAAAAGCCACCCAAAAATACTTACCGTAAAAGAATTTAAAATATGGTGGTTATATAAGAAGCAAAGGAATAGAAACAATAGTCACAAACCTCCCCAGCAAATGAGATTCAGGTACAGAGCGCTTCATGAGTCAACTCATTTCCATATTTAAAGGAAAGAAGATCAATCATTTGCAAATAAATGTTAAAAAGGGAAGAGGATAGGACACTCCAATCTTACAAGTTTAGTGTCCTATAGAGAAACATGAGATGATTAGAGCTATGGAAAAATTCAATTCTAGTGCATTTTATAGTTATCTAGTCCCTTGGTGAATCTTTTCTCAGAGTGTCAATCATAATGTGGGCAAATACATATCATATGGGACTTCTTTTCTGCCTCTCAGAGCAAACTTCATTCTGGCACTGGCAGTACATCTGTGGCATCAGTAGTCTAGGAGCTCACAGTCTATATTTTTTAGTTAGTAATTTTTATAGCACTTTCAATAATTTCTTATGTTAATGTTGGGTTTGACTAGCTATTCTCATTAATACTCTCGTGTTTAAGCCAAGCTACTAATTTTTATGTAAATAAAATTTAAGCATTTTCCTTGAAGTTTTGTTCTATGCTTAGACTGGAAAATTAAATATCATTCTATATGATATTGTTCATGATTGTGTTCTGATTTATGTATTTGGACAGTTTACATATGATTAAATGCCTGGATATCTATGTGCCTATGAACTCAATATCTGGGAGTTTCTTTCTTTTTTTATTCATATTTTTTATTTGCATATTAAATGTTATCCCTTTTCCTGGTTTCCGGTCCACAAACCCCCTATACCATTCCCCTCCCCCTTATTTTATGAAGGTGTTCCCACACCCAACCACCTACCCCTTCACTCCTCTCCTCCCTGACATTCCCATACACTGGAGGGTCCAAGACCAAGGGTGTCTCTCCCTTTGGTGACTAACAAGGCCAACCTCTGCTACATATGCAGCTGGAGCCATGGTTCTGTCCGTGTGTACTCTTTGGATGGTTGTTTAGTCCCTGGAAGCTCTGTTTAGTTGATAGGGTTGTTCTTATGTGGTTGAAAACCTCTTCAGCTCCTTCATTCCTTTCTCTAACTCCTTGAATGGAGACCCCATTCTTAGTTCAATGGTTGGATGCTATCATCTACCTCTGTATTTAACATGCTCTGACAGAGCCTTTTAGCAGACAGCTATATCAAGCTGCTGTCAGCATGTACTTTTTGACATATGCAGTATTATCTGGGTTTGGTAGCTACATGTATATTGGCTGGATCCCTAGGTGGGACAGTCTCTGGATGATCTTTCCTTCACTCTCTGCTGAAAACTTTGTCTCTGTATCTCCTATGATCATTTTTGTCCCCACTTATAAGAAGGAATGAAACATCTGGACTTTGGTCATTCTTCTTCTTGAGCTTCATGTGATCTGTGGATTGTATCTTGGGTAATTTGAGGTTTTGAGCTAATATGCACTTATCAGTGAGTGCATATACCATGTGTGATTTTTGTGATTGGGTTACCTCACTCAGAATGGTATTTTCTAGTTCCATCCATTTGCCTGTGAGTTTCATGAAGTCATTGCTTTTAATAGCTGAATAGTACTCCATTGTATAAATGTACCATATTTTCAGGATCCATTCCTCCGGTGAGGGGCACCTGGGTTCTTTTAACCCTCTGGCTATTATAAATAAATTGAAATGAACATAGTGGAGCATGCATCCTTTCTATATGTTGGGGCATCTTTTGGGTATATGCCCTGGAGTAGTATAGCTGGGTCCTCAGGTAGTACTATGTCCAATTTTCTGAGGAAACTTAAAAGTTGTGGTTGTGCCACTTTGCAGTCCCACCAACAATGGAGGAGTTTTCCTCTTTCTCCACAACCTTGCCAGCATCTGTTGTCACCTGAGTTTTTGATCATAGCCATTCTGACTGGTGTGAGGTGAATTCTCAGGGTTGTTTTGATATAGCATTTCCTTGATGACTAAGGATGTTGAACATTTCTTTAGGTACTACTCAGTCATTTGATATTCCTCAGCTGAGAGTTCTTTGTATAGCACTGTAACCTATTTTTTTCCTCCATCTTTATTAAATTGGGTATTTCTCATTTACATTTCAATTGTTATTCCCTTTCCTGGTTTCCAAGTCAACATTCTCCTAACCCCTCCCCCTCCCTTTCTCTATGGGTGTTCCACTCCCCATCCTCCCCCCCTTACTGTCCTACCCCCAACAATCACGTTCACTGGGGGTTAAGTCTTGGCAGGACCAAGGGCTTTCCCTTACACTGGGGCTCTTACTAGGCTATTCATTGTTACCTATGAGGTTGGAGCCCAGGGTCGGTCCATGTATAGTCTTTGGGTAGTGGCTTAGTCCCTGGAAGCTCTGGTAGGTTGGCATTGTTGTTCATATGTGGTCTGAAGCCCCTTCATCTCTTTCAGTCCTTTCTCTGAATCCTTGAACGGGGGTCCTGTTCTCAGTTCCGAGGTTTGCTGCTGGCATTCGCCTATGTAATTGCCATATTCTGGGTGTGACTCTCAGGAGAGATCTACATCCTGTTCCTGTCACCCTGCACTTCTTTGCTTCATTTATCTTATCTAGTTTGGTGGTTGTATATGTATGGGCCACATATGGGGCTGGCTCTGAATGAGTGTTCCTTCAGTCTCTGTTCTAAACTTTGCCTCCCTATGCCCTCCTAAGGGTATTCTTGCACCCTTTTTAAAGAAGGAGTAAGCATCTGCATTTTGGTCATCCTTCTTGAGTTTCATGTGTTCTGTGCATTTAGGATAATTCGAGCATTTGGGCTAATATCTACTAATAAATGAGTGAATACCATGTGTGTTTTTCTGTGATTGGGTTACCTCACTCAGGATGATATTTTCCAGTACCATCCATTTGCCTACGAATTTCATAAAGTCATTGTTTTTGATAGCGGAGAAAATGTACCACATTTTCTGCATCCATTCTTCTGTTGAAGGGCATCTGGTTTCTTTCCAGCTTCTGGCTATTATAAATAAGGATGAACATAGTGGAGCATTGTGTCTTTGTTATATGTTGGGGCATCTTCTGAGTATATGCCCAAGAAAGGTATAGCTGGGTCTTCAGGTAGTTCAATGTCCAATTTTCTGAGGAACCTCCAGACTGATTTCCAGAATGGTTGTACCAGTCTGCAATCCCACCAACAATGGAGGAGTGTTCCTCTTTCTCCACATCCTCTCCAGCACCTGCTGTTGCCGGTGTTTTTGATCTTAGCCATTCCGAATGATCTGAGGTGGAATCTCAGGGTTGTTTTGATTTGCATTTCCCTTATGACTAAAGATGTTGAACATTTCTTTTTTTTTTTTTTTTTGGTTCTTTTTTTTTTCAGAGCTGGGGACTGAACCCAGGGTCTTGAGCTTCCTAGGTAAGCGCTCTACCACTGAGCTAAATACCCAGCCCTTTGAACATTTCTTTAGGTGCATCTCAGCCATTCGGCATTCCTCAGCTGTGAATTCTTTGTTTAGCTCTGAACCCCATTTTTAATAGGGTTATTTGTCTCCCTACAGTCTAACTTCATGAGTTCTTTGTATATTTTGGATATAAGGCCTCTATCTGTTGTAGGATTGGTAAAGATAAGAACTACATTTAATAAGTATGGAGAGAGTGGGCAGCCTTGTCCAGTCCCTGTTTTTAGTATGATTGCTTCACGTTTCTTTCCATTTCATTTAATCTTAGCTACTGGGTTGCCATATATGGCTTTTACCATGTTTAGGTATGGGCCTTGAATTCCTGTTATTTCCAGGACTTTTATCATGAAGGGGTGTTGAATTTTGTTAAGTGCTTTCTCAACATCTAATGAAATGATCATGTGGTTTTTATCTTTCAGTTTGTTTATATAGTGGATTACGTTGATGGTTTTCCATATATTAAACCATCCCTGCCTCCCTGGAATGAAGCCTATTTGATCATGATGGATGATTGTTTTGATGTGCTCTTGGATTCAGTTTGCAAAAATTTTATTGAGTATCTTTATGTTGATATTCATAAAGGAAATTGGTCTGAAGTTCTCTTTCTTTGTTGGGTCTTTGTGTGATTTAGGTATAAGAGTAATTGTGGCTTCACAGAAGGAATTCGGTAGTGCTCCATCTGTTTCAATTTTGTGCAATAGTTTGGATAGTATTGGTATGAGGTCTTCTATGAAGGTCTGATAGAATTCTGCACTGAACCCATCTGGACCTGGGCTTTTTTTTGGTTGGGAGACTTTTAATGACTGCTTCTATTTATTTAGGAGTTATGGGGTTGTTTAAATGGTTTATCTGTTCCTTATTTAACTTAGATACCTGGTATCTGTCTAGGAAATTATCTATTTCCTCCAGATTTTCAAGTTTAGTTGAATATAGGCTTTTGTAGTAGGGTTGATGATTTTTTTGAATTTCCTCTGATTCTGTTGTTATGTCTCCCTTTTCATTTCTGATTTAGTTAATTTGGACACACTCTCTTTGTCCTCCGGTTAGTATGGGCAAGGGCTTATTTATCTTGTTGATTTTCTCAAAGAACCAGCTTTTGGTTCTGTTGATTGAGTTATTTGATGCTCTAGAGTCTAACTTCTTGAGTACCTTATATATATTTGATATTAGTTCTCTATCAGATATAGAATTGGTAAATTTCTTTTCCCAAATGACAGTGTCCCTTGCCTTAGAAAAATTTTATAAACTTATGAGGTCCCATTTGTTCATTCTTGAACTTAGAATGAACCATTGATGTTCTGTTCAGCAAATTTTCTCCAGTACCCATGTGTTCAAGGCTCTTCCCCACTTAATCTTCTATTAGTTTGAGTGTACCAGGTTTTATGTGGAGGTCCTTGATTCTCTTGCTTTGTACAGGTTGATAAGAGTGGATCAACGTGAATTCTTGTACATGCTGACCTTCAGTTGAAACAGCAACATTTGTTGAAACTGCTATCTTTTTTCCACTGCATGGTTTTAGCTCCATTGTCAAAGATCAAGTGACCACAAGTATTTTGAATTATTTCTGGGTCTTCCATTCTATTCCATTAATCTACTTGCCTATCTTTGTATCAATACCATACAGTTTTTATCACTATGGCTCTGTAATATAGTTTGAGGTCAGGGATGTTCATTCCTCCAGGGTTGTCTCCCTTTGAGATTTCTTTATTTTTTCTATTTCTGTTTTTGGATCCTGGACGGTTTTGGTCAATTCCTTCACCTGTTTGGTTGTGTTTTCCTGTAAGTCTCTAAGGGATTTTTGTGTTTACTCTTTATGTGCTTCTACTTTTTAACATGTATTGTCCTGTATTTCTTTAAGGGAGTTATTTATGTCCTTCTTAAAGTCCTCTAATCTCATCATGAGCTGAGATTTTAAATCTTTCTTTTTCAGTGTGTATGCAGGGCTTGCTGTGGTGGGGAACCTGGGTTCTGATTATCCCAAGTGGCCTTGGTTTCTGTTGATTACGTTCTTGCCCTTGCCTCTCGCCATCTGATTATCTCTGGTGTTAGCTGGTCTTGCTGTCTCTGACAGTGGCTTGACCCTCCTATAACCTCGTAGTCATCATTCCTGGAGACTGGCTGTCACCCAGAGGAATCTGGGTAGAGAGATCTGGGTACAAGGTCAGTTCTGGGGACAGATGGAAACCAGAAGGATCCTGTCCCAGACTGCTCCAAGGTTCCTGTGTCCAGAGGGCTCCAGGCAGATTCCTCTTGGGCCAGGAATGTGAGCAGAAGTGTTGGTCTCACTTCTACTCTCAGGATTGTCCACGCTTCTAAGAATCCAGCTCTGTCTCCTCAGGTTCTGGGTACAGAGAGCTGTGGCAAGGGTAAACTCTAGGCACAAGCCAGCTTATTTCTTATAATCAAAATTGGGCCCATTAACTGACCAATCAGAATTAGTAAAAGAAGTATTAAAGAGATGGTAACTCATGGAGTGGTTGGCAAAACAAGAAAAACAATTAGGAAAATTTCTTTCAAGGGAAAGATGTGCCCAAGTATTATCCATTGTTGAAGGATCAGGACAATTGGAAAGCTTAGAGGGCAAAGTTAAAGGTGTAATCTCATATTTGTTATTCTTAAAAGCAGCAAGCTTAAGTTTTAGATCCCAAAGACTTCTAAGAGATAAACATTCCTTATTAGTATGATAACTTAATGCAGCAGGAGGGTCAGCAACTGAAGTATGCTGGGTAAGTGAAAAACTGACACTGCTGCAAGTGACCTGCCTGGTGAACTCGGGACACACAGAGGCAGAATTCCTCTAGGACAGGGCACTCCCTGTGTTTACCAGGAGTCCCACACCCGCGGATCCCGGCCCGCAGCAGCTCTCTGCTCCCTGACCCTGTGGGAGAGAGACCTCACCGCCTGGTCAGGTGGGCACTCCTGAGACTGCAGAGCGGAAGAGACCACCAACACTGCCCACCCATGCCCACATCCCTGGCCCAAGAGGAAACTGTATAACGCCTCTGGATTCCCGTGGGGGGGGGCAGGAATGGCAGGACTCCTGCGCCTGAGACACCGCCGGAACCTGAAGGAACAGATCGGATAAACAGTTCTCTGCACCCAAATCCCGTGGGAGGGAGAGCTAAACCTTCAGAGAGGCAGACACGCCTGGGAAACCAGAAGAGACTGCACGCTGCACACATTACTGATTCCAGAGGAAAACACCAAACGCCATCTGGAACCCTGGTGCACTGAAGCTCCCGGAAACGGCTCCACAGATCTTCCTGGTTGCTGCCGCCCCAGAGAGCTCGTGGGCAGCACCCCGAGGGCAAACTTGAGCCTTGGGACCACAGGTAAGACCAACTTTTCTGCTGCAAGTGACCTGCCTGGTGAACTCAAGACACAGGCCCACAGGAACAGCTGAAGACCTGTAGAGAGGAAAAACTACACGCCCGAAAGCAGAACACTCTGTCCCCATACCAGGCTGAAAGAAAACAGGAAAACAGGTCTACAACACTCCTGACACACAGGCTTATAGGACAGTCTAGCCACTGTCAGAAATGGCAGAAAAAAGCAACACTAGAGATAATCTGATGGCAAGAGGCAAGCGCAGGAACCCAAGCAACAGAAACCAAGACTACATGGCACCATCGGAGCCCAATTCTCCCACCAAAACAAACATGGAATATCCAAACACACCAGAAAAGCAAGATCTAGTTTCAAAATCATATTTGATCATGATGCTGGAGGACTTCAAGAAAGACGTGAAGAATTCCCTTAGAGAACAAGTAGAACCCTACAGAGAGGAATCGCAAAAATCCCTGAAAGAATTCCAGGAAATCATAAATAAACAAGTAGAAGCCCATAGAGAGGAGTCACAAAAATCCCTGAAAGAATTCCAGGAAATCATAAATAAACAAGTAGAAGCCCATAGAGAGGAGTCACAAAAATCCCTGAAAGAATTCCAGGAAAATACAATCAAACAGCTGAAGGAATTAAAAATGGAAATAGAAGCAATCAAGAAAGAACACATGGAAACAACCCTGGATATAGAAAACCAAAAGAAGAGACAAGGAGCTGTAGATACAAGCTTCACCAACAGAATACAAGAGATGGAAGAGAAAATCTCAGGAGCAGAAGATTCCATAGAAATCATTGACTCAACTGTCAAAGATAATGTAAAGCGGAAAAAGCTACTGGTCCAAAACATACAGGAAATCCAGGACACAATGAAAATATCAAACCTAAGGATAATAGGTATAGAAGAGAGTGAAGACTCCCAGCTCAAAGGACCAGTAAATATCTTCAAAAAATCATAGAATAAAACTTCCCTAACCTAAAAAAAGAGATACCCATAGGCATACAAGAAGCCTACAGAACTCCAAATAGATTGGACCAGAAAAGAAACACCTCCCGTCACATAATAGTCAAAACACCAAACGCACAAAATAAAGAAAGAATATTAAAAGCAGTAAGGGAAAAAGGTCAAGTAACATATAATGGCAGACCTATCAGAATCACACCACACTTTTCTCCAGAAACTATGAAGGCCAGAAGATCCTGGACTGATGTCATACAGACCCTAAGAGAACACAAATGCCAGCCCAGGTTACTGTATCCTGCAAAACTCTCAATTAACATAGATGGAGAAACCAAGATATTCCATGACAAAACCAAATTTACACAATATCTTTCTACAAATCCAGCACTACAAAGGATAATAAATGGTAAAGCCCAACATAAGGAGGCAAGCTATACCCTAGAAGAAGCAAGAAACTAATCGTCTTGGCAACAAAACACAGAGAAGAAAAGCACACAAACATAACCTCACATCCAAATATGAATATAACAGGAAGCAATAATCATTACTCCTTAATATCTCTCAACATCAATGAACTCAACTCCCCAATAAAAAGACATAGATTACCAAACTGGATACGCAACGAGGACCCTGCATTCTGCTGCCTATAGGAAACACACCTCAGAGACAAAGACAGACACTACCTCAGAGTGAAAGGCTGGAAAACAACTTTCCAAGCAAATGGTCGGAAGAAGCAAGCTGGAGTAGCTATTCTAATATCAAATAAAATCAATTTTCAACTAAAAGTCACCAAAAAAGATAAGGAAGGACACTTCATATTCATGAAAGGAAAAATCCACCAAGATGAACTCTCAATCCTAAATATCTATGTCCCAAATACAAGGGCACCTACATACGTAAAAGAAACCTTACTAAAGCTCAAAACACACATTGCACCTCACACAATAGTAGTAGGAGATTTCAACACCCCACTCTCATCAATGGACAGATCATGGAAACAGAAATTAAACAGAGATGTAGACAGACTAAGAGAAGTCATGAGCCAAATGGACTTAACGGATATTTATAGAACATTCTATCCTAAAGCAAAAGGATATACCTTCTTCTCAGCTCCTCATGGTACTTTCTCCAAAATTGACCATATAATTGGTCAAAAAACGGGCTTCAACAGGTACTGAAAGATAGAAATAATTCCATGCATGCTATCGGACCACCACGGCTTAAAACTGGTCTTCAATAACAATAAGGGAATAATGCCTACATATACATGAAAATTGAACAATGATCTACTCAATGATAACCTGGTCAAGGAAAAAAGAAAGAAAGAAATTAAAAACTTTTTAGAATTTAATGAAAATGAAGGTACAACATACCCAAACTTATGGGACACAATGAAAGCTGTGCTAAGAAGAAAACTCATTGCGCTGAGTGCCTGCAGAAAGAAACAGGAAAGAGCATATGTCAGCAGCTTGACAGCACACCTAAAAGCTCTAGAACAAAAAGAAGCAAATACAACCAGGAGGACTAGAAGGCAGGAAATAATCAAACACAGAGCTGAAATCAACCAAGTAGAAACAAAAAGGACCATAGAAAGAATCAACAGAACCAAAAGTTGGTTCTTTGAGAAAATCAACAAGATAGATAAGCCCTTAGCCAGACTAACGAGAGGACACAGAGAGTGTGTCCAAATTAACAAAATCAGAAATGAAAAGGGAGACATAACTACAGATTCAGAGGAAATTCAAAAAAATCATCAGATCTTACTATAAAAGCCTATATTCAACAAAACTTGAAAATCTTCAGGAAATGGACAATTTCCTAGACAGATACCAGGTACCGAAGTTAAATCAGGAACAGATAAACCAGTTAAACAACCCCATAACTCCTAAGGAAATAGAAGCAGTCATTAAAGGTCTCCCAACCAAAAAGAGCCCAAGTCCAGACGGGTTTAGTGCAGAATTCTATCAGACCATCATAGAAGACCTCATACCAATATTATCCAAACTATTCCACAAAATTGAAACAGTTGGAGCACTACCGAATTCCTTCTATGAAGCCACAATTACTCTTATAACTAAACCACACAAAGACCCAACAAAGAAAGAGCACTTCAGACCAATTTCCCTTATGAATATCGATGCAAAAATACTCAATAAAATTCTGGCAAACCGAATCCAAGAGCACATCAAAACAATCATCCACCATGATCAAGTAGGCTTCATCCCAGGCATGCAGGGATGGTTCAGTATACGGAAAACCATCAACGTGATTCATTATATAAACAAACTGAAAGAACAAAACCACATGATCATTTCATTAGATGCTGAGAAAGCATTTGACAAAATTCAACACCCCTTCATGATAAAAGTTGGAAAGAATAGGAATTCAAGGCCCATACCTAAACATAGTAAAAGCCATATACAGCAAACCAGTTGCTAACATTAAACTAAATGGAGAGAAACTTGAAGCAATCCCACTAAAATCAGGGACTAGACAAGGCTGCTCACTCTCTCCCTACTTATTCAATATAGTTCTTGAAGTTCTAGCCAGAGCAATCAGACAACAAAAGGAGATCAAGGGGATACAGATCGGAAAAGAAGAGGTCAAAATATCACTATTTGCAGATGACATGATAGTATATTTAAGTGATCCCAAAACTTCCACCAGAGAACTACTAAAGCTGATGAACAACTTCAGCAAAGTGGCTGCGTATAAAATTAACTCAAATAAATCAGTAGCCTTCCTCTACACAAAAGAGAAACTAGCCGAGAAAGAAATTAGGGAAACGACACCCTTCATAATAGATCCAAATAATATAAAGTGCCTCAGTGTGAATTTAACCAAGCAAGTGAAAGATTTGTACAATAAGAACTTCAAGACACTGAAGAAAGAAATTGAAGAAGACCTCAGAAGATGGAAAGATCTCCCATGCTCATGGATTAGCAGGATTAATATAGTAAAAATGGCCATTTTACCAAAAGCGATCTACAGATTCAATGCAATCCCCATCAAAATACCAATCCAATTCTTCAAAGAGTTAGACAGAACAATTTGCAAATTCATCTGGAATAACAAAAAACCCAAGATAGCTAAAACTATCCTCAACAATAAAAGGACTTCATGGGGAATCACTATCCCTGAACTCAAGCAGTATTACAGAGCAATAGTGATAAAAACTGCATGGTATTGGTACAGAGAAAGACAGATAGACCAATGGAATAGAATTGAAGACCCAGAAATGAACCCACACACCTATGGTCACTTGATTTTTGACAAAGGAGCCAAAACCATCCAATGGAAAAAAGATAGCATTTTCAGCAAATGGTGCTGGTTCAACAGGAGGGCAACATGTAGAAGAATGCAGATCGATCCATGCTTATCATCCTGTACAAAGCTTAAGTCCAAGTGGATCAAGGACCTCCACATCAAACCAGACACACTCAAACTAATAGAAGAAAAACTAGGGAAGCATCTGGAACACATGGGCTCTGGAAAAAATTTCCTGAACAAAACACCAATGGCTTATGCTCTCAGATCAAGAATCGACAAATGGGATCTCATAAAACTGCAAAGCTTCTGTAAGGCAAAGGACACTGTGGTTAGGACAAAACGGCAACCAACAGATTGGGAAAAGATCTTTACCAATCCTACAACAGATAGAGGCCTTATATCCAAAATATACAAAGAACTCAAGAAGTTAGACTGCAGGGAGACAAATAAACTTATTAAAAATGGGGTTCAGAGCTAAACAAAGAATTCACAGCTGAGGAATGCCGAATGGCTGAGAAACACCTAAAGAAATGTTCAACATCTTTAGTCATAAGGGAAATGCAAATCAAAACAACCCTGAGATTTCACCTCACTCCAGTGAGAATGGCTAAGATCAAAAACTCAGGTGACAGCCAATGCTGGTGAGGATGCGGAGAAAGAGGAACACTCCTCCATTGTTGGTGGGGTTGCAGACTGGTACAACCATTCTGGAAATCAGTCTGGAGGTTCCTCAGAAAATTGGACATTGAACTGCCTGAGGATCCAGCTATACCTCTCTTGGGCTTATACCCAAAAGATGCCCCAACATATAAAAAAGGTACGTGCTCCACTATGTTCATCGCAGCCTTATTTATAATAGCCAGAAGCTGGAAAGAACCCAGATGCCCTTCAACAGAAGAATGGATACAGAAAATGTGGTACATCTACACAATGGAATATTACTCAGCTATCAAAAACAATGACTTTATGAAATTTGTAGGCAAATGGTTGGAACTGGAAAATATCATCCTGAGTGAGCTAACCCAATCACAGAAAGACATACATGGTGTGCACTCATTGATAAGTGGCTATTAGCCCAAATGCTTGAATTACCCTAGATGCCTAGAACAAATGAAACTCAAGACAGATGATCAAAATGTGAATGCTTCACTCCTTCTTTAAAAGGGGAACAAGAATACCCTTGGCAGGGAAGAGAGAGGCAAAGATTAAAACAGAGACTGAAGGAACACCAATTCAGAGCCTGCCCCACATGTGGCCCATACATATACAGCCACCCATATAGACAAGATGGATGAAGCAAAGAAGTGCAGACCGACAGGAGCCGGATATAGATCTCTCCTGAGAGACACAGCCAGAATACAGCAAATACAGAGCCGAATGCCAGCAGCAAACCACTGAACTGAGAATAGGACCCCCGTTGAAGGAATCAGAGAAAGAACTGGAAGAGCTTGAAGGGGCTCGAGACCCCATATGTACAACAATGCCAAGCAACCAGAGCTTCCAGGGACTAAGCCACTACCTAAAGACTATACATGGACTGAACCTGGACTCTGACCTCATAGGTAGCAATGAATATCCTAGTAAGAGCACCAGTGGATGGGGAAGCCCTGGGTCCTGCTAAGACTGAACCCCCAGTGAACTAGACTGTTGGGGGGAGGGCAGCAATGGGGGGAGGGTGGGGAGGGGAACACCCATAAAAAAGGGGAGGGGGAGGGGGATGTTTGCCCGGAAACCGGGAAAGAGAATAACACTCGAAATGTATATAAGAAATACTCAAGTTAATAAAAAAAAAAAAACCTGCCAGTTTTTCTAAAGAAGCAGAATCAGTATTAAAAACAAATAGGGAATGAACCAGAAATACCTTCAAATGTAGTATTGTAATGTTCCATATAAAAGAATTTTTCGTTACTTTCTCCCCCCAGTAGTAGCTTCACAACATCAGTTATAAGTTTAATAGGAGCAAAATCCCAGTAGCAAGATGAAACCTAGCCTTTTGTTTACACAAGCCTTTTGTTATCCCAGGTCTAGCTTTTAGAGAGAGGCCTTTAACAGTAAGAAGCCTAAGTATAGTAAAAGGCTTGCAGCAAATATCCATCAAGGGTGGTGGAGGGTCAGTCTAGATTGTCCAGGCACTGGAACTTTGTCAAACATTGCATTCAGGATACTTGGCATCACCATGTTGAGGAATAAATTTTATTTACAACAAGTTTTTTTTAAGAAATGTCATATTTTGTTCTGTAATATTTTATGATTAATAACATATAAATCATGGTAGGACAGAAGGAACTGAAGGAATTTGCAAACCCATAGGAAGAACAATATCAACCAACCAGACACCCGAGAGCTCCCATAAGCTAAACCACAAACCAAACAGTATACATGGAGGGACCCATAACTCCCAACACATATGTAGCAGGGGATGGCCTTGTGTGACATCAATGCGTTGAGAGACCTTTGGTCCTGTGGAGGCTGGATGATCCAGGGTAGGAGAATGTGTGAGTGGGGAGGTGGGAGGGATTAGATGAGAGAATGGGGTAGCTCCATCATAGAAGCAGGGGGAGAGAGGGTGGGATAGAGGGTTTCTGGAGGGGAAACCTGGAAAGGGAATAATATATGAAACATAAATAAAGAAAATATCCAATAAATGTAAAGGAAAAATATGATGAGGAGATGATTATTTATAATCATTATGTTGTAATTTAAATATTTGAGTATTTAAAGTTTGATGTACTCACTCTACAATGGCCTGTCCTTGGTGATTATAGGGAATGCCATGGAGTGTGAGATACTGAAAGTCAAACACCATTTTTGAAAACCCTTATAAGTATAAACAGAAGCATTTCGAGTGTTTTCTTAAACCGTTGGAAATCCTAAAAATTGTAAAACACATGTCATACCTTATTTTTGAAAGCTTCTCTAGATCTAACAAAAGCACAAATAACATGAGAATAGTTATAGATCACAGGGGCACCATCTGCCGGGATTAACTCCCATAGGGAATGCATTCATGGGTGTGAGAAACACTGAGCAGCTCTAAAGGATCTCACAAGCAGTGTTGACGGGAAGCTGAAACTGAAAGAGGGTCTTTGAGGGGAGATGAAACAGAATGCTCAGGGCACTTGGCAGATGAAGAAAGTTTCAACTACCTCCACCAACTCCACACATTACATACATACATACATACATACATACATACATACATACATACATACATACATACATTTTGTGGATAGAGTGAAGCTCCAAACAACTGAACATATATGCATACACATATACACATTGTGAAAATATCTGAACAATTCCATGCTTCTGGTCCAACGATATCAACATCCATTGTCATTGCTGACTGGTGTTTCAACAACTAGGGCTCAAGTTTACTCTACACCCTCTTAGCTCAAGAGCCTAAACTATAATTGCATCTACCTCTCCATGGATCCTATCTCAACTTCGATAGGCATACTGGTATTTGATGTTTTAACCAAAGTCAGAATTATATCAATGCTCTTCACCCCGACACCGGGTCCTCTGGCATCCTCCAGAGTCTCATGCTATGTGTACAGTCTGCATCATGATGGAGAAAGAACAGAGTCTGCATTCCAGGTGAGAATACCTTGATTGGTTCTAGAAGGAGGACCTAGTTCTCTGGCTCTGCAGAAGCTCTGGGAATCTGTACATTGGAAGCCAGCACTGCTGTGGCTGCTTGTGTGTGTTGCTGGAACTCAAACTATGAAGGATCCCTTATCTAAAATGCTGAAGTAACAGTACCCCTAAGACAGCAGTTCTCAACTTGTGGGGCCAGACTCCTCCAAGGGTTGAATGGCCTCACAGGAGTCGCCCAAGTCTATCTGAAAACAAATTTATTTTCATTATGATTTATAACAATAGCAAAATTATAATTATGAAGTTTCAAAATAAGCAATTTTATGCTTCGGGGTCACTACAACATGAGGAAGTTTTGCTGTGTTAAGAAGGTTGAGAACCATGACTCTAGACAGGTGATTAGGTGAGTGGAAGCCTTGCTCTTAGAAGGGATTCATGTAGTGTTATGTGACCCTGGATAGTTCATAGGCAGATAAATAGTGATATCATGAAAATCTTGGGCCCCGCTCACTCATTCTATTTCTCCATGGAACAGTAACCTCTCTCATTTCCAGTACTACCTGTGCTATGGTGTGACTTAGCCGGATAACCCTGACCAGAGCTGTCAATTTCTGTTGTGCCTCCCAATAATGGGTTCAATAAGTCCACCTTCTTTATAGTCACCAAACATCAAATATTTTACCAAAGTATTTTGAGGGTGGCTTGATTTTATGTGGGGAATCTTAGGTCCATTAGACTAATGAGATTATGCAGAAATGACCGTGGTTAAGTTTGTCTTAGAGAACAAAAGCTTTTTCTATGAAACTGGATGCTTCTTAGACCCAGAAAATCACTGCATTCATTTTTGCTGTGTAGCTATTATGAATTCATGATGTTTCTGAGAGTAGAGTATCCTGTGCAAACAATACATTCAAAATCTCTATACACAGTTCTCTAGAACAATATGTCTCTAGAAAAAACACATGTTACTACAGTCTGTAAATTTTTTCAGAAATTTGAAAGGCCATCTAAATGATATTGGTCTGAGTATGTTAAATCATTAATGTCATATGTTTGTTATATTTTGTTTAGCTTTAGTTTTACTTTTTGTTAATACTTAATAAACCAAGGGATGCATCATACAACATTTTTATATCTCATAGTAATTTTTTTCCTTTGGTAGTTTTGGTAGTTTTGGTAAACAAAAAGGAAGTTTTAAGACTTTCATCACAATAAGCAATATTATTTTCTGAGGGGATAAAAACTCTGTTAACAGGAACCACTCCTTTTGAGTATATTTCACAATAAATATACATGCCTTGGTTGAGGAATCAAAAGTCAGTTAACGGTTTTTATAGAAAAAGTAGGAAGTGGTTATATGTTTTCAGAGATTCATGTCGCAACTTTTATGATTTAGAAAGGTGCTAGAAGAATTGTACAAATTTAAGCCAAGCAAAGTGCTGAGTGTGGGGTGGCCACTATGTCTGAACAAAGACACCAGGGTGCATTTTCAGAGTCATAGCATCCTCAGACACAGAAGACAGGCAGTGTGGAAGTAGGGAGGTTTTTGGCTTCCTAGGCTTCAGCATGATGACGTTTAATTTACTGGATGAATATGGGACATCTAGGTGGAAAATGAGAAAAATGACATCACCTATCACTACATACTCTAGGTTTTCTACCTGAGGTTGAGTGCACATTTAACTGTACCTTGAGAGGCAGTTTTTGGTGTATGGACTAAGGACAGGGGAGAGATAAACACTTGTTAAAGGGGCAGCAGCACTTTCTCCTCCAGGGTCTATGACCTCGCCATTCACAGGTAGGTAGCTAGGTTTACAGTAGCAGGCAAGGATTTTTTTCTCCTATTTCATCTTTAAGGCCATTTAGACATCTCGTGGCTACTCTCAAAATAAAAAGTGCCTCTGTTGTACCCTTGAGAACATCTCACATGGTCATCATTAGATGAAAATCCGAAGGCAATTACTGGCTCCAGAGAGAGGGAGGAACAGTCTTCTCCAGCAAGGAGCTCTCTGGTGGGTTATCTCTCCTAAGTGGTCAACCCTACACACGTATACATACAAACACTATTAAATGGACCCAATATTGTGTGTGTGTGAGTATGTGAAATCATATGCATATTTTACAGTAATAAAGGGAAATATAACCAATGAAAGCAAAATAATAAAAAAAATGGGAAATAGGTTATGAATATAAAGGAAGTAGGGGATCATGGGAAAAGTTGGAGGATAGGATGGGATAGAAATAGGAATACAGTATTCCAGTGTATTTTCAAAAATAAAATAAATAATCATATTTTTAAAATGCAGTAAAAGAAAAAATGAAAGCTTCAAGAAGGCCTCAATTGAGCACGGTATAAAGGTTTGTTTTTAATTTCCATTCTTTTCTCTAGTCACAGGATATCAAAAGCCTGACAGATATATTTAAGTTATTGACTGATCATTTCATGTATTGTAAATATAGAGTTTTCAGTTACAAATATTAGTGTGAAATTCCTGATCATTGATATTTATCCACTAGCACATGTGTACAATAACAGTGTATGTGCTCATATGAATATAAAGGTAGCAAAACTTCTAATTAAAACAGTTGCGGGGGTTGGGGATTTAGCTCAGTGGTAGAGCGCTTGCCTAGCAAGCGCAAGGCCCTGGGTTCAGTCCCCAGCTCCGAAAAAAAGAAAAAAAAACAGTTGCAATGCTTACAAATGGCAAGATATGTATATATTCATAATTGCAAGAGAATTATGTTACTTAGATTTAAAAAAATATACCCTGATCAACCATCTTTTCAGAGTAACATAAGACATGGAATTGGAAAAATGTACACTTCGATATTAAAACATTTTAATGTGGCAAAAAAGTTAAACCACTTTTTTTCAACTCCTAAAGAATGTGGCATTAGGGGAATGCCCCAGTAGGAAGGAAGGAGGGAGTGGGTGGGTGGGTTGAGGAGCACCATCATAGAAGCAGGGGGAAGAGGGATGGGATAGGGGGTTGCCAGAAGGAAAACCAGGAAAGGGGATAACATTTGAAATATAAATAAAGAAAATATACAATAAAAGAAAAAAAGAAAAAATCATGCATGAGCTAAAAAAATCATGAAATCAATAAAGTAAAATAAATTTAAAAATTACCTTCCATAATATTAATATCTGTCACCTACCTATTATTTTGATAATCCATGAGTTAAGAGAATATCTGCTCCATGAAGAACTTGGTGGACATTCAAAGACGGAGGCTGGGCACCCAGCCTAACATGATTAGTCTGCTCTCGGGATGAACTGTGACCTGAACTAGGGTCAAAGCCTCGTTGGCTCCTATTATGAGACACTCGGGCCAAGAACTGAAGCCTCTGATACAGATGTTCATCAATGGAAGACACTGAGAAAACTCTTAGCAGTGTGCAGATCAGAAAGAAGATTGGTAGCAACTGTGCCCAGTGCACCCTTCACAGATGAAGTCAAAGTGCTCCAACGAATGTTAGCAATCAGAAGTACCCATCTTAATGAAAGCTGGGAGAAAACTTCAGATTATTCGAACTTTTTTATGTGTATAGGTGTGTTGTCTGCATGTATGTCTTTTTGCCACATGCGTGTGTGGTGCTCAAAGAGACCAGAGAGAGTATTATACCCTAGAGTTATTGTTGTAGATGAGTATGAGCTGCCGTAAAGGAGCTGGGAATTGAACCTGGGTCCTCTGGAAGAGCGAATAATACTCTGAAACACTGAGCCCTCTCCCCATCCGTCAGATTATTGGATTTTAGGCCCAGGCTTTTCTCTGCTCAGGGGTCATTATTTGTCTTCCTCAATGACCAAGAGTGTTGAGATTTAGGCTTGTTTGTTTTTGTTTCTCTCTATTTTCAGTTTGATCAAAAAGGTGCACAGCCTTTAGATTCCCATATTTATGTTTCCTCTTTAGTAAGTGTGACCCAAGAGGGGAATGAACAGGCAAGCGAGGATGTCAGCACAGCCCAGAGCTCTGAAGGTATTTCTGAGAGGCGTGGCAGAGGTTCTTTTTCACAAAAGGAAAGCTGTGCATTTGAGTGGACTAGACCTTCACCCTGGGTTCCCTTAAGAACACCTTTGCCTTCTGCAACATGAAACGAAAGCATAGGCATATTTTTCTACTTTATTGCCTTCCTATGTCTACCACCCTTCTCTGCCTCAATTCACAATAATCCCTTGCAACCCCCAAGACTAGAGAGCAGAGAAAGAAGGTTAGACTGGGAAAGGCAGTCTATATCTCTTTAGACTGTTTCCTGCTAATTAGAGACACGAATTTCCTTAGAGCAAATCCAGTCTCCTTCATGAGAATATCCCTAACCAGTAATCCAGCAATAACAAAAGCAGCAAAGGCAACAGCAGGAACTAGCAGTAGCAGGGATCAGCAGCAGGTCATGATAAGTGTGGTTGTGTTGTGGGGAACAGCAGCCACCACCAGTTTGCTCAGGGCTCTAGCCTATCACATTTCTACCCTGTCATGTATCCCCAGAATTTCAAACATTTACAACTGGCAAAAATCATGCCCCTCCTACAGCACCAGACCAGCCTAGTAGGCAGCTGTTGACAACCTGAAGCAGCCCCATATTCCACAGCTGGGATTAAAACAAAAACATACTCACAAAACATAAGTACCTGAGTTATTAAAGAAACCATAATTCTCACCAGAGGGAAGGAACAGAAACTTCTTTTTTTTTTATAAGAAAAATTATTTTATTCACTGCCCCTAATTTTTTATTACTTTTTTTTATTAACTTAAGTATTTCTTATTTACATTTCTAGTGTTATTCCCTTTCCCGGTTTCTGGGCCAACATCCCCCTAACTCCCCCCTCTTTATGGGTGCTCCCCTCCCCATCCTCCCCCCCATTGCCGCCCTCCCCCCAACAATCATGTTCACTGGGGGTTCAGTCTTAGCAGGACCAAGGGCTTCCCCTTCCACTGGTGATCTTACTAGGATATTCATTGCTGCCTATGAGGTCAGAGTCCAGGGTCAGTCCATGTATAGTCTTTAGGTAGTGGCTTAGTCCCTAGAAGCTCTGGTTGCTTGGCATTGTTGTACATATGGGGTCTTGAGCCCCTTCGAGCTCTTCCAGTTCTTTCTCTGATTCCTTCAAAGGGGGTCCTATTCTCAGTTCAGTGGTTTGCTGCTGGCATTCGCCTCTGTATTTGCTGTATTCTGGCTGTGTCTCTCAGGAGAGATCTACATCCGGTTCCTGTCTGCCTGCACTTCTTTGCTTCATCCATCTTGTCTAATTGGGTGACTGTATATGTATGGGCCACATGTGGGGCAGGCTCTGAATGGGTGTTCCTTCTATCTCTGTTTTAATCTTTGCCTCTCTATTCCCTGCCAAGGGTATTCTTATTCCCCTTTTAAAGAAGGAGTGAAGCATTCACATTTTGATCATCCATCTTGAGTTTCATTTGTTCTAGGCATCTAGGGTAATTCAAGCATTTGGGCTAATAGCCAGTTATCAATGAGTGCATACCATGTGTGTTTTTCTGTGATTGGGTTACCTCACTCAGGATGATATTTTCCAGTTCCAACCATTTGCCTAAGAATTTCATAAAGTCGTTGTTTTTGATAGCTGAGTAATATTCCATTGTGTAGATGTACCACATTTTCTGTATCCATCCCTCTGTTGAAGGGCATCTGGATTCTTTCTAGCTTCTGGCTATTATAAATAAGGCTGCTATGAACATAGTGGAGCACGTGTCTTTTTTATATGTTGGGGCATCTTTTGGGTATATGCCTAAGAGAGGTATAGCTGGATCCTCAGGCAGTTCAATGTCCAATTTTCTGAGGAACCTCCAGACTGATTTCCAGAATGGTTGTACCAGTCTGCAATCCCACCAACAATGGAGGAGTGTTCCTCTTTCTCCACATCCTCGCCAGCATTTGTTGTCACCTGAATTTTTGATCTTAGCCATTCTCACTGGTGTGAGGTGAAATCTCAGGGTTGTTTTGATTAGCATTTCCCTTATGACTAAAGATGTTGAACATTTCTTTAGGCGTTTCTCAGCCATTCGGCATTCCTCAGCTGTGAATTCTTTGTTTAGTTCTGAACCCCATTTTTTAATAGGGTTGTTTGTCTCCCTGCGGTCTAACTTCTTGAGTTCTTTGTATATTTTGGATATAAGCCCTCTATCTGTTTTAGGATTGGTAAAGATCTTTTCCCAATTTGTTGGTTGCCGTTTTGTCCTAATCACAATGTCCTTTGCCTTACAGAAGCTTTGCAGTTTTATGAGATCCCATTTGTCGATTCTTGATCTTAAAGCATAAGCCAACTGGTGTTTTGTTCAGGAAATTTTTTTCCAGTGCCCATGGTAACAGAAACTTCTGAAGCTCTCCTCTGCACTGCAGGTTGGTTGAGGAGTTCACAGGCAGGGGGGAGTTGTATCTGTTGGAAGCTAGAGACTCTGTGAGGAGACTGCACACATGTGATGGGTTTCTTTGTTGTGAGACCAGATGGTGAAGAGGGGTGCACCTCCTGAAGATAACGTCAACATGCACAAATGCTCCAAATACTAATTTAAAAAGTGAAGTCCAAAGTATTTGCGAGTATACAAAGAAAAAGCACGAGCATTCAAAATAAAATTGGAAATAGAATTGGAAAAGTGTCTCTTACCAAGAGAAAAAACTGTTTTATATTTTATCTGCTTTATTATTATTATTATTATTATTATTATTATTATTATTACAACATAGGAGGATTTTGTTTGAAGATTAACCTTATGTGGAAATGCTGCATTAAATCATTTCCAGAAGTTCATCTGAAAGTTCATTCTTATTTCAGTACTGTGTCTGCTGCCCTGGAAACCATGCAAGGACTTGAACAGACCACCCTGGCAGTGATTCCTGGAGAAGCTCAGCTGAAATGTTTACATTGTGAGCAGGTTTACAGTTACAGTAAAGTTAAGAGGAGGGAGAGGTATATACACTCCCAGTGATGAGAACTCTGAGCTTAATGCTTTGTCTTCTACTATTTTATTAATGTCTTTAAGTATTAATTTAAAATACAACATCATAATATAAAGTACTATGAAATTATTCTATATGGAGGTTCATTTGTTTGTTTTTGTTTTGGGTTTTTTTTTGTTGGTTGGTAGTCTTTTGAGACTTTTTCTATGTGATTCTTGTTGTCATGGAACACAGGCTGTAGACCAGGCTGGCCTTGTGTTCACAGAATCTGACCACCTCTGCCTCCTGTGTGGTGGGAATAAATGCCTGCATCACTCATATCCAGCTAAAATTATTCTTTTTTTGTGACATGAGTGGCTTTCTTTGTCTGAGGTTTTGGGCATGGTGTTCTTAAGGAACTCTCTGTTTCCTGTACGCTATTGAGTTGTTTAGCCCTGTCTCTGAAGTGTGCATATATCCTATCCCCTGAATGACTCCTAAAATTATTAACCACTTGTCTTCTGTTAGCTTGGCTAGCAAGTAAATGGTTTTATTTGCCAAAAAAATGCAAAATGCAAAAAGCTTCTAAGCCAAAGCATCCAGGAAATCCAGGACACAATGAGAAGACCAAACCTAAGAATAATAAGTATACAAGAGAGTGAAGACTCCCAACATAAAGGGCCAGTAAATATCTTCAACAAAATCATAGAAGAAAACTTCCCTAACCTAAAGAAAGAGATGCCCATGAACATACAAGAAGCCTAAGGAACTCCAAATAGATTGGACCAGAGAGAAATTCCTCCCATTACATAATAGTCAAAACACCCAATACACAAAACAAATAATAATAAAAACAGTAAGGGAAAAAGGTCAATTAGCATATAAAGGCAGACTTTTCAGAATTACACCAGACTTTTCAACAAAGACCATGAAAGCTACAAGATCCTGGACAGATGTCATTAGGACCCTAAGAGAACACAAATGCCAGCCCAGGCTACTATACCCAACAAAACTCTCAATTAACATTAGATGGAGAAACCAAGATATTCCATGGCAAAATCAAATTTAGACAACATCTTTTCTCAAATCCACCCCTTCAAAGGATTATAGATGAAAAACTCCAACAAAGAAGGGAAACTGTCCCAGCCTGCCCGAACATCAACAGAGACCTTGGAGAGGGGAGTGGGAGGGATGGGACAAGAGGCGCGAGAAGTGGAGACAAGACAATATTCTGATTATGTCTCATTTAATCAAGCAAAAAGCACTTGTTTATAAGCAGAAAAATCATACAACACAAACTGGTAATCAGGGTAACGATAAACGTTGTCACATCAGAAACCAATGGCATAAGTTTTGATTTCCCAAAAACTTCTTACCTACACTAAGTTTCAATTTTCTGAAGTTTCTAACTAAGAATAGAATGAAACTCATTCTTGTGTAAAAGCAAGCTACCAGGAAGTCTCCAGTATTTTTGACTGGTGGTAACCCCCACGTATGCTACTTGGAAACAAGGGCCCATGAAGTGGAAAACACTTAGCTCAGGCAAAGAAAGGTATAAGCAGGCTGGGTGGCCCCGGACAGGTCCCCCTTTTTTATTATTTCAAGCCATGAGAGAGCCCCTAGGGAACTGTGTCTCTCTTAGATTGGAGCACGACCTTCTTATTTCTCTAGGCCCGTCATTGGATAAGACAGCAGCTTATGGTGGCTCTCCTGTCTTAGGCTTCAAATACCAGAGAATGCTGCTCTCTTACCCCTCATTGACTGTCCAGTTCAGCTCACAGGGGAGGTGGTTGGGAGCAGAAGACCCACCTAAATCATTCATCTCAAGGCGATGATAATGGACCTGAATGGCCTCAATTTATTGATTAATAAAAGCCATGAGCTTGTTGAAAATCATGGGTCCCAGTGTAACCAAGAGCAAAATACTAATCAGGGGTCCCACAAAGGGCATCAAAAGAGAAAACGTAGATGATCTCCACCAATCACAGGCGGTAGAGGAAAATTTCTGTCTCTGTAGTTCAATACTGAGCTTGTGTAATTTATTAACTTGGGTTTCCACCAAGCCAGATTCGTTGACATAGAAACAGCATTCTTCTCCCAGGAACAGGCATGTTCCACCCTTTTCCATGGTCAGGAGATCTAAGGCTCACTGGTTCTGTAAGGTGACCTGAGCAAGGGAATTCATCTGCCTTTGCAGGGAAGCCAGAGACTCTGCTGAGGCCTCTATTGCCAAATGAAACTGTTGAGAAAGTTTTGCAGTGGGGAGAAGGGAATGTCCTAAAGTTCCTCCTGCCAAGCCAGCAGCCACAATGGATTTAGCAAGGGAGATACCAGCCACCAGGTGTAAGAAAACAGCCCATTTCATCCTTAAGGATGGCAGACCAGCCCAACCTAGATATTCAGCTGGGGTGCAAAGGGTTAACGGAGGCAGTAAGGCAAAGGGAAGGCACAGCAGCTCCTTATTTACAGGAGCTGAAAGATTTTTGGAAAGGTACCATTACACCAGAGAGAGAACCCCTCAGGGGCAAAAAGATCTGTATTTGGGACAATAGTCAAATTACACAAGGTAGTGCTAGCATTAGAATAGCAAAAGCTAAATTGTTCCCGATCAGGAGCCAAAAACAGTGATAGATCAGAGATGGGCGAAAATCCTTTATCAATATTACTAGAGCCATTAAACGAGGTGGGATATGGGACTGCTGTTAAAGGAGGACGTGCTAGCGCGGCACAAAGGAAACAGGCAGAAACATTGCCAAGACCTGTAATGTTGGCAATCATGTGGCCTTCTCTGAGAAGAGAGAGCCAGGAAAAAGGGAAGGTGAGTTGTGTATTTAACTTTTTCTTGTTCTTGGATTTCTGCATGGATGGTGGTTTGTATTTGAACAAGAGAATGACAAATATAGACATAGCTGCTAGGCCAGGTTATATCTCTATTCATGTACATGGCTACCTAGACTGGTGTAGTCCAGCGAGAATCCCATGATCCCAAATATCCCAAGTATAGCCTGGGGGTATGTGATAAAAATTGTGGCCCTGATAGGGACCTTGAATAATAATCTCATTATTTAAGTTCCTAACATCATGGATTCTGCATGAATGATAGGGACATCCTACGTTCTCCTCAATACATCGGTCTATGTAGTAGGGATGTTGTTGATCAAACAAAAAGCACAAGACAGGAGCAACTTTTCCAGGTCATGCCTTAAAAGTCTATAAAATTTAACATTATAGCAGATTGGCATCCCATAGGTGGACAATCAGCTGTGGCCAGGAGATGACCATAACTCAGAGTTTTAGCATGGTTTGTACAATTTTCAGTCAGAAAAAAAATGCCAGGCAAATGGGGGAATTACATCCCTTTTACCCAGTGTTGAAGCATCACAAGTGATTTTCCATTGGCTCAAAAGTACCTTCCATAGGAACATCTTCAGCAAGTTGAATTCAATCTTTTTCCTGAAAAGAAAAAAAAATATGCATTCTCAGGAAAGAGGTTATTCCCTGGATTTATTAACATTATCAGTTTGTTTTATGAATCACTCTGGCAGCCATCTGGCTGTATCATTTTCTTGAGAAAGAATGCAGACTGACCCTCTCCCCCAGATAAGCACTGGGTCATGTGCACGCCATGTATAATTAAAGGATCTTTCCATTTGACCATAGCGAACTGTTTTTGTGAATTAGGGTGCCAAAAGCGATTTGCGGCTGACTTTTTATCAGCATCCAATTTTTTAAAAAATTAAAATAAGAAGGGCATGGTTTACTATATTTCTGGGGGTACCCTTTGTAGGGTACCATTCTCCCTTTTTATTTTTATTTTTTTTGAAAGTGACACACTGAAAGATTTATTTCCCCAGTAGGTTAATGTAACAGATAATTCTCAAATATCACATTAAGATAAAAGAAAGAAACAATACTTAAGCCAGTTGTCAATTCATTTCCCTACAGCTATTTAGCAGAACATTTTTCAATGAGAACGTGTTATTCTCCAGGTACACAAATTAATTTCTTATTAGCATCCTGCTCACAAGAATCTTAAGGTGTATCTTTATAGAAAAGAAGCAGAAATGAATATTTGGCTGAGCCCAGAAGGTGAGAAATGCAAAACACTGTTTAATTTTAAATAAGGATTAAGATGACATTTTTGTATAGACATAACATGAAATCATTGACATTGTTGCAATGAACAAATATTGAAACATATGGCTTTTAAACACTGATTTTAAAATTGCTCTTTTCTGACACCAACAACTCACAGTTCAAAGATGGTGATGAGCAGAATGTGAACTCAACACCAGGTACCATATATTCTTATCCAGATGCAGGGTATGGCACCTCTCCTTACAGTGTTTCACTTACATTTGATTCCCTCCTTTTCCAATTATATGACATTTCTGATAAGTGGGCCCTTTCCACCAATTCCATGAGTTTTTCCTTGGGGAGAGGAACATATATATCTCGCAAATTTGTGAGAGCTAAACACATAGCACTTAGCACAGTTTCTGACCAACAACAATAGCTCCTAACTACCAGCTAATGACTTGTGAATCTCAGGAAGTCACTCTGATATCAACAAAATAACCAAAATCTAAGTTGGACTACATGCTTCTTTTATATACTGTTGGGTTATTGCAATTTCTGCAATAAAACAGACTTCCAAATACTACCAGATTGTTACTAGTTTTATTGGGCAGCAAAATTTTTTGTAGAGAAAATGACATCAGATAAAATATGATCCAAAATAAAAAATAAGTACAGCTAATTTAATTATACACTATAAAATAATAAATCACTTTATTACTTTATTATAACAAGTAAAATCCTGAATGTTATTAAAATACACACTTTAATATTGTTCTTTTATTGATGATTCCAGGGAACTCTATTAATATAGTTATTACCAAACTCACAATTGGATTTGCACCTTTAGATGAAAAGATTAAATTGTATTCTGTAATTAATAACACTAATTTGTACCAAGTATCACTCTTGACCACACCCCCAAAACATAAAATCATGCAGGACCACCTGGGACTATATGAGAAGCTAGAGTTCCTGAACACACAACTTATAACAAAATATCACAACTAATGTCAGTTCAAATCATTTCTATCACTAATGAATTAACTTATTGATTCATTGAGCACTGGCTCTATACCTTATGCCAGTCCTTTATTTATAGTTGGTAATATAAACACAAATGATAAATGGCATAGTCTTTCAAGAGTATAATGAAAAGTTTGTACATATATCGGAAAGTAGAGAAAACCAAGAACTTATCCAAATATGTCTTATTAGTAGAAAACTTTGTGAAGATCTGTTAAAATCTATTCTTAATGTGTTTATGTGTGGAGTGTGCATGCAGTTAGTGGTGAGTTTCTCACTTGTGCTTGAGCATGCACAGGTCCTCCTATATTTCTTTCCATGTTATTTTTTGAAAAGAAACTTAAAGCTCACTCATTTTGCTCTGTGAGCGCCTGTGAGCTCGCCACTGCATTCTTGTACTCCCTCCAGCCCAGGATCTCAAAGGCACACTCTTGGGCCTTCCACATGGCACAGTTGTCTTTGGCACAACAAGCTCTGATTGATTCAGCTATCTCCTAAGACTGTAAACACGTTTTCTAAGTCTTAAGGAATAATTAAGAATTTCCCATAAATAACAAAGACCAAGAACTTACATAGCTCTATGTTCTAAATATTTACTTAGTGAAAGTCCTTGAACCCCTAAGTTCTTGTTCACAAGACAAAGCCCAAGGAAATAACTTATAACCCTGGCATCTGTTCTTTTTTAAAAGCTTTATGCAATCTTCCCTCTACAGACAGATGTGCTCTTCTACCATGGCTTATCCTTGAGAGTTATAAGGAATCCTTGTAACATGTGAGATGTGTAATGGTGTACAAGATTTTTGAAAAGTCTTTGATATATATCTTAGACCATTATCAGTTTTAATTTGTTTGGGAATCCCCAAGACAGAAAAGCAATGTAGGAGGTGGGCAATGACATGTTTGGTGGCTTCATCAGTTTGTAGGGTAGCAACAATGAACCCACTATAGGTATCCATACAAACATGAATATATTGTAAATTACCAAATTTTGAGTAGTGAGTGACATCCATTTGCCAGATCATATTTGGTACCAAGCCTTTGGGATTGACTCCCAAGTGTGGAGTATGGAGGTAAATCACACAGGAAGGACATTGCTTGACTATCTGTCTGGCTTGCTCTCTGGTAATATTGAACATCAATCTTAATGTGTGAGCATTTAAATGATGTAACGAATGAATAGTCTGTGCCCATTGAAGATTTTCAGGTAGGCTGGGGAAAGCAGTGGCTATTAACTTAATGGCCCCATCTGCCACTTCATTGCCTCATACTCTACTAAGTTTTGAAATGGATTGTTGGAGTTGGCTGGAACAAAGCTGACTGCCCCACAAGCTTGTTTTGGGGCCTGGAGCTGGCCCCTGCCCCTGTTTCCCTGATGATGTTTGGGTTCCCTTCAGCATCTCTCTTTGATCTGTAGAAATTTGTCCAATGTTTTCCTCATTGGCATTTTGGGCAGAGGCCAGGAGCAGGGAAATCAGATTGTTTCCTAATTGGATCTCTGTGGCAATCCTTAGCATAATGTCCTGCCTTACTACATTTAAAACACCCCCATTTATTTTTTTTCTATTGGCGACGAATTCTTTAACAGTCTGTCCACTAAAGGCTGCAGCCATAGCAAGAAAGACCCTGTTGATATGAGGGTCCAATGTCTGAATAGAGGCAGATGTAACCTGTCAAATCAACCTTCTTTCTGTAGGATCTGATAGCTGCCTGACAGACTGTAATGGCATTTTCAAAGGCTAATTGTTTTATATAATCAACATCTGTCTCTGTACTTCTAAAAATGCAACCTGCAGTAGTCATGAGCCTGTGTACTTACTCACAAAAGGCTCATCTAATTCCTGTTTCGCCCCAGTAAATGACACTCTTGGATCCTCTTTAACAGGGAGTTTCTGTTCAACATCTTTAGTCATAAGGGAAATGTAAATCAAAACAACACTGAGATTTCACCTCACACCAGTGAGAATGGCTAAGATCAAAAACTCAGGTGACAGCAAATGCTGGCGAGGATGTGGAGAAAGAGGAACATTCCTCCATTGTTGGTGGGATTGCAGACTGGTACAACCATTCTGGAAATGAGTCTGGAGGTTCCTCAGAAAATTGGACATTGAACTAACTACCTGAGGACCCAGCTATACCTCTCTTGGGCATATACCCAAAAGATGCCCCAACATGTAACAAAGACACATGCTCCACTATGTTCATAGCAGCCTTATTTATAATAGCCAGAGGCTGGAAAGAGCCCAGATGCCCTTCACCAGAGGAATGGATACAGAAAATGTGGTACATCTACACAATGGAATATTACTCAGCTATCAAAAACAATTACTTTATGAAATTCATAGGCAGATGGATGGAACTGGAAAATATCATCCTGAGTGAGGTAACACAATCACAGAGAAACACACATGGTATGCACTCATTGATAAGTGGCTATTAGCCCAAATGATTGAATTACCCTAGGTGCACAGAACACATGAAACTCAAGAAGGATGATCAAAATGTGAATGCTTCACTCCTTCTTTAAAAGGGGAACAAGAATACCCTTGGGAGGGAATAGGGAGACAAAGTTTAGAACAGAGGCAGAAGGAACGCCCATTCAGAGCCTGCCCCACATGTGGCCCATACATATACAGCCACCAAACTAGATAAGATGGATGAAGCAAAGAAGTGCAGGCCGACAGGAGCCGGATGTAGATCGCTCCTGAGAGACACAGCCAGAATACAGCAAACACAGAGGCGAATGCCAGCAGCAAACCACTGAACTGAGAACTGGACCCCTGTTGAAGGAATCAGAGAAAGAACTGGAAGAGCTTGAAGGGGTTCGAGACCCCATATGTACAACAATGCCAAGCAACCAGAGCTTCCAGGGACTAAGCCACTACCCAAAGACTATACATGGACTGACCCTGGGCTCCAACCTCATAGGTAGCAATGAATAGCCTAGTAAGGGCACTAGTGGAAGGGGAAGCCCTTGGTCCTGCCAAGTCTGAACCCCCAGTGAAGGTGATTGTTGTGGGGAGGGTGGTAATGGGGGGAGGATGGGGAGGGGAACAACAATATAGAAGGGGAGGATTAGGGGGCATGTTGGCCTGGAAACCGGGAAGGGGAATAACAATCGAAATGTAAACAAGAAATACTCAAGTTAACAAAGATAAAAAAAAAAAACAAAACAAACAAAAAACAGGGAGTTTCTCCAGGCCCTAGTGACTGTTGCTGGAATTTGAGCAAATAGCCCAGGATCATATTGCATCTGAGCACCATTAGTATCATAATTGCCTGATTCAGTCAGCCTGTCAAAGGTCCATCCATTACCTGCCTGAGCATTCCTTTGACAGTTTCTCTACAGTTTTCAAAAAATTCTGACTTCCATAGAAGATAATCGCCTCCAGTCAGAATGGCACTGACTAGTGTATTTCAGTGTCCAGGAGTGAAGCCAGTTTTCAGCCACATATTCTAAAATGGTTAGAGTATAAGGAACAGGAGCACCATATTGGGTCACACCAGTTTTTAATTCTTGGACAGTTTTAAAGTCAAATCCTTGGTGATGTCTCCCAGACTGTCCCTGTGCATCTACACTTTTCGTTACTGGGAAGGTGTCTAAAACATCTCTGTTTTCATTTTCATTGTTAAGATTAACAAGCGCCTTGCCTTTTGGTGCCTTTTGTTCTGGCTGCTGTGGAGGGTGAGTTGTTTTTGCTTTTGAGCTTGTATCTGCCACAGACGCATCCCCTGTTTTTAATTTTTGTAGTTTGCTAATCAAAGACTGACGAAGTTCCTCTAACTATATTTGTTCCTCGAGATAAGCTATTTTTGCTTTCAACCCTTGCTTGAAAAAGCAGTTACTGGAACCTTTTCAGGCCCAAAAGTTTTATAAAACCTTTAAAAGCACCTCCTACTCTATTCTATCCTTAAACATCAATAATGCCCTCTTGAGGAAACCAAGGGCAAAGATCCTTAACAAAATAAAAAAATTAAACAAATCATTGGTTTTTACCTTTACTCCTTGTACTTTAATGTCTCTTTTAATTGTCTCACATGGACCTCATATTGGCAATGCCTCTTTTAATTGTTTCACATAGACCTCATTTTGGCTTAATGTTTGTCCCATAATCAGACTCTATCACTCACTTTCGTTTCAGCCACAGCAGGCTCCCACAGCATTTGAAGGAATTTCTATATACAATGCTGGCCACCTGAACCTTCTTCCTCATGGAGCCTCCTCTATCCAGGCCCCACTTTGGGCGTCCTGTGTCCAAACCAGCAGGAACATCAGCGGAGACCCTGGAGAGGGGAGTGGGATGGATGGGACAAGAGGTGAGAGAAATGGAAACAAGACAGTATTCTGATCAAGTCTCATTTAATCAAGCAAAAAGCACTTGCTTATAAGCAGAAAAATCACACAATACAAACTGGTAATCAGGGTAACGATAAACACATGCCACATCAGAAACCAATGGCATAAGTTTTGATTTCCCAAAAACGTCTTGCCCTCAATAAGTTTCAATTTTCTGAAGTTTCTAAGAATAGAATGAAACTCATTCTTGTGTAGAAGCAAGCTACCAGGAAGTCTCCAGTATTCTTGACTGGTGATAACCCCCACGTATGCTACTTGGAAACAAGGGCCCGTGAAGTAGAAAACACGTAGCTCAGGCAAAGAAAGGCATAAGCAGGCCGGGTGGCCCCGGACAGGAAACTACATCCTAGAAAAGGCAAGAAAGTAATCTTCTTGCAACAAAATTCTACCTATAACAATAAAAATAATGGGAAACAGCAATCGCTAATATCCTTAATATCTCTTAACATCAATGGACTCAATTCGCCAATAAAAAGACATAGACTAACAAACTGGATACATAACTAGGACCCAACGACATTCTGCTGCTTACAGAAAATGCAACTCAGTGACAAAGCAGACACCACCTCAGAGTGAAAGGCTGGAAAACAACTTCCCAAGCAAATGGTTTCAAGAAACAAGCTGGAGTAGCCATTCTAATGTCAAATAAGATTGACTTTCAACTTTTCAAAGTTACCAAAAAGGATAAGGAAGGGCACTTCATAGTCATCAAAGGAAAACCCACCATGTTGAGTTCTAAATCCTGAACATCTATGCTCTAAATGCAAGGACACCTACATTCATAAAAGAAACCTTACTAAAGCTCAAAGCACACATTGCACCACACACAATAAGAGTGGAAGATTTCAACACCCCACTCTCATCAATGCACAGAGCATGGAAACAGAAACTGAAAGAGACACAGTGAAACCAACAGAAGTTATGAACCAAAAGGATTTGACAGATATCTATAGGACATTTTATCCATCCTAAAACAAAAGAATATACCTTCTTCTCAGCACCTCACGGTACGTTCTCCAAAACTGACCATATAATCGGTCACAAAACAGACCTCAACAGATGCAAGAAGATTGAAATAATCCCATGCATCCTATCAGATCACCACGGACTAAGGCTGGTCTTCAATAACAGCAATAACAACAGAAAGGCCACATACACTTAGAAGTTGAACAATTCTCTGCTCAATGATAACTTGAAGAAAAAGAGATAAAGAAAGAAATTAAAATCTAATAAAATTGAAGGCACAAAATATGCAAACTTATTGGATACTATGAAAGCTGTGCTAAGAGGAAAACTCATAGCTCTGAGTGCCTGTGAAAAGAAACAGGAGAGACCATATGTCAGCAGCTTGACAGCACACCTAAAAGCTCTAGAACAAAAAGAAGCAAATACACCCAAGAGGAGTAGGAGGCAGGAAATAATCAAACACAAGGTCAAAATCAACCAAGTAGAAACAAATAGAACTATACAAAGAATCAACAAAACCAGGAGCTGGTTCTTTGAGAAAATCAACAAGATAGATAAACCTTTAGCCAGACTAACCAGAAGGCACAGAGAGAGTATCCAAATTAACAAAATCAGGAATGAATAGGGAGACATAACAACAGAATCTGAGGAAATTCAAAAAATCATCAGATCCTACTACAGAGGCCTATATTCAACAAAACTGGAAAATCTGAATGAAATGGACAATTTTCTAGACAGATACCAGGTACCAAAATTAAATCAGAATCATATAAACCATAACAATGAGGTGAGTAGCAATCCTTGTTCAAACCTTAGTAGATCTCTATTGGTTTGTAATCAGTCACACAAATTTACCAGCTTACAAGGACACATCTTTGTATCTTACCTTATTCAGAGAAGACCGTCAACAGCTTAGCCTTGTCCCATTGTTACATCTTAAGAGACTGTGTGAGTGGGAAAACTGAGGTTCTCTTGGGTTTCCTAGTTTCATTAATAACAGAGTTTAAAGCCATACTAGGAAGGAGGGGCAAGAACACTTTTAGGACAGTTTGAGGGATGGAAAACAAACCAAACAAAACAAAATCAGGCAGATAAGCTTAAAATTCCTTTACTCTCCAGAGAGAGGAAACATGAAGGGAAAGACTGCAAAAACCCAGAAGTCTGGAAAAACATATTTAGGAGTGCCAAGTCACCACTCTAAGTTCAGAATTCACTCACTTCTAGATCCTTGTATTATAAAGCAATGCACTGTACCAGGTACACATGATAGAAATAAAGACAGTTTATCAAGAAAAGAAAAGCAGTCCTAAGAATTGAAGTGGACTGGTGAGCTGTGAAAAGAGTCTGAAGGGCATCCAGCCACAGAATGAAGCAGCTTTTATAGGACCATTATAGACCCAGCCTTTCTGTTTGTGTCTGATGGACTCACTGCCCCACAACCTCAGCCAGCATGCTGCCTTCCTTAGATGAAGCCCAGGTGAAGAAGAGCTTAGAGTCCTCTTCTGTGTACTGATTTCTTTCACATGGTAATCTTTTGTTGCTGTTGTTTGAGAATGCCCTACCTGAGTATAATGTACTTTAATCAAATCCAGACCCATTCCCTCCACTCTAATTCTCCCTTTCAAGTTCCTACTCTCCTGTTTAAACTGTGTTCATAGAGTTGATTGGGATGTGCTTTCTCAGAAATTCTCAGTTTGTGCACACATGGCCATTGTCTTAACCCAACCCTGCAAATGCTCTTGAACAAGGAGGAGGAAGAAGGTCACATAAGGAGAAGAAAGTCATATATGTAGGAGGAGAAAAATAAGAAGGAAAAGAAAAATAGCCAAGACGCAGTCCATGAATACGGTGTGCCAAATAAATGACTTCAAAGATTGTATAAGAAGCCCGTGTAGCCTAGAAACTCCTTCCTGGACCTGAGGCATTCTGTTCTTGCTGCCTTCTTGTGGGTTAACCCACAAAAGCAGTGACCTAGCACGTGTTTTGCATAAGTCTGTGCATCTTCTTCCTTCTACTGCTTCCCCATGACACTTGATTGTGAGGGTCGGAATACATTTTCATGAATCATAATGCTCCTACCATTCTGGGCCACTCTCATGTGTGTAGAATGTCAAGGTCTGGATATGTTGCTGTCAGCAAGAGCGAACTAGTTTGGAAGAGTGCCCCTGTCATTCTTTGTGACACTTTGGTTCAAGTAAGCCATTCACACAGAAGACTAATGTTCTAAGATGCAGCTGCAGACACCAGCTATTCTGTTCAATCTCTGCCACAGAATGTGTGTCATAGGGGCTGCCAATGCCTGATGAGCCAAGAAGTGGCCCAGAAACCACCAGTTTGATGTGTGATTCAACTCTGTAGTGACAGTGTAGACTTTAATAAACATGATGCTATTAGGTAAGGAAATGGAAGCTGTGACTATACTGGGTGACTGAATGACATTTTCATTCATTTCACAAGTTCTTGTCGTGCTACCATCAAATCCTGCTGTGACAGTGACAGCACCCCTCATGCCCTCATGACACTTCAACCGTTGTTACCACCAGAACAGCAAGGAAAAACTGTTCCAGAAAATCTATATAAGAACCACCCTGGAGAAAGAGTCTAATTTTTGAGTGTGTGTGTGTCTGTGTGTGTCTGTGTGTGTCTGTGTGTGTGTGTGTGTGTGTGTGTGTGTGTGTGTGTGTGTTTCCCTGGGAAATGAATACATCATTGCACTGGCTTCTGCTGGGAATATCAGACATGCTAAAATATGGAAGTCAAGCAATTACTAGATCAACAACACTTTATCATTTTCCATTCATTGGAAATAAAAGGGACATTGAATTGGCAAAGAAGTTTTTAATGCAAATTGATTTTTAAAAAGCAATGTTAGTAAAGTGAGGTTTCCAAAGAATGAAGAGTAGAGTTGGAGTTCACATCTTAATTGGGGCTTTTGCTAAATAAGTAGATTTAGCTGCTCATGATCTTGAACAGACACATAAAGTATGTAGGACAACAGGTGTGTTAAAGTATTTGTTAAAACTTCTTGTTTTGTGTCACAATCTTACACTCATCCTTCTGGAAAGTCATGGAAATATGTGGGACAGTGACTGGTTCCTGGTTGAACTAAGGATAGAAACTCTGGTGACCCTAAGGGAAGGTAGGCATTCCTCCTAACTCCCAGGAAACCAGGCCCCTGTCACTAGCCACAGCCCTCCATAGATTGTGGCTATCAATGCTCCAAGCCCCTCCACAGATAGAGGACTTGACCACAGATCATGAAGGCTCAAGACAGATCTTTGTTATAATAAGGTACCTAAAGGCCTGGAAGTTTAGCCAATAACATTTCCTTTCCAGACACTTCTTGGGTATTTAATCTCAAGGCCCCGCTTGAGAATGGGGGTAGAGTTTTACTCATCCACTCTCCACCATGACAGTGAATGCCTTAAAACCGTGGGATGCTTTTTCCATTTGGATCTGTTGTGGGGAACCTACAGAGTTACAACTTAATCTCCTGTAGAAGGCTTCCTTGTGAGCCACCAAACCAAGCATGCAGCCCTCCACCACCAAGCAAAGGGCTATCCCCATGGGACCAGCTGGAGCTCCCACTCTTTTCTCTCTCAGCCCCAGGCTAGATCCAGCCAGCAGGCCTCACTCCATTGTCAGCTCTTCTGCAGCTTCCAGAAGCACCTGGATGCCCAGAAGCCTGAGCATCCGATGGTCCTGGCCTCCTTGCAGGCCTGAGAACCCCCCATCCAACCTGGGGCAGGCTGAAGCTGTGTCCACACCCCTAGAGAGGTGTCTCATGCTTCCCTATAGCCTGCCACCTGCCCTGTGACAGCATGGGGTAAGTAAGCTCTGTCAAACTTCCTGAATCCTGCCTCCCTGAGCTGCCTTGCCCTGTGGCAGAGCTGACATGGGATGCATAAACCTACAGATATATAAGTGAGCTTTTATTGCATTTGTACAACCATTCACAAAAAACCTAAAAGAAAAGGAATGGGAGGAATTGTACCAGGAATTGAACCAAGCTTACATAATTCTGTAATATTTGGATTGCTTTTAGAATCCTCAATAGCTGTAGTTTGTACATGTACATAGCCATCATATCTAACTCCCCCTCACTTTGTGTGTGTTTGTCTGCCTATATCTCTCATATATATATATATATATATATATATATATATATATATATATGTGTGTGTGTGTGTGTGTGTGTGTGTGTGTGTGTGTGTGTGTACACACACACACACATAAGTCTATCATCTGATTCATGAGTACATTCACTAGCACAGTTGTTACTCAGTTGTGTTTACCAATTGGTGAGTAGTAGGTAATAGAGAACATTATTTTATTAAATCATTCAGTGTAGTGAGATGGATAGGTAAAATCAGGGACACTGTGTGTGTGTACATCCTTTGGTAAGACACGTGTGAAGAATGAAGAATAAACTGATGAAGACTTGAGCTCGAAGGTAATTGATGGGAATGACAAGAATGATCGTGTATAACACATGTAGATAAGTAACTACCAACAATTGCTAGAGATTGCCATGTATGCCTAGAATCTCAGCACAAGGCCAGCCTTTGTAACATACATAGCCTAGGCTATACAACATTGTACATCAAAGTACCAAAGAAGGAGTTGGTTCAAACTGTCAACACCTTAAAGGATAGCCAAACAAACAGCAATGTGACTGATAAATTGAGCACTCAAATCTTTAATAAAACTAAATGAATAGTTGGGTGAGGGAAGCAGTAATATGCAAGTCTGGATGGTAGAAGAGTAGCAGAAACAGATGAAATACTGAAACTTAGTTTCAGAGTAATAGAGACAAGTTAAAACTTAGTTTTTGACTTCTGTTCTGACATGGTATAAGAGTGATCATCATGAAATGAAGAAGGTCAAGACACCAGGACAATTATTTTGAGATTGAATTAAGGCAGGTAACTCTTCATGCCTATACTTAGGAGGGGAAAGTAAGGATCAAAAGTAGAAAGCCTAACAATTAGTCAGAAAGAGCAGCAGATGCCTATAGTGGAAAAAAATTAAACAAAAAGAAAATAATTAACCAATAGAAATTGTACATGTTGGTTTGGGAAAGAGAAGAGAAAATGGTGTCTAAATGAATGCAAACTCTAAAGAGGCATTTAACAGGGTATGTGATCAGAAGACCAGAACATTTGCAAAGGTGTTGAAAGATTAAAATAGAAGGTCCTAGTTCTATCCATTTGCCTGCAAAACTCAGGATGTCCTCATTCTTAATAGCTGAGTAGTGTTCCATTGTGTAAATGAATCGCATTTTGTGTATCCATTCTTCCATCGTGGAACGTCTGGGTTGTTTCCAGTTTCTGGCTATCACAAATAAGGCCACTGTAAATATAGTGGAACACGTGCACCTGTGGCACAATGGGGCATCTTTTGGGTATATTCCCAAGAGTGGTATTTTGGGGAGGCCTATTTCCAGTTTTCTGAGGAACCTCCAAAATGATTTCCAGAGTGGTTGTACCAGTCTGCAATCCCACCAGCAATGGAGGAATGTTTCTCTTTCTCCACATCCTCACCAGCATCTGCTGTCACCTGAGTTTTTGATCTTAGCCATTCTGACTGGTATGAGGTGGAATCTCAGGGTTGTTTTGATTCACATTTCTCTGATCACTGAGGACTTTGAACATTTCTTTAGGTGCCTCTCAGCCATTTGACATTCCGCTGTTGTGAATTCTCAGTTTAGCTCTATACCCCATTTTTGATTGGGTTGTTTGAATTTTTTGGTGGTTAGCTTCTTGAGTTCTGTATGTATTTTGGATATTTGTCCTGTATCGGATGTGGAGTTAGTGAAGATTTCTTCCCACTCTGTAGGTTGCTGACTTGTCTTACTTTGTACTTTCCTTGAAGAAGTTTTCCAGTTTCATGAGGTCCCATTTATCAATTCTTGATTAAAAAATACCTAAGAAAATAAGAAAAAATAAAAATTAAAAATAGAAAATAGAAGGTCCTAGATTACTAAACATACTGTATTATTGTTAGTCTTTTATGATCTGGTTAAGGAGCTGGGCTCAGACTCTAGAGACCACCGAGAATGTAATGGCAGTATGGAACTAAACTCAGACTAGGGAGAGCAGCCTTTTGCTCAGATTGCAGAATTCACCTTTCCAAATAAAGCTCAAAAACCCCAGATTTGGGAGAAGAGCAAAAATTAATCCTGGGGATGGATGGTCAGGGAAGGTATGGGGAAACTTGGCAAAATACCACTCCTATATCTAGTGTGTAGGATTTTGTCATAGTAGTCTTACATGCATTGTCTCGTGTACCCTATTAAATGTCTTTACATCCACTTCAAATCATGAGAGTATAAAAATGAAGAACAGATTGGTGAGGGTAGACAGATTTAACTAATTTATTAGTAAATTCTTCTGCAGATGAATGTGGGCGTATTTGCCCTCAAGAGGTTATACTTCACCATGGTCAAAGCTCAGGTGAACAGATGGACCTCACTAACTCATCAGGTTCTGGGACAGGGATGGGGGACAGTGCCTGATAGTAAAGGAACAGTGACAATAGGCATCCTGGAAAAGGAGAAGACACCAGATATTTTACTTACTCACTTTACATGCTGTTCACTGCCCTCCTCCTGGTCACCCCCCTTCCCACAACCCTTCCTCCATCTCCCTGCCCTTCTTCTGTGAGTGGGTGGGGACCCTTTGGATATTCTCCTACCCTGGCACTTTAAGTCTCTGTTAGGCTTCTCATACACTGAGGCCACAGGCAACCCAGCTAGAAGAACATACCCCACTTACAGGCAACAATTCTTCCAATAGCCCCTGCTTCAGAAGTTCGGGATGGTCTTCTAAGAGAAGCCAGTCTTCTCCAGAACCTTTCTACAGGCTGTTCTCTCTGTGCTGTTCTGACCTTGAGAACAAAGGCAACTTTCAGATAATAAAACACCACATCTTAGCTTGTGTCTTCAGCAGAAGAGTTCATGTAAGAACTGTAGAATTCACAGCTGTAAAGGACCAAGGACCTTGTGCACACTGATGAGCACTGGAGAAGCCAGGATAGTAAAACAGCGGGCTTACATCTTCACTGTAATGGGATGAGAGTAGCTGTTTTTCAGGGAGTGCCAAGAATGATGTAGGTTTACAACCTGGAAATCCTTTGCTCTTTGATGAGACAGGCTCTGCTCACATCATATATATATATCAGACTCTTACCATAAATCTTGAGCACTGCTTTTAGACCATAAAACACACCTTCATGAGTGATGTTACTTGTACTTTAACACAACCTAAGGGATGTCTATGCTATCTTAGGTCCAGGCCAATGCTGACACCCATAGCATTATGTTTACCTCAGTTAAGCTCCCTAGAGCCTAAATATTGGGCAGTGTCTCTGAGTCAACAGTACCCATTCTTGTGAAAAAAGCCAGGGGTACTTTGTAAAGGATCTCAGTGTACCATCAAATTGCTGTGTCCTTGAGACTGAGTTCATTGTTATCTGACTACCTTTTTCCCAAAATTATGCTGTGCTTAAATATGGCTAAAGGGATACAATCAGGGCCAGAGTCTAGAAAACTTGGTCCAGCACCAGTTACAACAAAATGATGCAGAGCTGAGTTTTAGTCTTGTCTCTTCCTGAATCCTTTTTGTTGTTGTTGTTGTTGTTGTTGTTGTTGTTGTTGTTGTTGTTGTTTAATTTGTTTCACCCTGCTGTGAAGCCTGTAGGGAATCACCACACTACAACCCTCTGTTGTGAGAGTGGCTCACACAGACTCCCTAGGTTCCTTCTGGCTAACTCCAAGGAAAGAAGGAAGGAAGTTTACAGAGTGTGGCTATACATTTGTGGTAGCTGTCTCTGGTTCCCCTGTACCTTTTTTTCTCTTTTTTCTTTTTTTTAATTTTCTTATTGGCTATATTTCTTTATTTACATTTCAAATGTTATTCCCTTTCTCAGTTTCCTGCCCATAAACCCCCTATCCCCACCCCCCATAGGGGAGTTCCCCCCATTTGCCCCCCTTTACCACCCACCCTGACATTTCCCTGCACTGGGGGTCCAACCTAGGCAGGACCAAGGGCTTCCCCATCCACTGGTGCCCAACAAGCCTAGGTCAGTCCATGTGTAGTCTTTGGGTAGTGGGTTAGTCCCTGTAAGCTCTGGTTGGTTGGCATTGTTGTTCTTATGGGGTTGCAAGCCCCTTCAACTCTTTCAGTCCTTCCTCTAATTCACTGATATTAGCCAAAAAGCTGGAATTACCCAAGAAGCAATCCATAGACCATGTGAAGCTCAAGAAGAATGATGACCAGAATGTGATGCTTCCACTCCTTAAAAGGGGTAACAAAAATACTCATAGGCAGGGATGTGGAGGCAAAGTTTAGAGCAGAGACTGAAGGAAATGCCATCCAGAGACTGCCACACATGTGGCACTTGTAACTTTAATTATGTCAAATTCAGTGACTGAACAGTGCCCACCCACGGCAATGAAAGCCAAAGGGACTCCTGTCTTCATGACTGTATCCCAAGTATAGGATGGTGGAAGTCATTCCTGGTGTGTTGAAACATCTCTGCTTGTTCCTCGCCTGATCTATTACTTTTCCAGAAGTGTTCAGTAATTCCCTGGACACATCCACTGTTAGAGAAGTCCAGTAGACTAGAAGAAGGTTAGAAGTGTTGTGGAAAACTCAAGGGAGTAGCAATTAACCATTGAGTGCTGAAATATTGTGCGTAGTTTCCCCCCGAGATACTTAAGAGTTACTGAAAAAAAAATGAACTACAAAGTAGCAACAATACTATAAAATGGCAAATTGTTACAATTAATTATACAGTACAGTGTGGTCAGTAAAGCATAAGCCTATAATAAAGTAATATATCAAAAACGGGAGAAGGTCATGATTACTATTATCATATTTTACATTGGGAAGTGTTTTATTCATCAATATTACTATGACTTGTAATATCATTGGTAATCAAGGCAGTTCATTAAATATTACTTAGAACGAAGGCAGGTCATTCAGAAAAACTTTCTCTCCTCTTAATGGGGTTTCCCAGGTTGTTGCTGTTCTCTGCTTAACTCCTAAACAACTGAAGTTCAAGAACGTGAACTTGGGCATCACATGGAGCTGGTGGGTGTTGGAACTCATTACCCCAGCCCTCACACTCTCAAAAATGGTCCCATTAGTGATTTTTCTGAAGTTACTGGGAGTTTCTGATATAGAAAGTGCAGGCATAATCACATGTCCACAGATGGTAAGCACCACTTCCTGTGCAGTGAGCACAGAAGAAAGGGCTGGGGACAGTTCACAAGTAGGAAACAAAGATCAGACTGAGAGAAGCCAGAGTTAAGGCTCTTAGGGTTCCTGGGAGCTCAGCTGGAAGTGACTGGGTGACAAGGCACACCGGCTCAGGTAGGTAACCCTGAAGAGGTTTCCCTCTGCATATCACACTCTGTTTCTGGGACTGAGTTACAAGAACTTGCTGAGGTTCATGAAAGCAATGGAGACACTGGGGCACCTCAGAACTAAATGGGCAAAGGGACAGGGCATCTGGCTTACCTCTGTCCTGGCTGTTTCTAGCTGCATGGTCTTAGTGATCACTGACATGAGGAGCGGAGCTCTCAAGTCATTCACTGATTGTGCAGCATAAAGCCTGAGAATAGCACACAGAACAGAAGGGAGCCAAGCTGAGCTCAGGAACTCATTTCCCAGGGAACATGGTCCTTCCTCATTCAGGAACATGATTGCTTGGATCCTGACGAAACTTGAACCACAGCTTAGGAATCCAGAACTTCTCATTCCACCATACTCAGCTGCTTCTCCACACTGAAGAGACTTAGATGTAGACTGCTGCTGGCAGGTGGGAAAATAGGGAGAACAACCAGAGTCAGAGACAGCTGGGATCCCACACCCAACTGTGTATAATCATGGGGCAATAATGAGAACTTTGGCTATTCGTTTAACATTTATTTGATATTGCTGTACAAAACATGAATTACTTCCCCATGTACATCAAAATTTGATTCTGAATTTCTTACTAATTGTGATCAAGTGGTAATTCTAAAATTGGCACTATAAGACACACAAAACAGATAAATAGGGTTACATATTTTGAGTGGTATTTAGCTTGGATTGGAAAGCACTGAAGGTTGACTTTTAATACCTCCTGGCTAGCAAAGTATGGTGAAAGTCATTGAATAAGGACAATGCCCTTGTTCTGGGTGAAATTGGGAAAGAGTTAGAACTACATTTACAAATGTTGTCTGAATGTTTGGGCATGGACATAAGAACCTGTAGGATTCAGGCTTTCCCTTCCTAGGAGTTGTTTATAATCTAAGGTCTTTGGGGTGTATTTAACATTATGGGGAAAGAACTCAGCAATCCTAAAGGTGATGGTTTTACATTTCCCTGTAACACTAGTTTCTTCTGTCAAAAGACACATCAAGGGTGCACAAAGATGTACAGTCTGGGCAGTGAGAGCAGAACCAGGAAGCATAGTTTGTTTTGTTTTTTGTTATTTTATATTCAAAGACTTATTGACTTTTTTTCTCCATCTTTATTAAATTGTGTATTTCTTATTTACATTTTGATTGTTATTCCCTTTCCTGGTTTCCGGGCCAACATTCCCCTATTCCTCCCACTCCCCTTCTATGTGGGTGTTCCCATCCTCCCCCCATTACTGCCCTCCCCCCAACAATCACGTTCATTGGGGGGTCAGTCTTGGCATATTTTCTTTATTTACATTTCAAGTGTTATTCCCTTTCCCAGTTTCCCCGCTGAAAACACCCCATCTCATACCCCAAACCCCTGCTTCCATGAGAGTTCTCCCCTACCCACCTGCCCACTCCCTCTTGCCTCTCCACCCTGGCATTATCCTACACTCCAGCATCTAGCCTTCACTGGACCAAGGACCTCTTCTCCCATTGATGCCCGATGAGGACATCCTCTGCTACATATACTGCTAGAGTCATGGGTCGCTCCATGTGTACTTTTGGTTATTGATTTAGTCCCTGGTAGCTCTGGAGTGTCTGGTTGGTTGGTATTGTTGTTCTTCCGATGGGGTTTCAAACCCCTCAGCTTTCTTAGTCCCTTCTTTAACTCTTCAATTGGGGTCCCTATTCTCATTCCAATGATTGGCTGCAAGCATTTGCCTCTGTATTTGTCAGTTTGTTTTGTTTTGTTTTTTGTCATTTTATATTCAAAGCACTTAATGACTTACTGAAAATCATACAATATATTCTGATCATGGTTTCCCTTTCCTCATCTCGTTCTAGATCCTCTCCAACCATCCAACTTCACTTCTGTCTCTCTCTCTCTCTGTCTCTCTGTCTCTCCATCTCTCCCTCTTTCTCTCTGTCTCTCTGTCTCTCTCTCTGTCTCTCTCTGTGGGTCTCTCTGACTCTGTCTCCTCTCTCTCTCTCTCTCTCTCTCTCTCTCTGTCTCTCTCTATGTGGGTCTCTCTGACTCTGTCTCTTTGCCTCTCTGCCTCTCTGTCTCTGTCTCTCTCTAACAAATAGGCAAAAAGCAACAAAAGAAGAGAATAAAAAGAAATAAACCTAGCAAACAGAACCAAAACCAGACAAAACCAAACCACTACAATGGGCACAGTACTTCATAAGAGCTGAGTCCATTTTCTCTTCCACCCAAGGGAACTCCATCATGAATTCACAGTAGTGACCAATGAGACCATCCTGGTGATTTCACCAAATAGAATTAAATTCCCCTAGTCAAACCCACCAGAGGCATGCCAACCTGAAAAAAACATCTAAAGGCAGAGATCAAAGTGATGGCAGTAAATCCCACTTAGAACATGCTGGGGTGGGAGGAGGGCAGAGGTGAAGCATTATGTATTAGGACTATATATAAATTTGGGGGTGGTGGGATTCACTCAGTTTTGATAGAGTAACCACAGAATGGCCTGAACACTGGTGAACGCCCCTTAGCAAGCTGCTTACATCACTAAAACCTCCTAAAATTGGCAAATATTTCCCTTTATTGCAATGAACTTGGACTGCAGTCCAATGACTTTATCCCATGAGTCATAGAGATTTGATTGTTTAATTCTTCTTTGTTTTTTTTCTATTTGAAGAGTACTTACTAAGTATTTTATTGATAAAATATGTGTAGCTACATTCTAGGAGCTCTCTGAGTGTAGGATACCCTTCGGCTCCTTAGTGAAAAGAGATGGGATAAAAAAGAAAAGAAAAGAGATGGTTCAAAAAAATTGGTTTTCTACTCTGCTCATTCCATACTCACTAATTAAGCTTTTTTTTGATTAAGGGATAAGAAATATTTTTGCCGTGAGTTATTTTTCATTCTTGTCTGTACTAACACTCTATGCATGGGTCTCTGTGCTACCCAGTCTCAGAACCTAAAGGAACTGATCACCTTGCCTTGGGCGTACATACAATCCACTGGATTACTTAGAAGTACAGGTAGCAAAAAGTTTATAAAATTGCTTTATCAACATTACAAAAGCTGTGAGTCTGTGAGGTGAAAACAGTGTCAGGAAGACAAAATTTCCCTTTTAATATAGAGGCAGTGGATCCCCAGAATGAGCAACAGGACTGAAAGTGCTATGGAGCTTGAAAGAGGCTGGCCCTATGTATATGCAGTGGGCTCTGGATGATTTGTTGAGAGGTTTTTACATTCTACTACTCAGAGTAAGAGGGCTTTCAGATGCTTCCTTTTGCCACAGGAGAGAACAGGGCACTTGTTATCCATGCACTCAAGCTCAGCTCAGCCAGAACATACCAGGAAGGGTCATGAGCATGCTATGGGTTCAAGGACAGAAATCCCTAAAGGTGACCTGAGGCTCTGGCAGAACCAAATCCCCTCCAGAATGACATTTCTTCTCTCACTGCAGACCTTGTACAGTGTCTGTGTGTTCATTGGGATGTTGTAGAAGGTGGCAAAGCATGGGCACCATGGGAAAAGTGGAGAGGTCCTTCTTGCCCATGCTGGTTTAATCTTCCTTCTTCCTTCTTCCTTCTTGCAACAGGCAATCCAGATCATGTGTGCTGTGATGGTGTTGGCTCTGGGAATCATTTTGGCATCTGTTCCCTCCATCCCACATTTTACCTCAGTGTTCTCTGTCCTGTTAAAATCTGGATACCCATTTGTAGGAGCTTTGTTTGTAAGTAGACTTCTGTGGGGATGAAGATGGGGAGGACAGAGAAGGGAGTTGTCACCTAGCTGCATTTCTGTCTACTGTGAAAAAGAGGTCGGTGGTAGATCTTGTTCTTCTGTCTGTCATCAGAGGGCCTAATGGATGAAAAACCAAGAAAGGAAATAACAATTGTAATGTAAATTTAAGAATATCCAATAAAAACATAAATAAATTAAGATTCCATTATCTTTAAGATGAAAAACCTAAAAAAAAAACTTCTGTGGGGAGAAAAAGAAAAAAAATTACCTCAATATGTTCAAGTGAGATTTACTGAAGGAAGTTTGCATGGTTTTTATGTGCAAGTTACACTGCCATAATTTATTGATGAAAGGAGAAACAAACACCCACCCCATCCTTATTTTCCATTCTCTCTATTTGTAGATCAATGCCTCAGAGTCTAAAATCATCTAAACACACATTTTTTTTCTTATTTAACAGAACATCCTTTTGCTATCTGCTAAAGTTTTTATGAATTTTAATGGTATAGATTCCTGCTATTATCTAATCTTTTCTTGGGTTTTTGAATAGTTCATGGACAAAGAGATGTTTGTATATCATTGGTTATTTGGTCCATGAGAGTTTGTCATAAACACCATATACTTAGTTACTTTGTACATAGACATTGACATGAAAATGTGTTCTTCTCTGAGCAGTTTATTGTCTCTGGAATTCTGTCCATCACCATGGAAACAAAGTCAACACAAACTTTGGTGAGTACAAGTGACATAATACAGAACAGATGGCCAGGAAATCGAGAGAGGATTGCTTAGGGCCAGGTTGCTTGCTTGCTTTCTTTCTTTCTTTCTTTCTTTCTTTCTTTCTTTCTTTCTTTCTTTCTTTCTTTCTTTCTTTCTTTCCTTTCTTTCTTCCTTCCTTCCTTCCTTCCGTTCTTTCTTTCTTTCTTTCTTTCTTTCTTTCCTTTCTTTCTTTCTTTCTTTCTTTCTATTTTTTTTTATTTTTATAAACTTGAGTATTTCTTATTTACATTTCGGTTGTTATTCCCCTTCCCGGTTTCTGGGCCAACATCCCCATAGCCCCTCCCACTCCCCTTCTATATGGGCTTCCCCTCCCCATCCTCCCCCCATTACCACCCTCCCCACAACAATCACCTTCACTGGGGGTTCAGTCTTGGCAGGACCTAGGGCTTCCCCTTCCACTGGTGCTCTTACTAGGCTATTCATTGCTACCTACGTGGTTGGAGCCCAGGGTCAGTCCATGTATAGTCTTTGGGTAGTGGCTTAGTCCCTGGAAGCTCTGGTTGGCATTGTTGTTCATATGGGGTCTCAAGCCCCTTAAAGCTCTTCCAGTCCTTTCTCTGATTCCTTCAACGGGGGTCCCGTTCTCAGTTCAGTGGTTTGCTGCTGGCATTCACCTATGTATTTGCTGTATTCTGGCTGTGTCTCTCAGGAGAGATCTACATCCGGTTCCTGTTGGCCTGCACTTTTTTGCTTCATCCATCTTATCTAGTTTGGTGGCTATATATGTATGGGCCACATGTGGGGCAGGCTCTGAATGGGTGTTCCTTTAGCCCTGTTCTAAACTTTGTCTCCCTATTCCCTGCCAAGGGTATTCTTGTTCCCCTTTTAAAGAAGGAGTGAAGCATTCGCATTTTGGTCATCCTTCTTGAGTTTCATGTGTTCTGTGCATCTAGGGTAACTCAATCATTTGGGCTAATAGCCACTTATCAATGAGTGCATACCATGTATGTTTTTCTGCGATTGTGTTACCTCACTCAGGATGATATTTTCCAGTTCCATCCATTTGCCTATGAATTTCATAAAGTCATTGTTTTTGATAGCTGAGTAATATTCCATTGTGTAGATGTACCACATTTTCTGTATCCATTCTTCTGTTGAAGGGCATCTGGGCTCTTTCCAGCCTCTGGCTATTATAAATAATGCTGTTATGAACATAGTGGAGCATGTGTCTTTGGTATATGTTGGGGTATCTTTTGGGTATATAGAACCAGGCTTTCATGCTGAAAGTTACAAGCTAAGCTCTAAAGTGATTGCTTGTTCACTTTGTGATCTGATTCTGAGGTCTCCACATCCCTGTATGGAGCACAATCTTTCTATCATTGTTACCAAAACCATAGTGTACCTGATGCCTGAGACCAGTACCAAGGAATCCCATGTATAAAACCCTGCTTTCTTACAATGCCAATGCATAGGCAGCAGGCAATGATGGTGAATCTTGATCATCAACTTGACTAGATAGAGGAGCACCTGAGAGACTAATAAAGCATCTAGCTTGGGGTGTTCTAGCTCCAAAATGTGATGGCTCCATTCTCTAAGATAAAGACCTAGACGATGTAAAAGGGAGAAATTGAACTGTGCTTAGAACAAATGTCCTCTCACTAGCCTTCCTGACCAGTACATTGTGAGCTGCTCTGCTCTGCCACCCCGGTCCCGCAACACTCAGCTGGGACTCTGAAACTGAGCCAAACATACTTTTTGGTTGAGTTGTTTATGTGAGACATTTTTTCATGGTAATGAAAAGTCTTAACAACACAAAAGCTTTTTTTACTGTCCAGTACTGAAAATAATGTCCTTATTTTTGAAGAGTTATATTTGTTGTGGGTATACAATGCAATCTCACTACTCAAAATTCATAAGAATACCTAGAGAAAATGTTCACATAAGAAAAGTCTTTTATCTACATCTCTAAAAAGAAAAAGTTTTCCCCTGAATTGATTATACAATTTTAACTGAAAAGCAAAATGTTGGAACTCTGAAAGTCTCAGAAGTTATTTTTTAGCCAAGAATTCAGCTTTTCTAATTTAACTTTTTCCAGTAAAAATCTAGTCCTGGACAGAAGAAAGCAGACACTCCTGAGAATTCAGAGGAGACAAATACTTTCTGCCCACATTCCTGACCCAAGAGGAAATGGCCTAGTGCCATCTGTGACCACTGGGCGCAGGGACCTAGGAGCAGTCAGGGATGGGACACTTCAGGTTTCTGCCTACATCTAGAAGCATCTACACACCTGAGAGCAGAGCTCCCTGTTTCCAGATCTGACTGAAAGAAAACAGGTCTACAGGAGTGCTGACACACCAGCCTAGAAGAGGGCCAAGCCACTTTCAGAGACAGCAAGACAAACTAACGCCATAGTCAACCTGATGGCAAGAGGCAAGGACAGGAACCTAAGCAACAGAATCCAAGACTACTTGGCATCACCAGAGCCCAGGTCTCCCACCAAAGTAAACACTGGACATCCAAACACACCAGAAAAGCAAGATTTGTATTTAAAAATCACATTTTATGATGATGATGATAGAGGACTTTAAGAAGGACATAAATAACTCAAAGAAATACAGGACAACACAGTGAAAAAATAGAAGCCCTTAGGGAGGAAACACAAAAATCCCTTAAAATCCCATAAAGAATCCCTTAAAGAATTACAGGAAAAACCAACCAAACAGGTAAAGGAAATAGACAAAACCATGCAGGATTTAAAAATGGAAATAGAAACAATAAAGAAAGCACAAAGGGAGACAACCATGGAGATAGAAAATCTAGGGAAGAGATCAGGAGTCATAGATGCAAGCATCACCAACAGAATACAAGAGCTTGAAGAGGGGCAGAAGATATCATAGAAAACATGGACACAAGCATCAAAGATAATGTAAAATGCAAAATCTTCTAGCACAAAACATCAAGGGAATTCAGGACACAATGAAAAGATCAAATCTAAAGATAATAGGTATAGAATAGAGTGAAGACACGCAACTTAAGGGGCCAGAAATATCTTCAACAAATTTATACAAGAAAATTTCCCTAACTTAAAGAAAGAGATGCCCATGAACATACAAGAAGCCTACAGAACTCCAAATTAATTGGGCCAGAAAAGAAATGCCTCCTGTCACATAATAGTCAAAATACCAAATGCACAAAACAAAGAAAGAATATTAAAAGCAGTAAGGGAGAAAAGGTCAAGTAACATATAAAGGCAGACCTATCAGAATCACACCAGACTTCTCAACAGAGACTATGAAAGCCAGAAGCTCCTGGGCAGATGTCATCCAGACCATAACAGAACACAAATCCCAGCCCAGGATACTATATAAAGTAAAACTCTCAATTAACATATGGAGAAACCAAGATATTCCATGACAAATCCATATTTACACAGTATCTTTCGACAAATCCAGGCCTACAAAGGAAAATAGATGGAAAACTCCAACACAAGGAGGGAAACTACACCCTAGAAAAAGCAAGAAAGTAATCTTGTAATGTCACCAAAAGAAGAGTGACACACAAACATAATTCCACCTCTAACAACACAAATAACAGGAAGCAACAATCATTATTCCTTAATATCTCTCAACATCAACAGACTCAATTCCCTAGTAAAAAGACATAAACTAACAGGCTGGATATGTAAAGAGGACCCAACATTTTGCTGCATACAGGAAACACATCTCAGAGACAAAGACAGACACTACCTGAGATTAACAGTCTGGAAAACAACTTTCCATGAAAATGGTATGAAGAAAAAAGCTGGAGTAGCCATTCTAATATCGAATATAATCGACCTTCAGCCAAAAGTTATCAAAAAAGACACAGAAGGACATTTCATATTCATCAAAGGAAAAATCCACTGAGATGAACTTTAAATCCTAAATATCTATGTTCCAAATGCAAGGGGACCTACATTCATAAAAGAAAGCTAACTAAAGCTCAAATCACATATTGTACCTCACACAATAATAGTAGATTTCCACAACCCACTCTCATCAATGGACAGATCATGGAAACAGAAATTAAACAGAGACATAGAGAAACTAACAGAAGTTATGAACAAAATAGACTTAGCAGATATTTATAGAACATTTCATCCTAAAAAAAAAAGAATATATCTTTTCCTTAGCATCTCATGGTACCTTCTCCAAAATTGACCATATAATCAGTCACAAGACAGGCCTCAACAATAACAAGAAGACTGAAATAATCCCATGCACCATATGAGATCACCACAGACTAAGATTGGTCTTCAATAACAACAAAAATAACAGAAAGTCCACATATTCATCATTCTTTCTATCAATTGGTCTTCATGAAGAACACCTTGGGAGAGAGGTCATAGGATATGTTTTCTTTACTTAGACCCTTTTTTGAGTTGATATGTGAGTCAAAGATGGTAGAAACTGGACTGCTTTCCTACCTTTTTACCATCTCAAAAAAGAAAGACATTCTAAGAAGATAGAACAAAGAACCAAGAAGGTTCTGTCAGTGCTAACTGTTAGGAAGAGCTTGCATGGTCAGAACCTCCCTAGCACTCACAAGTCTCTGCAGAGAAAGTACTACCAAATGTAATAACTGAGCCCAGAAGCTAGAGAAACTGCAGTGTGCCCAGCCCCACACTGAGCAGCAGAGGAGAGACAAAGCAGGAGCTTTTGACTTGTTGATCTATGTTGTCGTGAATGGCAGATACAATGACATCAGCCACCATGACATGCACATCAGGTGATTTGGACAGGGAGCTGGGACAGTAGATGGTGGGGTAGAAGTTAACACTATAGCTGATGAGGACTATCTATATGGAAACAGACAAGCCTAACAAGTCACCTGGCTCTTCTCTTCCCTGTTTTAAACAAAGGAGCTGAAGTTAAATGTCTTCCCTGGCTCTGCGATGAATTTGCCTGTGTTCGGGATGCTGGAGCCTGGTTGCCTCCCCTCTAACTAGGAATACTTTTTCCTATACTGACTAGTCTCTTCACCAGTCTTGACCTGATAAAGACCAATTGCACACTGGAGTGTATTCAGGCAGCATCTTGGGATCTCTTTCCCTTTCGTCTGCTCTTACATGTTTTTCTTGCACTAAAGATACTAAGGAAAGAATGATTGGTAACTGCATGCAAGCATTCTCAGCCAGTCCTCAGGTTGTCTGGCTTCAGTAACTGAACCAAAAAGTTTTGCCCTGACCTTAATTAGAGTGTGGAATGCAAAGGAGATGATATACATCAAACATGTGCATCACTGAGGTCTGCCGTTCTCACTGTGTAGCATCTAAAACAGTGGATGAAATTCTATCGTGTCCATGCATATGTCTGTGTATCTATTTATGTTCATATATGCACACATATATGTATGCTAAATAGATAAATATAATTCATTTGTAGCCTGAAACCACATGTTTTCTTTATTCTAGAATGTGATTTTCCTGTCTTATAACCCAAATAATGAATCCAACAGAGAATCAAAGACACTTTGTAACCCTGAATATGAGGAGCAATTGGTTTGTTAAAAAAGACAAAACAAAACAAAACTCCCAAAACAAGTGGGAACTATACATCAGAGGGCATGTCTTCAAGAAAATCCAACCATCACAAGGTAGCATGCTTATTACTTAAAATGTAGGCTGTTTATACAGTGAATACCAGTGTGAGTTGAAGGGATGTGTCAGTGTCACCCTATTTGATTTCATGATCTTGGGTTCAGCCAAAGTTCAGAACTGCCAACAGTGGCCAGAGTCCCAGATATTTCTCAGAAAACTAACAGAGTGTTCCACGAGACAGTGGTGGAACAAACATGAGATATTTTCTTGTCCCCTGCAATTAACAGCAACAGTTAACCATTGACAGTCCTTGAATTCAGAATCCTTGTGACAGAATGAGTCTTTGATCATATCAAAGTTCATATAAACAAGTGACCTGCAATGAAGTCTCAAGAAGTGGAAATGTTGTTGCTGAAAAATAAAGTCTTTTTGTGATGTTTTGTTCTCTTTGTAAAGGTCGGGTTGTTGTCTTGCTTTTATGCACAGGTCAAGTTGCCTGTGATACACAAATACATTTGTTTGATATTCTTTTGTTCTCAATCAACTAAAAAAAGTACAGTAAAAACAAGTTGGAATGTATCTGAGTCCCTGTGTATATGTGTATGTGTGTGTGTGTGTGTGTGTGTGTGTGTGTGTGTGTGTGCGCGCGCGCGCATGTGTGTATTAAACTAAATCTGAATAAACATTCAAAGCTTAGCAATGTGTTTGGAGGTATCAGATAACATATTTATTTCTAGGATTACCAGAGCAAATAAGAGTCATTTCTTCACTTCTTATAGGAGGCTAGAGAGATGTCTCAGAGGATAAGATCACTGATTCGGCCTGTGAGGACATGAGCTTTATTACCAGCATCCACATGGCAGCTCACAAACCTGAGTAACTTCAGTTCCAAGTTATTCTGAATCCTTTTTCTGACCTTGGTAGGCAGTAGACACACATATAGAATACACACAGACATATATCCAGGCAAAATACCCATGAAACATATTTTAAAATAATTAATAATAAAATATGGAAAGTAGGAAATGACAATATAATTAGGATTATATTCTATAAAGCATTAAGGTCTATTCCTCCTTCTTATGCCTAAATCCATTTGTAGAAGAGGATAGTCTTTCTTTGAGTCATGTCCCCAACACTTACCTACTATCAATCATGTCACTCTCCTTCTGGGGAAGGAAAGAACATCAAGAAGTCACAGTTGATGCTTTCCTCACTACATGCTCACTTTAGATAAGTTATGACTGTTGGCATCAAAATTCCCAAACCTCTTATGAAACAAAGAGACCTCATTACCAACTCTACAGAAACTACAAGCACTTAAAGTCATATAGTGAACCAAACATTTTATGCAATTAAAAGAAATGAGAAAAATAGTAGAAAAATATAAATTGTGAAAAGCCACACAAAAATTATTACCGTAAAAGAATTTAAAATATGAATGTTATTTAACAAGTGAAGGAATGGGAGCATTAGTCACAAACCTCACCAGCAAGTGAAACTCAAGCCGGTAGGGCTTCACCAGTCAACTCATTTCAATATTAAAAAAAAAAAAAAAAGAACTATACCAATCATTTGCAAATGAATGTTAAAAAGAGAGAATGATAGGACATTCCAATCTTATTGTAGAGTTTGGTGTTCTGACACAGAAATACTAGATAAGATAAAGTTAAAGTGATAGAAAACCTGACTGCTAGTGCATTTTACATGTATCTATTACGTGGGTGCATCTCTTTTGAGGGTGTCAGCCAGAACCTGGGCAAAGACAGACCACATGGTACCTCGCTTTTGCCTCCTCTTAGCCAACTTCACTCTGGCTATGACAGTACATCTGTGCCATCAGTAGGCTTTGAGAATCACAGTCTATAGTTTTTTTAATTAGTAATTTTTATAGCGCTTTCAGTAATTTCTTAAGTTAGTGTTAGGTTTCACTAACTATTCTTATTTATAAATACTCTCATGTTTAAGTCAAGTTCTTAATTTTTATGTAAACAAAAAGTTAAGCATTTTTCTTCAAGTCTTGTTCTATGCTTTTTCTGGAAAATTAAATATCATTCTATATGATATTGCTCATGCTTGTGTTCTGATTTATGTATTTGTACAGTTTACACATTATTAAATATCTGGATATCTATGTGGCTATGAACTACAAACTGAATATCTGTGGCTTTCTTTCAGAACTCTGTGACTTTAACTTAGGTACTCAAATGAATAAAATAATAAAAATCTCCCAAAAAGGCCTCTGAAATCCCTCCTTAGGAGGAAAACAATAAAACAATAGCTTCTCTTCTTTAAATTTCTCTGGGAAATTTTCTGAATATTTTTTATTGTCCAAGGAGAGAATGTCATTAACTAAAGTGGGTGACTACATTTTATGTGCATGTGTATGCATGCCTGTGTGCATGTGCATGTGTGTGAATGTGTGTGTATGTGTGTGTTTGTGTGTATGTGTGTGTGTGTGTCTGTGTCTGTCAGTGTGAATGTGGATGTGTGTGGGTTCATGGCCTCCATTTGAGATTGTATCAAGGTCTCTAAGAAAGATTCACCAGGTCAAGAGTGACAAATATGTACATACAAAATGTATGTATATGTGAGGGTCACAGTCACAAGAAGTCTCCTACACCTCAGTTATTAAAATTTTATTGGAGATGACAAATATTGCAGCAGGATTAATGCAAAGCTGAACATAGACTTGCATCTAGTATTGATACATCAGAAATGCCCATGCCTCAGAAAATAGGAGACACAAAGAGAAATGGGCTCTGGGATAATTCATATCCTTCTGCGACTGGCAAAACCACTGGTTTTGCCATCTGAAAGTAAATTGGTATTGGCGGTTCTTATGAACAGATATAGAGGACAGATATAGAGGGAAAAAGCAGTTGTTGGATGCAGTAACAGGAGACAACTTAATTTGTTTACAAATTAAGGAAAAAAAGGAAATCACATATGGTACAGCAGCAACAATTAGGTGACCACCACCTAATTAGACTTATAATTGCCATGTCCTAACATCTGTCTGTCTTCTGCGTAGGCCAAACATAAAAGTTACAGAGGGTTGTTAGAAACCATTACCCTGAATCTTTCATATTCTTGATGGTGGCACTCCCTCCAGAACTATTCCAAGAGAATGATTACTGATTTTGATTCGTTATTTTCCCAAGTAGAGGCACATGGAATGGTTTCTACTGACTGTTCTAATCACGACATGTCTCACACCACAGATTAGGGAATCAATATGCAGATTTTTGCCAGCTCCTCAGTGTCTGTGTTCCAATTCCACATAGCAACTGAGGAAACACAGCCTGCTTATATATCTAGAAACAAAGTTGTGTTATGAGTGTGAACCTGTGGACAATCAACATTGACTGTCTTGCTTGGGTCTCCTTCAGGAAAGCTTACTGCTATTTCTGCACACAACGATTGTTGATTCTTTAACACAGAGGTAGAGAGCACAGTGGTGAGTCCAGTCAGGCTGGAAATGTATCTGCCACAAAGAATGAAAAAGCAATTCCTCAGGGAGAATAGGTCCATCATAATCTGAGAGTTCAGTGTCTTAAGTCATTCATCCTCCCACATATTTCTACACCAATTTATAGATGCAACTCTTTGCCAACCAGTGCCTTCATTTTGATTGCAGAAATCCTTCTCATTAAGACACAGCCAGTCACATAATAAGGGTATTTAGGTCAGGACAGGATGTAGAAAACTCAATTCCCCTGGCATCGTGGATGAGCCAAGAATTGCCCTTCTTACAGTCTGATGCTACAACCTCATGTCTATTTATCCCAAGAGCTGGGGAAACACCTTCACAATGATCAGTAGCTTCTTTTGCTGCTGGGATGGCAAAAGTCAATCACCCAGTTGGCCTGGTTAGAAGTCCTCCTCACTCCTTTGGAAGTTTATACTCAGTAGTATTTTGTCTGTGTATTCCTTGCATGTGCTATTCAGGATCATGCAGGCTGAAAAGCCTGTGGATTATTCTATGTTTTTTAATACTATTTTGAGGGGCAAAATCCTCCTCTCCTTTTTTTGCCTCTATAGAGCAACAGAAAATAGGGAAGTTGACCAGACAAGTCAATAGAAACTTAGAAAAATGAGGAAGCTATCTCTGATCAATAGAGGCTTAAAAATGGTTCTTGGAAAGTTGGTATCAGGAATCGATAGGTGCATATCAGGAAAAGTTGCTTGGTACAATAAACATATCTCTGTCTGCAATTTCAAAAGTATTATGACAGAGAGGTACTGTTTAATGACTGGACCACAAATATTTAATTCTGTGTTTCACCACATTTGCTCCCTAAAGTAGAAGTTTCTGGTTTCCTTGAGGATTCAGTTGTATCATGTGATATTTTTCTAGAAACTGTATTGTGATCTGATGTTTTTGCTCGGGCAGACCAATGAGAGGATGTTTTGCTGAGAACAGACACATACATGGTGTTTTTCTGAAAGCAGACTGGAAAAGGGGCATGTGATATTTTGTGAGAGGAGACATCTGAGAGAACACATGATGTTTGGAAAAGGTGTAAATAGAACCACACCGACAGTGGATAACACTTTGTACTATTGGTACCTGTTGCTAGTAAACATTCGTTGTGACTTCATAGAGAGAAATGCCACCAAAGAACTTCTGATTTTGTTCTGGGGACTTCTTGCTGCTTCCTTGGGACAATTGGCAAAGCCTCATAGTCTCTTCCTGATTGAACAGCTGTTGCTAATTCATGACTGGGCTTTGTGAGTGGATGGGGCTACCCCTGCAGATTCATGTGAACTGAACTGCTGATATCCTGACAACACAGACGGGATTCCCTTGAAAGAACTATTTCTTCCTTCTGGTCTCCATCTGTGCCCAGAGCCAGAACTGTTCCCCAGCCCTCAAACATAAGACCTGCCTGGAGAGAGCTGGTCTACCAAGAGCACTTTCCCTCCTAAACCCTCAGCCAACAGGTGACACCCTACTATCTCCCCATTGACAGTAGGAGGGAAGAACTACTGGGAGTACACAAAGCTTTGGAGCTGCAGAGCAGCCTAGGATGGGGTCTTTCAGATCTCCATGAGCACCCAGAGCTGGGGCTGTCCCACAGCTCTCAAACCCAAAACCTGCCAACAGTGAACTGGACTGGCAGAAGCACTCTCACTCCAAAGATCACAAGTTCACAGGCTCACAGGCCCACAGGGGAGACAAGCTCCAGTAAGAGACAGCAAGACCAACTAATATCAGAGATAACCAGATATCAAGAGGCAAGCACAGGAACCTGATCAACAGATACCAAGACTACTTGGCATCACCAGAACCCAGTTCTCTCGCCACAGCAAATACTGAATATTCCAGCACACTGGAAAAACCAAGATTTAAATTTAAAATCACATCTCATAATGATGATAGAGGACATTAAGAAGGACATAAATAACTCCCTTAAAGAAATATCAGACAACACAGGTAAACAAGTAGAAGCCCTTAAATAGGAAAACCAAAAACCCCCTAAAAAATTAAAGGAAAACACAACCAAATAGCTGAAGGAATTGAACAAAAACATCCAGGATCTAAAAATAGAAACAACAAAGAAATAACAAAGGGAGACAACCCTGCAGACAGAAAACCAAGGGAAGAGATCAGGAGCCATAGACTAGACACAAGCATTACCAACAGAATACAAGAGATTGAAGAGAGAATTTCAGGGGCAGAAGATTCCATTGAAAGCATTGACACAACAGTCAAAGAAAATACAAAAAAGCAAAAAACTCCTAACCCAAAATATTTAGAAAATCCAGGACATAGTAAGAAGACCAAACATAAGAATAATAAGTATAGAAGAGAACAAAGATTCCCAACATAACTAGGTATCTTGAACAAAATTACAAAAGAAAACTTCCATAACCTAAGGAAAGAGATGCCCATGAACACACAAGAAGCCTACAGAACTACAAACAGATTGGACCAGAAAAGAAATTCCTCCCACCACATAATAGTCAAAACACCAAATGCAAAAAAACACAAAAGAATATTAAAAGCAGTAAGGGAAAAAGGTCAAGTAACACATAAAGGCAGACCTTTCAGAATTACACCAGACTTCTCACCAGAGACTATGAAAGCCAGAAGAGACTAGACAAATGTCATACAGACCCTAAGAGAACTATAAATGCCAGCCCAGACTACTACATTCAGCAAAACTCACAATTACCATAGACAGAGAAACCAAGATATTACATGACAAAACCAAATTTACATAATATCTTTCCAAAATTCCACTCCTTCAAGGGATAACAGATGGAAAACCCCAGCACAAGGAAGGAAACTACACCCTAGAAAAAGCAAGAAAGTAATCTTGCAACAAACCCTAAAGAAGAGAGACACACAAACATAATTCCTTCTCTAACAACAAAAATAACAAGAAACAATCCCTATTCCTTAATATCTCATAACATCAATGGGCTCAATTCCACAATAAAAAGACATAGACTAAAAACTCGATACGTAAACAGGACCCAACATTTTGCTACATACAGGAAACATACCTCAATGACACAGATAGACACTACCTCAGAGTAAAAGACTGGAAAAAATTTTTTCCAAGCAAATCGTCCCAAAAAAACAAGCTAGAGTAGCCATTCTTTTTTTTTCTTTGCTGTGAGAATGCCAAAGCTTTACTGAGGTTCACAGTACATATTCACCAAGTCCACCAGGTGGAAAAACCCCAGAAGCACAATGGAAAAATAAGTTTACATTCTCAGGATAAATCAGGCTGACAGGAGCCGGATGTAGATCTCTCCCGAGAGACACAGCCAGAATACAGCAAATACAGAGGCGAATGCCATCATTAAACCACTGAACTGAGAACTGGAGCCCCGTTGAAGGAATCAGAGAAAGGACTGGAAGAGCTTGAAGGGGCTCGAGACCCCATATGTACAACAATGCCAAGCAACCAAAGCTTCCAGGGACTAAGTCACTACCCAAACAGTATACTTGGACTGACCCTGGGCTCCAACCTCATAGGTAGCAATGAATAGCCTAGTAAGAGCACCAGTGGAAGGGGAAGCCCTGGGTCCTGCTAAGACTGAACCCCCAGTGAAAGTGATTGTTGGGGGGAGGGCGGTAATGGGGGGAGGATGGGGAGGGGAACAGCCATATAGAAGGGGAAGGGGGGCGGTTGGGGGATGTTGGCCCGGAAACCGGGAAAGGGAATAACAATCGAAATGTAAATAAGAAATACCCAAGTTAATAAAGATGAAAAAAATAAAGGGATAATATGATATTTAAAAAAAAAAAACCAAAAACAGGAACTGACCCAAGGGTGTTACCACCCATTGGCCAAACAGCAAAGGTCAAGATGTTCTTTTCTTAAAAATTAAAGTTTCCACAGGTGTCAGCAAGACTCAGCAGGGGGCAAACACTGAGGGAGTCCAGGAGGTTCCAACATTTACTTGCAAAAATCATCACAACTCTCATGTTGGAGGAACCGGGATTGCAAGACAGTCACTTTTCAAAAGACACGTAATCTCTTCACCAAACTTGTGCTGGGTGTCAGTGGACATAAATAAGAGATCTAGTCTTGGGGGGCTCATAGGTATATGAGTTATGTTTCCAGCCCCTGTGCCTTGTTATTTTATTATCACTGTATCCTATTTGAAGTAGCACACAAACCCACCCCAGTCATGTTCTGTCTTTCTATTCTATTCATCGTCTTCTCCCTTATTGCTCAGCTCCATGTCCTTTGTTACATGCATGCTCGCTTTTCATATTCCTCCAGAGAACACTTAAATAGGAGCCCCCTAAAAGCAGTAGCTCTGCTTTGGTTGCTGGTCTAGAATGGTGCTTAGGCACAAGCTCGTGTATCCAATGTGTATTTATTAAGTAGATGAGGGGATGTGACATCAGTTCCTCCCGGCTCCCCTTGGCCACTTGCTTTATTCTCTACTTTGGAACTAGGAATTCACTGTTATTATATTTATCATATTGTATTACAACACTTGTCTCTTAGTCCTCATATACCTATGAACCCCCAAAACCATATCTCTTATTTATATCCACTGACAGCCAGCACAAATTTGGTGAAGAGGTTTCGTGTCTTTGGAAAAGTGACTGTCCTGCAACCCGGGATCCTCCAACATGAGAGTTGTGATAGATGATTTTTGCAAGTGCTCCCAATTGTGAAGTTTCCCACTACTGATCTAACATCAAATAAAACCGACTTTCAACGAAAAGTTATCAAAAAAGATAAAGAACACTTCATACTCATCAAAGGAAAAAAATCTACCAAGATAAACTCTCGATTATGAACATCTATGCTCCAAATGCAAGGATATCCACATTCCTAAATGAAACTTTGCTAAAGCTCAAAGCATACATTGCACCATACACAATAATAGTGGGAGGCTTCAGCACAACACTCTCATCAATGGACAGATCAAGGAAACAGAAACTCAATGGAGACACAAAGAAACTAACTGAAGTTATGAACCACATTGATTTAACATACATCTATAGAACATTTCAGCCTAAAACAAAAGAATATACTTTCTTATCAGCATCTCATGGTACATTCTCCAAAACTGACCCTAAAATCAGTCACAAAACAGAGTTTAACATATACAAGATGATAGAAATAATCCCATGCTTCCTGTCAGAACACCACTGACGAAGGCTGGTCTTCATTGACAACAATAATGACAGAAAGTCCACATATACATGGAAGTTGGACAACTCTCTACTCAATGATAACTTGGTCAAGGAAGAAATAATAAAAGAAATTAAGACATTTTAGAATTTAATGAAATTGAAGGCCCAACATACCCAAACTTATAGGACACAATGAAAGCAGTGCTAAGAGGAAAACTCATAGCTCTGTGTGGCCCCAAAAAGAAATTGAAGAGAGCATACACAAATAGCATGACAACATACCTGAAAGCTCTAAAATGAAAAGAAGCAAATTCGCCTAAGAGGAGTAGATGGTAGGAAATAATAAAACTCATAGCTGAAATCAGCCAAGTAGAAACCAAAAGAACTATACAAAAACTCAACAAAACCAGGAGCTGGTTCATTGAGAAAATCAAGAAGACAGATAAAGCCTTAGCCAGACTAACCAGAGGGCTGAGAGACAGTATCCAGAACAACAAAATCAGAACTGAAAACTGAGACATAACAACAGAATCTAAGGAAATTCAAAAAATCATCAGATTCAATAGCCATGAATAATATAACATATTTTGGTGTAACTCTAACCAAGGAAGTGAAAGGTCTACATGACAAGAACTTCAAGTCCCTGAAAGAAGAAATTGAAGAAGATATCAGAAGATGGAAAGATCTCCCATGCTCATGGATAGGAGGATGAACATAGTGAAAATGACCAACTTACCAAAAGCAATCTACACATTTAATGCAATCCCCATCAAAATGTCAACACAGATTTTCATTGACCTTGAAAGAGCAATTCTCAACTTCATATGAAAAAGAACTAAAAAACAAAAACAAACAAGAAAGAAAGAAAAGCCAAAACAAATGAGCTATGTAAACTGAAAACGTAGTTTTGATTTGCATTTCCCTAATTGCTGGGAACAATGAACAATTGTTAGTCCTAGGAACAATTGCTAGGAACATTTTTGAGTTATTGCTTAGCCATGTTTTTCTTTTCTGAGAACTTTATAAATATGTCTCAAGCTCAGTTGTTTATTAGTTCTTAGACAGTGGGAGACTTATACATAGTGAGAAACTTCTCAGGCCAACCCTGAGCAGTGAAGTATGGTTTTACACATCCACTTTCTGCCATGACAATAAATGCCTTAAAACCATGGACTGCTTCTTTTCATCAGGACCGCCTTGGAGAACTGTGGAGAAGGTCTTCACCTATAGAGCTGTTGTCTAGTTTCCCTTAGAAGGCCTCTCTGCACACTCAGCCAGGACTTCCACCAAGCCCAACCAGCAGTCAAGCCAAGGATCAGCCTGAGCTCAACCCCTGTTTCCTCCCCAGCCCACACCCCGCCCAGGCCAGATCTAGTCCTGGGGCTCACATTCTTTTCTCAGCTCTTGTGCAACTTTCAGCTGTGCCTGGGTGACCAAAAGCCTGGGAACCCCAAAGTCCCAGCCTCATCACAGGACCAAGGAAGTCCTAGCCTATTCAGGCTGTTGAGTGCCTCTGACAGCTTTCCCACTCCGGGAGCAGTGTCCTGGGACTTCCCTAAGGCCCAACACCAGACTGCACAGTGGACAGCGTGGTAAGTTAAGGCAATCAACTCCTGCATCCTGCCTCCCTGAGTGGCCCTGCCCTGTGGTGGAGCAGAAGTGGGACCCGAGAACCTTACAACTAGTGCTGCCATAGTGGGCAACCCCAGCTGAAGGGTAACTCCAGCTGGTGACCCACACAGAGAGACCCACATTACTCAAGGAGTAAGTAAACCCTGAGTAGTTCAAAAGGGATCTCCCTCTCCCTCTCTCTCTCCCTCTCTCCCTCTCTCCCTCTCTCCCTCTCTCCCTCTCTCCCTCTCTCCCTCTCTCCCTCTCTCCCTCTCTCCCTCTCTCCCTCTCTCCCTCTCTCCCTCTCTCCCTCTCTCCCTCTCTCCCTCTCTCCCTCTCTCCCTCTCTCCCTCTCTCCCTCTCTCCCTCTTCTCCCTCTCCCTTTCTCCCTGTCCCTGTCCCTGTCCCTGTCCCTCTCCCTCTCCCTCTCCCTCTCCTCCCTCCTTTCTTCTCTCTCCTTTCCTCTCTCCACATGTCCTTGGCCAGGTTCAGCCTCCCTGCTTTGACTCTTAGATACACTCTACAAACCACATTTTGGACTTAACTCAGAGGGGACTAGACTCTACTCTCTGCCCCTCCCCCAACACCACAGGGAGGGCTACTACACAGTTAACAGAGCTGCCTTTCAGACAGCAGTGCCTGCCTAAGATCTCTGCTTCTGCTGCCTAACAGCTCAAGCCCAACCTCTGGTCCCCTGCAGGCCAAAAAGCTAAATCCCCACTCAAGTGTATAGGTGGCAATGTTCTTGCCCATTCTATGGGCTTCCTAGTCACCTGCTTGACTGTTTCCTTAGCTACGCAGAATCCCTCTAGCTTTATGAAGCTCTGTTTCTCAGTTGTTGGTCTTAAATCTTGAAAATACGGAGAGCTATTCAGAAGGTCCTTTCTTATGTCTATAACATCTAGGTTAATGACTATGTTTGTTTGTTTGTTTTTCCATTTCAAGTTTAGATCTCTGATCCAACTGGAGTTGATTTTTTGTGTAAAGTCGTAGGATTCTATTTTCATTCTTCTGCATGTAGACAGTTTTCCCAGCACCATTTATTAAAGATGCCTTTTTTTCTCCAGTTTGTTTTTGTCATCTTTGTCAAGTATTAATTGACTGAAGTTGCATGCTCATATTTGAGTCTTTGCTTTTATTCCTTTGGTGTACACAACTGTTTTTGTTCCAGTGCCATTCAGTTTTTATTTTCATGCCTCTGTAATATATCTTAAGATGTAAAATGGTAATCTTTCAGCATTGTTCTTTTGTTCAGGATTCTCTTGCCTATCTGTGGTCTTTCATAGTTCCATATAGGTTTAGGATTGTTTGTCCATTTCTGTGAAGAATGGTGTGGAGATTTCGATTCTGATTGCTTTGAGTCTGTAAATGGATTTGGGTTAATTGATCATTTTCACAACATTAATTCTTCCAGTCCAGGAATACATTAATCTTTCTTCAGAACATTAACATTTTCATCACAGAGATCTTTCTCTTCCTTGGTTAGGTTTATTCCTAAATATTTTATTTTATTTTTTGAGGATATTGTGAATGGGAGTGTGTCAATGATCTCCTTCTATATGTGTTTGCTGCAGAGAAAAGTTCTGTGATTTGTGCAAGTTGATTCCATATCTTGCCATGTTCCTGAATTTGATTTTCATTTTGAGAAGTCTTCTAGTACAATTTTTGGGATCTCTATAGTATCCTGTCATCTCACTGTGGGAATAGTTTGTTGTCTTCTTTACCTATTTGTATTCATATCAATTCCCATCTCTTCCCTTATTGATCCAACTAGTATTGAGAATGCAGTGTGGAAAGTGAGTATAAATAATAGAATCCTGCCTCTTTCCTGACTTCAGTGGGATTGGTCAAGCTTTTCTTCACTTACAATGATGTTGGTTATGAGTGTCTTGTGTTCCCTCGAGGCCTACATTCTCTAGGCATTTTATCATGAAGGGCTATTGGACGTTCTCAAAGGCCTTGATATCATCATATAATTTATTGATCTAAGTTCATTTGCATGATTCATTGTATGAATTCCTTTTGAAAACTGAGACATTCCATGTCCGTGTAAATGTTTATTTTCTTTTTGTAAGTATTCTATTGAGCATTTTGGGGTCTATTTGATCAGGAAAATGACCTGCCGTTTTCCTTTGTGCGTGTGTGTGTGTGTGTGTGTGTGTGTGTGTGTGTGTGCGTGTACGTGTGTGTGTGTGTGTGTGTGTGTGTGTGTGTGTGTGTGTTTACCTGGTCATTTAGTAGACTTATTTCTGAGTGAAAAAAGCTTGATTTTCTGGGGCTGGTGGAAGACTCCCTGGGGCCTGTGAGAAAGACTCTGAGTCCAGAGAAACTTTCTGGGAACAGCAAGTAAAATGTAAGTAAGAATCTCATACACACACACACACACACACACACACACACACACACACACAACACAATAGTTGATACAAGCTTCAATAAGACCCAACAGCTTCATCCATTACCTACATACATGCATACATTTGGTGGATGGATCAAAGCTACAACAAGCTTCATATTTATACATATATGTATACTTATACTTACACACATTGGCTGTGTGGAGCAAAGGTCCATTTTTCTACCAAAGCTTATATATTCCAGCAAAACCTTTCAAGACCTACATAAGTTACAATATGGTTACATTCTGTTTTTCTTTAAGTAAATATTACAGTGAATATATGTACAAAAAATCAACAACAACAACAAAAGACAATGTTTCCCAATACCCTCACTTGATCAAATGTTCTACATATTACAGGTGAAAAACAAATCAGGTGGAGAACCCACATACATTTGTATCTAAGTAACTTGTTATAAGTTAACTGAGTATAAGTAGACAAGGTAATTTTCTCAGCCAGTTTCTCTTACTGGCAGGTTACAATGTGCAACTTCAAAGAAAGAATCACCTATTGTATTATTTATCTTAAAAAGTAATCATAAAATTCCTTAAAGTATCACAAGTCTAAACTTTTGTATAAAAAAAAAACCAGTCATTTCTACTTTGAATCCTCACAGTACAATCCAATCACTTATGATGGCCAAGGTGGGTGGGGAGAAAATGTCAGAAGCAAAGTTTCTGCTTCCGAGCCAGGGGTGGGGAAGTCCTGGCACAATCAACTTGTCTGGCATCTACAAAGGAGGATCAGTGTCCTGTGAAAACACACAAGCAAAGCTTCTCCAGGGAAAAATCATCTGACAAGAGATACTTTCCATTGTCTGGTTAGTAGATATATTTTTAGAGGTTGATGCCAGGGACCGACCTAGGCTAAGTGAAGGGTCTGGAGAAAGGTGGGTGCAAGAGTGGTGAGAGAAGGAAGGATCAGAGAGGGGATAGCATTCCCTTCAGGAAAGACAGCACAGAGAGGAAGGACATCTTTTTATGCCTTTTCCTACTCTGATAACTTTTGTCTCATTCGAGCTTCATTTATACATAAAATTATTTCCCCAGAGTTTTGCACACTGATTACACAGTTTTTCAAAGTAAACATTTTCTTCTAAAGTCTTCCTGGATTATAAAAGAATATTGAAAAAGAAACAAGGTGAGAAAACAGCAATTTTTAGGAACTAATAATTAACATTATGATAAAATCAATTTTCTTTAAATTCAATATCTTCTTTAAGATTAGTGTCATAAAGGCTTGCCATTAAAGAGTTGCTAGACAGGATGATTCTATTAGAATTTAATTTTGTTTCAGTTTGGCATAAGATTAATAAATCAAGAGTTATTTCCCACTACCTATTATATCAAACCTGACTTTCTATAGAAGTTCAATATTTTAACCCTTATTTGATTCTTCCTTTCTGTCCTCTATATTTCTTTTATATAAGAAAGAAAGGCCACAGTCCTTTTTCTTTGATTCTTAAAATACTATTTGGCCCCTTTGTTTAAGCAAGGGAAGTCTGTCAGTAAAGTTCTGCTCTGACAAGTCTGTTCAGAAGGCAGGCAGTTCACTGAGCCTGGATGCTTTCCTCTGTGTCTGTGTCTTGAACCCTTGTTTCAGTACAATTCCTAACTTTATTACAATTCTGTAAAGAACAAAAGAACATCAGTGTTCCTAAAAATCCTTACTTTTGCCTCCCCTTCAGGAAGGTGCCAGTGCTTGTCATAAACTTGCATGATCAAAATCTCTTCCTATACATACAAGTTCCCTGTTTCTAAAATCTACCAATTCAATTACAGCTTATCAGTTTCTTTAATTTTGCTAAGTTTTTCTTCTTTAATAACTCTCCTCAAATCCTCTTGCTCATGCTTACTAACCACACTCATTAGTGATCTGAATATTTATTTAAGTCATAAGTTCTTAGGAAAGACTCAATTTTCTGCATAACTTTTTCCCAGGGAGACTTTCATTAATTTCATTGTTGTTTACACTAGCCTTTTGTTATCCCAGCTCTAGCTTTTGGAGAGAGGCCTTCACAGTAAGAAGCATAAGTGTAGCAAAAGGTGTGCAGCGAATACCCATCAAGGGTGGTGGAGGGTCAGTCCAGATTGTCCAAGCACTGGAACTTTGTCAAACAGTGTCCTTAGGAAGCTTGGCATTGCCATCTCCCTCTTTTCTTTTAAGTTGTGAAGCATGGAATTCAACTCTCAAGGTCTGCAAACCTCTGACTAGATGTTCAATGATGACTGGGAATAAGAAAACAAAAGGCAAAATTATAAAAATATTAATACCCAGATTTATTTAAAAAATGACCAAGAATTGGTACGTCCCATATAGGAACGAACAGTCAGCAGAAAAGAGTTAGTGAGTGGGAGGGTGAGTGTGGGAGCACCCTCACAGGAAGCAGGGGGAAGGTGGATAGAATAGGGGTTTGTGAAGGGGAATCTGGGAAAGGGGATAACCTTTGAAATATAAATAAATAAAATATACAATTAAAAATGGTAAAAAAAAATAAACTTTGTGACCTTTTCCAAGGAGGAAAGAACAGGAGTATGACCTATATCAGAAATCTTCCAGTAAATGAAAGCCATATCCATAGATAAAGCAGAATTTCTCCAAATACCTTGTAGATGCGCCTGAACTTGATCTGCATCATAATATGGGAGAGGGCTCACACAAATCCATCTAAAGACAGAGTGGCATTGTACACTAAATCTAACCTTAATGTTATTCAACTGATTTCCTATAAAAAGAAGAACTTCTTCCAAAGCATTGATACGATCCTGAAGGCCCCATCAACCTGTTCCTGTGGTGTAAGTGCCATAGAGACATTTTTAGACAGCTGATCAACATGAGTGCAGTATGACTATTTTGAACCAAAAAGATAATGTAAAACTGGCTATAATAAGACGTGTAATTCCTAAAATTAGGGCACCAACAAAATGCTTAGGGCATGAGAGAGCAGAGGAAATCTGATCCTGTGCTTGTAGTCCAGGATCATTGTACCATGAAGTAGTAATATTAGCAGGTAAAAGGACATAAGGTGGTTGTCTAACTACAGCATAAACATCATGTGCAGAAGTAGTAGTAATGCAATTAGTAATTACACACCCAAAACAAGAAACTCTAAAGGAACCGTGTCTATCATGAACAGTAAAAAGCCATTCTCGAGGGCCTCTACAAAGAATAGCAAAAGGGTTCCTACACGAGCAAAAACAGATTTAATTTAAAAAAAATAAACAAAATGAAACACAGGACAATATAATGAAACATTACGAGTAGCAGCAAAAGGGTGAAATAAGTCCATGTGTAAATGATGTTTATGGAATGATACAGGAACACAAATTGGAGTGGATCTATCAGAAGTATACCGAGCATTAAAAGTTTCAGAAGACAGAGTCTGACGGTCATAAAGAAAACTTTGCTCACTTTAATATATTCCTTACAATCAAAATTGGGCTCATTAAATGACCAACCAGAAATAGTAAAAGAAGCATTTAAGGGATGGTAACTTATAGAATGGTTGGCAAAGCCATAAGAACATCATTTAGGAAAATTCCTTTCAGGGGAAAGATGTGGCCCACCATTATCCATTGTTGAAGGATCAGGACAATTGGAAAGCATAGGGGGCAAAGGTAAAGGTGTAATCTCATATTTGTTATTCTTAAAAGCAGCAAGCATAAGTTTTAGATCCCAAAGGCTTCTAAGAAATAAACAGTCCTTATTAGGATGATAACTTAATTCAGCAGGAGAATCAACAACCAAAGTATGCTGGGTAAGTGAAAAACAGCCAGTAACTGGGGACGCAGAATCAGTACAAAAACAAATAAGCAATGAACCAGAAGTACCTTCAAATGCAATATTGCCATGTTCCTTATATAAGACGTATTCGTTACTTTCTCCCCTCCCCCAACAGCTCCACAGCATCAGTTGTAACTTTAGCAGGAGCAAAACCCCAAGTAGCAAGATGAAACATAGGAGGGTCAGGCAAACACTCACGATAAGGTGCTGCATCACAACCAGGAATAAAACCTAACAGTACCTCAACTGTGATCAAAGATACCATAGCAAGAGACACATTCTCTGGTGAATGTGGCAGTGGCTGAGCCTTACCTAAATCCTCAGCACGGGTGCTGAGTGACTTTATCTGGCCCCAGGATGGTACTGGCTGTTGAGCAGTGGATCTGGAAGCAAAGCATTTGCCAGCAGGCCAAGAATCCAGTGAAGTTTCTTTTATTTTTTAAACAGACAAGAAGTTTATTGACTACAATTCATTCAGAATGCTACTCAAAACTGTTTTTGTGTGTACTGTCAGTTTCAAAAACAATCTGCTTTGCCATTTATTCATTTTTTATTAATCATTTTATTCATTTACATTTCAAATGATATCCCTTTTCCTGGTTACCCCTCCACAACCCCTTCATTCCATCCTCCCTCTCCCCCCTCCCTTTTGCCTGTATGAGGGTGTTCCTCCACCCACTCACCCACTTCCGTCTCCCCACTCTAGCATCCCCCTATGCTAGGGCATCAAACCTCCACAGGACCAAGGGACTCCCCTTCCATTGATGTCAGATAAGGCCATCCTCTGCTACATATGTATCTGGAGCGATGAATCCTTCCATGTATACTCTTTGGTTGGTGGTTTAGTCTCTGGGAGTTCTGGCTGGTCCAGTTAGCTGATATTGTTCTTCCTATGGGGTTGCAATCCCCTTCAGCTCCTTCAGTCCTTTGCCTAGCTCTTCTATTGGGGCCCCCAGGTTCAGTCTGATGGTTGGCTATAACTGCATCTGTATTGGTCAGGTGCTGATAGAACCTCTCAGGGAAGAGCCGTACCAGGCTCCTGTCAGCAAGTGCTTCTTGGCATCAGCACTAGTGTCTGGGTTTGGTGTCTACAGATGGGATGGACTCCTAGGTGGGGCAGTCTCTGGATGACATTTTTTTCAGTCTCTGTTCCAATTTTTATCCCAGTCTTTCCTTTGAACAGGAACATTTCTGGGTCAAAAATGTTGAGGTGGGTGAGTGACCCAATCCCTCAACCGTGGGCCGTGCCTATCTACTCAAGGTGGTCTCTACAGGTCTAGCGCCTTTTGTTGCTTATTTCAGCCAAAGCCATCTTCTAAAGTCCTGTGAGTCTCTCAATTCCCTGACTCCTGAGACCTTCTAGTGGCTGCCTCCAGTTCCTCATCCCAACAACTATATATTTTTACTTGATTTCCTGACCCTCTGTACTTCTGTCCTGTTCCTTCCAATACTTGATTCTGCCCCTTCTTTTATTCCTCCTACTCTCTCCCTCCTTGGTCTTTCCCTCCCTCTATCTCCTGTGATTATTTTGTTTCCCTTTAGGGGTTGAATGGCCTCACAGGAGTCACCTAAGACTATGTGAAAACAAATTTATTTTCATTATGATTTATAACAATAGCAAAATTATATTTATAAAGTAGCACAAAAAGTAATGCTATAGTTATGGTGTCACCACAACATGAGAAACCCTATTAAAGTTTTGCTGCGTTAGGAAGGTTAAGAACCATGACTCTAGGCAGGTGGTTAGGTCAGTGGAAGCCTTGCTCTTAGAAGGGATTCATACAGTGTTACGTGACCCTGGTTACTTCATATGAGGATAAATTGTGACATCATGAAAACCTTGGGCCTTGATCACCCTTCTATTTCCTCCTGCAACAGTAACCTCTCTTATTCCCAGTATAACATGACACATGACTTAGCTAGAAAATCATACCTAGAGCTGTTAATTTCTGTGGTCATGTTTTTGTTGTGCTACAGGATAATGGGTTAAATAAATTCGCCTTCTTTATAATCACCCAACACCAAATATTTTATCAAAGTAATGTGAAGATGGTTTTGATTTTATATGAGGAATCTTAGGTTCATTAGACTAATGTGATTATACAAGAAATGACATGGTTAACTTTGTCTTAGAGAACAAGCTTTTTCTATGAAACTGGATGCTTCTTAGACCCAGAAAAGCGCTGTATTCATTGTTGCTGTGTAGCAGTGCTGAGTTCAGGACAAGCCTCTGACAGTAGAGTTTCCTGTGCACACAATACATTCAAAATCTCTACACACAGTTCTCTAGAAAAACACGTCTCTGGAGACACACATGTAACTACAGTGTGTGATTTTTGTTAACAGGTTGGGAAAGGCCATCTAAATGACATATAGTCTGAATATGTTAAATCTTTAATCTTGTACATTTTTAAATTTTTGTATGTCTACTCTGGCTTTAAGTTTTGCTTTTTATAAATACTTAATAAACAAAATTGGTCATACAACATTTTAAAATATCATAGTATTTTGTTATATTCCTTGGATGGAGTTTTACAAATCTCTGAAACTCTGTTAATATTCTTTTGAATATGTTTTATAATAAATAAACATGCCTTGGTGGAGAAATCGAAAGTCAGTTAATGTTTTTTATAGAAAAAGTAGGAAGTGGTTATGTGTTTTGAGAGATTCATATCACAGAGCTCTGAACAAAGAGTCTGGGGGCCTTCCCAGAGCTTGAGCCTCTTCAGACACAAAAGACAGGCATTGTGGAAGTAGGTAAGTTATTTGACTTCTTAGGCTTCAGCATGATGGCTTTTACTTTACTGGACAAATATAGGACATCTAGGTGAAAATGAGAAAAATGAGATCAGCTAGTTTTTTGACCTGGGGTTGAGTGCACATTTAACTGTACCTTGGGAGGCAGTTTTTGGTGCACAGAATAAGGACAGGGAAAAAGATAAAGGCTTGTTAAAGTGGCAGCAACAGTTTCTCCTCCAGGGTCTATGACCTCAGCAGTCACAGGTAAGTGGCTAAGTTTACAGTACCAGGCATGGATTATCACTTATTGTGTCTTTAAGGCGATTTAGACATCTCTTGGCTACCCTCAAGATAATAAGTGCTACTGTTGTACCCTTGAGAATATCTTGTGTGTTTACACTTTGATGAAAACTATAGACAATTCCTAGCTTCTCCAGCAAGGAGCCCCCTGATGGGTTATCTAGTCCTATGTACTCACTCCTAGACACATTTACATACAAGCAACATTAAATGGACCCAAAATTATGTGTGTGTATAAAATAATATGCATATTTAGCAATATGCATATTTAATCATTTAACAATTAAAGGGAAAGTGGTCATGAATATGAAAGAAAGTAGGAGATCATGGGAAAAGTTGGAGAAAAGAAAGGGTGGGATGGAAGTGATGTAAATACAGTATCCTAGTATAATATTCTCAAAAGTGAAATAAATAATTATATTTTCTTTACATTAAGTAAAAGAAAAGATAATGGCATCAAAAGGCCTCAATTGAGCACTCTATAAAGTTGTTTTAATTTTTCTATACTCAGGGTATCAAAAACGAGAAAGTAATATTTAAATTATTGACTGATCATTTCACATACTTTCAATAACCTTCCATAATATTTATCTGTCACATATCTATTATTTTGATAATCCATGAGTTAAGCCAACAACTGCTCCATGCAGAGTTTGGTGGAAATACAGACGATGAAGGCTCAGCACCCAGCCTAATATTAGTCTGCGCTTGAGCGGAAGCCTCTGATACAGATGTTCATCATTGGAAGACACCGAGAAGACGCTTAGCAGTGTGCAGATCAGAAAGAAGATTGGTAGCAACTGTGCCCAGTGCACCCTTCACAGATGAAGTCAAAATGCTCCAATGAATGTTAATAACCAAGAATTCCCATCTTAATGAAAGCTAGGAGAAAACTCCAGATTATTCGAACTTTTATGTGCATAGGTGTTTTGTGTGCATGTATATCTGTATGCCACATGCATGCCTGGTGCTCAAAGAGACTAGAGAAAGTGTTTATACCCTAGAATTATAGTTATAGGTGGGTATGAGCTACCATGTAGGAGGGAGGAATTGAACCTGGGTCCTCTGGAAGACCGACCAATACTCATAAATACTGAACTGTCTCCCCATCCCTCAGATTATTGGATCTTAGGCCCAGGCTTTTCTCTGTTCAAGTGTCATTTTTTTTTCTTATCACTATCAATTACCACAAAATGCTGAGATTTAAGCTTGTTTGGTTTTTTGTTTGTTTGTTTCTTATTTCAGTTTGATCAGAAAGAGTCACACCCTTTAAATTCCCATATTTATGTTTCCTCTTTAGTAAGTGTGACCCAAGAGGGGAATGAATAGGCAAGTGAGGATGTCAGCACAGCCCAGAGCTCTGAAGGTATTTCTGAGAGTCGTGGCAGAGGTTCTTTTTCACAAAAGGAAAGCTGTGCATTTGAGTGGACTAGACCTTCACCCTGGGTTCCCTTAAGAACACCTTTGCCTTCTGCAACATGAAATGGAAGTGTAGGCATTTTTTTTCTACTTTATTGGGTTCTTAAGTCTACCATCCTTCTCTGCCCCAATTCCTCCCCAATGCATTGCAACCTCACAAGATAGAGAGGAAAGAAAGACTGGGAAAGGGATTCTACATCTCTTTAGACTATCTCTTGCTGATTAGAGACATGAATTTCCTTAGAGCAAATCCAATATCCTTCACCAGAATACCTCTAATCACCAACCCAGCAATCCAGCAATAACAAAAAAACAGCAAAGGCAACAGCAGGAGCTGGCAGTAGCAGGGACGTGGTGGGGTGTGGTGGTGGTGGGAAGAGAAGCCACCACCAGCTTGCTCACGGTTCCGGATTCTCACATTTATACTCTCTCATGAGTCCCCAGAATTCCAAACATTTGCAGTTGCCAAAAATCACGCCCCTCCTACAGCACTAGACCTTCCTAGTTAGCAGCTGTGGCCAATCTGAGCAGGGCCATATCTCACACCTGGGATTAAAGCAAAAACCAATTCAGATAACATCACTACCTGGGTTATTAAAGAAACCATAATTCTCACCAAGAATTGCTTAAGTTCTCCCTTGCTCTGCAGGTTGGTTGAGTAGTTCACAGACAGAGGGGAGTTGTATCTTCTGGAACCCAGAGACTCTGGTGAGGAGAATGCACAGGTGTGATGGGTTTCTTTGTTATGGGACCAGATGGTGAAGTGGAGTGCACCTCCTGAAGATGAAGTCAACATGCACAAATGCTCCAACTAAGAATTTGAAAAGTGAAGTCCAAAGTATTTGTGAGTAAATAAAGAAAAAGCACGAGCTGCTGCTGCCTGAACCTCACTGATCCTGGCCCACAACTCCCTGCTCTCAAACCCCGTGGGAGAGAAAGCTGATCACCCAGAAGTGTGGGCAGTTCTGAGACTGCAGGGCAGGAGAGACCGCCACATCTGCCCACTTTTGCCCACATCCCTGGCCCAAGAGGAAACTGTATAGTGCCTCTGGGCCAAGGAAGATAGGAGCAGTCAAGCTGCAAGAGCCCTGCTGTCCAGACTGCCCAGATCTGAACGGACCTGGTCAAAGAGCTCCTTGCAAACAAATCCCATGGGAGGAAGAGCTAGACCTTCAGAGGGGCAGACATGCCTAGGAAAGCAGAGGAGACTATTCTCTGCCCACATTTCTGACTCTAGAGGAAAACGTCTAGCTCCATATGGGTCTCCTGTGCTCAGGGACCTAGGAGAGGTAAGGTCAGGCCCTCCTGGTTCCTGCCCACAGGGACAGCTGAAAACCAGTGGACAGGAACGATTACACGCCTGAGAGCAGAACACTCTGTTCCCATAATTGGATGAAAGAAAATAGGAAAAGAGGTCTACAGCACACCTGACATACAGGCCTATAGGACAGTAAAACCACTGTCAGAAATAGCAAAACAAGGTAACACCAGAGACAACCTGATGACGCGAGGTAAGCACAGGAACCTAAGCAACAGAAACCAAGACTACATGCCATCATCAGAGCCCAATTCTCCCACCAAAGCAAACAATGAATATTCAAACACACCAGAAAAGCAAGATCTAGATTTAAAATCACATTTTATCATGATGGTGGAGGACTTTACGAAGGTCATAAATAACTCCCTTAAGGAAATACAGGAAAACACAAATAAACAACTACAAGCCCTTAAAGAGGAAACAAAAAATCCGTTAAAGAACTACTGGAAAAAACAACAAAACTGGAGAAGGAAATGAACAAAATCATCCAGAAGTTAAAAATGGAAATAGAAACAATAAAGAAAGCACAAAGGGAGACAACCCTGGAGACAGAAACCTAGGGAAGAGATAAGGAGTCAGAGATGAGAGCATCACCAACAGAATACAAGAGATAGAAGAGAGAATCTCAGGAGCAGAAGCTTCTGTAGAAATCATCAACACAACTGTCAAAGATAATGTAAAATGAAAAAAGCTACTAGCCCAAAACATATAGGAAATCTCATACAATAAGAAGATGAAACCTAAGGATAATAGGTATAGAAGAGAATGAAGTCTCACAACTCGAAGAACCAGTAAATATCTTCAACGAAAGAAAGAGTTGCCCATAAACATACAAGAAGCCTATAGAACCCCAATTGGACCAGAAAAGAAACTCCTCCCGACATATCATAGTCAAAACACCAAATGCACAAAACAAGGAAAGAATATTAAAAGCAGTAAGGGAAAAAGGTCAAGTAACATATAAAGGCAGACCTATCAGAATTACACCAGACTTCTCACCAGAGGCTATGAAAGCCAGAAGGTCCTGGACAGATGTCATACAGACCCTAAGAGAACACAAATGCCAGCACAGGTTACTGTATGCAGCAAAACTCTCAATTAACATAGATGAAGAAACCAAGATATTCCATGACAAAACCAAATTTACACAGTATCTTTCTACAAATCCAGCCCTAGGAAGAATAATAAATGATAAAACCCAACACAAGGAGGCAAGCGACACCCTAGAAAAAGCAAGAAACTAATCGTCTTGGCAACAAACAAAGAGAAGAGAAGCACACAAACATAATCTCACCTCCAAATATGAAGATAACAGGAAGCAAAAATCACTGTTCCTTAATATCTCTCAACATCAGTGGACTCAATTCCCCAATAAAGAGACACAGATTAACAAACTGGATATGTAATGAGGACCCAGCATTTTGCTGCCTACAGGAAACATACCTCAGAGACAAAGATAGAGACTACCTCAGAGTAAAAAGATGGAAAACAACTTCCCAAGCAAATGGTCTGAAGAAGCAAGCTGGAGTAGCCATTAATATTGAATAATATTGATTTTCAACCAAAAGTCATCAAAAAAGATAAGGATGACACTTCACATTCATCAAAGGAAAAATCCACAAAGATGAATTCTCAATCCTAAATATCTATGCTCCAAATACAAGGACACCTACATACATAAAAGAAACCTTACTAAAGCTCAAAGCACACATTGCACCTCACACAATAATAGTAGGAGATTTCAACACCCCACTCTCATCAATGGACAGATCATGGAAACAGAAATTAAACAGAGACATAGACAGACTAAGAGAAGTTATGAACTGAATGGACTAAACAGATATTTATAGAACATTCCATTCTAAAACAAAACGATGTACCTTCTTCTCACCACCTCATGGTACGTTCAACAAAATTGACCATGTAGTCGGTCACAAAACAGGCCTCAACAGGTAAAGAAAGATAGAAATAATCCCATGTGTCCTATCAGAACACCACGGGCTAAAGCTGGTCTTCAATAACAATAAGGAAAGAATGCACACATATACATGGAAGTTGACCAATGCACTACTCAAAGATAACCTCGTCAAGGAAGAAATAAAGAAAGAAATGAAGGACTTCTTAGAATTTAATGAAAATGAAGGTACAACATACCCAAACTTATGGGACACAATGACAGCTGTGCTAAGAAGAAAACTCATAGCTCTGAGTTCGTGCAGAAAGAAACAGGAGAGAGCATATATCAGCAGCTTGACAGCACACCTAAAAGCTGTAGAACAAAAAGAAACAAATACACCCAGGAGAAGTAGAAGGCAGGAATTGATCAAACACAATTCCTGAAATAAACCAAGTAGAAACAAAAAGGACTAAACAAAGAATCAACAGAACCAAACGCTGGTTCTTTGAGAAAATCAACAAGATAGATAAAGCCTTAGTCAGACTAACCAGAGGACATAAAGAGTGTGTCCAAATTAACAAAATCAGAAATGAAAGGGGAGACATAACAACAGAATCAGAGGAAATTCAAATAATCATCAGATCCTACTACAAAAGCCTATATTCCACAAAACTTGAAAGTCTGAAGGAAATGGACAATTTCCTAGACAGATACTAGGTACCAAAGTTAAATCAGGAACAGATAAACCATTTAAACAACCCCATAACTCCTAAAGAAATAGAAGCAGACCTTAAAAGTTTCCAAACTAAAAGAAACCCAGGTCCAGATGGGTTCAGTGCAGAATTCTATCAGACCTTCATAGAAGACCTCATACCAATACTATCCAAACTATTCCATGAAATTGAAACAGATGGAGCATTACCGAATTCCTTCTATGAAGCCACAATTATTCTTATGCCTAAACCACACAAAGACCCAACAAAGAAAGAGAACTTCAGACCAATTTCCCTTTTGAATATTGATGCAAAAATATTCAATAAAATTCTTGCAAACTGAATCCAAGAACACATCAAAACAATCATCCATCATGATCAATTAGGCTTCATCACAGGTATGCAAGGAATGGTTTAATATACGGAAAAACATTAACATAATCCACTATATAAACAAACTAAAAGATAAAAACCACGTGATCATTTCATTAGATGCTGAGAAAGCATTTGACAAAATTCAACAACCCTTCATGGTAAAAGTCCTGGAAAGAATAGGAATTCAAGGCCCATACCTAAACATAGTAAAAGCCATATACAGCAAACCAGTAGCTAACATTAAAGTAAATGGAGAGAAACTTGAAGGAAACTAAAATCAGGGACTAGACAAGGCTGCCCACTCTCTCCCTACTTGTTCAATATAGTTCTCAAAGTCCTAGCCAGAGCAATCAAATAACAAAAGGAGATCAAGGGGATACAGATTGGAAAGGAAGAAGTCAAAATATCACTATTTGCAGATGATATGATAGTATATTTAAGTGACTCTAAAAGTTCCACCAGAGAACTACTAAACCTGATAAACACCGTCAGCAAAGTGGTGGGTATAAATTAATTCAAATAAATCAGTAGCCTTCCTCTACACAAAAGAGAAACAAGCCGAGAAAGAAATTAAGGAAACAACACCCTTCATAATAGTCTTAAATAATATAAAGTATCTCAGTGTGACTTTAACCAAGCAAGTGAAAGATCTGTACAATAAGAACTTCAAGTCTCTGAAGAAAGAGAGACCTCAGAAGATGGAAAGATCTCCCATGCTCATGGATTGGCAGGATTAATATAGTAAAAACGGCCATTTTACCAAAAGCAATCTACAGATTCAATGCAATCCCCATCAAAATACCAATCCAATTCTTCAAAGAGTTAGACAGAAAAATTTGCAAATTCATCTGGAAAAACAAAAAACCCAGGATAGCTAAAACTATCCTCAACAATAAAAAGACGTCCAGGGTAATCACTATTCGTGAACTCAAGCAGTATTACAGGCAATAGTGATAAAAAAAAAAAACTGTATGACATTGGTACAGAGACCAGCAGATAGACCAGTGGAATAGAATTGAAGACCCAGAAATGAACCCACACACCTATGGACACTTGATTTCTGACAAAGGAGCCAAAACCATCCAATGGAAAAAAGATAGTATTTTCAGCAAATGGTGGTCAACATGTAGTATTTTCAGTTCAACTGGAGGTCAACATGTAGAAGAATGCAGATCGATCCATGTTTATCACCCTATACAAAGCTTAAGTCCAAGTGGATCAAGGACCTTTGCATCAAACCAGATACACTCAAACTAATAGAAGAAAAAGTAGGGAAGAATCTCCAACACATGGGCACTGGAGAAAATTTCCTGAACAAAACACCAATGGCTTATGCTCTAAGATCAAGAATCGACAAATGGGATCTCATAAAACTGCAAAGCTTCTGTAAGGCAAAGGACACTGTTGTTAGGACAAAACAGCCACCAACAGATTGGGAAAAGATCTTTACCAATCCTACAACAGATAGAGGGCTTATATCCAAAATGTACAAAGAACTCACAAAGTTAGACTGAAAGGAGATAAAAAAAACTATTAAAATGGAGTTAGGAGCTAAACAAAGAATTCACAGCTGAGGAATATCGAATGGCAGAGAAGCACTTTAAAAAATGATCAACATCTTTAGTCATAAGGGAAATGCAAATCAAAACACCTCATACCAGTCAGAATGGCTAAGATCAAAAACTCCAGTGACAGCAGATGCTGGCGAGGATGTGGAGAAAGAACACTCCGCCATTGTTGGTGGGATTGTAGACTGGCACAACCATTCTGGAAATCAGTCTGGAGGTTCCTCAGAAAATTGGACACTGCACTACCTGAGAACCCATCTATACCTTTTTTGTGCATATACCCAAAAGATGCTCCAACATACAACAAAGACACATGCTCCACTATGTTCATAGCAGTCTTATTTATAATAGCCAGAAGCTGGAAAGAACCCAGATGCCCTTCAACAGAGGAATGGATACAGAAAATATCGTACATCTACATAATGGAATATTACTCAGCTATCAAAAACAATGACTTTATGAAATTCATAGGCAAATGGATGGAACTGGAAAACATCATCCTGAGTGAGGTAACCCAATCACAGAAAAACACACATGGTATGCACTCATTGATAAGTGGATATTAGCCCAAATGCTCGAATTAACCAAGATGCACAGAACACATGAAACTCTAGAAGGATGACCAAACTGCAAATGCTTCACTCCTTCTTTAAAAGGGGAACAAGAATACTCATAGGAGAGGGAATAGGGGGGCATAATTTAGAACAGAGGCTGAAGGAACACCCATTCAGTGCCTGCCCCACATGTGGCCCATACATATACAGCCACCAAACTAGATAAGATGGATGAAGCAAAGAAGTGCAGGCCGACAGGAACCAGATGTAGATCTCTGCTGAGAGACACAGCCAGAATACAGCAAATACAGAGGCGAATGCCAGCAGCAAACCTCGGAACTGAGAACAGGACCCCCGTTGAAGGAATCAGAGAAAGGCCTGAAAGAGCTTGAAGGGGCTTGAGACCCCATATGAACAACAATGCCAACCAACCAGAGCTTCCAGGGACTAAGCCACTACCCAAAGACTATACATGGACTGACCCTGGGCTCCAACCTCATAGGTAGCAATGAATAGCCTAGTAAGAGCACCAGTGGAAGGGGAAGCCCTTGGTCCTGCCAAGACTGAACCCCCAGTGAACGTGATTGTTGGGGGGAGGGCGGTAATGGGGAGGAGGATGTGGAGGGGAACATCCGTATAGAAGGGGAGGGGGAGGGGTTAGGGAGATGTTGGCCTGGAAACCAGGATAGGGAATAACATTTGAAATGTAAATAAGAAATGCCCAATTTAATAAAGATGGAGAAAAAGAAGATGGAAAAAAAAGAAGCATGAGCATTCAAAATGAAATTGGAAATAGAATTGGAAGAGCTTCTCTTACCTGAAGAAAATAAGAGTTTTATATCTTTTCTGAGCTATTTATTATTATTATTATCATTATTATTATTATCATTATCATTATTATTACTATTATTATTATTATTATTATTATTATTACATAGGACTTTGTTTGGAATTTACCCTTGAATGGAAAGCTGACATTAAATCATTTCCAGAAGTTCATCCTTATTTTCATTCTTATTTCAGTACTGTGTCTGCTGCCTGAAAACCATGCAAGGACTGGCTCAGAGCACCATGGCAGTGGTTCCTGGAGGAGCTCAACCCTTGGAGCAATCTGCTATACAGTCACATATGTGGGATGAGAACAAAAAGACATTCTTGAAGGGGGAACCCAAAGTTCTTGGGGTAAGACATCTTTGGATTGCAGGGGAGAATGATTCTGTAAATATATAAATGACTTTTAAAAAGCAGACACCCCATGCTCTCTCTCAGTAGCTTCATGGAATGTTGACACATCCCAGGGCTAATAGCATTTGATTTTCAAATTTATCATTTGAAAATTGACATGTTATTTGATCACATCAGACTTCCAGTTCAATTATGTTTAAAACCCAGAAACTGCAGGTATGATCCAGGCTGTGGATCTTTTAACATGATCATATCTAATCCAGTGTAGAGAAAAAGCTATGTAGCTACAGGTGTGGTCTGGTCCTGTGGCTGACAAACCCATGTGCTCTGTACAATTGCAATGCCTGATGCTCACATGACAAGAAATCCTCCATTCCCTGGATGTCCCTAAAGATAATAGAGAAAATGCCACCAAATGAAGAAGGGACTCACTGGGCCAAACTTCTAATCACTGGGCAGTTGTTGTTAGACAAAAAACCTTTATCTTTTCTATCTCACTGTTCTCTTATAAAATGGTCATTCTTCATGAGATATGTCTTATGTTAAAATAGATGTGCATATTTAAAAATATCAATGAGAATTTTTAAATTGAGAGCAGGTTTACAGTTACAGTGAAGTTAAGAGGATGTAGAGGTGTATACACTCCCAGTGATGAGAACTCTGCGCTTAGTGCTTTATCTTCTACTATTTTATTAATGTCTTTAAGTATTAATTTAAAATACACCATCATATATCAAGTAGTAGTAAATCTTTTCAAGTTTTTCTCTTTTTAGGTTCATTTGATTTTTATGTTTGTTTGTTAACTGGGTTTTTTTGTTGGCTTTGTTTGGTTTTCTTTCAGTTTCAGTCTTTTGGGACACTGCTTCTCTGTGTGACTCTTGTTGTCCTGGAACACAGGCTGTAGACCAGGCTGCCTTGTATTCACAGACTCTGCCTGCCTCTGCCTTCCGGGTGCTGGGATTAAAGGCTTTCACCACCACTGCACAGCTCAAATTATTCTATCTCATGACATAAGTGGCTATTTCTTTTCTGAGGTTTGGTGCATGGTATTCTTAAGGAACTCTCTGCGTTCTCTATGTTATCATGGCCTCTTCCCTGGGGTTTCACACGTATCCTATCTCCTGAATGGTTCCTGGAAGTGTTAACCATTTGTCTTCTGTTAGCTTGGCTAACAAGTAATTGATTTAATTGGTTTAAAAAAACAAGCCTTAGGTTTTGAAAGCTTTTTTCCATTCATTCCCTGTTTTGAATTCTAATGAATTTTAATCTAGTTTTATTTTTTCCTTTGGATTGAATTCTGACCTTGCTGGGTGAAACGTGTAGAAGACTAACTTGTATTAGCTCTGTCCTTTTCCATCTTAAAAAATAATTAAAACATTGTTACATACTTTCCCTCTTTCATTTCCTTCCACCAACCCTCTCAAGCTGTCTCCTCCCCTTCAAATTTGTGCCTTCCTTTTCTTTAAGTATTATTGTTACATAGACACAAATGTACAATGCTAACTATGTGTTTCTTTTGCAATCTTTCCGTATAGTCCCATTCATTCCCACCACAGACTGCTCTTCTTTCCTCTCACACATCTTCACATGCTGTTTTCATTTTCACTGAGTCTTTATTATGGGGCAGATATACTCAAATTCCCTTATTTTGGATCACCGTGTACACATTCCTTCCTCATATTCCAAACTCCCAAAAATGATCACGTGTGCTCTTCATATTTCCTTCATTGTGCATCTAAATTCATTTTCCAAAATTGTTTATTGCTGGTATAATTTTTTCCTAATTCATAATTCCTATGTGAGCATGTGACAAAGGACAACAACAGAGGTAGAGGTGCATCATGGGAATCATCAAAACATCTCTGGAAAGAACTTGACAAATTCTCACTAAGATTGAAATTACTGAAATCTGTGTGTGCATGTGTGTGTGAGAGGGAGAAAGAGACAGAGAGACAGAGACAGAGTGAGACAGAGAGCGATTCCAAGGGATGATTTATAAGTTAGTACATCTCATCCATATATGAAGACAATGGACAAAAGAATAATGATTCAAATTTATCCGTGAATTATGAAAGGAGTTGGTGGAGGTAACTTAGTGGCTGATAGTACTCAGCATGGGCATCATTTTTGTGGTGATGATGTTTTTATTTTCTGTTTCTAGGTGGTACAAATTATGATTGCTCTCATAAACCTCAGCTTAGGAATAATAATGATGACAAATACAGTTTCTGAACCACTCATTTCAGTGGCCTTACTGAGCCCAGTTTGGGGACCAATAATGGTAAGTAAAATATAGTCTTATGTATCTGGAAGTAATAATACCCTGTTGTGATTATACTAACTTTGGGTGAGATCTCTCAATTTTTTAAGTAGTCTACAAGTTTGAGAACAGCATATTTAAGCCTGATTCAGTATTTCCTTGTTCTTGTTGCAATCTCCCATTTCATTCATAAAGATAGGTAGACCGTTTATTTAATATGTCACTTAAGATATATTGGGACAGCATGTACTCAAATACTCCTTCAGGAGTTACTTAAACTTTGACACAATTGATTTCCTCAGAAGATCATGGCTAATCAATCCTAGGGTTTGTTAGAAAGAGCAGTATGACTTCCAACCTACCTGTTTTACTGCTCATAACATTTTTACAACTATATCCTTAAACCAAGAATGACTGGCTTTCTGTCATTAACCTGGGGAAATTGAAATTTGCTTCTCGAGCTAGCAAGGGACCACGAAATTCTGAAGCCCATGAAAGAATGAATGAAACCAGGGTGTTGTTGGTAAAGAAGAGGGGACAAAGCTGAGCAGGTGATTAAAAGCATCTGGCAAATCAAATCTCAAATAAATAAATTGGATAACTGTAGATACATTCAGTTTCAATTTTTAATAAAATAACTAATAAAAAATTTGAAGAATTTTGAAAGTTAAAAAACTCTCCTCTATAATAAAACTTGAGAGAATTTGGTTTTTAAAGTTCAGAGTGTCAATTAAGTATAAAAATTGTGTATTTGCTTACCTATATGTTATGAACTGACAAGTAGAAAACAAAATGCATAACCTTGATTATTGGTTATTTTACACTTTAGAGTCTTATTCAAGTGTTACAAGGTTTCCATTTATTGATGAACTGGAGAATGAGAAAATTTGGTTATTTGGTAGACCTGGTACCTTAATTTTCCCTTCTTATTTTGCAACAGGTGTTTAAGATTTGAAGAATGCCTCAGACTGCCATATATTTCAAAGTTTAATGATACTTTATATATCAATAACAATACCAATGGTGATAATGATGATGATGATAATACCACCAATAATACCACTAATAGCTTACATTGCACTATAATCTGGGCACATAACTAAATGTTTTTGTATGTAATGTTCCACCTCTACCAATCACTACAACTTCTGAGAATTTGCCTTTATTTCACTATATAAATGAAAAATAAAATGAGAAGAAGGAAGGTTAATTTTCTCAAGATGTATTCAGTCCATGAACAAGAACTCAAAATCTCATTTATCTCCTCACTGTGGCTTTCTGATTCAATTTTATTGCCTACTCAATAACATCTTGGAAACCAACTCCCATAGCTCATGATGGAAGATCCAATTCAAGGTTTCGGGTCTGCAAGGGAAGCAATAGACTAACATCCAACCCCTAAGTTCTCATTTATAACTTTTTTTTTGGTTCCACATGGAGAGGTTTAATGAGAGAAGAAGAGTAGAAAAGAGGAGAAGTAAAGGAGGCCGGCCATGGGCACGTGGGTAGAAGGGGGTGTGGGGAGAGAAGAGACAGGGACGGAGGGGAAGAGAGCAGAGAAGAACAAAGAGCTCATTTATACCTTGATTTTTGTTGCAATAATGTGGTCCTAATGACAATCCTTAAATCTCCTAAATTAACCTTTGGAAAGCAAATCCAGACATCCACATATTTAGCTGAATAGTCTAAAGAGGTAAATTCAATCAAATTGAGAGCTGTCATTTTGATTAAATTGAAAATAATGGCCAAATAGACAGACTCAAATGAGCTACATTACTCTACTCATCATCTAATATATAATTTAATTTCTTACCATATTTTATTTTGAGCTTCCAATATGTATTTCAACAAGGATAGTTTCTTTTCTGTTTTAGTTGGGCTAACTTCTTTAGTTTGGTGCCATGCTGGTAAAATCTTGTTATATAGACTGGAGTGTTTTAACCTTCGTTTCTCTTGAAAGTATTGATGAGAGTTGAATAAGTTTTTAAAAACCTTAATAAGAAGTATGTGAAAGGACCTAATAATTTAAATTTTTAGAAGTCTTCAGTTTCTTTTCAAGACTGTGAAATATAATCTCAAAATGTCCTAAATATTAAACAACCATCTCCAGAGTAAGAAACTGCAGACAGCTTTGTCAGTGTAATTAGAGAAATGATCATTCCAGTCACAGATCTTTACGGGGGCAAGTACAGCAAAGAGGGACCATGGCTTATTCCTCCCTACTCAAAGCATAGAGAAAATATTACTATAATTTTGAGACACGTTTGATGGCTTCTGTGTATGATCCCATCACTCAGGAGGCATAAACAGGATAGCCACTCCAAGCACAAGCCTGGCCTGGTTTATGTAGCAAGCTCTAAGTCAACCAGAACTACATAACAAGACCTTACCTCAAACATGCAAAATAAACAAATGAAGTAATCTAATAAAAAAAACCTTGATGTTTCTCCTATTATCTCATTTTACTTTTCCTCTCTGCTCTTGTGGGTATGAGGAAAGTGGGTGACATAGAAAGCTGCTACTTTTTGGACAGTCGGTCACTTTAGTAGACCCAGTTGCTTCAGAAGAAAGGGTTAGAATGCTATAATTTATAACAAATGTTTAAAGATTTTTAACCTGGATATTTCCCCTCCTGACCAGTTCATTATCTCCGGATCCCTGTCAATTGCAGCAGGAGTGAAAACGACAAAGAGCCTGGTATGTATTTTGGTTTATTTGGCTATCAAAGGGGAGCAATTTCATCAACTGTGCATTCTGCTAAGATGTAAAGGGGTTGACTCTATCTTCCTAAAGCCATGGCTATGAGTTTAGAAGGACCTGACTTTCAAAAGTGTAGCTGAGCTACTGGTTCATAATAAGTAGCATCATGTTTGATAGATATCATATCAGGGCAGTTGGGCAGTTGCTGGGAGAAACCTGGTGCTAGTACAGTGAATTCAGGGAAGAAATGTCAGGTGGGGTTTACACAGATGTGCCATGAAGCTTCAGATACAGCACATAATACTGATACCCAAATATTTGCGGTGGCATTAATAAGTGAAGCATTGATTGACATGTTAAAATGCCTTCTTCAGATGTATCCAAAATAATAGATTTAAGAAAAACTATAGGGCCAGAGAGATAGTGAGAGGTTAAGAGCACTTGTTATTCTTACAGGGGACACTGATTTCTTTCCAAGCACCCACATGGTGAATCACAGACATGCATAACAATGCCATGGGATCTGAAGCACCCTTCTGGCTTATGTGGGTATCAGGCATGTGCATACTGCATGTATAGGCAGAGAAATCATTTGTAATCATGAAATAATAAATGGCCTGAAGAGACATTTACAATATGTCCATCATAAAGCTGATAAGGGCAAAAACCAAGAGTTCAACCATTGTTTCATTCTATAAAAACTGCATTTGAATTTCACTTCCTGCAACACGTAGACATCAACTTGTGTAGCATGATCAAGGTGACCTTTGAAACCCAGGCTAAACCCTGTCTGTCTCCTTAGCATCTTTCACCAACTCTGACCACTAACACGTAGCTCAGTTCCAGTTTGCTGAGTCGTTTTACTTCTCAAAATAAAGTTTATTTAAATGAACCATGCATAGGGGATTGTGGGGCTACATCTGCAGTATAGGAGGAAATATGCAAGAGGGACATGGCCATCAGCATCTACACAAGGACAGTTAGGCATTTGCAGCACAGTGTGGTGGAAACTGACAGACAGGCTCTCCAGACAACGTGTCAAAGACTTTGAAAATTTTACTAGCAAATTTGAAGAGCATCTTGTGTCCTTGAGAATCATCATTTAGTCTTAGGAAGAACAGTTATTATCTTTTATATTTTGGCAAGGGATTAGAAGTAAAGCTACTATAAGGAAAGACACAGAGACTAGTTTTGGCAAGAAGAGGATGAAATGCATTAATAATGTCATGATATATTTCAAATGTTGATGGAGCTATACAAAGAATGCCATTGATAATTGAGCCCCGGGGCTGGGGATTTAGCTCAGTGGTAGAGCGCTTACCTAGGAAGCGCAAGGCCCTGGGTTCGGTCCCCAGCTCCGGAAAAAAAAGAACCAAAAAAAAATTGATAATTGAGCCCCATTCCTTTCTAGGTCATCAGCAGTCTAAGTCTCAACACTATCAGCTCTGTGGTGGCTGCAGCTGCAAGTATAATGGGTATCATCAGTGTGGTTTTGAGTACACATGGTCCCTTCATTAATAATCATCCAATAGCCAGGGTAAGCATTCACTCTGCTGGTAGGATGTCATGGTAGAGGCAAGGGCTCACTGACTCTTGCAAAAGCAACAGTAAACACTCTGATCATAAAATCAATTTTAGGGATGGTATCGAAACACGGTGCTCCCCATCTTTAAGGAGAAGAGGGATGGCAATGGAGAGAAAGATTTGTAGGGATGGACTGGGAAGAGAGGCAGGAGGGGGCTGTGATTGGGATGTAAAGTAAAAATAAATTTTTGGGAAAAAAGAAAAAAGAACGTGAAAATAAATCAATTTGGGATATTGAAATAGTAGGGATGTAGGACAATATTTTGAGGATCAGGTGACATGTCATTATTTCTCTTCTGTCTGTAAATAAGTACAAAGAAAATCACTAATGTGGCTACTTCTCCGCCATAGGGACCCATATGTCATGTCCAACCTTCAGTTGCTGCCCCAGAAGGATCCAAAATAAAATCAAGTTCCTAATGGTGGGAGGTGTCAATCCTCTTGTGAGAAAAAGATTGATTGTATAGCTTATAAAATTTGCAAGACAGGTTTAAAGGAGTAAGCTTGTTGTAAGAAAGAGCAGATTGGGGTAGGGGATTTAGCTCAGTGGTAGAGCGTTTGCTTAGCAAGTGCAAGGCCCTGGGTTCGGTCCCCAGCTCCGAAAAAAAAAAGAAAAGAAAAAAAAGAACAGATTGAGAGAATGCTACCCCAAATGACCAGAACAAGTCACAAGGAATTGCCAATGATCAGTCAAAATGATCAAGAAAAATAACAGTTCCTACAGTTTAAAGTAGTGTATTATAAACACATATACACCTGCCACTTACATTGAAAAATCTACCCTTGCTTTGTTTTGTCTTTGATGCTGTTTTCAGTATGTGTGACTGATATTTAGGAAGATTGGAGTGTTACTATGTAGCCCAGGCTACCCTTGGGTTAAAACCACCCTCTCTTCTTAAAGTTGGGAATATAGTTGTGAGCTACTAGGCCTACCCTGTACTTGTTTATGCAAATTAAACTATATGTTATGTAAGATTGCTATCTTGCTGTTCTCTACTCATGCCTGTCACAAGGTCTGCACACAGAGACTAAGTGATCTGGTGACACACGAGCAAGGATGGAAACAACCAATGCAAATATTCTCATGGCCACTGAATCAGTATCTGTCATGTGCCAAGCTCCTGATCAATGGAGTAATGCACAGGAGGGGGACCATCTCTGATCACTGAAAATATTCAAACCTGCCAACTTTAGATACCAGGTCAAGGCAGAATTCACAACAAATGTGCCACCATTGGTCTTCCATTTTGATCCTGAGGCTTGGGGAAGATCCAGACAAAGCCAAATGCTTTGTACATAAGGAGTATGGTGCACAACTCTCCAGTGATTTACCACAGTTGTGACAATCACTACCAAAATAGTGCATAATCCAAATATATCTTATTACATGATGACGGAAGTTCAGAATGAGTCTCACTGTATAAAATCAACTGTTGGCAGGGCTGTTGTCTTTCTGTGAGTAGGGAAAATCAACATCCTTGGCTTTTGTGTTTCCGCCTTCTGTCCATATTCTTTGACTCCTCATTCTGCCTTCTATTTTCTAGGCAGACACTGAAGCATCCTCAGTCCCCTAGACTAGGATTCTTCAGATCTTACTTCTATGAGTAAAGATGTCATAATAACTTGGCCAGCCTGCACAGGCCAGGATATTCTTCCTATATTATCTAATAAACAACCTCTGTTCTCACTGTAACCAGGTTAACCCTATCCTTGGGGGGGGATATCCTGAAAGACTATTTTATTCAAATATAAAATATTATTATTTTCTTCATGTGGATTGTCTAGCACAGAGTTAGGGGTCTTGGAGTTAGGGGTCTCTGGTAATTTTTAATAGTTAAAAATGAGTGAGAAACTTCATGACAATCAGGAGACCAAGAACTTGTTTAGTTTTGGGCTGTATCAAAAGCTTCATTTCCAAACCCCTGGCCAGGGCTTTCCCTCTTTGGCATGGTAGTCATGGGTAGGAGGGCATATTTCAAACTTGTAATCTTCATTCTTTACATTCCTTGGAATGAATCTGTTTTTAGGCTTTGGATGCTTTGATGTTAGTTCTCAATTTGCTAGAATTCTGCATTGCTGTGTCCGTCTCTGCATTTGGATGTAAGGCTTCCTGTTGCAACTCCAGTGAGGTGAGTAGCAGTTCTTATTAGGACCTTAGCAGGTCTCAATTGTTCTGTAATCAGTCATACAAATTTACCAGCTTACAAGGACACACCGTTGTATCTTACCCTATTCAATAAAGACCATCAACTGCTTAGCCTTGTCCTCTTGCTACATCTTAAGAGGCTGGATGAGCAGGAAAACTGAGGTTCTCTCTGGGTTCCCTTATTTCATTAATAACAGGGTTTAAAGCCAGACTAGTAAGAAAGGTCAAGGACACTTTTAGGACGGTTTGAGGGAGGGAAACCAAACCACACCAAACAAAATGGGACAAACTGAAAAGACCTTTTTCTCCAGTCAGAGGGAAGATGGACAGAAAGACTGCAAAAGCCTAGAAAGTTTGGGAAAACATATTTAGGAGTGCAAAGCCACCTCTCCAAGTTCAGAGGTCACCCCTTCCATACACTGTACCAGGTACACATGTTAGAAATAAAGACAGTTTATCAAAAAACAAAAGCATTCCTAAGTGCAGAAGTGGACTAGTGAGCTGCAGAGAGGGCCTGAAGGGCATCCAGCGGCAGAATGAAGCAGGGTTTTTTATTGGATATTTTCTGTATATAGATTTCAAATTTTATCCTTTCTCCTGGTTACTTCCTATCCCATTCCCCTCTCCCTGCTTCTATGAGGACACTCTCCATCCCAGTCACCCACTTCCACATCACAGCCTTAGCATTCCCCTACACTGGGGAACCTAGCCTTCACAGGGCCAAGGGCTTCTCCTCCTATTAATGGCAGACAATGCCATCCTCTGCTACCTATGATGCTGGAGCCATGGGTTTTTCCATGTGTACTCGTTTGTTGATGGTTTACTCCCTGGTAGCTCTGGGGCATCTGGATGGTTGATATGTTTGTTCTTCCTATGGGGTTGCAAACCCCTTCAGCTCCTTTAGTTCTTTCTCTAACTTCTCCATTGGGGTCCCCATGCTCAGTCAGATGGTTAGCTGCAAGCATCCTCATCTGTATCAGTAGGGCTCTGGCCAAGCTTCTCAGGAGACATTCATATCAGGCTACTATCAGCAAGCACTTCTTGGTATCAGCAATAGTGACTGGATTTGATGGCTGCATATGGGATGGATCGCCAGGTGGAGCAGTCTCTGGATGGCCTTTCCTTCAGTCTCTGCTCTATTCTTTGTCCCTGTGTTTCCTTTAGAAAGGAGCAATTCTGGATTAAAATTTTAAGGATAATGGGTGGCCACATCTTCCAACCAGGGGCCTTGTCTAATATCTATAGGTTCTCCCTCCCCTTTTTTGGGGCATTTCAGTTATTTCATCCCAGTAGGGCCCTGGGAGCCTCTTGCTTTCCTGGCATCTGGGACTTGCTGGTGGCTACTCTGTGTTCCCCATCCCCCATTGCAACACAACACTGTTCAAATTCAAGACCTTTATATCATCCCTGTCTCCTCTCATACCTGATCCTCCCCCCCCCTTTTTTTCCCATCCCCTTTCTATCTTCCTCCCGTATCCCTCCCACCCTTTACCTCCTGTGAGTATTTTGTTCCCCATTCTAATAAGGAATGAAGCATCTACATTTTGGCCTTCCTTCTTCTTGAGTTGCATACCCGGCCTTTTGTGTGTGTGTGTCTGGTGGACTCACTACCCCACAAACTTACCAAGCATGCTGTCTTCCTTAGATGAAACCCAAGTGAAGAAGAGCTTAGAGTCCTTTTCTGTGTACTGGTTTCTTTCACATGGTAATCTTTTGTTGCTGTTATTTGAGAATGCCCTACCTGTGTATAATGTACTTTAATCAAATCCAGCCCCATTCCCTCCACTCTAATTCTCCCTTTCTAGCCCCTATTCTCCTGTTTAAACTCTGTTCATAGAGTTGGTTGGGATGTTGTTTCTCAGAAACTTTCAGTATGTGCACACATGGCCATTGTCTTAACACAAGGCTGCAAATGCTCTTGAACAAGGACAAGGAAGAAGGTCACAAAAGAAGAAGAAATTCAAATATGTAGGAGGAGAACAATAAGTAGAAGGAGATAAATGGCCAGGAAGTAGACCTTGAGCACAGTATGTTGGATAAGCTGCTTCAGAGTTCGTATAAGAAGCTAGTGTAACCCAGCCACTGCTCCGTAGAGCTAAGGAATTCTATCCCTGCTGCCCTCTTGTGTGTTAACCCACAAAAGCAGTGGGTTAGGCATATGCACATCTTAAGTATGTACATCTTCTTCATTCTACTGCTGCCTTATGTCCCTTGATTGAGAAAGACAGAATATATTTCCATGTGTCATGATGCTTCTGCCATTCTGGGACCCTGACATTTGTGCAGAACTTCATTCAAGGTCACCATGTTAAGTTGTATGTGCTGCGTCAGCAGGAGCAGACTAATTTGGAAGAATGCCACTGTCATTCTCTGTGACACTCTGGTTCAAGAAACCCTTCCATACAAAATACTAATGCTCCAAGATGCAGCTCAGTTGCCACAGAAAGAGTGTCCCAGGTTTGCAACACCTCATGATCCAAAAAGTGGCCCAGACACCACTCCGTGTGATGTTTGATTTAACTTAATAGACAGTGTAGACATTAGTAACAGTGACACTATAGGGTAAGGAAATGGAAGTGCTGACTATACCGGGTGACTCAATAACATTTTGATTCATTTCACAGGTTCTTGTAGTGCTACCATCAAATCAAATCCTGCTGTGACAGGGATGGCACCCTCCATGCCACTTCAACAACTACTACTACTAGAACACCAAGGAAAAAATGTTCCAGAAAATGTATACCTAGGAGAAATAGTCTAATTTTGATGTGTGTGTGTGTGTGTGTGTGTGTGTGTGTGTGTGTTGGTGTGTGTGTGTGTATGCAATCACTTCCCTGGAAGTTAATACTGCATTGCACTGGATTCTGCTGCAGATATCAGACATACCGAAAATATATAAGTCAAGCAATTACTAGATCAATACTTTAACATCTTCCATTCATTGGATGTACAAGGGGCAATGCATTAGCAAAGAAGTTTTGAAGGCAAATTGAAAAGAAAACCTGTGTTAGTGAAGTGAGGTCTCCAAAGAGTGAAGAGTGAGGTTCACATCTTATTTGAGCCTTTTGTTAAATAAGTAGGTTTAGCTTGCTCATGACAGACACATAAAGTATGTAAGACAACAGGTGTGTTAAAGTACTAATGGTAGCAACCAATTTTAATCACTCTGTACATGCTCATCATATAATAACATATGGTATATTTTAATTGATATAGTGAAAAATTATAAGAGAAATGATTGAATCAGAATACATGATTATTCAATGTACACACACAAATTCATACATCTATATTCATATGTATATTTATATGAATTTAATGCATCTCTATATACATAGGATATGTATAGTGTTGATATGGAGATTTTAGAGATTACACATACACATATGTGTATGTATTACATATGACCTAAAAATCACTTATTACTGTGTATTGAAGCTGTAATCTCATTTATAGGCTCACATGATTAAACTCTTGGTTCCGAGTAGTGCCATTCTTTCAAGAGATTTCTGAATGTTTTAGATATGAGGCCTAACTTGTGAAAATAAAAAACTAAAGGTTGGCTTTGAAGTTTACATTGCGTTCCAGTTGAATGTTTACATTGCCTTTCTGGTGAAAAGCATTAAAAGTCCTGGAAAGAACAGGAATTCAAGGCCCATACATAAGGATAGTAAAAAGCCGTATACAGCAAACCAGTAGCTAACATTAAACTAAATGGAGAGAAACTTGAAGCAATCCCACTAACATCAGGGACTAGACAGGGCTGTGCACTCTCTCCCTACTTACTCAGTATAGTTCTTGAAATCCTAACCAGAGCAATCAGACATCGAAAGGAGATAGAAGGGATACAGATTGGAAAGGAAGAAGTCAAAATATCACTATTTGCAGATGATATGATTGTATATTTAAGTGACCTCAAAATTCCACCAGAGAACTAATAAACCTGATAAACGCATTCAGCAAAGTGGCCTGGTATAAAATTAACTCAAATAAATCAGTTGCCTTCCTCTACTCAAAAGAGAAACCAGCCAACAAAGAATTTAGGGAAATAATACCCTGCATATTAGTCCCAATTAATACAAAATACCTGAATGTGACTTTAACCAAGCAAGTGAAAGATATGTATGGTAAGAACTTCAAGCCTCTGAAGAAAGAAATTGAAGAAGATTTTAGAAGATGGAAACATCTCCCATGCTCATGGATTGGCAGGATTAATATAGTAAAAATGGCCATTTTACCAAAAGCGATCTACAGATTCAATGCAATCCCCATCAAAATACTAATACAATTCATTTTTTTTATTAACTTGAGTATTTCTTTTTTTTTTTATTAACTTGAGTATTTCTTATATACATTTCGAGTGTTATTCCCTTTCCCGGTTTCCGGGCAAACATCCCCCTCCCCCCTCCCCTTCCTTATGGGTGTTCCCCTCCCAACCCTCCCCCCATTGCCGCCCTCCCCCCATAGACTAGTTCACTGTGGGTTCAGTCTTAGCAGGACCCAGGGCTTCCCCTTCCACTGGTGCTCTTACTAGGATATTCATTGCTACCTATGAGGTCAGAGTCCAGGGTCAGTCCATGTATAGTCTTTAGGTAGTGGCTTAGTCCCTGGAAGCTCTGGTTGCTTGGCATTGTTGTACATATGGGGTCTCGAGCCCCTTCAAGCTCTTCCAGTTCTTTCTCTGATTCCTTCAACGGGGGTCCTATTCTCAGTTCAGTGGTTTGCTGCTGGCATTCGCCTCTGTATTTGCTGTATTCTGGCTGTGTCTCTCAGGAGCGATCTACATCCGGCTCCTGTCAGTCTGCACTTCTTTGCTTCATCCATCTTGTCTAATTGGGTGGCTGTATATGTATGGGCCACATGTGGGGCAGGCTCTGAATGGGTGTTCCTTCAGTCTCTGTTTTAATCTTTGCCTCTCTGTTCCCTGCCAAGGGTATTCTTGTTCCCCTTTTAAAGAAGGAGTGAAGCATTCACATTTTGATCATCCGTCTTGAGTTTCATTTGTTCTAGGCATCTAGGGTAATTCAAGCATTTGGGCTAATAGCCACTTATCAATGAGTACATACCATGTATGTCTTTCTGTGATTGGGTTAGCTCACTCAGGATGATATTTTCCAGTTCCAACCATTTGCCTACGAATTTCATAAAGTCGTTTTTGATAGCTGAGTAATATTCCATTGTGTAGATGTACCACATTTTCTGTATCCATTCCTCTGTTGAAGGGCATCTGGGTTCTTTCCAGCTTCTGGCTATTATAAATAAGGCTGCAATGAACATAGTGGAGCACGTGTCTTTTTTTATATGTTGGGGCATCTTTTGGGTATATGCCCAAGAGAGGTATAGCTGGATCCTCAGGCAGTTCAATGTCCAATTTTCTGAGGATCCTCCAGACTGATTTCCAGAATGGTTGTACCAGTATGCAATCCCACCAACAATGGAGGAGTGTTCCTCTTTCTCCACATCCTCGCCAGCATCTGCTGTCCCCTGAGTTTTTTTTTTTTTATTAACTTGAGTATTTCTTATATACATTTCGAGTGTTATTCCCTTTCCCGGTTTCCGGGCAAACATCCCCCTCCCCCCTCCCCTTCCTTATGGGTGTTCCCCTCCCAACCCTCCCACCATTGCCGCCCTCCCCCCATAGACTAGTTTTTGATCTTAGCCATTCTCACTGGTGTGAGGTGAAATCTCAGGGTTGTTTTGATTTCCATTTCCCTTATGACTAAAGATGTTGGACATTTCTTTAGGTGTTTCTCAGCCATTCGGCATTCCTCAGCTGTGAATTCTTTGTTTAGCTCTGAACCCCATTTTTTAATAGGGTTATTTGTTTCCCTGCGGTCTAACTTCTTGAGTTCTTTGTATATTTTGGATACTAATATAATTCTTTAGAGAGTTATACAGAACAATTTGCAAATTCATCTGGAATAACAAAAAACCTGGGACAGCTAAAACTATCCTCGACAATGAAAGGACTTCCGGGGGAATCACTATCCCTGAACTCAAGCAGTATTACAGAGCAATAGTAATAAAACTGCATGGTATTGGTACAGAGACAGACAGATAGACCAGTGGAATAGAATTGAAGACCCAGAAATGAACCCGCACACCTATGGTAACTTGATTTTGACAAAGGAGCCAAAAACATCCAATGAATGGAAAAAAGACCGAATTTTCAGCCAATGGTGCTGGTTCAACTGGAGGTCAGCATGTAGAAGAATGCAGATTGATCCATGCTTATCACCCTGTACAAAGCTTAAGTCCAAGTGGATCAAGGACCTCCACATCAAACCAGATACACTTAAACTAATAGAAGAAAAAGTGGGGAGGCAATCGAACACATGGGCACTGGAGAAAATTTCCTGAACAAAACACCAATGGCTTATGCTCTAAGATCAAGAATCAACAAATGGGAACTCACAAAACTGCAAAGCCTCTGTAAGGCAAAGGACATTTTAGTTAGGGCAAAACAGCAACCAACAGATTGGGGAAAGATCTTTACCAATCCTAGAACAGATAGAGGGCTTATATCCAAAATATACAAAGACTGCAGGGAGACAAATAACCCTATTAAAAATGGGGTTCAGAGCTAAACAAAGAATTCACAGCCGAGGAATGCCGAATGGCTGAGAAACACCTAAAGAAATGTCCAACATCTTTAGTCATAAGGGAAATGGAAATCAAAACAACCCTGAAATTTCACCTCACACCAGTGAGAATGGCTAAGATCAAAAACTCAGGGGACAGCAGATGCTGGCGAGGATGTGGAGAAAGAGGAACACTCCTCCATTGTTGGTAGGATTGCAGACTGGTACAACCATTCTGGAAATCAGTCTGGAGGTTCCTCAGAAAATTGGACATTGAACTGCCTGAGGATCCAGCTATACCTCTCTTGGGCACATACCCAAAAGATGCTCCAACATATAACAAAGACACATGCTCCACTATGTTCATAGCAGTCTTATTTATAATAGCCAGAAGCTGGAAAGAACCCAGATGCCCTTCAACAGAGGAATGGATACAGAAAATGTGGTACATCTACACAATGGAATATTACTCAGCTATCAAAAACAATGACTTTATGAAATTCATAGGCAAATGGATGGAACTGGAAAATATCATCCTGAGTGAGCTAACCCAATCACAGAAAAATACACATGGTATGCACTCATTGATAAGTGGCTATTAGCCCAAATGCTTGAATTATCCTAGATGCACAGAACACATGAAACTCAAGAAGGATGACCAAAATGCAAATGCTTCACTCCTTCTTTAAAAGGGGAACAAGAATACCGTTGGGAGGGAATAGGGAGGCAAAGTTTAGAACAGAGGCCGAAGAAACACCCATTGAGAGCCTGCCCCACATGTGGCTCATACATATACAGCCACCAAACTAGATAAGATGGATGAAACAAAGAAGTGCAGGCCGACAGGAACCGGATGTAGATCTCTCTTGAGAGACACAGCCAGAATACTGCAAATACATAGACAAATGCTATCATTAAACCACTGAACTGAGAACTGGACCCCCGTTGAAGGAATCAGAGAAAGTACTGAAAGCTTGAATGGGCTTGAGACCCCATATGAACAACAATCCCAATCAACCAGAGCTTTCAGGGACTAAGCCACTACCCAAAGACTATATACATAGACTGACCCTGGGCTCCAACCTCATAGGTAGCCATGAATAGCCTAGTAAGAGCACCAGTGGAAGGGGAAGCCCTTGGCCCTGTCAAGGCTGTACCCCCAGTGAACAGGATTGTTGGGGGAGGGCGGTAAAGGGGGAAGGATGGGGAGGGGAACACTTATAAATAAGGGGTGATGGAGGGGTTAGGGAGATGTTGGCCTGGAAACCGGGAAAGGGAATAACATTTGAAATGTAAATAAGAAATACCCAATTGAATAAAGATTAGGGGGGGGGGAGAAAAAAAAAGCAAAATGCAAAGACTCTGCCATCAGGGTAATTTTCCCAAAGAGAAATAATCATCAGTAAATTCTTAGATAAATTGATTCTAAGTATGTGTCAATATAGATTATTCATTATAGAATAAGACTAGAACCTGTGTCAATTTGCCATAGCATGGTTTAAATTATTTGCATAATCCCAAGCATCCAGTGTACATCTGCAGGTATTGACTTGTTCAGAAGCCAACAACCTACCAAAACCATAAGCCTCCAGCTATTTCTGTAGATTTAAGTTATTACCTTAAGTTAGCTTTAATATAGCTATATCAAGAATCCCAGCAGCAAACCACTGAACTGAGAATGGGACCCCCGTTGAAGGAATCAGAGAAAGCACTGAAAGAGCTGAAGTGGATCGAGACCCCATATGAACAACAATGCCAACCAACCAGAGCTTCCAGGGACTAAGCCACTACCCAAAGACTATACATGGACTGACCCTGGACTCCAACCTCATAGGTAGCAATGAACAGCCTAGTAAGAGCACCAGTGGAAGGGGAAGCCTTTGGTCGTGCCAAGGTTAGACCTACAGTGCAGGAGATTGTTGTGGGGAGTGGTAATGGGGGGGGAGGATGGGGAGGAGAACACCCATATAGAAGGGGATGGGGAGAGGGGTTAGGGGGCTGATGGACAGGAAACCAGGAAAGGGAATAACATTTGAAGTATAAATAAGAAATACCCATTTAATAAAGATGGGGAAAAAAAAGAATGAACAGGTGAGAGCTTAATATTGAATAATAGTTAAAGTGTAAACAACGATCTGAGTGGCACCGCTATTTCTCTTCCAGGCTTGTCTGCATTTTTTCTAAGTTGTTGATAATAAATCATAAGACACTTAGCAATATTCCACATAAATAATATGAATAATAAATTCCAGCTGAGTGAATTATGTGTTGCCAAGAAAAAAAAAGAAACATTAAAAACATAACAAATGGGGCTGGAGAGCTGACTCAGAAGTTCAGAGTACTTGTTGCTCTTGGACTGGCCTTCGTTTCAGTTCCCAGCACCACATTGTAACTCACAGCAATCCGAACTCAAGTTCCAGGGGATCCAATGCCCTCTTCTCACAGACACAGGCAGAGGACAGCAAGTTGTGTACACATACACATCATACAAAAACCATATAAAATGCCAAAAATACTAGTAAAAAACACAAAAAGTAATACATAAAACAAAAACGGTGTGGTTTGGATTCCTTTTAGAATTCTCCATAGCTATAGTTGTACCTGATATATAGCCATCGTGTGTCTCTCTCTCTCTCTCTCCCTCTCTCCCTCTCTCTCTCCCTCTCTCTCTCTCTCTCTCTCTCTCTCTCTCTCTTTCTCTCTCTCTCTTTCTCTCTCTCTTTCTCTCCCTCCCTCCCTCCCTCCTTCTCTCTCTCTCTCTCTCTCTCTCTCTCTCTCTCTCTCTCTCTCTGCATGTGTTTGTGTTTGTCTGTCTGTATTTCTCACATATATATGACAAATTTTCTATGTAGAAATATTTTGTACCCTCAACAATAATGGGTTATTCAAAGACATAAATCTTTATGAAAAGACGTCTATCATCTGATTCATGAGTACATTCACTAGCACAGTTGTTGCTCAGTTGTGTTTGCCAATTGGTGGGTGATAGGTAATAGAGAACATTATTAAATCATTCAGTGTAGTGAGATGGATAGGTAAAATCAGGGACACTGTGAGTGTGTGTACATCCTTTGGTAAGACACGTGTGAAGAATGAAGAATAAACTGATGAAGACTTGAGCTGGAAGGTAGTTGATGGGAATGACAAGAATGATCATGTATACATCATATTTACATGTAGATAAATAACTACCAAAAATTGGTAGAGATCGCCATGTATGCCTAAAATCTCAGCACAAGGCCAGTGCTGTTACATAGTGAGTTAGAGGCCAGCCTGGGCTACACAAGATTGTACATCAAAAGACCAAAGAAATTTTTGGTTCAAACTGTCAATACCTTAAGGGATAGATAAACAGTAGTTTGACTGATAAATTGAGAAGTTGAGGCTTTAATAAAACTAAATGAATAGCCTTGTGGGTGAGGGAAGCAGTAATATGCAAGTCTGGATGGTAGAAGAGTAGCAGAAACAGATGAAATACTGAAACTTAGTTTCAGAGTAATAGAGACAAGTTAAAACTTAGTTTTTGACTTCTGTTCTGACATGGTATAAGAGCGATCATCATTAAATGAAGAAGGTCAAGACACCAGGAGAATTATTTTGAGATAGAATTAAGGCAGGTAACTCTTCATGCCTATACTTAGGAGGGGAAAGTAAGGATCAAAATTAGAAAGCCTAACAATTAGTCAGAAAGAGCAGCAGATGCCTATAGTGGAAAAAAATTAAACAAAAAGAAAGTAGTTAACCAATAGAAATCGCTCATGTTGGCTTGGGAAAGAGAAGAGAAAATGGCATCTAAATGAATGCAAACTCTGAAGAGGCATTTCCCAGAGGATGTGGGCAGAGGACCAGAGCATTTGCAAAGGTGTTGTGATATTTAAAAAACAAAGGTCCTGGATGACTGATCACAGTGGGTTAGTGATAGTTTTTCATCTTAAGGTTAAAGAGCAGGGCTCAGACTCTGGAGACCACCAAGAATGTAATGGTAGGATAGAACTAAATTCAGATTGGGGAGAGTAGCTTTTTGCTCAAATTGCAGAACTCACCTTTCCAAATAAAGCTCAAATATCCTATGTTTGACAGAAGAGGAGAGATTGAGCCTGAGAATGGATGGGTGGAGAAGGTATGGGATAACTCGGCAAAAACACCACTCCTATGTCTAGTGTGTAGGACTTTGTCACAATACTCTAATAAGCATTGTCCCCTGTACTAAATGTCTTTATATTCACTTCTAATCGTCAGAGCATGGAAATGAAGAATAGACCAGTGAGGGGATGTCTAGTAGACAGGTTTAACTAATCTATTAGTAAATTTTCCTGCAGATGAAAGTGGGTGTGCTTGCCCTGAAGAGGCTATACTTCACCATGGTCAAAGCTCAGGAGAGCAGCTGCACCGCACTAATTCATCAGGTTCCGGGACAGTGATCAGGGAACAGTGCATGATATGAAAGGAACAGTGACAATAGGCATCCTAGAAAAGAAGACACACCTGATTTTTTTTTACTTATTCACTTTACATCCTGCTCACTGCCCTTCTCCTGGTCACCCCCTTTTGTTGGGGCGATACCCTTGAAACCCTCCATTATTGATGTTATTATGATTAGAGCTAAGTATGACTGGGTTCATGGAAAACTCCCAGGCAGCTGCAGAAGACTAATACAAATCTGGTGGTCAGGATGAATAATGATATGATAAAGTTCTGACCTTGCTGAGAAATACATCTGATGTCAAGATGCCCAATGTGATGACCTGTAACCTTTCTGAAAAACCAACATCCAGTTGACATCAGCTGACCACAAGAATACTGTGTCCTTGGTCTGTGTAAAATTGCGCACTTCCCCCCTCCCTCTGCTACTGAATTTATTGTATAAATTCAGCCTTGGGAAAAATAAAATTGTCGCCTTGATCAGACTCTTGTCTTGGTATCCTTCTTCGTGTCTCTTGTCCCGCATTCTCTTCCAGGTACCCTCAGCACGCTCATTGACACCCCTTCCCACAACTCTTCTTCTATCTTCCTTCCCCTTCTTCACTGAGTGTGTGGGGACCCTTTGGATGCCCTCCCGTCCTGGCACTTTAAGTCTCTGTGAGGCTACCTCACCCACTGAGGCCACACAAGGCAACCCAGCTAGTAGAATATACCCCACTTAAAGGCAGCAGTTGTTCCCATAGCTCCTGCTTCAGAAGTTCAGGATGGTCTTCTAAGAAAAGCCAGTCTTCTTCAGACCTCAAGCAGGCCTTTCTCTCTGTGCTGTTCTGCCTTGAGAACAAAGGAAACTTCCAGACAATGAAATACCACATCTTAGCTGTGTCTTCAGCAGAAGAGTTCATTGAGGAATTGTAGAATTCACAGCTGTAAAGGAACAAAGGCCTTGTGCACACTGATGAGCACTGGAGAAGCCAGGATAGTTAAACAGGAGGCTTACATTTCCGCTGTAATCAGATGAGTAGCTGTACTTCAGGGAGTGCCAGAAATGATGTAGGTTTACAACCTGGGGATCCTTTGCTCTTTGATGAGACAGGCTCTGCTCACGTCTCCTAGAATTCTTTTTTCTTATCTCAGAGTTTTACCGAAAATCCTGAGCACTGCTTTTAGACCATAAAATCCACCTTCATGAGTGATGTTACTTGTCCTTTAACACAACCTAAGGGATATCTATGCTATCTTAGGGCCAGGCCAATGCTGACACCCCCAGGCATTGTGTTTTCCTAAAACAAGCTCCCTAGAGCCTAAATATTGGGCAGTGTAGTGTCTCTGAGTCAACAGTACACATTCTTGTGAAAAAGTCAGGTGTACTTTATGAAGGATCTCAATGTAACACTAAATTGTTGTGCACTTGGGACTGAGTTCTTTGCTATTTGAATACTTTTTCTCCGAAACTGTGCTGTGCTTATATATGGCTAAAGGGATACAATCAGGGCCAGAATCTAGAAAACTTGGTCTAGCACCATAAACAACAAAATGGGGCTGAGCTGAGTTTCAGTCTTGTCCCTTCCTGAATCGTTTTGTTATTGTTGTTGTTGTTGTTGATGTTGTTGTTGCTGCTGCTGCCGCTGCTGCTGCTGTTGTTGTTATTGTTGTTGTTTAATTTGTTTCACCCTGCTGTGAAGCCTGTAGGGAATCACCACATTACAACCCTCTGTTGTGAGAGTGGCTCACACTGTCTCCCTAGGTTTCTTCTGGTTGACTCCAAGGAAAGAAGGAAAGAAGTTTACAGAATATGACTGTATGGTTGCCGCAGCTGGCTCTTCTATGTCAAAGTCACCTTCTAAAAAGTGTCCACCCAAGGGCATGAAAGCCACAGGGACACCTGTCTTGATGACTGTATCTAGAGTTCATGATGGTCGAAGTCACTCCTGGTGTGTTGAAAGTTTTCTGTTTGTTCCTTTCCTCATCTATTACTTTTCTAGAAGTGTCCAGTAATTCTCTGGACACATCCATCCACTGTTAGAGAAGTCTAGTGATCTAGAATAAGGTTAGAAAAGATGAGGAAGGCTCTACACAATTAACTAATGAGTGCTGAAATATTGTGTGCAGCCTTTTCCCCACAAATGCTGAAGGGTTACTGAAAAAAAAGTATGAATTACAGGGTACCAAAAATACTATAAAATGGCCAATTGTTACAATTAATTATACAATACAATAGTGTGTTCAGTAATGTATAAGCCTATAATAAAGTAATATATCAAAAATGACAGGTCATGATTACTATTATCATCCTTTACTGTACATTGTGAAATGTTTTATTCATCAATATTACTATGACTTGTAATATCATTAGTAATTAAGGTAGTTCATTAAATACTTAGAAGGAAGACAGGTCTTTCAGAAAACCTTTCTCTCATCTTAATGGATTCCCCCAGCTTGTTACTGTTTTCTGCTCAACTCCTAAACAACTAAATTTCAAGAACATGAACTTGGGCATTACATGGAGCTGATGGGTGTTGCAACTCATTACCCCAATCCTCAGACTCTTGAAACTGGTCCTATTAGTGATTTTGCTGAAGTTACTGGGAGTTTCTTTTTTTTTTTTGAAGGGGGAGGGAGTTTCTGATATAGAAAGTTCAGGCACACTCACATGTCCACAGACTGTAAGCACCACTTCTTGTGCAGTGAGAACAGAAGGAAGGGCTGGGGACAGTTAGAAGTTCACAAGAAGGCATGAAAGGTCAGACTGGGAGAAGCCAGAGTTAAGCTGTTAGGGATCCTGAGAACTCAGCTGGAAGTGACTGGGTGTCAAAGCACACAGGCTCAGGTAGGTAACCCTGAAGAGGCTTCCCTTTGTATATCTCACTCTGTTTCTGGGACTGAGTTACAAGAACTTGCTGATGCTCATGAAAGCAATGGAGACACTGGGGCACTTCAGAATTAAATGGGCAAAGGGACAGGGCATCTGGCTTACTTCTGTCCTGGCTGTTTCTAGCTGAATGGTCTTTGTGATCACTGAAGTAAGGAGCAGAACTCTCAGGTCATTCACTGATTGGGCAACCTATGGGCTGAAAAAAGCACACAGAACAGAAGGGAGTCAAGTGGAGCTAAGGAACCCATTCCCCAGGGAACATGGTCCTTCCTCATTCAGAAACATGATTGCTAGGATGCCGACAAAACTTGAACCACAGCTTAGGAATCCAGGACTTCTCACACTGCTGTATTCAGCTGCTTCTCCACACTGAAGAGACTTAGACAAAGGCTGCTGCTGGCAGGTGGGAAAATATGGAGAACAACCAGAGTCAGAGACAGCTGGGGTCCCACACCCAACTGTGTATAATCATGGGGCAATAATGAGAAATTTGGCTATTTGTTTAACATTTATTTGATGTTGCCGTACACTGCATGAATTACTTCCACGTGCACATCAAACTTTGGATTCTGAATTTCCTACTAATTGCGATTTTATTAATTAACATAAATGATTGGTTTGGGGAATAAGAACACTAAACAATTATGTCTACTAAATTATGACAAAATGTGAAGTGGTAATCCTAAAATCCTTTTAGACGCACAAAGCAGATAAATGGGGTTACATATTTTGAGTGGAATGTAGCAAGGATTGGAAAGCATTGAAGGTTGAATTTTAGTATCTCATTATTAGCAAAGTAACTGGATGGGAAAAGTCAATGAATAAAGACAATGCACTTGTTCTAGGTGACACTGAGAATCAGTCAGAGCTACATTTACAAATTTTGTGTGGACATTTGGGCATTCCTGCAGCAATGTAGGAAATCAGGCTTTCCCTTCATATGAGGTGTTTATAATCTAAAATCATTGGGGTGTGTTAACATTATGAGGGAAGAACGCATGAATCTGAGATGTTGTGGTTTTATGTTTCCCTGTACCACCAGTTTCTTCTGCCAAAGGACACATCAAGAATGCATGAAGATGCACAGTCTGGGGGTGTGGGCAGAACTAGGAAGGATAGTTTGTTTCTTTGTTGTTATTTTATGTTAAAAACCAAAGCACTTAGTGACTTACTGAAAATCATACAATATATTCTGATCATGGTTTCCCTTCCCCCATCTCCTCCTGGATCCTCTCCAACCATCCAATTTCTCTTTTGTCTCTGTCTCTGTCTCTCTCTCCATCTCTCTCTGTCTCTCCATCTCTCCCTGTCTTTCTGTCTCTGTCTCTGTCTCTCTCTCCATCTCTCTCTCTCTCTCTCTCTCTCTCTCTCTCTCTCTCTCTCTAACAAATAGGCAAAAAAGTAACAAAAGAGGAAAATGAAAAATAAATCAACCAAGCAAACAAAAACAAAACCAAATAAAACCAAACCACTACAATGGGCACAGTACTTCACAAGAGCTGAGTCCATTTTCTCTTCCTACCAAGGGAGCTCCATCATGATTTCACAATAGTCACCAATGAGACCATCATGATGACTTCACCAAAGAGAATCAACTTTCCCCAAACAGACAAACCCCAACCTATCCACCAGACAGCCTGAAGGAACATCTAAAGGCAGAGATCAAAGTGATGGTGGTAAAACCCACTCAGAACATTCTGGAGTGGGAAGAAGGCTGAGAGTGAGGTGTTATGTACTGGGACAAGAGATAAATTTGAGGGTAGGGGGAACTTCAATTTTGACAGAGTGATCACAAGGCCTGTAGACTGGTGGAAGCTCTTTTGGCAAGTGGCTCATATCACTAAAACCTTCTGAAATTGGCAAATATTTCCCTTTATTGCACTGAACTTGGACTGTACCCCAATGACTTTATTCCAGGAGTCATTGAGATTTTGTTGTTTAATTATTTTTTGGATTTTTTTCATTTTTGAAGAGTACTTGCCAAGTATTTTATTGATGAAAATAATTGAAGCTAGAGTCTAGGAGCTTTGAGTATAGAATGCCCTTGTCCTCTTTAGTGAAAAGATATGGTACAAAACCACCACTGGTTTTCTACTCTGTTTTAATTCTAGATTCACCTAATGGAGCTTTCTGGGGTAAATGGAAAAGAAGTAATTTTTGCTGTGAGTTGTTTCTCGGTCTTGTCTATACTAACACTATGTGTGGGTCTCTGTGCTACCCAGTCTCAGAACTTAATGGAACTAATTGACTTACCTTGAATACAATCCACTGTATTGTTTTGAAATACATGTAGCAAAAGTTGATAAAATTGTTTATCAACATTATAAGTAAGAGCTCTGAGTCTATGAGATGAAAGTGGTGTCAGGAAGAAAAAATTCCCTTTTAATATGGAGGCAAGGGATCCCCTGAATGAACAACAGAACTAAAGGTGCTATGGAGCTTGACAGAGAGGCTGGCCCTGTGTGGTATTCTGTGGGCTCTGGATGATGTGAGGAGAGGTTTTCACATTCTAGGCTCAGAATGGGAGGGCTTTCAGATGGCTCTATTTCCCACAAGAGGAGATTTGTAAACCATGCACTCAAGCTCAGCCCAGCCAGGAGATGCTAGGAAGGGTCATGAGCATGCAAAAGGTTCAAGGACAGAAATCCCTAAAGGTGACCTGAGGCACTGGCAGAACCACATCCCCTCCAGAATGACCTTTCTTCTGTCTCTGCCAAGCTTTTCCAGGGTCTGTGTGCTCACTGGGATGTTGTAGAAGGTGGCAAAGCATGAGCACCATGGGAAAAGTGGAGAGGTCCTTCTTGCCCGTGCTGGTTTAATCGTCCTTCTTCCTTCTTCCTTCTTCCTTCTTTCAACAGGCAATCCAGATCATGTGTTCTGTGATGGTGTTGGCTCTGGGAATCATTTTGGCATCTGTTCCCTCCATCCCACATTTTACCTCAGTGTTTTCTGTCCTGTTAAAATCTGGATACCCATTTGTAGGAGCTTTGTTTGTAAGTAGACTTCTGTGGGGATGAAGACAGGGAGGACAGAGAAGGGAGTTGTCACCTAGCTGCACTTCTGTCTACTGTGAAAAAGAGGTCGGTGGTAGACCTTGTTCTCCTATCTGTCATCAGAGAAGGCCTTAGTGTAAAAGGGCAGCAGTTATTAAAATATCTGGATATCTATGTGGCTATGAACTATATACTCAATATCTGTCACTTCTCAGAAATATGACTTCAACCTAGGTACTCAAATGAATGTAATAATAGAAATCTCAAAAAAATGCCCCTAAAATCCCTCCATAGAAGGAAAAACAATAGAACAATAGCTTCTCTCTTTTTTTTTTATTTCCCTGGGGAATTTTCTGAATTTTTTTAATTTTTGGAGCACAGAAGTTCATTAACTACAGTGTGTGACTACATGTGTGTGTGTGTGTGTGTGTGTGTGTGTGTACACCTGTATGCATGTGCACACATGCCTGCCTCTCTCTCTCTCTCTCTCTCTCTCTCTCTCTCTCTCTCTCTCTCTGGGTGTGGGTGTGTCTGTTTGTGTGAATGTGTCTTCCGGTGTGAGTGTGGATGTATGGTCATTCATGGTCTCCATTTGGGATTGTAACAAGGTCTCTAAGAAAAATTCACCAGGTCAAGCGTGACAACCATGTACATACAAAATGTATGTGTGTGTGAGGGTTACAGTCACTAGAAGCCTCCAACACCTCAGATATTAAGCTTTTATTTCAGGTGATAAACATTGCAGCAAAATTAGTGCAACACTGAACAAAGACATCTGGTATCAATACAGAAGTATTCATGTCTAAGAAAACATAATACAAAAAGAGAAATGGGCTCTGGGAGAATTAATATGTTTTCGAGGCTGGACAGTGAAGGAATACTGGTGGTTTTGACTTCTGAAAGTAAATTGGTTTTGGTGGGCCTTACAAAGAGGTATAGAGGGGGGAAAGCATTTGCCAGACCAGTTGCTGCATGTGGTATCAGGAGATAAATGAGTTTGCTTACAAGAAAAAAAAAAGAAAATCACATACGGTACGGCAGCAACAATATGATCCGTCACCTAATTAGACCTATAACTGCCATGTCCAAATGTCTGTTTGTCCTCTGCGTAGGCCAAACAGAAAAGTTACACAAAGAGTTGATTGAAACCATTACCCTGAATCTTTCATGTTCATGATGGTGGCACTCTCTCCAGAACGTTTCCAAGAGAATGATTACTGATTTTGATTCATTATTTTCCCAAGTAGAAGCACATATAATAATTTCTACTGACCATTGTAATCACGACATGCCATCACACACAGATCAGGGAATCAATATGCAGATTTTTGCCAACTCCTCAGTGTCTGTGTTCCAATTCCACATAGCGACTGAGGAAGCACAGTCTGCTTATGTATCTAGGACCAAAGCTGGTTTGTGAGTGTCAACCTGTGAACCACTATCCTGTTAACTCTGCTGATTCCAAAATCAAGTACCCCAACTGGTACCCACACAACATTGCTAAATATTGAATGCTCATTCAGATTCAGTTTAATCCACTTTAATCTTGATGTTATTTCTTCCAGCTTTGTATATAGTATTTATAGTAGAAAAAGAAAGCTCTAGGAAAAAGTTAAAAATACAACCGTTCTTTTTTATTTTTCAATCAGGAAGAAAAAGAAAGAGATGTCCTGATTTTTTCTTAGTAAATGTTGAGTATTCTTGGCTAGATTTTCGGTGAAACTTTTGGTTGCACTTAGGAGGGAAGAAAGGTACTTCATCTTGACATGCCTGTGCTAAGCGATATGCCATGGGCTTAAATGCAAAAACAAAACTATACAAATGAAATATGGGGTTACATAAAGACTTTATTTGGAGGTCAATATTTTGTATGCTCCTTGAGACTTCATAAGAGGTGACTTGTCTTCATGTTCTTATGAATAAAATGGATGCATAAAGTCCCATGCCACATGCACGGATTAAGATCTCAGGCACTAACTAGTACCTCCTGCAGCTAAGTGCAAAGAATAAGAAGAAATGATACCCATTTGCCCCACTATAACCCTATGAAACATGCTTCTAGTTTTTTGAGAAAATATCTTGGACTCTTTGACCACTACATAAATTGGAATTTACGGGTCTGTGCTTTGACTGAAGCAAAATCAGAAGCATGCAATAGATACCAGCCAGCCAACATGGTTTTCATGGTTGCTGATTAACCACCACACACACATATTAAACATTGCTGTCACACAATAAATGGCTTTTTTAAATCATGTTAAAAACTGGTCTTCTGTTATATAATTTCTACTTAATTCTTATGAAGTCAGTTATTTTTCATATGCAGGGTTACAAAGTGACTCTGAAGATATACTGGATTTATTCTTTGAGTCCTGAGACAGGAAAATCACATTCTAGAAAAAAGAAAATATATCAAGTTTCAAACTTTACTCAGATTTAACTGAATAAATGTGGGACTATTTACCTCTACCTATGGATAAGTGGGTATAGTTATTAAATATTATTTCCTTCAAATATAATTTCATGTTCATCATGTAGTAGTCATTCACAACATATAATAAGACTTTGGGTAGTGAAAAGTATTCAGTTGAGCTAAGCTTTGTGTGACTTGATTTAACAACATGTCCTTAGTATCTTTGAGGTAAGGAAGATTTTTAAGAATCTCAAAGTGGGCTAAGAACATACACGTGTTCAACTAGCCATGGCCAAGTTTAGACTATTAGAGGATAGTTACTCTTAGAGAAGTTTTGCTGATTAGAAGGGAGGCAGCTGTGTTCTAGTTTGAGTAAACAGTATCAACAGGGATCCCTGACTACAGGAAAACTTGGAGTACTGCCAGAAGACACATTTAACTTCCTCAAACTAAAATTGCTTATTTGGAAAAAAACAAACTATGTGATGTACAACTATTTCTTGCCCAGGTACCCCTCATCATCTACACTTCTGTCTCCTCTCGCCAATAACTACTGAGGTCTCACTATGAAAAATCCATGTGATCTACATTTCAAGATGACTGATTATTCTGCTTGATATTCTTAGCAGCATTGACAAATATATCCCACAAGAAAACCAGGCAAGTTTCAAGAGGTCTCTAGCATACTCACTCCAGAGAAATCAGAAAAACTCTGCTTCCACCACAGTATGGTAGTGAGGACAGCCAGGCCAAGCTCCAACACACTGCTGATCAGCATCAATGAAAAGACTCCCTAAATTCAAAAGAAGAGAGGTTGGTGTGACCGAGTCAGCTGAAGCCCTCATACCTGGGTGGGAGGTGACTGTAGAGATGAAACCATCTCCACCATCAGAGACGCCATCAAGAAAGGAATGGCTCTTCCCAAACCTACAAATGGACTAAAATTAATGCCTACTTCCTTCATTCTTTGGAGGAAGTAGATAAAGAGGACAAACTAAATAAACGAAACCATTTTTCTGCCACTTCTCACTCTTCTTAGGCACAGATCCTGACTACACTGTTCATTGAATGAGGGAGCAGAGAGGAGTCGTGACCCCAGGTCAGAGTCAGCAGCTCCTGCTCTTGGCTCTCTTCTGCTGCTTAGTGTGTGGCTGGGCAAGCCTCTGCTTTTTTAGCTTCCGTCTGCTCTCTTATCACACACCTGTGTAGTATTCCATCTGCAGATTCTTGTGAGGGTTAGTGAGGTTCTGACAATGCAAGCTCTTTGTAAAAGTTAGCATTGATAGAACCTTCTTCCTTTTGATGCATCTTTTGGGGGGTGAAAAGGCAGAAAAGCAATCCAGTTTCTAAGTCTGTGACATCACAAATCAACTCAAAGGGTCTCAGCCATGACTGATCTCCTAGGATGTCTTTCATGAAGACCATTTGATAGGAAGGAAGATGAGGGTCACACTGTAAACTCTTTATTTATTGGCACACACACACACACACACACACACACACACACACACACACACACACACACACATAGAAGAGAGATGGAACATGCCTCCAATACCTAGACACTGTCCCAGCAAATACACACCAGCTAGTACTATTCCATGATGCCATCATTCTTTGTGGTCTACCCACATTCTTCCCCAATGCTTCATGCTTCTAAAATCAGGCTTAGTAATTCCAGATATTGATTTACTCATATTGTTATGCATCTAATGCAAATATTCTTTTTATTACTGTGGTTTCCTTAACTAAGGAAGACTCCCTGGGCCCAGCACTATAAGGAACTTTGAAAACCTGTGGTTGAGGAGAACTGACTATCTGTCCCTAGTCCAACTGTGTCTTACTCATCTGACTTTTAAGGTTACAGGACAATGAATGTGTTTCCAATAAAATAGAGGTCCTTCACATAACTGCAGTTACTCTTCTCCATGTCTCTGTATTTCTTTTCCTCTTCGTTTAACAAGCTCATCTCTTTGTGCTGCAATGAAAACTGCAGTGAACTCACCTCCACACAGGCTTGGTTCTCCTTGCTGTTTTACTGAAGGGAGTAGATGCCCTGACTTCCCTCCACTTCCCCATTTCCCACACTGCTCCTCAGCAAGTGGCTGAGGTTTGCTCAGCTCACTTCATGCCTGTATCACACACATGCAACAGGGTTCATTCATTTCCTGCTCATCTGGGTTTTTTTTTTGTTTGTTTTGCTTTGTTGAAAAAATTAAAACAAGCGATAATTTTTGTTTTATTTTGTTTTTCTGGTTCGCTTGCCTGTCTTAACTCACCATCCCATAGTCTAAGACTCTTGATTTCACAACCTCATCCTTTATGCCTCTAAAACTGCAGCATCTTCTTAATTCTTAAGAAATAGGAAGTGGTCTTTATAGTTTTATCATCTACTTAATTTGGTAATCTCTCAAAAAATTTTGCTATTACTACATGACCCCTCTGGGTAGAATTTCAACAATATCTTCATTCTTGCTTCTGTCTTTCATAGCTCTGGCTCTGGCTTTATCTTAAATGCACAAAAAAGAATTAAAATGAAAATAAAAATGTCTATGAAAATGTCACAATGAAACCAATTACTTTATATGTTAGTTTTAAAAAACTAATAAGTTAAAAGCAAAAAATTTAAAAAAAGAATGAATAGAGAGTTTTGAGTCAGGGAACAGAAGAAATCAGCTGTCAAAAAAATCTTTAAAACCTGGAACATTTCCTTTTGAATACTTACAGTCAGAGCAGCTTTGGCCGTGAAGCAGTTCTTGTCAGCCAGTTCATGGTGAAAGAAACGATAATAATGTGGGGTTGTGACTGGTTGTTGTGTGGCAATCAGCTTACACTGCTGCAAGGCAGGCTCTAAAGCAGTCAGACTGACAGAGAGTATAACAAGGCCTATGAGAGCAGAGAGGATACTCAGGATGCTCAGAGCTAGGCTGCACTGAACCTGGAATGACAACACATGTAAAATATTCCTCTCATTCACTGCGTTATAATCGGCCCAGCCACTTATCTCTTTCAGGATCTAAGACTACAATAGTTTATTTTTCTGTGCCCTTTAGTGTCTACAAACATATAAATCCGGAAGGTAAATTGTGAGCTGAGCGGATAAGTAGAATCCCATGCCAGACAGAAGCTGCACCCTTGACTGCAAGTAGCATCCTGTGAGACCAGCCTGAAAAATCTCCAATAAAGTGTAGCCAGATAGGAGTGAGGAAACCAAATTTTCCCTATCTGCCAATACCTTCAGTGATATAGTTTAGATCTAGAATGCCTCCCCACCTCAACCCCCCAATAAAAACATGTGATGAAGACCTAATTCCCAGGTGGATGCTAGTGTGAAGTGGTAGAACCGTTAGCAAGTGTAGCCTGATTGAAGATTTGTCATACCCTGTTTCCCAACACGCTCTGTCTCTCTATTGGTTCCCAAGGAACAGATTCACCCAGCCATGCTTGAGAACTTCTTAAAATGTGAGCCCAAATAAAGCATTCCTTTTTATAAATTGATTCAACCCACGTGTTTGTTGCAGAAGAGTAAATCTGACTCATACACTTAGAAACCTCCATGGAACCCTCAGGAGCACACAGAAGTGGTGGGTAAAGGAGTTAATCCCACCACCACCTGGCACACTACCTCTCTCTCAGAAGCTTGCACACCTGAAGATAAATGTGAGGATATGGTTTGTAGCATTCAGGCCCTGTAATGTGTATAAGCATATGACAGGCTATGCTAAGAGTCAACAGGTACAGAAGACTATCTTATGTCAACACAGGACAAACGATTATATAATATGAATACAAACAGTGAGAGTAAGAAGGAAATCAGTCAAGACTGGATGAATGTGAAGACACAAGACCAGATATCTATCCCTACACTTAGTATTCTCAAGTACCCAGTTCCTCAGTGACTTCCTGCTCTCACCCTGGATCTCATGTCTACAGCATTCACAATGTAGGGAGATAAACTGATCTCAGAAGCAGCTTCCTTTTTTCATTGACTTATGAAATGTAAGAATTGAGCCAAGACCTTTCTATAGGTTATAGATATATGTATAAAGGTAATAGTATTCCATATGTGATATAATAGAGTATGATTTCACCTGATAAGCCACTTTTCTTTTCAGAATTAAATAAATCACTTAGTTCTGATGCTTTGGCCCACTAACAAGTCATACTCTTTAACATCTTGATCAATAGTCACAATGGGGATGCTCAAAGTGAGTCCTGACAAAAGTGTCATAATTCATGTGTTATAGATCAAATGTGGAAGAAAACTCTTCATGTGAACAGCATCTAATCTGTTTTCTTAATTTCTTTATTTAGTGGGTGAAATTATATAGCAAACTCACAATAGATATACCTTTTCTATAAACCTTTTTGTTCCACCACTGATAAATAAAATTTCAATGTTTTAAGACTTTTTGTTATTTTGACAAAATGCCTCCTGTGATCAGCTTGAGAGACTAATGAAATATTTTGGCTCACGCCATTGATCAGGCCGTGATCATGGAAAGGTGTAGAAGAATTTTAATCTAGCAACATGGTTGTTTTGACAAGCGATCACATCCAAAGACCTAGCTTTGTATAAACCTGCTGAAATGCAAACATGTCCTTAGTATACGCCTCTAAAGGTAAAATTAGTTTGTAGAGGGAAGCAAACTAATGTTTGAAAAGTGATGATAATTGAGAGGTAGACAAAGTGATGAATCAGAAAGATTTGACAGAGTTAGATAAAGGATACGCCCAACTCTCATGAGAGCAGCACAAGAAAAAGAATCTACTTAAGAGCAATACAGGGAGGGAGAGAACCAGTCAGTTGGGAGTCAGTGCAGTGAGTGCAGTGCGGTGGAGTTGAGTTCATTCATGAATTCATGCAGTTCAGTGCAGGTCAGCAGAGGCAGTTGAAGCCAGAGAGTAAGAAGGCTACAGATTAGAACAAATTGCCAAAGTTAGTTTGATGTTAAGCATTAGAAGCCAGGTTGAATCAGTGAGCTTGCAGAGGAATTTGAGCCAAAACAGCCGAGTTGAACTGGCCAGCCAGAGTTCAGAAAGAATTAGAAAAGGTGAGCTTATTCAGCAGTAAGCTTCCAAGATGATAATCGCATCAAGTAAATAAAGGTGACATTTACAGAAAGGAGTTGGCGAAACATAAAAGATCACGTCATGGCCAATGAAAGATAAAGAGAAAATGGTTTTTTCCCCCTTTGCTTCCTTTATAGTCCTTTAGAATCTTCAGCCTATTGGATGAATGGTCCCAAAGGTATGATTACTAATCTCCAACGTAGCCTAATGCAGTGAAGTTGATGATACCAGAGCCGGTTATTTATAGACGGCATCATAAGGAAGCAGATATTTTTGCAAGAGATTCTTGGGCACTGATTGTCAATATCATATAAGCTTTTATTTGGGACACCAGGGTAGGAAGAACACACTCTGCACAGGGTTACAAAGAATTCAGAGTGAGCTCCTAAGTCTAATAAATAGCTATTCTAAACTTAGCTTCTAACATTCAATATGGAGAAACTGGCTTAGAAGTGTTCTTGGCTTGGCAGTGTTCTCACTAACTTGTTGTAGGTTACGGCTGTAGTACTCACCAAAGGCTTAGTCATCTTTTTCTCTGTGATAACAGACAGAATTCCAGAGATGGCAAACTGCTCAGGGAAGAAAAAAAAACATTGTCAAGCCAGCATACAAGTGTAGAATGGCTGCAGAGTTAGTATCTGGGGCCTATGAAACGCTCCAATGGGAAAAGCCCTGGTAAAAAATGGCCAGTGATTTAAAACACACAGAATGAAGACGCACAGATTCTCCCCTTGCCCACGTGATAATTAGAAAGCTTTTAAGAAAAGACAGATATGAGCTTGAATCTATAGCATTAAAATTAATGAGCACCTTAAAAGATAGCAAATGAGTATATTTATTGGAAAGGAAAATTTTGGAGTCTAATCTTTGAAGAAAAATACAAGATGATTGTTTAGAATGAAAAATACCAAGAAATTGCTGTTTTGGATTTGTATCTCCATTAACAAAGGAATATCATTTACTCGGTAAATTAAACCACATTTAAATATCTGAGCAAAGCCCACTTGACCATGCTGAGCGATGTTTTTTATGGACTGTTATACTCAGTGTGCTACTATTTTGAGGAAGAATTTTCAAATTACGTTCTTGGGAATTTCACCAGTGGTTTCCTTTTCTTGTAATATCTTTGTTTGGCTTCAATGTAAGAATAATACTACCTCCCAAAATGGCTTCTGAAGTGTATCCTTCACATTTTTGTAAGAGTTTGAAAATAAGATTTACTAGTTCCTACAAAAAAAGAAAAAAAAAACAAAAACAGAATCCAATTTGTTAACTGCAGTGCAAGAGCTGAAAACCAGCTGGTAGCTCCAGACACCAGCTGAATGAAAACAAAAGGCAGGAGAGCATGAATTCTTTCTTAAACACTATTCAGAAAGTCAAGCAAAATATGTTCTCAGTTCCATCCATTTGTCTAAGAATTTCACAAATCCATTGTTTTTAATAGCTGAGTAGTACTCCATTGTGTAAATATACATTTTTTGTATCCATTCTTCTGTTGAAGGACATCATCATCCTGAGTGAGGTAACCCAATCACAGAAGAACACACATGCACGCACTGATAAGTGGATATTAGCCTAAAGCTTGGAATACCCAACATAACAATTTACAGACCACAGGAAGCTCAAGAAGTAGGAAGACCAAAGTGTGGATGCCTCAGTCCTTCTTAAAAGGGGGGGTGGGACAAAATACAGGAAATACATAGACAAAGTGTAGAGCAAAGACTGAAGGCTATCCAGAGACTGCCCCACCTGGGAATCCATCCAATATACAATCACCAAACCCAGACACTATTGGGGAGACCAAGAAGTGCATGCTGACAGGAGCCTGATATAGCTGTCTCCTGAGAGGCTCTGCCAGATCCTGACAAATTCAGAGGCAGATGCTCACAGAAAACCATTGAACTGAGTACCAGGTTGCCAATGGAAGCAATAGAGAAAGATCTGAAGGAGCTGAAGAGGTTTGCAATCCAATAGAAAGAACGAACCATAACCCCAAAAGCTCTCAAGTACTAAACCACCAACCAAAGAGTACACATGGAGTGACCCATGGCTCCAGCTGCATATGTAGCAGAAGATGGCATTGTCAGGCTTCAATAGGAGGAGAGGCCCTTGGTACTGTGAAAGCTTGATACCCTAGTGTAGTGGAATGCCAGGGCAGGGATGTGGGATGGAATGGGTGGGGGGGAGCACCCTCATAAAGCAGGGGGATAAGGATGGGATAGCGGGGGTTCAGAGGGGGAAATCAGGAAAAGGGATAACATTTGAAATGTAAATAAAGAAAATATCCAATAAAAGAAAAGAAAAAGTATGTTCTCAGCCTCAGTAGACTTACAGAGGTCAAGTAATAGAACATTTCTGAAGATGAATTTTAAAATGCAAGACCATCTGATGTTTCAGGCTCCAGAATTTATCAGTGTGCCTATACACATAAACTATTCTTTTTCTTGGTGATGTTGAGGGTTAAACTCAGCACCCTATACATACTACTCAATGTTCTATTGCTGAGCTACTGCACCAGCTCTAAGTGTATGTTCTTAAATTTAAACCAAAAATAATGCCTTTTCCCGTGTGAGCAATGCTGATTGACATGAGAAGACCACAGAATGGAGGAACTTGAAGAATAAAAGCAACAGCACAACTTCATGTGGAGGGTTACTTCAACAGGGAAATGTGTTGACATATGCATCTTTCATGTGATCTGACAGAATGGTGCCTCCCCTCTCTCATCACCTATTCATTCATCATCTTGGCCTTGGTTAGATCTCCAAACATTCCATCAAACATTCCTATCAAAGTCATCGAGTAAAGTCACCATAAGGAAAATGTAAGAGATCCAGATGAGGAAGTCAGGAGAGGACCAAGAAGGGACAACAACTAAGGGTCCTAGAATGGACCCTGGGACAAAAGAATAATCATGAACAATGGATGAAGTCAATGTTATTGCCTGAGTAAAGCAAAAATCATTGACACAACAGAAGGAAAGGTCGAGCTGCGGATGAAGCAAAGAAAGAAATGGAGGAAGAGGGAAGGGGAAACTGTTACCGAGCTGTAGTAAGCAGATGGGAAGCCACAGTGACAGGAAACCTCACTTGTGAGTGAGATTTGACCACATCGGTCTAGAGGAAAGCTGTCCTCTGGGAAAAGGACCTTCGTGACCTCCTGATTGCAGACATGAAGGAGTCTCAGAGGAGTATCCAGTCTATTACCCTGAGTGCCTCCAACAAAGCCATATTCTAAACATAAAAGTGTTCCTTCCTGCAGTGTCATCTATTGGGTGTCCTTGCATGATACAGAAAGCTCTGGATCATTTGGGTCCTACTTCCTGTACGTTCTCCTAAAGCCAGAACGCCGTTAAAGTCATCAAAGCTTAAGAGATGTCATGAAAGGGTGAGATTCATAAGAAATGTTTATTTGGATTAGATGGGAAAATCTTCAGGATGACATAACTGCTGCCCTTTTACACTAAGGCCTTCTCTGATGACCGACAGGAGAGCAAGGTCTACCACTGACCTTTTTTCACAGTAGACAGAAATGTAGCTAGTTGACAACTCCCTTCTCTGTCCTCCCCATCTTACTCCCCCAAAGAAGTCTACTTACAAACAATGCCCCCATAAATGGGTATCCAGATTTTAACAGGACAGAAAACACTGAAGTAAAATGTGGAACAGAGGGAACAGATGCCAAAATGATTCCTAGAGCCAACACCATCACAGAACACATGATCTGGATTGCCTGTTGAAAGAAGGAAGAAGAAAGAAGGATGATTAAACCAGCAAAGGCAAGAAGGACCTCTCTACTTTTCCCATGGTGCCCATGCTTTGCCACCTTCTACAACATCCCAGTGAGCACACAGTGCACAAAGTCTGCAGTGAGAGGGGAAAGGTCATTCTGTGAGGGACATGGATCAGCCAGAGCCTCAGACCACCTTCAAGTATTTCCACCATGTTCATGATCCCTTCTGGCATCTTCTGACTGGAGCTGAGCTTGAGTGCATAGTTAGCAAGTCTCCTGCTCCCTCTTGTGGGAAGAAGAGGCATCTAAAGCCCTCCCACTGAACACTAGAATGTGGAAACCTCACTCCCTATCAACCAGAGCCCACAGAATACCTCATAGGGCCAGCCTGTCTGTCAAGCTCCATAGCACTTTCAGTCCTGTTGTTCATTCTGGGGAACCCTTGCTCTATATTAAAAGGGAAATGTTGCTTCCTGACACCCTTCTTTACTTTACAGACTCACAGCTCTTGTAATTTTGATTAACAAAATTTATAAATGTTTTGCTACATGTGCTTCAAAGCAATCCAGAGGATATTATGTATGCCCAAGACAAGACCATCAGTTCCATTAAGTTCTGGGATTAAGTAACACAAAAACCCATGCAGATAGTGTTGTGTACAGACAACACTGACAAAGAGCCTCCATCTTTCCTCATAGCACAAAAGATATGTTTATTCTCATCACCCGATACCCAAAAGTCCCTTTAGTATGTCCTAGATGAGCACAGAGAAGCAAACCAATGGTCTTTTTGTATCATCTCTTCTCAGTAAAGAGAATAAGGATGCTCTGCCCTCAGAGAGAACATAGAATGTAGCTATAAATGTTTTCATAAATAAAATACTTAGCAAATACTCTCCAAAACTACAAAAAAAAAGAACTAAACAATAAAATCTCAATGACTCATGGAATAAGGTCATTGAATTACAGTCCAAATATATTGAAATATAGGAAATACTTGCCAGTTTGTGGAAAGTCTTAGAAATGTAAGCAGCTTTCCAAGGGCCTTCCACCAGTCTACAGGTCTCTACTGAAGTTCCCCCCACCCCTAAATTTATCTCTGGTTCCAATATATAGAGCCTCATCCTCTGCCCTCTGCCCATCCCAGGGTATTTTGAGTGGGATTTACCGCCATCACTTTGATCTCTGCCTTCAGATGTTTCTTCAGACTGTCTTGCCTTTGGTGGGGAGGCTGGGGTTTGTCTGTTTGAGGAAAGCTGATTCCATTTGGTGAAGTCACTGTGACGGTATCATTGATCACTACTTGTGGGATCATGATGGAGTTCCCACAGCTGGAAGGGAAAAATGGACTCAGCTCTTACAAAGAACTGCACATCCAGCTTCCCAGTATCAAATCTATAAGTGTGTATTTGTATCTTACTGCATTCTTGTCCTCCAGGGGAAAAAAAAACTAGACAAATAAAGAAATTTTAAAAACCCAAGCCTTGGATTCAGGAAGATTTTTTTCTGTTTGATATAGAGTGTTGTTTTCAGACAATGAACATATACAGAACACAAGAACAACTCCCAGTGGTCCCAGCATGCAGACCCAAATGTTCACACAAAACTTGCAGAATGGAACCGTCAACATGGCTCACGGATAAAGGCATTTGACTTCAAACCTGATGGTCCAAGTTCAATCTGCTGACCCACAGAACAGAAGGAGAGATCCAGTGCACACTGTCTGTGACCTGTGTATTTGCCTTGACACACATATACATGCATGTGTATGCACATATACACACAAGTAACTGTAATAAAAAGACTTCCAAAATGTAGCATTCATTTCCTAGTTGCTATCATGTTTGAGTGTGCTGGCCCTTATTTTGATGAGTTTTATCCTCAAGTTATTCTACCAGTCTCAAGATATAATTAAAATTAGAACTTTAGTTTTTTTAATTCACGTTACATACTACTCAAACGACTGAGAACTATTCATTGTTTGTCTCATAGTATTATTTTCAGCATCTGCCCGACACGTTTTATTATATTTTAGAACCCTCACACTAATTCTATTTGTTAGTAAAGTCATAATCAAAAATGAATTTCAGAGGTCAATTTTGATTTATGTGTGAAAATTAACACATGGTTTTATAATGACATAGGCTTGATGCTAAATAGATATTTAAAGTTCTCATTATTAGCCAGTTGCCTACACACTGTTGGGTGCTGGACCCCGGTTGTCTCTGACTCTGGTTCCTCTCCCTATTTTCCCACCTGCCGGCGGCAGCCTGTGTCCGAGTCTTCTTCGGTGTGGAGAAGGAGCTGAATGCAGTGTGAGAAGTCCTGAGGTCATAACCTGAGATTCAAAGTCAGAACTGTGCCCTTGATAGTTGGAAGGACCAAGTTGCCTATGGAATTGGTTTCTGAGCTCAATTTGCCTCTCTTTTCTGTTCCACTCTCAGCCCGTAGGCTGCCCAATTAGTGAAAGCCTTTGCAGGTCCAATAGCCCTGCTCTTGTTAATCACCTGACCTTAGGACAGTGACCACCAAGATCATAGGACCAGAAACACCTGGGACAGATGTAAACCCAATACCCCTTACATTTGCCCGTCTAGTTCTAAAGTGCCCCAGTGTCTCTCCACGGCTTTAATGAGCGTCAGCAGTTTCTTACAATGCATCCCCAAAAGAGAGTGCTGTACAGAGAAATCCCTCTTCAGGGTTGCCTACCTGAGCCTGTCCGCCTTGTTACCCAGTCACTTCCAGCTGAGCGCTCAGAAATCCCAGAAGCTTTAACCTCGATTTTCTCAGTCTGAACTTTGGTTCCTACTTGCAACTTCTGAGTGTCCCCAGCACTTCCTCTTCCGTGCTCACTGCACAGGAAGTGGTGCTTACAAACGGTGGACATCTGAATGAGCCTTTACTTCCCCTTTCATAGACTTCCAGTAACCAGGAAAATGACTAATTGGCTGAGTTCTGGGAGACTTGTAGGTTGCTTTCCTCTCCCATAAAATACCATCCCAGCACTGACATTTTTATCGCTGGATTGCTTTTTGTGTCTCTAATTGTCCTAAATCTAGAACACACATTTAGGGACAGAGCTGAACCTGCTGAGGATATCAGAAAAGTTGATTTCTGATGTTGATCTTCAGCGTGCAATATACTTACATGTCTATTAGGTGCCAATGAAGAGAGCGGACCAAGTTATTATTCAAACTGGCAGAGGTGTTCTTCCAAGCTGGTTTGCTCCTGCTGATGACAGCATTGCCTTCAGATCCTGACTTTCGAGTCGATGGAGTTCTGCACACCCCGCGTGGGCCCACAATGGTATGAGGATCAGAACTAAGCAAAAATTTTGTTCTTCCCAAACTCATGAGTCGTGAACACTGCTTGTGGCAGAGATGGGACAAGGAAGGTGACTGGAGCTAGACATCATACTCCCCAAAGCCACTGCTCTTGTGGAGTTAAGTAGAATGTCAGTAAGAGCAGCTTTTCTCAGCTCTGTAACTACTCCATGCCAGAGGAATCATGCATGGGGTTCAAAACTAGGATCTACAGGTAAATAAACAGTATTCTACATTTTCAAACGCTTTGATCAATGAACTTGCATAATACTTGATGATTTCTGAGAAGCTCAAAAATCTAGATCACTAGTAGAAAACAACTGACTAAGTATTTCTTTGGTAGTTAGAGAGTTACCAGGAAATGTCCCCAATGAAAAAAAGGGAACAAAAAATATATGTATGAATACCCAATGAGTTATGACACTGCTATTTTTTTAACCTTTTATTGGTTCTTAACACAACAATCCCACTTAACTTCCCCTCCCTTCACACGTACCCCTCCACCTAACAGAGAAAAAAATATCATTATGGAAGCTACTGTGTGTCACAGTGTATCCCACAGTATACCCTTTTGTCTATACTTCTTTACTAGCAAATATTCATTGCAATGATTCTTGGTCTGGTTCAAGGCCTCTGACTTCTGCTACACTATCAATACTGGATCCTCACCAGGACTCCCCTCAGATATCTTGTGGCCCTGTGTCATGGAGATCTTGTAGCTTTGGATCTGTATGACCACTCCCTTCAGACTTCAGCTTTTCATTGATGAAGTAAATGTTGAAGCTGGTCAATTCAAAGCCCTGGATCTGGGCCTGAGAGGTTTTTGAGCTTGTCAGACCACAAGCTCTTAGCTCTCAGGCCCTAGGGGAAGTTCACCCACAATTGCCAGTGAGGGACAGTACCAATTCTCCCACTCTCATAACCCTAGGCCAGCTCTCTCGCCTGCCATAGATGGCAAAGGAAAGGGTGGGAGATGGCTTGTTGCAAAGACATGTTTACACCCTTGGGGCTCACTCACTAGCAACCCCACATCCAGGGCCAGCTCTACTGGGCTGCTCAGATAAGGTGCAGGTCCCACCCTCCTAAGTGCTATAGCTCGTGAGGGGTAAGTCTAGTTTTCCTGCTCTCATGATCCCAGGGCCAGGTCTCCTACCTGCCATAGGCGGTGAGGGGAGAGGTGGGAGGGGTTATCTTTTCCTATTCATGCCACTCAAGGGAGACAAGTGTAGTAAGGCCGGCTCTCCTATGCTCCTATCCTTGAGGAACACTCACCTGCAACTCCTCATTTGTGTGCCCTACTCTCTCCTGCATACTTGAGCTGGCTAGGTGCAAGGTCAGCTCTCCTGCTCTTAGCCCACCAGAACCAGCTGTCCCATGATGTCCAGATGAGCCCTCAGACATCAACATGTCCCCAGGCAGCAGCCCAGACCAGGGATATCTGCTTGGCCTTTGCTGGTAACAGACTTCTGCTGCTGTAGGACCATGGACCCAGATATGGTCCATGGCAGCAGATCAGGCCAGGACCCCTTCATGATCCCAGGTGACATCACTAGCTACTCATATTAGGCTGTTCCTCACTACCCTTGAGTCTCTTCATTGTGCCCACATCCTTCTGTTCCTCTTTCTTTTCAGTTTCTCCTCCACTTACTAGCTCCTTTTGGTGCTGCCAAGGGTCTCTGAGTGTCTGAGCATCTCAGGAATGGCCTGGGGAATGTTATGCCTCACTCATACGTTATGGCACCAGGCAGGCGTCATCTCAGTCATGGTTTACCTCTCCCAGCCCTGAAGGGCATCAGACTGATGGTCATTTCAGGCTAGCTCCATGTCCAGGCTCCATGACACCAGTCTTGTGGTCTTCTTGGGCACACTCCTCACTACCCCCACCCCACTCCACCCTAGTTGCCCCTTGCAAGGTTCTTCTATTGCAGGTTCACTCCTTCCTAGGACTTGCAGTCCTACGTGGGATTCTTCTAGTCTCTGTCGTGCTGTCCTTCCTGAGAACCCATCCAGGCCTGCCTGGCAAGGGACTGGTGGTCATCTCAGGCTCATAATGTTAGGCTACTAATCATTCAGATGTACAAAGCTCAGAACTGAGGGTAGACATAGATTCTCTCCTCTCTGCCACCTATTGACACACAAGGGACACAGCAGAAACTATTATTTTATTATTGGCTATGATTCATTACTGTCCCTGGATCCAGGGGTAATAAGGTTGATTAGTGAGCAGTTCTGAGGCTTACTATCCCCTTCATTCAGAAGCCATCAAACCATGGAGGACACAACTGGTGTACTTTTTCCACAATCTACTTCATCCTATTTTCTGTTTCCAAGTCTCTGGATTGGCTTCTTCCTGCTTACCAGCCAAGAGAATCTTCTGCAGGTCTCACAGTAAGACAATGTCCAGATGTTCCCAGACTGAAACAGAAGTTGGATACATGATGTCTTTTTCAGTATCCCAGAGAAATTTATTATAACAAGATGTTGGAGTAAAATCTAGAAACCTCTGGGAATCTCAACATCATGGAATGTCTTTTGAAACAGGGATTGTGGAAAGAGCAGCTTTTCTTTAGCCGTTGTGCCGCCATTACTGTCAAGATGACATTCACTCCTCGCTAATATTTTCTCTTTATGTGTGTAGGGCAGACATGTGTATAAAATATGATACCATTTTTGTGAGATAGTCAATGTCTTAGAATTCTCTAGAGGAGCAGAACTGAGAGAATGAATATATATTGCAAAGGGAATGTGTTAGATTAGTTTTCATGATAATGGCTAGGTAGTTGAGCAGTGCTGGGGAGAGACTACTAAGTCCATGAAGCTAAATGTACCCACAATCTTGATCTAGCACTGAAAGCCTGGGGGATTCCTGGAGAGCTGCTAGTCTTTAGTCTATGTTGAAAGGCCAAAGGTGGGCTCTGTTGGCAGCCAATAATGGGAGCAGCAGCAATAACAAAGCTGATACACAAAACTGCCAGCAGGTGGCAGCATCGCTTTCTTACCCCCACCCCCCAACCCCCTCTATTTCTGTATTGCTGTGGGAAGATATTGCCCACCTACAATCAGGGTGAGTATTCTCCACCCAATTAATTCTCCTTTGAAATCCCTTTAAAGATTGCTCTCAGTATCTTTCAAATATTCACAAAAAAAGATTAATCACTACACTGATCAGTTGATTTTGATTTTATTATAAAGGATATTATTATACATGAACCTAGAATAATTATCTGTGCTGATTAAAAAAGAAAAAAAAACTCCCTTTCCAGTTTTCATGTGCCCAAAGGTAACCCTGTGTCACAGCTCTCCACACCCAAATCCCACCCAAAGAGAACTGGTTTCCCAGGAGTGTTGAAACACCTAAGACCACAGGTGAGACCACCACTACTGCACCTATACCTGGCCCAAGTGGGACCCACCCAGAGGACACAAAACATAGGAACTGCAGAGCAGCCTGGGACAGGAGTTTCCTTCTCTGGTTTCCATCTCTGCCCTGGCACTGGCCTGGAGTCACAGCTCTCCTTACCCAAATTCAGCCCAGAAAGAGCTGGTCTTCCAGATGTGCTAACACACCCAAAATCACTAGCTCACAGGCTCACAGGAGAGACAAGCTACAGTCAGAGACAGCAAGACCAAAGAGAACCAGATGACGAGAGGCAAGCACAAGAACCTAAGCAACAGAAACCCAGGTTACTTGCCATCATGAGAACCTAGTTCTCCCACCACAGCAAGCCCTAGTTACCACAATACACCAGAAAAGCAAAACTCTGAATCAAAAATCACATTTCATGATAATGCTAGAGGACTTTAAGAAGGACATAAAGAACTCCATTAAAGAAATACAGGGGGTTGGGGATTTAGCTCAGTGGTAGAGCGCTTGCCTAGCAAGCGCAAGGCCCTGGGTTCAGTCCCCAGCTCTGGGGGGAAAAAGGTTGCAAGAAATACGGAAAAATAACAGGCAAATGGGTAGAAGCCCTTAAAGAGGAAACACAAGAATCCCTTAAAGAAGCACAGGAAAGCACAACCAAACAGGTGAAGGAATTAAACAAAACCATCCAGGACCTAAAAATGGAAATATAAACGATAAAGAAATCACAAAGGGAGACAACCCTAGAGATAGAAAACTTCAGATAGAGGTCAGGACTCACAGATACAAGCATCATCAACAGAATACAAGAGATTGTAGAATAGAGAATCTTAGGTGTGGTAGATATCATAGGAGACATTGACACCACAGTCAAAGGAAATACAAAAAGCAAAAAGCTCCTAACTCAAAACATTCAAGGAATCCAGGACACAATGAAAGAACTGAACCTAAAAATAATAGAAATAGAAGAGAGTAAAGATTCCCAATTCAAAGGGCCAGCAAACATCTTCAACAAAATTATAGAAGAAAACTTCTCTAACCTAAAGAAAGAGATGCCCATAAACATACAAGAAGCCTAAAGAACACCAAACAGATGGGACCAGGAAAGAAATTCCTCCCATCACATAATAATTAAAACAACAAATGCACAGAACAAAGAAAGGATATTGAAAGCTGTAAGATGGAAAGGTCAAGTAATATATAAAGGGAGATCCATCAGAATTACACCAGACTTCTCAACAGAGACTCTAAAAGCTGGAAGATCTTGGACAGATGTCATAGAGACCCTAAGAGAACACAAATGCCAGCCCAGGCTACTATACCCAGCAAAAGTCTCAATTACCATAGAGGGAGAAACCAAGATATTCCATGACAAAACCAAATTTACACAATATCTTTCCACCAATCTAGCCCTACAGAGAAAAATAGATGAACAACTCCAACACAAGAAGGGAAATTACACCCAAAAAAGCAAGAAACTAATCTTACAACAAACCCAAATAAGTGACTCACACAAACATAATTCCACCTCTAACAACAAAAATAGCAGGAAGCAACAATCATTGGTTCTTAATATCTCTCAACATCAATGGACTCAATTCCCCAATAAAAAGACATAGACTAACAGACTGGATATGGAAACAGAACCCAACATTTTGTTGCATACAGAAAACATATCTCAGTGACAAGACAGACACTACCTCAGAATAAAAGGTTGGAAGACAATTTTCCAAGCAAATGGTCCCAAGAAACAAGCTGGAATAGCCATTCTAATATTGAATAAAATAGACTTTCAACTAAAAGTTATCAAAAAAGATGGGGAAGGACACTGTATACTCATCAAAAATAAAATCCACCAAGAGGAACTCTCAATTCTGAACATCTATGCCCCAAAATGCAAGGGTGCCCACATCTGTAAAAGAAACATTACTGAAGTTCAAAGCACACATTGAACCTCACACAATAATAGTAGGAGATGTCAACACCCTACTCTCATCATGGACAGATAGATCACGGAAACAGGAACTAAACAGAGACACAGTGAAACTAACAGAAGTTATAAACCAAATGGACTTAACAGATGTCTACAAAACATTTCACCCTAAAACAAAAGAATATACCTTCTTCTCAGCACCTCACAGTACCTTCTCCAAAACTGACCATATAATCAGACACAAAACAAGCCTCAATGAATACAAGGAGACTGAAATAATCCCATGCATCCTATCATAACACAACGGTCTAAGGATGGTCTTCAACAACAACAAAAACAACAGAAGGCCTACATACACATTGAAGCTGAACAACTGCCTACTCAATGATAACTTGGTCTGGGAAGAAATAAAGAAATTAAAGACTTTTTAGAATTTAATGAAAATGAAAGCACAACATACCCAAACTTAAGGGACACAATGAAAGCAATGCTAAAAGGAAAACTCATAGCTCGGAGTGCCTCCAAAAAGAAACTGGAGAGAGCACACACTAGAAGCTTGACAGCACATCTGAAAGCTGCAGAACAAAAAGAAGCAAATACACCCAAGAGGAGTAATAATCAAACTCAGAGCTGAAATCAACCAAGTAGAAACAAAAAGAGCTATACAAAGAACCAACAAAACCAGGAGCTGGTTCTTTGAAAAAAAATGAACAAGATAGATAAACCCTTAGCCAGACTAACCAGAGGGCACAGAGACAGTATCCAAATTAACAAAATCAGAGATGAAAATGGAGACATAACAACAGAAACTGAAGAAATTCAAAAACTTATCAGATCCTACTACAAAAGCTTATACTCAACAAAATTGGAAAATCTAGATGAAATGGATGATTTCCTAGACAGATACCAAGTACCAAAGTTAAATACAGATCAAATAAACATCTGAACAGTCCTATAACCCCTAAGGTAAGAGAAGCAGCCATTAAAAGTCTTCCAACCAAAAAATTCCAAAGACCAGATGATTTTAGAGCAGAATTCTATCAGATCTTCAAAGAACTAATACCAATACTTCTCAAACTATTTCATAAAACAGAAAGAGAAAGAACACTATCTAATACATTCTATGAAGCCACAGTTACACTAATACCCAAGCCCCACAAAGACCCAAAAACGGAAGAGAACTTCAGACCAATTTCCCTCATGAATATTGATGCAAAAGACTCAATAAAATTCTTGTGAACTGAATGCCAGAACACATCAAAATGATCATTCACTGTGATCAAGTAGGCTTCATCCAAGGGATACAGGGATGGTTCAATATATGTAAATCCATCATGTAATCCACTGTATAAACAAACTCAAAGGAAAAAAACTCATCTCATTAGATGCTGAAATAGTCTTTGACAAAATACAGCACCCCTTCATGATAAAAGTACTGGGGAGAATAGAAATTCAAGGTACATAACTAAATATGATAAAAGCAATCTACAGCAAACCAATAGACAACATCAAACTAAATGGAAAGAAACTTGAAGCAATCCAACTAAAATCAGGGACAAGACAAGACTGCCCACTCTCCCCCCTATCTATTCAATATAGTGCTTGAAGTTCTAGCCAGAGCAATTAGGTAACAAAAGGAAATCAAAGGGATACAAATTGGAAAGGAGGAAGTCAAGATATCATGATTTGCAGATGATATGATCATATATATAAGTTATCCAAAAAATGAATGAGGGAACTCCTACAGCTGATAAATAACTTCAGCAAAGTGGTTGGGTATAAAATTAACTCAAATCAGTAGCTTTCCTTTACTCAAACGATAAATGGGCTGAGAAAGAAATTGAGGAAACAACACCCTTCACAGTAGTCACAAATAACATAAAATACCTTGGTGTGACTCTACCCATGCAAGAGAAAGATCTGTATGACAAGAACTTCAAGACTCTGAAGAAAGAAATTAAAGAAAATCTGAGATGGAAAGATCTCCCAGGCTTATGGATTAGCATAGCAAAAATAGCCATCTCACCTAAAGGAATCTACAGATTCAGTGCCATGACCATCAAAATTCCCACTCAATTCTTCACGGAGGTAGAAAGAGAAAATCGAAATTTATCTGGAATAACCAAAAAACAAGGATATCGAAAACCATTCTCACCATAAAAGAACTTCTTGGAGAATCATCATTCCTGACTTCAGGCTATACTACAGAGCAATAGTGATAAAAACCACAAGGTATTGATTGGTACAGAGAAAGGCAGGTAGATCATTGGAGTAGAATTAAAGACCCGGAAATGAACCTATACACCTATGGTCACCTAATCTTTGACAAAGAAACCAAAACCATCCAGCATTTTCAACAAATGGTGTTGGTTCAACTGGCAGTCAGCATATAGAAGAATGCAAATCGATTCATTCTTCTTTCCCTATACAAAGCTCAAGTCCAAGTGGATGAAGGTTTTATGTGGAGGCACATAAAACCAAATAAAGTGAATCTAATAGAAGAGAAAGTGGGAAAGAACTTCAACACATTGGCATAGAGGAAAATTTCCTGAACAGAATACCAATGGCTTATGCTCTAAGATAAAGAGTCAAGTGGGACCTCATAAAATTGAAAAGCTTCTGTAAATGGAAGGACACTGTCAATAAGACAAAACAGCAACCCATGGATTGGGAAATACTTTTACCAATCCTACATTCCATAGAAGGCTAATATCCAAAATATACAAAGAACTCAAGAAGCTAGACTCCAGAGAACAAAATAACCCTTTTAAAAATGGGGTATGAAGCTGAACAAAGAATTCTCCACTGAGGAATCTCGAATTGCAGAGAAGCATCTAAAGAAACGTTCAATATACTTAGTCATCAATCAGGGAAATGCAAATCAAAACAACGCTGAGAGGAGACCTCACACCAATCAGAATGGCTAAAATCAAAAATTCAGGTGACAGCAGATATGGTCAAGAATGTGGAGAAATAGAAACACTCCTCCATTGCTGGTGGGATTGCAAGCTGGCACAACCACTCTGGAAATCAGTCTGGAAATAATGCTACCTGAGGACCCAGCTATACCACTCCTGGGCATATACTCAAAAGATGTTCCAACATATAAGGGTAAATGTTCCTCTAGCATCCTTATTTATAATAGCCAGGAGCTGGAAAGAACCCGAATGTCTTTCAACAGAGGAATGGATACAGAAAATGTGGTACATTTACACAGTGAAATAGTACTCAGCTATTAAAAGCAGTGACTTCATGAAATTCATAAGCAAATGGATGGAACGTGAAAATATTCTGAGGTAACCCAGTCACAAAAGAGCACACATGGTATGTACTCACTGATAAGTGGATATTAGCCAAGAAGCTCAGAATATCCACAATACAACTCAAAGACCATATGAAACCCAAGAAGAAAGAAGATGAAACCAAAGTGTGGATGCTACAGTCAGTCTTACTCAGAAGGTGGAAGAAAATAATCTCCAGGAAGTAGAGGGAGAGAGATCTGGGAGGAGAGAGAACGGGGAGGGGAAAAGGAGGACCAGCGCAGATATGGGGGTAATGGGAGAGAAGTACAGAGCGTCAAGAATTTGAAAGTAGGTGTGTAGCAGTGGGGAGGAGGAACAAGGAGTAGCCACTAGAAAATTCCAGATGTCAAGGACCCAAGAGGTTCCCAAGACCCAAGGGAGAACATTAGCCAAAATACTCAACAAAGGGGAGATAGACCACATAGATACCATATCCAGTGGATAGGTACAGCCCCTGGTTGAGGGATAGGGCCACCTACCCACCTCAAAAATATTAATCCATAATTCCTCCTGTCTAAAAGGACTGCAGAGACAAATTGTGGAGCAGAAACTGAAGAAAAGGCCATCCAGAGACTCTCCCACCTAGGGATCCATCCCATATGCAGACACCAAATCCAGGCATATTGCTGATGCCAAGAAGTCCTTACTAACAAGAGTTCGGTATAGCTGTCCCCTGAGAGAGGCTGTGCCAAAGCCTGACCAATACAGATGCAGATACCCAGAGCCAACCATCAGACTGAGCACAGAGACAACAATGGAGAAGTTAGGGCAAGGACTGTAGGAGCTGAAGAGGTTTGCAACCCCATAGGAAGAACAACAATATCAACCAACCAGACCCCCCCAAAGCTCCCAGGGACTAAACCACCAACCAAAGAGTACACAGGTAATACCCATGGCTCCAGCTGGATATGTAGCAGAGGATTGTCTTATCTGGCATCACTTGGAGGAGAGGCCCTTGGTTCTGTGGAGGCTCCCAGAGTAGGGGAACACTAGGCTAATGCAGGTTTTGGGGACAAGCAACCTCCTAGAGGTAGAGGAGGGGCGAGGAGATAGGGGGTTTTTGGAAGGGAAATTGGAAAGGGGATAACATTTGAAATGTAAATAAATAAAGTGACCAATTAAATGTTAAAAAAAACCCAGATGGCATAGATGAAATAGTCCTGTCCCATAGTAATCCCTCTACACTTTCAGGAGGCATTCACGGGGCTCTTACCCTGGAGAAGAACAATACTGCAGTGAAGATGTAAACTGAAATACGGGATCTGGCCGCAGGCTGCCCAGTGATCTAGCCCAGTTTTCACTCAATGTGCCAGTATTTCCATTTTTGGTGAAGAAGAATAACAGCCTATGAAAAACAGAAATTATACTAAGAACTATGTACCCCGAATCATGGATACTTCTGCCAGGAAGTAAAGCATAAACTTTACTGAATCTTTTAATAAACTGGTTTGAAGTTTTGTTTAGTTTTGTTTTGCTTTGTGTTTTGTTTTGTTGTGGGTTTTGTGTTGTTTTGTTTTCTTTTTAAGGCCTTGCCTATTCTCCACATTCCCTAAATCAACAGCTTCTAATCCCACGAAGATATCCAGGGCTGGAAAGAAATCTTCATTGGTAAAACACTTGCAGTGGGGACCTGGGTTTGAGCCATATGAAAAAGGGAAGCATTGCTGTGAGTACTTGTAACCCTGGAGAGGCAGAGACTGGTAGATACTTAGTTCTCAGTAGTCAACCAACCTACCCTACTTGGCAAACTCAAGATCCTAGCAAGTCACCCTGTATCAAAAACCAAGATAAATAGTTCCTGAGGAGTAACAACTGAAGATGGCATCTGGCTGCCACACATGTGCATACACATGCATATGCTTAAATTCACATATATACCTGTACACACCTACATACATATACACCTATACACACCAACACACACCTACATACTTATACTATACACACACACACACACACACACACACACACACACACACACACACACACACCACACTATGGGGTTGAATAGAATAATATCTAATGCCTGCTAAGGAGAGAGGTTTTCTGCCAGCTAGATAGTTTTTGGTAGAAGTAAACGGCAGTCCCAAACAAATCACACCAAGCAGCAGGTCTCACAGGGAAAGTTTACTGGGCAGGGGAAACAGAGGCAGCTTCTGGGAGAGGGAGGAGAGAAGAGAGGGGGATAGGGAAAAAGAAGCTTTTATTGGGCCCATGATGGGTGCACAAAAGGATATGCAACAGGGGCTACGGCACATGTGCAAAGGGACAGACATACGAACGAAGCTGTAGCCTCTTGGGCCTCTAGAGCTGACTTCTCTCAAAGCTGGGTCCTTCCAGGGCTGGCTGTAAGGATGCCTAATCGTGGTGAAATCGCTTCTAGCTGTCCATGGATGTGCCTGATTGCCAACAGTTTTCGACTTGCTTTTAGCTGAATTCTCCTCTTCTAGGGGCTGCAGAAGAAGGCCTGTCAGATGCTGAGAAAATTTTATTTATTCCTCTTACTTCAGAAATATAGAAGCAAAGCAGGAAACTGAAACCAAGGAACTGAGATGAATCTAGCTCCATGGTCTCAGTTACTGTACTTACCACCTAGTAATTGACTCCCTCACATCCCACCACCCTCAGACACGCATCTAGAAACCTGGCTACAGCCACACATACATGATTCCTTGCATTACCAATCCTATACCTTTGCAGAGAGGCCTGCCCAAAACAGAGAAGCATGCCCTCGTGTTCATCTTTGGTCAGGGTGCCTTTAGGGAAATGGTGTACAAGAATGAGTAAATTGTTTCCCCTGCCTCTTCTGTGTGACTGACAGTTCTGGGTGATTAGGATGAGAGGTTAAATGAATCTTATGTCACCGGCAAAGCCTCATGGGTGCTTCTGTCTGTTCAACAATAACTGTAGGGGGGAAATATTTTCTGCCACACCACTGAAGTCCTGCCTTCTGGAAACATTTCACTTATTCAGTCACTCGGCTGAGATTTACTCTTTGGTTTCAGAGATTTTTTTCCAAGATGCTAGAATCAGAGTGACATGCAAATTTAATTAATTCTAGACCTCTTAAGGAAGAAAATAGGAAAATGAGAAACATGCTCTCATTAGGGTGAGCTTTCCTGGTTAGAATGGCTTTCAACTCAGCCTCATCTCTGAAGCTTTTCACTGTGTTCCAATAATTCATTTTTGTTACGTAATAAAATGATTTAATCAAGTTTATACATGCTAAATTTTGAAGAAAATTTGGTGCATTCTAAATGAAAAATGTATCATTCTTCTGTTATCTTGATTGGCAAATGATAACTATGAACATATTGGAATAAGTTGTCATCTTTGGGATGACTTAAGAGGATAAATAATTTTACTTTCTAGTTAATTGATTTTAATGAGATATTTAAAAATCTAACATTTTAACAGTTTATTTACTTGGGAAATTATGACCAGACTATACAATATGATTCTAAACATTATTCATCTTATATTGCTGAAACTCTATGTTCCTAGGACAAGTAGCTCTTCGTTTCATATCCCGAGGACTTTTGGCCACCATAACTTGACTTCTTTCTCTCCTCCAAGTTTGCTTCATTAGGTTCTGCATACAAGGACATGATGTTCACACAGTGTTAGTTTCTCTGCCTGGCTGATTTCACTTGGCATGTGTTACGGATGCACTAAGGAATACAGTTTAGCATAAAATAGTAATTTAGTCCTATTGCTAAATGTTAAAATTATGAGTTGTAGACATAATATCCACATTCATATCATCTAGAAGAAATGACTAACAGCAGATGGACCTTGTGGTATACGACTATAATACTAGATATTTGGAAGGCTTAAGCCTCACAAGTTCAAAACTTGCCTGGGCTAGAGAAAAAGTATAAGACCAGCCTGGAAAATTCAATGAGATCCTGGTTCAAAATAAAAATTAAAATGAAGGCTGGAGATACAACTCAAAGTACAGTGTTTGCCTTCCCTGTGTAAGGCCCTAGAATCAGTCTCCAATACAAAAATCTCCAAATAAAGAAATTTAATAAATCATTATAGAAAGTAGTACTTGTGACATGACTTTTGTTTGCTTGTTATTAAGAAAAAATGTTTAATAAACCAAAATATATTAATCATTTATACTATTTTCAAGATGCAAGAATAGATTTTGGTGCTGGGCATTGAACAATAAGCAAAACATATGTTTTTCCTATTAGTTTATGATTCTGTTAAGTGCCTGGTGATAACACAAGGCTTTTAAGCAGTTTTCCTGTAAAATGAACAATGTGTTAAGTTTTCCAGTAGAGGGAGCAAATGAGTTACTGCAGCAGCAAGAGGACTCCTGTGATCTCTGGCACCAGACACAGGCACACAGCATGTTCATTCCAAGCCTGCATCCTCACATTTGGAATGCAGATACCTTCTGGTCAAGAAAAGCAGGTGTTCACCGACATGACCCGCTGTGTGCTTTTCTATTGGCAATCTTTGGGATAACTGGACACAGACAGCCCCCCATGGCTATGTGCTCTTTCTTCCTGTAAACTTCAAGCACTCTGAAGAGCATTGCCCCAACTTGGACCCAAACATTCACTACACAACAGTGAAACCATGGTACTGATCACCCACTTTCTATCTACCCTTGAGAAGACTGTGAATTATTTGTTATTACGCTGCAGATTCATTCCAGCCTGGATAAAACTACAAACTTCTTTCAAGTGGTTAAAGCATTTTTCTCCAGAATACAAACTCATTCCAAATTTGTCCTTCCCCAAGGATGAACTCAAGCCTAGGGTGCATCTCAAATTTCTCTGTTACTCTTTGTTATTTATACCTCAAGATATTAAACAGACCCTACCTAATAAATCTACTGTGAATTTTCTAATTTGACCCAAACTATCAAAAGCACCTCCCCCTTCCCCTTTTCCTTTTCCTCCTTGCCCTCCTCCTGCTTCTCTGTGGGCATACATGTTTGTGTGGGAGTGCACATGTGCAGCAGTCTGCAAGTGTGAGTGAATGCAGAGGCCAGAGGTCAATGTGGAGCAACTTCATCAATCACTGTCCACCTTTGTTACAGAATTTTAGTAGAACTTTTGTACCTGACAGGTCTCTGGAGTGAAGGCACCTAACCTTTAATGTAGCCTTTTGTCAGTGATCGTTATCTGAGATTTTATGGAGATATTGTTTGAATATTTCTCAGAGCCTTTGCATACCTTAGTCCAGAGACAAGTCTGGCAAACCATAGCTGAGCACTGCTTAGGTGATGGGTCTTTCAAGATAACCCCTAGGTTAGAAAAGAAGTTCGGGTCTGTAGAAATTGACTTGGTAAAGGTGTCTTTTATGTAACCATAGAAAGGGCTTCAAGGGGACTCTCGGGGTTCAGAGGCTGTTCCCCCTGCTGCGGAGAAGCCTGAATTCATCTTGTAGTGACTCTCTTTCTTTGATAGATCATCCATCCTGTACAACCCACCAACACTGACTGACACACCTTATATGTTGAGGCAGGCTGTCTCACCAGATCTGAAGCTCACCTATTTGACGACAATGGCTGGACAATAAACCCCACAGAGCCTCCTATCTCTGCCTTTCCAGCTCTGTGCTTCAGGTATGTGCCACTGGGCATATTTTATATGGATTCTGGGAAAACTGAAATCAAGTCTGCCTGCATGTGATATAGGCACTTAACTGCCCAAGGCCTTCTCAGCCCTGATAAAATACTCTCAATTGATCCCACTAAAAGAAATTCCCCTTGGTTGGAAGAATACCACCAGAAAAGATGCTTAATTGTAACATGATAGTGCTTAAATATTGAATATTTTAGAACATGAGGGGACATACTTATATCCTATACTATGAATGAATGAGAAATAAAAGAGGACAAAGCAAAAAAGATCATATAAAAACATGAGATTATATATCTCATCAAGTTATGACTAAGAAAGGAAAAGAGCCAGTAGAGATAACGCTATTTTCACTGTAGTTCCTCTTTTGGAATAATCTACAAGGACACCTTTTCTAAACAGGAAGTAGGCCGGTCTCCATCTGCACCCAGAGCTGGGCTCTCGGACACAAAACCTGCCTGCAGAAAGCTGGTCTGCCAGGAGCACTTTCCCTTCTAAGTCCACAGCCCACTGGTGAGACCCCACTTTCTTCCCATTGGCTGTCCAAGGAGAGACACCCCGGGAGCACATGGGGTGTGGGAGCCACAGGGCAGCCTAGGACAGGAGACCCTTCTGGTCTGCATCAGCGCCCAGAGGAGGGGCTGTCCCACACATCTCTCAGACCCAAAACCTGCCAAGGAAAACTAGTCTGCCAGGAGCACTCTTACTCCAAAGATCGCAGGCTCACAGGCTCGCAGGCTCACAGGCTCACAGGCTCACAGGCTCACAGGCTCACAGGCTCACAGGCTCACAGGCTCACAGGCTCACAGGCTCACAGGCTCACAGACCCATAGGAGAGACAGGCTTCAGTTAGAGACAAGACCAACTCACATCAGAGAGAACCAGATGGCCAGAGGCAAGGGCAAAAACCTAAGCAACAGAAACCAAGACTACTTGGCATCATCAGAATCCAGTTCTCCCACCACAGCAAATACTGAATATCACAACACACTGGAAAAACAAAATTATGATTTAAAAATCACATCTTATGATGATGATAGAGGACTTTAAGAAGGACATAAAGAACTCCTTTAAAGAAATACAGGCCTACATGGGTAAACAAGTAGAAGCCCTTAAAAAGGAAACACAAAAATCCCTTAAAGAATTATAGGAAAACACAACCAAACAGGTGAAGGAATTTAACAAAACATTCCAAGATCTAAAATGGAAATAGAAACAATAAAGAAAGCACAGAGGGAGACAGCCCTGGAGATAGGAAACTTAGGAAAGAGATCAGGAGTCATAGATGCAAGCATTACCAACAGAATACAAGAGATTGAAGACAGAATCTCAGAGGCAGAAGATTCCATAGATAACATTGACACAATAGTCAAAGAAAATTCAAAAAGCAAAAAGCTCCTAACCCAAAACCTTCAGGAAATCCAGGACACAATGAGAAGAGTAAGCCTATAAGAATAATAGGTATAGGAGAGAATGAAGATTTCCCACTTAAAGGGCCAGTAAATAACTTCAACAAAGTTCAAGGATGGAGATTCCCCCAAAAGTTCTGGAAGAATGCACAGGATCCATTCTTAACTTGTACAAAGCTCAAATCCAAGTGGATCAAAGACCTCCACATAAAACCAGTTACACTGAAATTAATAGAAAAGAAAGTGGAGAAGAGCCTCGAACACATGGGCACAGGGGAAACTTTCCTGAACAAAACACCAATGGCTTATGTTCTAAGAAAGATCAAGAATCAACAAATGAGACCTCATAAAATTGCAAAGCTTCTATAAAACAAAGGACATGGTCAATAAGACAAAACAGCAACCAACAGATTGGGAAAAGGTCTTTACCAATCCTACATCTGATAGAAGGCTAATATCTAAGACATACAAAGAACTCAAGAAGTTAGACTCTGGGCTGGAGAGATGGCTCAGCGGTTAAGAGCACTGACTGCTCTTCCAGAGGTCCTGAGTTCAAATCCCAACAACCACATGGTGGCTCACAACCATCTGTAATGGGATGCTCTCTTCTCAAGTGTCTGAAGAGAACTACAGTGTACTAACATATAAATAAAATAAATAAATCTTTAAAAAAAAGAAGTTAGACTCCAAAGAATCAAATAATCCTATTAAAAAATGGGGCACAGAGTTAAACAAAGAATTCTCAACTGGGAATAACAGATGGCTGAGAAGCACCTAAAGAAATGTTCAACATCCTTGGTCATCAGAGAAATGCAAATCAAAACAACCCTGAAATTCTACCAGTCAGAATGGCTAAGATCAAAAACTCAGGTGATGGTAGATGCTGGTGAGGATGCGGAGAAAGGGGAACATTCCTCCATTGTTGGTGGGATTGCAAACTGGTACAACCACTCTGGAAATCAGTCTGGCAGTTCCTCAGAAAATTGGACATAGTACTACCTGAGGACCCAGCTATACCTCTCTTGGGCATATACCCAAAAGATGCTCCAACATATAACAAGGACACATGCTCCACTATGCTCATAGCAGCCTTATAATAACCTGAAACTGGAAAGAACCCAGATGTCCTTCAACAAAAGGATGGACACAAAAAATGTGGTACATCTATACAATGGAGTACTACTCAGCTATTAAAAACAATGAGTACATGAAATTCTTAGACAAATGGATGGAAGTAGAAAATATCATCTTGAGTGAGGTAACCTAGTCATAAAAGAGCACACATGATATGCACTCACTGATAAGTGGGTATTAGCCCAAAAGCTTGGAATACCTAAGAACAAAATTTGCAGATCATATAAAGTCCAAGAAGAAAGAAGACTGAAATGTGGATGCTTCCTTCCTTCTTAGAAGGAAAAACAAAATACTCATGGGAGGAAATATAGGGACAAAGAGTGGATCAGGGACTGAAGAAAATGTCATCCAGAGACTGCCCCACCTGGTGATCCATCCCATATGCAGCCATCAAACCCAGTCATTATTGCTGATGCCAAGAAGTGCTTGCTGACAGGAGCCAGATATGGTGTCTGCCAGAGCCCTACTGATACAGATGAGGATGGTTGCAGCTAACCATTGGACTGAACAAGGGACCCCAATGGAGGAGTTAGAGAAAAGACTGAAGGAGCTGAAGGAGTTTGCAACACCAGAGGAAGAACAACAATATCAACTAACCAAACCCCACCAGAGTTCCCAGGGACTAAACCACCAACCAATAAGTACACATGGAGGGACCCATGACTCCAGCCATGGGCAGAGGATATGTGGCAGAGGATGGCCCAGTATCAATGGGAGGAAAAGCCCTTGGTCCTGTGAAGGCTTGTTTCCCCAATGTAGGGTAATGCCAAGGAATTGAGGTTGGAGTGGGTGGATGGGAAAGGAAACATCCTCCTAGAAGCAGGGGGAGGGGGAGGGGTATGGAAGAGAGGGGAAAGGGAATAACATTTGAAATGTAAATACATAAAATATCCAAGAAAAATAAAATTATTAAAAAACAAGAATTTAATGAAAAAATCAACCAAAAGTTTAAAAGAACAAATGGATATATGGGAGAATTTGTAGTGAGAAAAGGCAAGAAGATATATGGTAATTATAATATTAAAAACCAGAAAAAATGAAAAAAAGAAAATTTTGCAAATTAAATGCTTCACAAGTGTTCTAATAGTTATATGGTATCTTCATGAAAGCATTTCCAAGATAAAAAGATGCTCAAAATCTGCATTAGTGTTTCTTACGTGGTAGAATGAGGACTTATGAAGTCACATGTGAATACTTTGACTGCACACTTACTATGGTTATTGTTGTATTGCTATTACAACAATGGCCTGTATCTGCATATACAAACACTTTCCCTTCCACTGTTTCAGCAGGGATGGCGTCATCTGCTCATACCAGACATTTGATGGGCATTTTCTTGAGCATGCCCATTCCGCATTTGTTGTAGTATTTTCAGATTTGAGTTTCTTCTTTGTGAAGAGAATGCTAGGTTCTATCAGTGAATACTTCCGGCTGTGGTACAGCTTTCTACAAAAAACAAACTCTGTGAAAGAGTTTTACATAGAATCTCACAAATCCAATAAATCCCCATCTGTCTACATATTCCAAACTTTACTTTTTATTTTAAGGGTGTTAAAATTCACATATTATAAGACAACCATTTTAAAATAGATAACATAATGTTGTATCGCCATTACCTTCTCCTACTTCCTAGAGATTTCCCTCACTCCCAAAAGAAACTCCATTTCCTCAAGTTGTTTGCCTCTGGTATCTGCTGTCTAGTATCCACTAAGAGAAAACATTAACCTAGTCTGTGTTTTAAACTTTTCTGGTGGTGGGAATTTTATACAGAGGGGCAAATGTTGAGTTGTATACTAGCTGATTGTATTTGGCATGATTTTTCAAGCTTTCGCATTGTAGCATGTGTCAGAATACCATTCCTTTATGATTGAACAATACTCTTTTCTAAGGATAGTCCACAACTTATTTATGTTTTCTTCCATGTGTGAACTTTGCCTCACTCCTGTCCTTTGGCTGTTTTGAACAGAACTGCTAAGAGATATCATGTTCAACTTTTGTTTGCTTAGTAAACTTCAGTTATTTGAAAAAGAATAAACAGGAAGTAGAATTATCTTTGACATCATTATAATGAATAAATAAAAACAGCCCAAGATGTAAAAGTCGACAGACATTATGCAACTCTACAAATATCGAAGGACATTTTCACAAAGACATGGAGGAAAGACTACCTTGAAGTTAGCGCTCATCATTTATCTTCTTCTCTTCACACTAATCTTCTCCGTGCCAGCTAGAGACCATTCTCTTTAGGGACAAGCATCTGCTTCCTTCCTGAGGCCCCATGGCATCCTGAATGTCCCCCTCTATGATTACATTTTTAATGCAGTGATTGATAGGTAGGAAAGAAGGGGATACATAGATCAGCAATAAGAACTTAGAAAACATAACTAAAACTTACCTTATGCTCAGGTTTTTTTTCTTCCTTTGAAGCCAGATAACTTTTTTCATTCCATATTCTACCACATACTAAATGACTGCATGAGCAGGTTGGTAATTCCCCTAATGGTTTGGCTAATGTTCAGGATGAAATTTATAGTGTGTAATCATATGAGCCAGGAGAGATTTGTCAGGGGAAAAAAGAGAGAGAGAAAAGAAAAAAGTACACATAATGAAAACACGTTCGTTCTGAGGGGTGGAAGGGGATAGCTTTGCCGTGGGTAGGCATGTTGCCTGTTGCTGCCACCGCCGCTCTGGGCACTCTGATGCTTCCATGGCCCAGATGTCTTGCAACCGAAGAATAGATACAGAAAATGTGGTTCATTTACACAGTGGAATACTATTCAGCTGAAAGTGATGCAGACACCCACACCAAACATTGGACAGAAGTTGAAGACTCTTAAAATGAGGACATCATGAATTTTGTAGGCAAATGGATGAAACTAGAAAATATCATCCTGAGTGAGGTAACTCAGACCCAAAAGGATATGCATGGTATGTACTCACTGATAAGTGGATATTAGCCATAACGTACAGGATACCCACAGGATACAGTCCCAAAGAAATTAAAGAAGAAGGAAGGCCCAAGGAGGTTGTTTGAATCTCACTTAGAAGGAGGAACAAAATAGTCATGGAAGGCAGAGGGAGGGATCTAAGTGGGAGTGGGGAGAGGAAAGGGCATAGGGAGGGCAGGATCAGGTATGAAGAGAGACAGGAGAAAGACCCAGAGGGCCATGAGAATGAATAGAAATATGCAGCTGCCGGGGGTTCAGGGGGTCTCTAGGAAGTCCCAGAGACCTGAGATGGGGGCAGCCCCCAGAAATCAATAGGAGTGACCTTAGCCAAAATGCCCAACAGGAGGGCTATGGAACCTGAAGAGACTACCTCCAGTGGCCAGACAGGACTCCCAATGGAGAGATGGGGACACCAACCCACCTATAGAACTTTTAAACCAAACTTGGTCTGGTTTAAAAGAAATGCAGGAACAAAAATGAAGAAAAGATAGGAGGAATGGCAGACCAGTGACCAGCTCAACTTGAGACCCATCCTATGGGCAGGCACCAATCCCTGGCACTATTGCTATGCCATGTTCTGCTTGCAAATAGGAGCCCAGCATAGCTGTTCTCTGAGATGCTCTACCCAGCAGCTGACTGAAAGTGATGCAGACACCCACACCGAACATTGGATAAGGTTGAGGATTCTTATGGAAGAGTTAGGGGAAGGATTGAAGGCCCTGAAGAGGATGGAAACTTCACAGGAAAACCAATGCTATCAACCAACCTGAACCCCTGGGAGCTCTAAAAGACTATGCCAACCAAAGAGCTTATATGGGCTGGCCCATGGGCCCCAGCACATATGTAGGAGAGGGCTGCTTTGTCTGGCCTCAGTAGGAGTGCCTAACTTGATGCACTAGGGTCAGGGATAATGAGGGAGGCACCCCACTCAGAGGCAAAGGGAAGGTAGGATGGGAGTAGGAACTCTGGAAGTGGGAAGCAAGAGGTAAGGCAGAATTTGATATGTAAATAAATTAATTAATTAGTTAACTTTTAAAAAGACAGATAAACTCCTAGTGATTGCTGCAATTTCCTCTCACAGTTAGAAGCCAACTACTTACTGATTTTTATCATCTCTGGCTGACCTAAAGCTCTGCGTCTCTTCCTTATGACCATCTTCCTTCGGTACACGGTATTTAGATGTGAGGGTTTTGTATTCTTATTTTGGTTATTTGGCATTTTTACTTTATGCCTCGATGTCACCCTTAACCTTATCTCTTTAAGTGTTAGCTCTGTGACATTCTGTTCTCTCATTTTGCAATTCACATCTAAAAGGGAGGGGGATTAATCTCAAAAAATAAAGCTCCCTTAGAGCTTCTCTCTTGAGCAATCTTCATATTCCCTTCTTGGTTTTGCTTTTCTGTGACCAACACACTGTGGTTTCTTCTGACCTGTCTTTCAGCTCAATTGTTCAATCTTTACTTGGTTCATGGACCCCTTAGAGGATGAAGTGTGCAGAAAACACACCATTAACCTCAAAATAAAGGGGGGGGAGGTTTATTCAGGACCATTCACATAGGACCAAAGCTCACATCTCCAAAAACAATAAGGGTGAAAGGATACCTGACATAATAAAGACTGAAAGACCCAGAGAAAGAAAACTCACAATTCCCTGTCGGCTTTTCCTACAAGAATCATATAAAAAACAGTGTTGTGGAGACCAGGAGATCCAGAGTAAATGTACTCACAGATCTCGGTAGGCTTTTCCTCATGAGACACAGAAGATCATTTCTCTTTGCTTTTAAGAAAATACAAGAAATTTTAATCCAGGGAAAGAAAATAAAAGCAGATGGATTGAAGGTATGGATGCAAATCTACATCCTCTGGAAAAGAGAATCAATCAGCAAAAATCTGCACCCAGAAGGGATGGGAATGAGCTTGGAGGCCATCAGTACAGCTGAAAGAGGTGTAACACACTTAAGAAGGCCACAGGCCTGAGGCCCAGGTTAATTGTACCAGCCTAACCCTGAGGTTTAATTAGAACATTTGAGGATGAGTCTTTCATCTCAGCATACCTTAATGGAAAAGAAAAATACCTTGATTAAAACAGCTAAGGATGCAAGAGTGTCTTTCTAGCAATCCTCAGAAAGAGATGAAGCAAGTCAAAGCTAGAGTTGACCCAGAGATGAGCCTCTGTGAAACAGCCTGCCTCATGCACTGAGGGCATCACTAGAGGAGAGCAAGCATCTGTGAAGCAGGTAACGGCAGCACAGGTATTCATACCCAGCCCTTCCTGGCTCTGCTCATAGAGCACGCAGTCTCAGTCCCCAGCAATCTGTCCGAATTTCCAATAAAATATTAGGAGGCATACAAAAAGTAAGATTATTTTTAGAGTGAAAAATAAACTAGTATCTCACTAATAAACTGAGAACCAGGCTCACGTTTGGCATGGATGTTGGAACCACATGACACTAAGTTTTAAATGACTAAGAGAAGTAGAATGGAATTTTAAAATACACAGAATTGGAGGGTGATTTACACAAAGCTGGGTGGAGGGGATCTAAATAATAATGAACAAGGAGAAACACAGTATCAGAGATGAACAAGGCCATCGAGGCCTTATTGATGGGCTTCATACAACTGAGGAAGGAAGATAGCAATCTTCCAGATAGATAGAGAGAGAGGGGGAGGGAGAGAGAGGGAGAGAGAGAGAGAGAGAGAGAGAGAGGGAGGGAGGGAGGGAGGGAGAGAGAGAGAGAGAGAACATAGTTACGAAAGTTTGGTTCCCCACTCCTATTTTGGGAGGCTCGGAACTGCCTATAACTTCAGCTACAAGGGATCTGATGCCCCTTTCTGGCCTCTAAAAGGCACTGTACTCATATATGCACAAACCCACACTCACACACAAACATATACATTTAATTTGGGTTTTATATGTGTAAAGGTGCATTGCCCTCATATATGTCTATGAACCACACTCATGTTTGGTACTTACTGAGGTCAGATGAGGACATAGGATCTCCTGGATCTGGAATTGCAAATGGTTTTGAGATGCCATGGGTGCTGGAAATAGAACCCAGGTCCTCTGAAAGAGAAGCCAGTGCTCTTAACCACTAAGGCATCTCTCAAGGCATCTCAATTTAAAAAAAAAATCTAAATGGGAGGAGATGCCCTTGGTCCTGTCAAGGCTCGATGCCCCAGGGTAGGGGAATGTCAGGGTGGGGAGGTAGGAGGGAGAGAGTTGGTGGGTGATGGGTAAGGGAGCACCCTCAGAGAAGCAGGAGTTGGGATGGGATAGCATGTTTCTGGAGGGAAACCAGGGAAAGGGGATAACATTTAAAATGTAAATGCAAAAAATCAATAAAAGAAAAAAAGAAACAAAAAAACTAAATGTTAAAAAGATTTTTAAAAGCTTTCTGAAAAGGAGGAGGAGGAGGAGAAGAAGAAGACAAAACTCGCTTATATATGTGACATGTTTGGCTGCTGTGCAGAGCCTGGCATATGTAAACATGCAAGTCATTAACGGGATGTATACTAAAATTTAGAATGATCTCAGAATAAATAGCAAAATGAAAACTATCTTCCTTTTGAAAATAATAAAGTAGCCCCTACTCCCCTTTAGCTGGTCATGACTTCACATGTCTCTCACTCCAGATAGGCGGTAGAGACATGTGGAGCTCAAAAGATGGCTAGGCAAACAACCTGGGTGAACATAATTACCAGCTCAGCGGGAGACGCTGTCTCACAGCAATGAGATGGACAGTAGTAGAGGAAGACACCAGATATCCCAGTCTGACCTCCACATGTATACAATGCCCCCTTAGCACAGAGACACTATACACATAAAATATAAATAAATAAATAAATAAATAAATAAATAAATAAATAAATAAATAAATAAATAAATATTGTGTTAATAAAAACTAAGCACTTACAGTAACACAATCTGATAGTATCTGGGAAAAGAAAAATAACTGCTTGAGTTTTCTACATTATAGTTACACAGCAGAAGTCTAAAAAATGTGTGTGAAAATAGATATTTAAATATGTAAAGGAAGACAGCTAAGGAACGGTTGGATTTGGCTCTACATATATTTACTAATATAGTTGAAATATAATATTTTAGATCGGGAATTACGGAGGTCACTAACAGCTCATTTAGTTGATTGAAAAACAGCTTACTGTAAGCAAATTGTGGAGTGCCTGATAGCTATGCCCTGGGTTATAGTGGGGGAAGGAATTTGAAGGTTGTGCACTCCTAGGCTTGGCTGGTGTCTCCAAGGACTAAGGCCTTTGACCTCAGATACACTAGACCACAAGCCTCCTTGATTCTGGAGACATGGACTTTGGACTAAACCACAGTACTGGTGTGGATCCCTAATTGATCCTCTACTGTATATCTCTCCCTATTGTGAGAAACAAGACCCCAACTCACAAATAAAAATTCACCTCAATTAACAAAGGCCTGGCAGTTTAGGTTTTTGATCACCCAGGGAAAGGTCAGTGTAGCTGACCCATGGAGTGTGCATAAAATCATGACTTTTATTGTCCTAAACAGAATCCTCTGCCGTCTCTCTTCACCATTGGCTGGGTGCTTCTATGGAGAGCAATGTTCCCATTCCTCATCCCTGATATTGTCCTCATTCCGAATCCCCCAGCATATTTGTTTAGTTTTTTTTTTCTTTTCTGGCTTAAGTTCTGCACTCTGAGAACTCAGAATTTTATCTAATGTTCATGCTGGATCTCAAAAGTCCCTCTTCCTTCCTTATACATGGGCTCAGTCATGTGGCAGACTCAAATGTTTTAGCTATAAGATAAACTAAAAGTAGTCAGGCGAGCAGACACCAGCTGCTGGAAAAGACAGGGCCCAGTGTCTCCTGCCTATTAAAGGTCTGATAAATTTCCATCTATCTCGTGTCCCTCTGGTTTGGATATTTTATTTCTTGTGCCTATCCATCTGTCTATCAAAGACTCTTGTTGGTTGTACCTCTTGAATGAACCCTGAATGATACAGGTTCACCAAAAGAAGCCATTTTCTCTAGCTCATATAACAACTGAATTAGCATCAGTATCAGCTAGTAAAACATAATCACATCCTGCTTACCCAATTTATTTACAAAAGAGAGGTAATAGGTAGTTCAAGGTCCTGTTTTTGCCTCCAAAGTTATTTACATACAGTTCTACTGGGAAAGGGCTGGGGAAGAAGACTCCAGAAATTGTTCTTTGGCCTTGGCACCATTTAATTAATTGTTTTAATGTACATGGTTCTTTTGAAAAATGAGCTTTCTTTATTTCTGAGAACCTCGCAAATAAATGTGATCACATCTACCATCGATTTTCTTCCTCATAACTTCCCTCGTATTCTTTCAACTTCACTTGCTAGTACAAAAATCAAGTTAAATAATTCTGATTTATTTTATAAACACTAGTGGAAGATACATAAGGAGACCACAAGCACAGTTTACTACTGTGGTAGAGTAACTGTGAATCAAGGGTGTGGCTATGTGAAGAGACATATGAGGTGAGCCTTACAGGAAGATTTAGAAAAGTTACCTGTACTTTGGACATACACAGAGAACACAATAACTGATCCCAGCAAACAGATTTTTAATGACTCTTTTTGTTTCTTTTAAAATCTAAATAACAGCAACAAAATCATTTTCTTAGCTGCTTTTCCCCCATTTTACCTCCTATTCAGGTTTGCTCTCTAGGTACATTTGCAAATGTTCTGGTCCTCTGCCCACACCCTTTGGGAAATGCTTCTTCAGAGTTTGCATTCATTTAGAATTGCTATTTTCTCTTATTTCCCAAACCAACATGTAGAGTCTCTGGTGGTTCATTATTTCTCCTTGTTTAACTTTTCTCCACTATAGACATCTGCTGCCTAACGTAATATGCTTTTCCAACTAATCGTTAGGCTTTCTACTTTTGATCCTTACTTCACCTTCTAAGTATAGGCATGTGGATTTTGACTGTCTTAATTCTATCTCAAAATAATTCTTTTGGTGTCTTGACCTTCTTCATTTAATGGTGATTGCTCTTATAACCATCTCAGAACAAAAGTCTGGAAATACGTTTCAATGTTTCATCTGATTCTGCTACTCCTCCATCATCCAGACTTCTGCATCACTGCTCCCCTCCCCCGCAATGTTATTCATTCAGTTTTATTAAAAACTCAAGCACTCAATATATCAGTCAAACTTCTGTTTGTTTAAATATCCCTTACTGTGTTAACAGTTTGAACCAACATCTTCTTTCGTCCTTTGATGTATGATCTTGTGTAGCCCAGACTGGCCTCTAACTCACTGTGTAACAGAGGCTGGCCTTGGGCTGAGAGATTTTAGGCATACATGGCAATCTCTACCAATTGTTGGTAGTTATTTATCTACAAGTGTTATACACAATCATTTCTTGTCATTCCCATTGACTACTTTCCAGCTCAAGTCTTCATCAGTTTATTCTTCATTTTCACACATGTCTTACCAAAAGATATACACACTCACAGTGTCCCTGATTTTACCTATGCATCTCACTACACTGAATGATTTAATAATGTTCTCTATTACCTACTACCCACCAAGTAGTAAACACCACTGAGCAACAACTGTATTAGTGAATATACCCATGAATTAGATAATATGTGTCTTTTCATAAAGCTTTATGTCTCTGAAAAACCCATTATTATTGAGGGTGGAAAATCTATCTACATAGAAAAGTAAATACCATATTAAATATATATAGAAGGCTTGATATGGTGGGCATATATCATGCACAAGTATTGTTGAGAATTCTAAAATGAACTAAGAGTCAAATATTACCTGATTATCTAAGTTTAGTTAAACTCTCAAAATAACTCCTCCTTCCTTTTGTTCATGAAAGTAGACATGCAATAAAAGCTAGCTTGTTTTTGATGACTTTCCAGAAAGGTTGTATGTGAGACTGTGACACAAAACAAGAAAACTGGATTGAACGATATCCACAAAAAGGGAGATAATTAAAGACCAGAGGCATCATAACTGAAACAGGGGTATCTACAGAACAATCCAATTGAAAAGTTGATAGAGTGCGGAGGAAACAGAAATGTTGCCATAATGTTGCAAAAAGATCGACTCTCAAGACTATACTGGAATCAGATTGTCCTGGCCCCTTGATTCTTATGAAACCACTGGTGCGGACGCTTCCCTTGTGTCTTCCAACGCACTGTAAATTGGTGAATACACATGTAATTCTTCATAGAGACGGTCATCGGGGACCTGATAAAGACAAAAACCATCCTGTATTAATTATCTAGAACTTTACATTTCTGGAAGGCTTGTCACATACGTATCCTTTCTTTCTTCTTGAATTTCACCTTTCCTCTCATGACACTCAAATGTCTGTACCCTTAATATCCAGAAACCAGATGAGATGGGCTGGACAATGGGGGCTAAAAGAAACAATGTAAGTGACAAATTACTGAGATTACTCTGTATCTGAAATGTCGGTTTCCCTTCTGACTGAGGACAGTGGTCATTAAGAAATGTAATGACAAAAAAAAAAAGAAATGTAATGACTGGGCTCTGTCTAAAAGTGGACATAGAGAGTTGTAGTTTCCATTTGTCAGATTTGAGTTAGTAACAGTGGCTGAGAATCGGAAGTTCTCACCAAGAATATAATAAGTTTGTGTAGAGCAGGAGCTGAAAATGCAGTAAAGAGAGGAAAGAAAAATATATATTTGGAAAAAGAGAAAGGGAAAGAGCAGGAAGAAATATAACAAGCTCCTTGGGGACAAAAAAGTAAAGCCCAACAGCTGAACGTTTCCATCACACACTGCTGATAATTCACTTCTCACAGGCAACTGCTCCGCAGCACCCACCATTTCTACAACGAAAACAGCTCCATTCGCCTAACCTCGTGGGACTGTGCTGTGATCTGGCACCATTTCAGTGTATAAAATAAGATCTCCAGTGTGAGATACAAAAGCCAGTTTTTGAAAAATAGTTTTCTAGGAAATAATTTCAGAAGACTCGGGGCATGTTTTAAAAGAATAAAGCACAAACTCTTCAGCACGCTAGTCAAGATTTCCTACTGACCTTACTACGCTCAAATTCTTGTCCAATCCTATAGATAATGAGCAGCACGGCACTGCAAAAGGCCAGGATGGTGAGAAACAGCAACATCAACACCAGTTCCTGTCAAACAGCCAAGCAAAAGGCGAAAGTCACAGACTGATACACCCTCCAATCCCGCCTCTTAGAGACACGCCCCCTTTCTCAGGAGCTCAAGAACAGACGTCATGAATTGACACATAAATAGGAAACCAGAAGGTGACTGATTGGAGGAGTTGACTCCAAGCTTAAGGAATATGGCCAGGAATAGGAGTAAGCCCATCAGCCCCTTAGTACAGAACTCTATTTTATAAGGTGGAGATTCCAAAGGGAGGACTGAGTCTATGGAAAAGGAAGGGTTTTCATACTTAGGACAGGGCCCAGAGAGTTAGTATTTTTACAAGAAACACATACTGTGATGAAAGAAGTCACGAAGCAACCATCGTCTTCGGTTATATCCTTGCAGTAGTTCATATAAGCGGAGTTGTTGCTCAGATTGAGAATCAATATGGCGATCCCCAAGCCTGCAGCGATGCTGCTGACAATGTTTGCTCCCAGGCTGCCTCTCACCTGAGGGCATAGAACATTCAGCCTTGTGGCAGCAGCTGATCCACTGATCTGTCTTGCAGAGCCGGTCCTCTATAGTAACTCGAAACTGGTTCAAAACCCCAGTCAAATAGGGAACTCTCATAAATGTACTCATCATCTGATAAGCATCTGTTCCCCTCTGAGATGCATTCAAGAAAAGCATGAGGGCTGGGATGTACTCAGCAGGGAACATAGAGTGAGACATTGCAGAAGACCAGAGGGGTTCAATCCCCAGAATTAAAACAAACAAACGAACAAAAAAACAAAAAAACCAGATTCAAGCATTTTTAGTCTATTCTCAAGTCTTCTTGGTTGGCATAACTAAACATCAGACTATAAATACATACAAGGACAATACCTTTGTGGGTCCCTTTAAACAGTGTCAAGGTAATCAAATTTCACTATTTATTAAGTCATACAATTTATGTTTCTAATGATTTTATCCACCTCATTCTGCAAAATACTTTCCAGCACAAAGGGATTGAGAAAAGACACACAGCTACACTCTCTACAATGTCCTTGATACTGGTGTGTCTTAACAGCTCCAAAATTCTACTTTTCTTACCTTGGAAGAATGAATAATGAGTTCAACTCACCAGATACAGTGTGTTTTTCCTTTCGGACATAATTGACAAAAATCCAGACAAAACAAACTGTCCAAAAGGAAACAGGGGAGAGATCAAAGTGAGTCTCTGCTCTTCGGTGTATTTCTTTGCCTATCCACAAAATACAAGTTTTAGGTGTTCTAGAAGGCTATCCACTAAAATCTGCCATGAGACCATTATTTATTATCTCCAGTAAAATGCTTCTCAAAATCAATTCCTTATACAAATCATGTGAAAGTCTTGATAAGATACAGGTTCTGAGCTGTGTGGTAGCACATGGCTGCAATTCCGGGTCTCAGGAGTCTGAGGCAGGAAGCTTGTAAGGATGAGGACAGCCTGAGCTACATAGTGAGAAAGACAAAAAGAAGCAAACAGACTCCTACTCATTTGGTCTTAGATGACTGGGGCTCTTTGCTTCTTACCTGGCTCCTCTATGAAGTTGACTTGGATACCTACTGGGAAGGTAGCAAGAGCTAGGATTGCTGTACAACTGTAACGGTGGTCTCATTTATCGTAATGCTTGTTTCATATGTCCTCTCTTACACTGTCAGCTCCTGCAGGCCAGCCTTGTATAGCTATGGGTTTGATATGCAGCATATGGTCATATAGTTAACTATGAAAATATACATTTGCAAATAGTAAAAATCGAGACCTCAAAGTCAGACCACTGTCTAAGAAATTGAGATTTATGCTCCGAGTCACAAATCTATGACATGCCCCAGCAGGTAGAAGTGCTTGTAACAGAACCGGAGTTCAGTTCCTTGATCTCACAAAGTAGCAAGAAAGACCTAACCAAGCTACTGTTTTTCTCTGACCTCCACATGAGCACTGTGGCACTGGCACGTACGTGTGCGCACACACGCGCGCACACACACACACACACACACACACACACACACACACGTGCGTGCGCGCACACAGAGAGAGAGACAGAGACAGACAGAGATGGAGAGAGATGGAGAGAGACGGAGAGACAGAGACAGAGAGACAGAGAGAAACATACACATACAAACACATACATACACAGAGAGAAAATAAATGACTTTTAAAATGAAATGCTTGAGAAAAATAGAAAGCTCAAGAAAATGTGGTAGATGGTCAAGAATATCTACATACCAATGCGATGGATTCCTTAGATTTGAATACATCTTTCTAACTAAACTATTGATAAAAAGATAATACACAATGATGATGTGAAATGAAGAAAGGTAGGCATATAAAACATTGTAGCACACAATTCTATTTCTACAATGCTCTAAAAACTGAAAACTAATTTTTAGTTATAGTGATTGTTTCAAAATGAGAAGTCTGGTAACAGAGAGAGACAAGAAGAATTGTAAGGAAACAAATGTAACTTACAAAATCATGAATAGGCTTGTTATATTGAGGGTTACAAATAAGCTAATATTTCATATACAAATACATACATATATATGAGTCAAATTTTATCAAATCCTATACCATCTATAGTTAGAATACCCTATTTATTGTATGTGTACTTCAGATATATAAAGCTATATGGCCTTGTGATCTCATTCAGTCACTTGCTTTCCAGACAGTAGAATGTTTTAAAGGAATTGTATCCATCCAATATTGTTAACTTTGTTTTCATCTGAACAATTTATCTCTCCCCTCTCTTCTTAAAGATAACGTTTTATGTTATTGTATTTTTAAGATTTTTAAAAACATTATGTTCAAGTATGTGTATATGCCTGTGTATGTATATGCCAATGTGTATGAATGCCCAAGAAGGCCAGAAGAGGGTTCTTATCCCCTTGAGCTAGAGTTACAGGAAGTCACAAATACATGACATGGTACTGAGAATTGAACTCACGTCCTATGAAAGGGCAGCAAGCACCCTTAACTACTAAGGCCTCTCTCCAGTCTTAGTTTTTATTAATGATAATTTTATTAATAGTTAGTGTTAAGGGTATTTTCCTGAATTTAAGTCTTGGCAAATCATTTAACTTCTTAAATATTAATGTATTTATTCTTTTACATTTTGTACAGTCTCAAGGTTTTCAGTCAATAAAAGTATAGTAATGGGTTAAACCATAGTTAACTGTGGTGAGTGTATTTGCTCTTGTTAATGAGTATATGTAGAGAGTGCTTTGGAAACTACATTTATAGATGCTATGTGCATATAAATGAAGAACTGTAGATATTATTGAAAGGCTAGAGATAAGCACTTGATTAAAAGAAAATTAGTTGTCTTTGATTAAAATAAAATCTCTGGTTAGCATCATTTCAGAAACAATTACAGATATGTTCTCACCAGCACTGCACCCCAGAATGGGTAGCCTGCTCTATATAATAAAAGCACTTCGTCGTCAAAGTCTGAAGTCTGGAGTGTGGAGCAGACAACTGTTCCAAAACAAAGGCATATCAAACCAACCAGAACTTGGGTTACCTGTGGAAACATGAATTTTATAAAGTTAGGATATATTTTTTCAAGATTGTACCAATTTCTCTGTAAATAAGAATGAATATGAGAAATCTCTTTAGTGTAATAGACTTTACTTGGATTGATCCAGTTGTGAAACTTTCCACTGTCTTCTATCCACTATATATCCTGAACCATGACTAGTAGAAGCTAGTGCATATATTATCAATACACATCACACACATCTTTATTTAGATAGTTATGGTATACATGCATAATTATTCCTTCTATCTAATTAACAGCAGACATTTTGTATCCTTCTTCCCTGCTTTCCACTCATGACCTGGTAACCTAAAGTCTTTATGAGAAAATGCTTTTCTCTTTCCAGAGTGTGCAAATAATACCATCAACTCCTCACCTATCAAGAATGCTATAGAACTCCATCAGCTCACGAGAGAAAATATTAATATAACTAAATATTCTTTCCTAGAGTCAATCTGCATTTTGAGTTAAGAATAAAGGCTATGCACTCACGCCCAGGAACTCCAACTCTTTCTTCAAAAATGACTGCCATGTCTGCTGTGGTGGGGGTGAGGCTGGCTTCTCTGGTAGAGCTTTTGCAGGAGGGGACGCTTCCAAGAGTTCAATGTCAGGTGCGCTGAAATTTATAAAAATCAACAATCTTCTAATTCCTTGCGTTATTTTGTTACCTGTCAGAAACTGGAGCATTATGTGTTAGCTGTTCCTCAAAAGAATCCTGCAGTTGAACTTTTTAGTGTAGTACCTGAGAAAAAGTCCCTGAGAGTCAAAGCAACCGACCACCAACAATGAATATTATCCAAGTGTTTGCATGCACCATAACAGAACAAAAACCATGCTGCATGCTCTTATTTATCCAGGGTTTCCATAAGTTCCTTCCTCAAAACCTCTATCTATAATATGCCTGTCTGTCAGCCTCAAAGAGATTTAGCATAGAAATGTTTCTACATGTGTTGTGTCAATGCATACAATGCATACAACTTCATACACAGAGGACGGCTTTGAGGGGATAGCTTAGTCTCCATTTCTATTTCAATCTTGGGTGCAGGATTCCATGGCCTAAGCATCAAAAGGGTCAACCAGGATCAAGATCATTTTGTAAATCCTGTGAGTCCTAAAACACACATAAGATATGGAAGCAAGAGATCTGTATGTTCCAACTCCCTGTCCCATACCCCAAACCACACGCCTTTAATGTTAGAAAATCTGATATTTCCAGTTTTCAAATCAAGTAAAAACCTTGTTCCCAACCTCTGAGATAGTAAGACATTAAGAAATTTAAGTAATCTTCTGGATTCTGTAAATAAATCTATGAATTGGCATCTGCCTGCCCAGCACTGTGAATTTCTGTGTCTTGATAAATAACTTTAATAAAAAAAAATAATAGTCTTTGCTTACCTGGGGGATTCTTGTGGGTTTGGGAGAGCAAGATCTGCTCTGCTCTTATTTTCTGTGTCCATTTTTTTCATTAATTGGACTATCCAGGAATAAAAGATATTGTTACACAGAAACGTGGTGTGCTCTGAATGGGCAGTTAAGATGGGTTGACTCTGAATACCAATGATTATCTTCATGCAGAACCTACTTGTCAGATAAGTCTCCAGGCTGATGGATATCAGTGGTTCTTTTCTCTTGCTATAATGGAAAGTAACGCAAAACTGAGACATCTATTGAATAAAGAGCAGGATGAGAAGGGAAACATGAACATTTTAGAGCATAAAATTCTGCCCAAGATGTGGGATTTAAGGAACTTAACACTGAAGCATCTAGGCACTGAGAAGATGAAAGAGAAGAAAAAACAAGGGTGCTTTTTGGCAACTTCATTACTATACCTATACCATGAGCTCATCAATTTGGCTTCATGTGTGGAATCAAAGCTGAACTGTATGTATTTCTGACTTTACATTCTCTCTCTTCACCCACCCTTTCCCTCTCCCTCTCCCTTTTCCACTCCTTCCTCTTCCTTTCCCTCTCCCTCTCCTCACTCCTTTCTCATTTTTTCTTCTTCCCTTCTGGATAGTATTTACTATCTGCAGCAAATGATTTTGAAAAAGGACCATCAGAGTTCTAACTGCTGTGAACCATGCCACGGAAATTATTCAATGTACTATTTGAATTACGAAATATACTTTATCTGAACATTTCTATGGCAACTGCTGCACTCTTGTAAGAACAAGACAAGGAAAATGTGGAGGGATGTGAATGTCATGAAGAGAAATGGTGTGAGCAAGTCTGAATTGTGGAAGCTAAGCAATAGATTTGCCCAAAGTGCTCCCTTGACTATACCATACCTAACTTCCTGAACACAATGAACAAGAGGAAATTCACAGATCTCCCTTGATTAAATGATTAAATTTCAGTTTAATTCAATGAATGGTTTTGCCCAACTGCAAGATACTATGCATAGAACCATAAGTCACCTCAGTTATTTTCTGAGATATAATGTCTCAAAAAGATATATATATATATATTTGTAAATATATAATATATAAATACAGAGAGAGGGGGGATTTTAATGTACATACTGACAAACTTTTCATAACAAAATACTACTGTTCCTTCTTTCCACTGTACTGATGCTTTGGGAATCAGTACATCTAACAAGTACACTATAAGAATTAAGAAATAAGCCCCATCTTCTTCTTCATTTATACAGAAAGGACTTGATACTTCTTGCTAGCAACTGATGATATCATGAAGCAAGCACTATTGAAGGCCTGATCTCAGACTTATCTAGCCTACAACCTTGCAGGTATGAACAAAGAAAAATGATTACCCAGAAGGTAAAAGGCCAGAGGCTTCTGAAACATGACTCAGGTTACAACACTGACTGATAGAGCTTGCATAGAGCTCAGAGAAGGAATTCTCAGGGAACGTGATATTTGAGCCTAGCCTTAAAATGATTGGTTCTCTACCCAATTTTCACAAAACCACTTGTGTCTACAGGGGAAGTCTTGAATAAACATAATGGTCTTTTGTGATATTTCCTAATAATATATGAAGGATTATGCCCAACAACAACAACAAAAAGATGAGCTACTTAAGATTTGGACAGTATCTTTCTGTGTTTGGGCATATGCTGTGTTGTGAGGATTTCCAACAGCACTTTACAAGATACTAATAGGGTACTGAAAGGTGTCTTATGACTCCCAATTATTTCATGGCTCAGTGTTCATCAACAGCTTCATCTTCCTCCTTTCTGAGATACTGAGCACATTCTGTACTCAGAGGCCAGTTCCCTGCAGCCAAGCAGTTCTAGATCTCCAAGACAGTGAGTATCGGAGAATATGATCAAATGACTTCCTTTGAGGCTGGGTACTATTATCAAGATGATTTTTAACCATGCATCTGCCTGGACGGAAGAGATAACAGAGCTAGCATTTCTTCCCCAACACACAACGGTTCTCTGCTGGCACACACAGGCTTTCCACGTGTACTTTATTCTGGCCTTCTCTTTGATATCAAGTTTCTTTGCTTAATTAATTATATCTTAGATTTTTCATTATACTTTTAATTTTTCTTAATTTTCATAGAATATATTTTCGTCATATTCTTTCTCCTCCCACAAGTCCTTACAGATCCTCCTTAGTTCCCAACCCACCCAACTTCATGTGCTCCCTCTCAAAACAAAACAAAGAAATAACCCCCAAATCTCTCAGCAACTATCAATTACAAATAGGTTGTTGGTTGGGGTGTGTCCCTAAATTCAAAAGAAATTTACTTTTAAATTCCTTATGAGCAAATGTTTTCTCAAAGTAAATTCTAACTTTAACTAAAATAAATATTTTTTTTATTTTAGGTGTACGAAACAACTTTTCATCTCAAAGGTTTTAAGTTAGGTTGTCTGTAGAGGGTTTTTTCTGATACTTCCCACCAAGTAACACAACATCTGTCCCTATCATTTCTTGTCTTTCCTTTTGCCACAACCCAGTTTCATCTCTTCCTTTCCTTGGTGCGTAAAGGTGCTTTCTGCCAGTCCTGAGGGCCTGTGTTCAGGTTCTGGGCCTCACATGACGGAAGCAGAGAACTATTCTCTGACATCCATAGTCACATGGGTGTACATCCACACATGCATACATGCAGATGGTAAGCAAAGGAAATACTTTATACATATACACATAATATGGTTTAAACAGTCTAGACTGACTGTTTCACTGTTTCATAGCAAATACAATTGTAGAAATGGCCATGGGGCAAATGGCTCAAAATGTTCAAGGGCCAAGTGCAAAGCAAAGCCTTCATCTTTTTATCCTTATGACTTCAGAAATGTTCAGAACAAGATTATGCAGTTCATTATGACTCTAAGATTTCCTTGAAGCCTTGTAGACAGCTTTTGTCTGGGATTATAGTCTAAGGGCCAGTTAGCAACCAAGGTGATTGTGTAATTCATATTAATTCTTATCTTTCCATATGCCTTCTATTATCTAAATTATGGATAATGATGGAAATAAATATGAGGAAAATAAACATGCTATATGGTTGTATTTTTAAAAAAATAGAAATATCTCCTGATATGGAATATCATGAGCTGCGGACTTATGGGCAAAGTTTAGATATCATCTGTCATTCGTGGCATTATGAATGAGTTGCCATGACATCTCTCTTACACCAAACATTCTCCTACCTATGACCCTGAAATCATTATATTTGAATATTTAACCAAGTCTATTTTATTGTTTCCACTGTAATTCCAGAACCTTTAAGGAATTTTCTATTCTATTTGGCTTACATTCTAAGTCAAATGTTTAGCTTACAAAATCTTGTACTCATGAACTCACTCTCACTGTGGATACCTGCATAAGACTTAAGTAAGTTCAAGCCAACAAGATCAGTCAGAATATCAGTAAGTGGCACTAATTGGACCTGGTGGATTATGAAATAAAAGGGGGAAATAGAGAGAACATGAAGTTGTGAGAGAAATGAATTAAGAGATTGTCCAGGAGAAATGGGAAGTAGATTTCATAAAGATAATTGTATACAGTGATAATTTTTTCAAAAAAAATAAAATGTTCAAAAATGATTCGAATCAAAATTTTCAACTGTAACCAGAATGTTAACAAGTTATTTTTTAAAATTGAAAAGATGCAAATATGCAAGGAAAACCATGTAAATCAGAGAAAAATATAAAAAATTTGTTCTAGGTGTTAAGAACCATCATAAGCTATATCACTAAACAACAACAATGTATTATCCTAACAACAGGGAGGAAATGTCACTGGCCTAGGAAGTTGCCAAAGGAGCATTGTACAATTCTGTATCTGAATATGGCAACATCTTAGTGAAAAGTTCTAGAATTTTTTAGCTTCCTACATAGATGTTATAATAATAGTACAATAATGTCATTATCTATAGTCAAAAAACAAATTCATAAGATAAAATAATTTAAATATAATAAAAAGTGAAGTATTTAAAGTAAATTTAAGTAAAGTCTTAAATTTTAAGGACATGAAATTTTTAATTTTAAAAATATGTGCTTTCTGCAGTAGAAAGTCTGTGGCATTATACCTGCTACTGAGATAGGACAGCAATTTCTAAGGTTGAGCCCACTGAGTTTTGCATACTGAAATGACTGCAAGGTCTCTTTCTCCCATTTGCCCTTTCTCCTTCAGAGCCTGACGACAGAGTTACTGTTGCAAACTGCTTATTCCCAGAGTGTTTTGCTGTGTTGGTGGATACAGCCCACACTGTTCCCTTTTATACTCAGGAGGTGGAGTTAGCAGAAGATTAAATAGTAATATTTAATCAGGAGCACACAGTGCTGGGCTGGATCAGGAACCCACGTTTTCTGGCTTGTAGGTCCTGTTTCTGTGTCTCTCCAAGCACAGCAGTCCATAGTCCAACACAGATGCTGAAGGGAGGGGGAATAGAACTTTGAAAACTCTGCTCCGGATGCAGAATTTCAGAGGAAGGAGGAACGTTGGAATGGTGGCCATAGGGTTCTGCTGCTGTTGTCTCATGTAGCTTTCTAAAGAGAAAGTTGGCACGGTAAGCACCGGTTACCTGTTTAGCAGATTTTTCCATGTTCAGTGCAGTCTCGTGGTCAGTAGACACAGTGCATGGCATAGGTCCAGATCTTACCTCTTGTGTCACTGGTGTTCTATGCCCTGATCAGCACCGAGCTCCAGCTGCTCACTCTTCCTGACCTCCCATAGTACACACTTACACCCGATCAGGGAGAGATACATGGATATGGATACACTTGTGAAGAGTATGCCCAATGCTCATTTGTTAGTAGAAAATACATTTTAATCTACCATGTTTATAATAATAATTGGTCATGAATATGTTTAGCACATGCATTACCCTGCACTGAGCAAGTTACAAGCATTATCTGAAGAGAAAATTGGTGACTTAAATAGCTCCCTCTGACCATGGGTTGTTCAGGAAAAAGTTCCAATCTACAAGAAATGAGATTATTGAACAATTTACAGAGTAAGATAATAACCTTAAACCATTTCTTAAGACAGATGCAGATGTGATTGGTGGCAGAGCCATTTCCTAGAATGTACAAGGTCCTGGCCTCTATTACCCCAAGCGACCAATCTGGAAAATCCTAAATTCAAGGCTAGCCAAGGTTTCATTGTGAGACCTCACCTTGCCTCAAAATGACTAAGAACCTAAGGTCACAAGGCCTTAGGTTCTATCTCAAACACTGACATTTTAATTAATTCTCAGGAACTTGGTCCACCTTCGCTTCACTTCACAAGAACTCATTTAATATGAAATACTAAGATTCTGTGATGGAATGGTCAGCGAAGGCACTGTGAGAGGAGCTGCAGCTCCAGGCCAGGAGTAGTGTAGGTAGAGACTGGAGTGTATGCCAGGCCAGCCAGAAAATGCAAACTATTCCTATGAATGCATCTTTAGGAAAAGAAAAAAACAACAGGAATCAGAACTCACGAAGCCCCTTGCACTGGACAAAAATGTTCTGACTGACTATATTTAATTTGTTGTCAGCCTCTTTAATTTTCCTCTGAACATATTTTTCCTCTCTTTCTCTGAATAAGTTTCATTTCTGGCTGCAAAAAAAAAATGTGCTTTCTGGTTTCTGCCTGTGCCTTGAACTGACCCTATACCACAGCTTTCTGTACCCAGATCCTGGGGGGAGAGAGCTGGTCTCCCAGAAGTGATGACACAACCAAGAACACAGGTGACACCACCATTTCTGCTCACATTTCTGGTCAAAGAGGAACCCTCATGGAGCCCTCTGGACACAAGAACCAAGGAGCACTCTGAGACAGGACCCTTCCAGTTTCTGCCTGGGCACAGAGTTGACCCTGTGCCACAGCTCTCTATACCCAGATCGTGCTGGGAGAAAGCTAGTCTCGCAGGAGTGCTGACACACCTGAGAGCACAGGTAAGATGAACACTTATCTTCTGAGGTACCCATCCAGAGCTCTCAGAACAGTGCCGTCTGGAAAAAGATCCTTCCAGTTTCTGTCGGCACCCTGAGCTGACTCTGTGCCTCAGCTCACATACCCCTGTGAGAGAGCTGATCTCCAAGTAGTGCTGACACACATGCTTGCAGGAGGGTCAAGCCACTGTCGGAGACAGCAAGACCAGATAACAACAAAGATAAGCAGATGGCGAGGCAAGGGCAAAAACCTAAGCAACAGAAACCAAGGCCATTTGGCATCAACAGAACCCAGATCCCTGACCACGACAAGCCCTAAATACACCAACACACCAGAAAAGCAAGATTTGGATCATAACTCATGATGATATTAGAGGACTTAAAAAAGACATAAATAATTCCCTTAAAGAAATTCAGGACAATACAGGTAAACAGTTAGAAGCCCTTACAGAGGAAACACAAAAATCAAACAAACAGGTGAAGGAACTGAACAAACCATCCAGGATCTAAAAATGGAAATAGAAACAATAAAGAACTGACAAAGGGGGACAACTGTGAAAATAGAAAACAGAGGAAAAGAGATCAGGAGTAATAGACACAAATATTACCAACAGAATAGAAGAGATAGAAGAGAGAATCCCAGAGCAGAAGATATCATAGAAAACACTGACACTTCAAAGAAAATGTAAAACAGAAAAAGTTCCTAACCCAAAACATCCAGGAAATACAGGACACAATGAGAAGAAAACCTAAGTATAATAGGTATAGAAGAGAATGAAGATTTGCAACTTAAAAGGCCAATAAATATCTTCAACAAAACTATACAAGAAAACTTCCCTAACCTAAAGAAACAAATGCCTACACAAGTCCAAAAAGATTCGACCAGGAAAGAATTTCCTCCTGTCACATAATAGTCAAAATACCAAATGCACAAAACAAAGAAAGAATATTAGAAGCAGTAAGGGAAGAAAGTCAAGTAACATATAAAGGCAGACCTATCAGAATTACACCATACTTCTCACCAGAAACTATGAAAGCCAGAAGATCCTGGGGAGATGTCATACAGACCCTAAGAGAACACAAATGCCAGCCCAGGCTACTATATCCAGCAAAACTCTCAATTAACATAGATGGAGAAACCAAGACATTCCATGACAAAATTTACACAGTATCTTTCCTCAAATTCAGACCTACAAAGGATAATAGATGGAAAACTCCAACACAAAGGGGAAACTACATGCTACAAAAAGCAAGAAATAAATCTTTCAAGTAATCCAAAAGAAGAAAACCACAGAAACATAATTCCAACTCTAACAACAAAAATAACAGGAATAAACAATCATTGGTCCCTAATATCATCTCAACATCAATGGATTCAATTCCCCAATAAAAGGGCATAAACTAACAGACTGGATACATAAAGAGGAACCAGCATTTTGTTGCATATAGGAAATACACCTCGGTGATAGAGACAAAGACTGGGAAAAAATTTCCAAGCAAATGGTTCCAAGAAACAAGTTAGATTAGCCATTCTAATATTAAACAAAATAGACTTTCTACCAAAAGTTATCAAAAACAATAAGGAAGGTCACTTCATATTCATCAGAGAAAAAATCCACCAAGATGAACTCTCAATTCTGAAATCTACACTCCAAATGCAAGGGCATCTACATTCATAAGAGAAACCTTACTAAAGCTCAAAGCATATATCACACTGCACACAATAATATTGGGAGATTTCAACACCCTACTCTAATAAATGGACAGATCATGGAAACAGAAACTGAAAATGACAGAGAAACTAACAGAAGTTATAAAGCAAATGGATTTAATAGATACCTATAGAATATTTTATCTTAAAAGAAAAGAATATACATTTTTGAGAGCCAAAATTGACCATGTAATCAGTTGAAAAACAGGCCTCAACAGACACAGGACAATTAAAATAATCCCATGCATCCTATCAGATCACCATGGACTACGGACGGTCTTCAATAGTAACAAAAACATCAGAAAGCCCACATATGCATGGAGGTTGAACAACCTCTTCTCAATGATAACTTGGTCAAGGAAGAAATAAAGAAAAAATTAAAGCATTTTCAGAATTTAATGAAAATGAAGGCACAACATATCCAAACTTATGGGACATGATGAAAGCAGTGTTAAGAGGGAAAGTCATAGCTCTGAGTGCCTCCAAAATGAAACTGGAAAGAGCATACACTAGCAGGTTGACAGCACACCTAAAAGCTCCAGAACAAAAAGAAGCAAACACACCCAAGAGAAGTAGACAGAGGGAAATATTCAAACTCAGGGCAGAAATCAACCAAGGAGAAACAAAAAGAATTATATAAAGAATCAACAAAACCAGGAGCTGGTTCTTTGAAAAATCAACAAGATAGATAAATATTTAGCCAGACTAACCAGAGGGCACAGAGTGAGTATCAAAAGCAACAAAATCTGAAATGAAAAGTGAGGCATAACAACAGAATCTGAGGAAATTCATCAGATCCCACTACAAAAGCCTATACTCAACAAAACTGAAAAATCTGGCTGAAATGAACAACTTTCTAGACAGATACCAAGTACCACCACCACCACCACCACCACCACCACCAACAACAACAACAACAACAACAACAACAACAACAACAACAAAAAGCCCAGGACCAGATGGGCTTAGTGCAGAATTCTATCAGACTTTCACAGAAGACCTAATACCAATACTTTCCAAACTATTCCACAAAATAGAAACAGAAGGAACATTTAGGCCACATTTAGGCTTATACCTAAATGACACAAAGAGACAACAAAAAAAGAGTACTTCAGACCAGTTTCCTTTATCAATGCTAAAATACCAATAAAATTCTCACAAACCAAATCCAAGAACACATCAAAAAGATCATCCATCATGATCAACTGGGTTTCATTTAAGGGATGCAGGGATGGTTCAATATATGGGAACCCATCAACATAATCCAATATGTAAACAAACTCAAAGAAAAACTCCAGGATCATCTCAATAGATGGTGAGAAAGCATTTGACACCATTCAACACCCTTTCATGTTAAAAGTCTTGGAAAGATTAGGAATTCAAAGCCCATACCTAAACATAATAAAAGCAATAAACAGCAAACCAGTAGCCAACATCAAACTAAATGGACAGAAACTTGAAGCAATCCCACTAAAATAAGAGACTAAACAAGGCTACCCACACTCCCCCTACCTATTCAATGTACTACTCAAAGTCCTACCCAGAGAAAGCAGACAACAAAAGAACTTCAAATGGATACAAATTGGAAAGGAAGAAATCAAAATATCACTATTTGCAGATGATACAATAGTATACTATCATATCTACCAGAGAAGTCCTAAACGTGATAAACAACTTAAGCAAAGTAGCTGGATTTGAAATTAACTCAAATAAATTGGTAGCCTTTCCCTACTCAAAGAATAAACAGGCTGAGAAAGAAATTGGGAAAAAATACCCTCACAATAATCACAAATAATACAAAATACCTTGGTGTGACTCTAACCATGCAAGTGAATGATCTGTATGACAAGAACTTCAGGTCTCTGAAGAAAGAAATTGAAGATCTTAGAAGACGGAAAGATCTCCCATGCTCGTGGATTGGCCGTATTAATATAATAAAAATGGCCAAAAGCATTCTACAGACTCAATGCAATCCCCAACATAATTCCAACTCAATTCTTCATAAAGTTAGAAAGAGAAATTCTCAAATTCATCTGGAATAACAAAAAATTCAAGATAGCAAAAACTATCCTCAAGAATAAAAGAACTTCTTGGGGGAATCACCATCCCTGATCTCAACCTGTATTACAGAGCAATAGTAATAAAAATCATATGGTTTTGGTAAAGAGACAGCCAGATAGATCAATGGAATAGAATTGAAGAACTAGAAATGAACCCACATACCTATGGTCACTTGATCTTTGACAAAAGAGCTAAAACCATCCAGTAGAAAAAAGATAGTATTTTCAACAAATGGTGCTGGTTCAACTGGAGGTCAGCATGCAGAAGAATACAGTTCGATCCATTCTCATCACCCTGAACAAAGCCCAAGTCCAAGTGGATCAAGGACCTCCACATAAAACCAGATATACTCAAACTGGTAGAAGAAAAAGTGGGGAAGAGTCTCAATCTCATGGGCACTAGGGAAATTTTCCCGAGCATAGCACCAATGGCTTATGCTTTAAGATCAAGAATTGAAAAATGGACCTCATAAAATTGCAAAGCTTCTGTAAGGCAAAGGACACTGTCATTAGGACAAAATGGCAACCAACAGATTGGGAAAAGATCTTTACCAATCCTACATCCGATAGAGGGCTAATATCTTATATATACAAAGAACTCAAGAAATTAGACTCCAGAGAACCAAAGTGGGTACAGAGCTAAACAAAAAATTCTCAGCTGAGGAACATTGAATGGCTGAAAAGTACCTAAAGAAACGTTTGATGTCCTTAGTCATCAGGGAAATGCAAATCAAAATAACCCTGAGATTCCACCTCACACCAGTCAGAATGGCTATGATCAAAAACTCAGATGACAACAGATGCTGGGAGAACATGAAGAGGAACACTCCTCTGTTTTTGGTGGGATTGCAAGCTAGTACAACCATTCTCAAAATTAGTCTGGATGTTCTTCAGAAAATTGGACATAGAACTACCTGAGGACACAGGTATACCACTCCTGGGCATATACCCAAAAGATGCTCCAAAATATAACAAGGGCACATGCTCTATTATGTTCACAGCAGCCTTATTTATAATAGTCAGAAGCTAGAAAGAACCCAGATATCCTTCAACAGAAGAATGGCTACAGAAAATGTGGTACATTTACACAGTGGTATACTATTCAGCTAATCAAAACAATGACTTCATGAAATTCATACGCAAATGGATAGAACTAGAAAATATCCTGAGTGAGGTAACTCAATCACTATATATATATATATTATACTAACTGATAAATGGATATTAGCCCAACAGCTTGGATTACCCAAGATACTATCCACAGACCACATGAAGCTCAAGAAGAAGAACGACCAAATTGCAGATGCGTCAGCCCTTCTTAGATGAACAAAAATATTCACAGGAGGAAATATGAAGACAAAGTTTAGAGCAGAGACTGAAGGAATGGCCATTCAGAGCCTGAGCCACCTGAGGATCCAGCCCATATACAGCCACCAAACCCAAACAATATTGCTGATGCCAAGAAGTGCAAGCTGACAGGGGCCTGATATAGCTGTCTCCTGAGAGGCTTTGCCAGAGCATGACAAATACAGAGGCAAATGCATGCAGCCAACCATTGAACTGAGAACAGGGTCCACATTGGAAGAGTTAGAGAAAGGATTGAAGGAGCTGAAGGGGTTTGCAACCCCGTAAGAACAATACCAACCAACCAGAGCTCTCAAGGATTAAACCACCATTCAAAGAGTTCACATGGACAGATCCACGGTTCGATCTGCATCTGTAGCAGAGGATGGCCTTGCTGGACATCAATGGGAAGAGAAGCCCTTGGTCCTGCCAAGACTCAATGCCCCAGTGTAGGGGAATGTCAGGACAGGAAGGTGGAAAGTGGTGGGAATGGGTGGGCGGGTGAACCCCCTCATAAAAGCAGTGGGGGTTATAGATGGGAAACTGGGAAAGGGGATAACATTTTAATGTAAATAAAAATATCCAATAAAAAACAGAGAAAATGAAAAAAAGTTAATTCTTATTTTCCTCAACAAAAATATGTTCCTCTGTAAAATTAAGTTACATGTGTAGACCTAAATGTGCTTGACTTTTTGAAAGTGTATAAGGAATTACATCCTAATAAGTGACCCAGTGTGAAGCTCCAAAGCTTCCAGATTGTGGAAAAGTTCACTGAAATGTATAGAATTTGGATCTGGTTAATTTCAATATGTAATGTGTTTGCTTTGCAAGTTCTTTTAATAAAATAATACAAAAATGCAAAATGTATAAACCATATTTAAAAGTTAAATTGACTACAACAGGAATTGGGAAAACTTGAAAAAATGAAGGAAACAACAAAAATAGAAGTTAATAAGTACAAAATATTTGTCTGGTGAGACAGCTCAATTCATAAAGTCCTTGCTGTACAAACATGGGTTTGATTCTTGGATTAAGTAAGTTTAAAAAAATGAAATAAAAGCCAGGCATGGTGTCACACTCTGGTACTCAGCAAAGAAAAGTAGACAAGCAGATCCTTGGAGCTCCTTGGCCAGCCAGTCAACCAATCCTAACTGATGAGCCCTCCTTCCAGTGAAAGAGCATGTCTATATAACAAACAAACAAGGTAGTTGGTGCCTGAAAATGCTTGACACCAGAGGTAATCCCCTGACCTGCATGCACATGTCCCAAATTTACGAGACATCAGAATCTATATACACATTCCAGGGTTACTAAATTAAAGTTGTTTTTTATTTTCTAAATTTCTCATGTGTGAACCCCAGAGTAACTAACTATTCAGCAACTTTCAGATGTTATCTCCTAGTGGCTTCCATTTCAAGTTATATTTGATTCTTATATTTTATGAAAAAGTCATAGAGTCTCCTCAGTGAAGATGACTCCACACTAGAGCCAAACTGTTGTCCGTGAAGAGGTTATGAACCAGTGCACTCATCAAGATAAGTATTTTAATAGAGTAAGACCATTCAAGGTGTGTCCCTAAAACTCAATATGAGGTCAACTCCAGCAGAATCTGAAGGTGGTTGTCAATTCTGGTCATAGGAAATGCTAGTGGGGAAGCCACAGTGTTCTTGTGTACTGTTAACATGCTTTAATAAAGGATGATAGAAGATGTATTCAAATAAAAGGAAGCAGACCATCTGTAACACAATAGAAGTCGAATCAATGGAAACTGGCCATACAGAACAAAATCCCTGAACCCAAACCATCATTGTATCGGAACATGTTTGACTCCCAGAAGCTGGTGGAAATAAAACCTGAAGCTTAAAGTTCAAGTCTAGTAAAAAGCAAATTAATCACAATGATATTTTTAACCTTCTAGATTTGTAATTCTGGTATCAGCCAAATCAAAAAAAAAAAAAAACATTTTTTTTCTGTGCTGAAAAAAATCTGACTCATTCTCATTCCCAGGAGGTGGCTGAAATTTGACTTTTACTGAAATCCAGACAATAGGGCTTGTCCCTGGGTAATGTGGGTAATGGGTATGTGGTCGCTCACACCTGTAATCTCAGCAGTCGGAAAGCTGAGACAGCATGGGTGTTATACGTATAAAATATCAAACTAAGTATGCTTGTGTATGCCTATAATCCTGAAACTGGGCAGGTGACGATAGGACGAGCAGGGCTTCAAAGACGAACTTGGCTTCAGGGTTACTAAAAGCCAGCCTATAGGGCATGAGACACTGTGTTTCAAAAGAAAGGGGAAAAAAGAAAATTATTACATGTTCTTTCATCCTTAAGCCTCACAAAGCAATGGGGTAAGGAAAAAAAGATTCGATAGCTGGAAAGAGCTTTGGAAGAAAGACTATAGAGGTTGCAAATCCAAGAACACCTAAGGAAATGTATTTATTCTTCTAGATCTAGACCGTGCTAGTGGATTTACAGGGAGGATGGGGAGAATTGGGACAGATGCCAGCTTTCTTGTGAATATTTCCACGACAGAAGGACTGTATTTCATCTGTTTATGCCCTCCTGAGTTCTCAATGAAATTCTCACTCTTCGATGGTTTGAGGCTGGGTGATCAGGTTCTCAGAATCGCTTTCTTCAGGGGGTATTCCTGACTCCACAGAATTAGGAGGTGAAGAACTGATCTCCTAGAAAACGAGACATCAGTTCTCAAGAAGAGGATCCTCATCTTCCCTCTCTACTCCGTCCTTTCTCATTACCCCCAACTATCACTATCACAGGTCCACAAAGATTCCTTCATTGGTGCTTACTCTGATAAACACTGAATAATGGTCATATGCATATGGACAAAAAGACAATCAGAACATTTTTATTTTCATTTCCGTGGGTTGCCACTAAATAGGTGGTTGCAGAACTGAATATGAAGATTGGGGAAGCAGTCAGGAAAATCAAATGTACAACCTATCTAAGTTGTTTCTGCTTGTTCCTATCGAATTATATGTCTTCACTGAAGACTTGGTCCTGAACACACAGCATGCTGCTGCCACACCACAGAACACCAGTGAAGACTGCTCAGATTAGATAATAGTGTTTGTTCTGAATGGCAGCAATGTCTCTCATAAAAGTATAATAATATAATAACAGAAGACAAATACTGTAATATTTACTACTATCCTTCCTTAGCATATAAGTAACAAATTATATCTTTGGGTTGTTTTATTTTTGATTTTTGATATTGCTGTTTGGATTGCTGACTTGAATTTGTAAAACATTGTTGAATGAGTTTTGACTTGGGGTTACGACAAAATTTCCAGCATTTTTCAAAATGGCTATAAACATATTTCTGTTGTTTTGTGTTATATTTTAATGCAAAGCACTAGACTCAGCCTTGACAATAATAAAATCAGAATATCTATCAACTTTCAGAAACATGAAAATGATCTCCCATCCTGTAACATCTAATATTTAGCCAAGATGTCATTATTGTGAAAAAATAAATACAAACATTCATTTTGTTAATGTGCAAATTTGCTTTGGTCTTTAGTACATCGTAAAATTATATACCAACTAATTGCTTTAAATAGATTTTTCTATGATTTACTATCCATAAATGTTATAAAAATAAACTATCTTTTAGTTATTCCTCCCTCATATAATACATCCCAACTGCAATTTCCACTTCCTCCACTTTTCCAAGTTCATGTTCCCACTTCCCTTCTTCCCCCAGGTCCCCTGTTCCTCCATTTCCCCTTCAGAAAAGATCTCCTGTGGATATCAACCAAATACAGTCTAACAGGATGCAACAAGACTAGAGGGAAAGGGGTCCAAAGAGCAGGCAAAAGAGTCAGAGACACGTCCATTCCTGCTCTTAGGAGTCCTGCTAGGGCTGCATAAAGCTTCCTTGGCCAAAAAGGAATTGCAAGTGGAAAAAAATTTAAAAACTGAATTACAAGATCTAGCAAGAATATGAGGTCATCCGGAGACATACCTTTCAAAAGTAAAAAGTAACATGAATTTGCATTAAATTAAAGTGCATTAAAGTGTATTCTAACATATGGCTTGCATTTTCAAATCTGAATCATTTCTAGCCTTACTTCATCTCACACATTGATTTAATAAATAATTCCCAGAGCCCCACAAATCATAACCATACAAACGTTTCTTATTCTAAAAGTTGGAAATAACTTCAACTGTTGTGGAATTTTCAGACAGCGACACAAACTCACCTCTCTTAAACCACAAACATTTCCTAGGCACCACATGACTGAGAGCGAAATGGTCAGGGCCAGCTCCAGCAGGGTGAAAATCAGCATTAAAGACACCAGGCCCTAGGGAATGATGCCTCAGATCAAATCAGTGCAAACATTCAGAAGGAAAACTTGTCAACAGGAAACCAGACTGAAAGCCCCTCAAAATGTAACAGAGTGAAACACAGATTAGACTGAAGATTGATCTATATGAACTAGTCAAAGGGAGATGAAATCACAGAAGAAAAATTCTAACACTCAGTAACACTTATCAATGTAATAAATTACAGAAAAGAATACACAGTCTAGTAAAATGGGCAAAAATTATGATTTCATTAACAGGATTTCAGGAGATTTACATTAGGCCTATAGAACAAAATACAGTGCTGGGAGAAACTCAACACATTACTGGAGAAAATTACCCTTCTATTATAGCTGAGCACCTAGAAGAAATACATGATCAAATTCCTATACAGGGAAAATACCACTTAATCCATAAAAATAGACATAGACAAATACAAATTTAGGTGATTAAAAAATTAATGAAAGATGGGTTAGAGAGATGACTCAGCAATTTAGAGCACCTGTTGGTCTTACACAGGACCCAGGTTCAGTTCCAACCACCAATATGGTTTGTCAAAACCATCTGTAACTCCAGGTCCAGGAGATCAAGTACCTCCTTCTGCCTTCCTCAGTCACCAAAAACACACATAGTGCACATACATACATTCATACATACATAACCTATATACATACATAATGCTGGGGATATAGGCGACACACTCACATAGTCATACAAAACCTAGGCCAAATATATGTATGGTGGTAGTTAAAGTTGATAGAGTATACCTAACATACACAAATATTCTAGCTTGCAGATTAAGTGGTATGTCCCTGAAGTTTGTTTCATAAAACAAATTATGTGACATAAATTAATTTATTATATATCTCTGGAAAGTATAATAAATAGCAGTGATAATAATACAACATGATGACTAAACACTGTTTCCATTACTTATCAAATATTATCATATTGAATTTTATAGCAATCTATAGTATAGTAGGTACTACTCATTATTATCTTTAATATGATATTATAGATATTTAGATATATATATTTATATACCATATTATCTTCAAAGATAAGAACATTAAACATTAAATAATTAAATCTAATGTGTCCTTCATTACAAAACTAGTAAAGAGCAAAGCCAACATTCATATTAACATGTATATTTTGAATGATTTGAAATACGTTATTAACAGTTTTAAAACATACATTTGATGAGGAACCCAGGAAAATGCAAATATCAGGTGACTGTGAAGACCGGCAAGCTCTGAAAGCCAGGGTATTGAGTGCCAAATGTACAGAAAGGAAAGCAGTCCCAACAAATGCAATCATCGTGCTGGCAATGTTCATCCCAAAACTGTTTTGCATCTAAAACAAAGCCAAAATGTCCATTAATATATGCAGAACATCCTTTAACCCCTTGGCAACTGAAGTATATATTTAAGTACCCAACAGTAATTTAGGTGCAGAGCAATCTCCTGTGAACTAAGATTCTCCCACTGCACAAAGGACATACAGTCTAGCAGTAAAGACAAGGGGTTAGCATACACAGCTCAAGTTGTAGAATGCTTGCTTAGCATGCATAGGGCCCCAGTATAAGTCATTAGTACTGCAAAAGCTAGGTGTCACTGTCATTCCAGCACTCTGTGGGTGATGGCAGAGATTACCACTCAAAGCTAGCCTATAGTATTTGAATTCATATCTCAATTTACAAACAAAAAATAACAAGGAAAGCTATAAACACACCAGTGTATAAATTATGCCATATTTTTAAGTAACTAGGTATTGAGGCTAATAGAATGGCATAACAAAATGGAAATTTAAAGAAAGTAGTAGAGGTTTGTGACATTGCATAGTAATGCATATGAGTATAGAAGATTTCCCTAGATAGTCCAAAGGAAGTCTGGGTAAAGAAGATAGGTCAAAGTCCGTGAAGCCACATGTTCCCAGGAAGCAAGGGAGCCAGTGTGGATAAGGTTAGGAAACTAAGTCAGAATTAACAGAGATATACATTATGTAAAGCCATGTAATTCATTAAAAGTCTATTTCTTTTTTTTCTAATTCTGAAAAAAATACAAAATTGATGGAAGATTTTGAGCAAAGAAATGACAGATCAATAAGCCACACTGGGTCACTTTGTCGTTATTAAGATCAGGAAAATGAGATCCACCAATAGAAGAAAAGAGCCCAGTTAGAAGACTCCATGGAATGCCGTCGGAGGAAAGATGAGAAAAAGCAAACACAAACGGAACTCATAAGATGGAGCCCATGCAATTTGCTGAGATACTGGCTTCAGGATGTGAAAGAAGAGGTTGGGAGAGGGATAGCTCATGTTATTGGTCTAAGAATCTAGAAGGATTAGGTTTCCATAATGAAGTTGAGTTTGGGACCTTCTAAGTAGAAGCAAAATTGATGGGAACAACCCGATGCTCAGGAGAAAAGTCTTGGCAGAACAAAAATCTTGTCAGAAGTGCATATATGAGGAATGTGATCATAGCAGTGTCATCTGAAGCAATGAAAATTGCTAAAATCATCAAAGTAAATATAGATTGAGCACAGTAGATGCCAATGATGGGAACACTGGGAACCCAGCCCTAAACAGTCTGGAAAAAGAGACAGAGACTGTTGTGGTAAATATTTAATCTCAATTGGAGGTTTCTACCCTGCCTTTGATCATTCAGTTTGCAAATAAAAGACACAAAACTTTTATATTAATAATAAGCCTTTAAAGCACTAGAGCTGAGCAGATATCAATCCCTGTGCTATTATTTCTACTTCCCTGCCAATAACCCCAAGATATATGACTTGCCATGTTCTGCCTGGGCTGCTCTTAGTGACAGGCCAGCCCTCACGGCCAGTTCATGTCTTACCCATGACATTTCCTCCTCTCTTCACCTTCTTTCTCCCTCCTGGTTCTCTCCTCAGATCCCAAGCCCCACCTACCTCTCTTCTGTCCAACTATAGGCTGTAGGCATCTTTATTCAGCCAATAGTTTTAAATTAAGGATCAAGGTTACATAGCATCACTGATTCCCTCCTACTTGAGGCAACCAGATCTTGAGGGCCATATTTAGCATTACAATAAATGGCAACAGAGTAAACCTCAATGGGAGACTGTAAAGGAGATTTCAAAGGACAAGACAAACATAAGTTACTCAAGATGTTCTGGAGCCCAAGAGAAAAATTACCAGAAGAGGAGTTGGGCTGAACACTGCTTATAAGTGAAGGCAGAAGGGGAGCAAAAACTGAGAACTGGACACCTTCAACATTCTTTCAGAGGCCAGGAAGAAACAAAAGAGTTAGGAAGGTGGGATCATTTAACTATAACTGAAAAGAGAAGAATTGGAGACAGAGCATAGATAACTCCTTTAAAATGGAGTTTTGTCACAAACAGAAAAAATAAACTATGCATAGCTATCAGGAAAAAATAATACCAAGATGATATAAATTTAGATAGATGGATAGATAGTCAGAAACGTTCTTATATGCTGATTTAAATTTAAAGTACCCAGTAGAGATAATGTATTAGAGTGATGAATTTTATATAGTAGAAAGGGGCATGGGCTAGAACACCCAAGTAGGAGGATCAGCTTTAAAGAAGTCAGTGAGTTCCTCCATGGTAAAAACTGAGGTAAACATACACCGGAGCAGGTCAAGCATACATGGCAGACGTTATAGTGTTTTAGTGTGTGTGTCTGAAAGTCTCTCCATGGCTGCAGTTTCTCAGAACCGAGAGCGAGCCCATCGTCAGGGAGTGGGGATGAAAGAAAAAAAGATAGGTGTTTGAGGATGGACTACTGTGATGGGAAAGCCAGGGGAGTACAGGGTGTGAGCAGAATGGGACTGGAGAGCTAAATCACCAGAGAACATAGAACAGAGAGTTACCTGCTGTGGAATGAATAATCAAAAGGAGAGAAATTTTTGCTTTCAAATTTGAAGATAGTGGTGAAAGACCTTTCACTAAAAAGAATTTGTTAAACCTGACAGCACACGAAAATGTTGTGCATTAAATGGGACTTGGTTCCTCAGCCAGAGCCACCCTCTGCTTCCCTATGGCTGGTGGGTCATTTATTTCTCATCTGGTCACAGAGAAAAAGAGGGAGAAGCAGCACTTACCAGCGTTCTTGTGGGGCTTCTCCCTGCTGCAACACTCAAAGATCCTGAGGTGATGAACTGTTTAAAATAGAAGCAGGACGAATAAAGGGACATTTACTTTTGACCTCTTTCTCCGTGGCATTCCCCTGACAGCCGCTATCAGTAGAAGTTACCCAAATTGTTTTTGTTCAGTTCACACAAAAGTATACTTTGCATTATGCATTACTTTTTATGACTAAAATTTTAAATAGTTCATATTATAAAGAAAGTCATCATAATTTTATTTTGTTTGAATCTAGCTTTTAATGGCTTAGTGTATGATTATAAATAATAAAATGCTATAATTGTGCTTAGATTTATGTTGCTATAAATGATATATTTTAAAATTCACATAGCGCTGCCCATATTTCAGATTTATCTAGTTTTTTTGGTCTAGATTCTCAAAAAAAAAGCATTTCTAAATCTAAATGTATTCTCCAGTTTTAAAATCATTATATTCATGCACTATATTCCCCTGACTCTAATTTTGATAAATTGGGTTTTCTATATATTTTATGATCTTCCAAAATTTTTCATTGTTAAGATTTTACAACTCTTTAATCAACTTACCAAATATTGGAGAATAAAGGGTTGCTAAGCAAAACTTAACTACTGAATTCTGGGTAAACATGTAGGAAGAGACTTTGAGTTCTGTCTCAGACACCAGAGATTTTCACAGGTCTTCCCACCTCTGTATTTTGTGAATGAGCACCTTCGTGTTCAATAGTAGCTCCAACTCATAGCCAGCAGAGGATCCTGGGTAAATTACTGAGGCTTTCTTCACCTCAGCTTCTTTTCCCACCTAACAGCATATCCTCATGTTAGCATCATCTACTAACAGTTGTGTTCTATTGAAATGGGGAAAGTATAAAGTGCAGTAGGCAGAAAACATCCAAATTAATGATAATATATGCTTCTCATTTGATTTCAGAGATCCCAAAAGATGATCCATTTCTGATATCCTAGTAAGGAAACTGAGGGCAAAAGTTCATGTCTAATCTTTTAAACCACATCCTTGATAGGATGATAAGAGATGAAGCAAAGACTCTATAGTGGGTATACAGAAGGCATGTTCGTGGTTCCAGGAGTTGATGGCTATAGGCAAAGGCAAACGTGGAGTACAGAAAGGTCATACACCTGGAACTTGCCCTGAAAGTGTATTAGGGCCAGAGAACAGCTTCAAGAATTGGAATCAATTCTCAAATCTTGTGCTGAAGATAAAGCAAATCCTGATCCCTAATTCCTTCCCCCTTTTAAATTCATGTGTGTGGCCTGCATGTGTCTCTGTACATATGCACAGTTCCCATAGAGGTCAGCAGAGAGTGTTGGATCTAGAACTAGAAGTACAGATAGTTGTGAGCCTCCTTGAGGGTGCTGAAAATTGAAGCTGAGTTCTCTGGGGAAACAGCCAGTGCTTTTAACTGCTGAGCCATCTTTCTGGCTCCCTTTCCATTTTGAAACAAACTAATTTCACTTTCTGAGAAGATAAAACCCAATTCTTGTGCGATGCCTGAAATTCTTCATTTCTGTCTTTTCTAAAATGCAGACCACAAAGTCTTCACTTGAACTGTCAGATTTATTATGCAAAACAACTCAGGAATACTTCAGAGCTTAACTCTTCCATCAAAATTTTTTCTTAACTGCCTCAGAATTTCAGGAATATCAAGTTCAAAGCACCATTGTGAATGAGCGCCTTACACCATGAACTGAAAATGCATGGTCTTTTCTCAGACTGAGAACCAATGCTGACCATGATCTTCTTTCATAAGACACTTCTGCTGCTGCTGTCTTCTGTCCCTCTTCCCTTCCTTCAGATCTCTTTTCTCCTTTCCTGGTCTCTATTCTAGTCTCACAACTTACACCCACACCCACACATACTTAGGTGCATATGTAAAAATTAAAATCTAGGAACTGTGAAAGAGAAAAAGCATACAGTCTTTATCTTTCTGACTCTAGAAAGCTTTGACGCTATAGGATTCTTCATGTATGTGCATATGTCTGTCTGTCTGCCTGCCTGCCTGCCTCTCTCTCTCTCTCTCTCCCCCCTTTCTCTCCTCTCTCTCTCCCCCACCCCAAGTGTGTGTATGTGTGTGTGTATGTGTGTATGTGTATGTGTGTGAGTGTGTGTATGTGTGTATGTGTATGTGTGTGAGTGTGTGTGTGTATGTGTGTATGTGTGTGTATGTGTGTGTGAGTGTGTGTATGTGTGCGAATGTGTGTGTATGTGTATGTGTGTGTGAGTGTGTGTGTGTATGTGTGAGTGTGTGTGTATGTGAATGTGTGTGAGTGTGTGTGTGTGTGTGTGTGTGTGTGTGTACATTCTACCACTGAGATACTTACTTATAAACTCATATTTATTGTTGCACTATTCACAATACCCAGGAGATGGAACTGGTCGTTTTCATTCTACCCATCAACAAATAAATTGATAAATAAAATGTAGTTCATACACACAACTTTATTTGGCCATAACGAAAAGTAAAATCAGAAGTTGTAGTGAAAGAAAGAGGCTTTTGCCCACTTTTGTCAGAAATTATAAGTCAAAACCACAGTTGGTAATCTTCAAAGAACACTTTCATACTGAGCACACTAGCAGTGCTGGGTAAGAGATGGTCTATGGCCAAGGGAATAAATACTCACAAACACAGCACCCCAGAGTGGGTAGCCTGTGTAGAAGGTGAAGAAGAAGAAATTGATGAAGTGGTGGGACAACTGTTTTAAACAAACCAAAAAAATACCCAGAGCTAGAATCAGTATTCCATTCAGGATCTGGATGGCCTGTAAGGAAGAAGAAAAAAAAGAAAAAGCTATAATTCTATTTTTTATTTTCCTCAGAAAGGACTTACCGTGGCTTTAAATGATTTAAATGCTATGCCTAAATCTTAGCTAAAGCTAAGATCTTGTTTTGAGAAGATTTTGTTTAGGACTAAAATATGACAAAGTCAGATAGCTGTTAAATTTTTATTTTAAAATATTTTTATTTAAAATATAGATTATGGCCATCACTGGTGATGAGGCAGAAACATCTATCTGAGCTACAGAATGAGTTCAAAGCCAACCTGTGTTATTTAGCAAGACTCGGTATAAAAAATGCACAAAGGGTTGGAGTTTTAACTGAATAATAGTGTTTTTTCTGGCATCCACAAGGACCTGGTTCTTATCCGCAGAACCATAGGAAAGAAAGAGGAGAGAAGAAAGAAAGAAGAGAGGAGGTAAAGGAAGGCAAGGGTGAGGGAAGGGAATGGGAGGGAAAGGAGAGAAGGGAAGAAGAGGGGAAGGGAGGAGAACTTCACAGAACTCAAGCTCCTGATACCAGTGGTCAGAATGCACCAAGAAACAATGAAGAGCCTTAGAAGAAATTCTCTGAGGTATGCTAGGATGGATATTCTGCCCTGTGAGAGACTGATTCTGCATTTCTACTCCTCGGATCTCCATGATCCTATCTCGTCTTCAATGACTTGATAAATAACTCAGAAATTTCTCTTCTGGTCATACAGGAGGGTGTCCATATAATCTTTTCCTTCCTCTCTCATAAGCCAACTTTGTAACAAAGGCAACTTACCCCAAGGGCTTGCAGTACTCCTCTTTGAACATGGTGTATCTCATCCAAGGGTCGGTAAACAGAATCATGGGTCTCCTCTGGCTTCATGTGTCTGCCTGGTGAGGTACCACCTGCTGAGATCCCCAGTCCTGTATTATGAAATTCCTGGGAGGCCATTTGGGGCTGTTTGTGGCTGTCATGGGAAAGAACCCACAGGCTTGATGCCTCCTTCAACCACTTTCTAACAGTATTTTTAGTGTAACAGAAGAGTTCATCTTGTCCATGCATCAGGATTGCTCCCCTGAGGAGGGCCTGAGTTCCAGGAGTCCCACCTTTTTCCGTGCCTTTCTACCCTAGAACCTTTCCCTTCACAAAGCAAACCCTCTATCCCCACTACAATTTGTCCTGGATATGGCCTGTGAGTCAAGCTTTCAAGAAACCCTTTTAGTCCTGGCCTAGTCTGGTTGGTGAACCTGTTCTTTGTGCTCTGGGGATCCCTTCAGCACACGTTTCACAGGCCTCAGAGAAGCCTCAATTTTAAAGGTGCTTGCTTCTCACTCTTCACTCATCATATTTGCTCTGCGGTCTCACTGTCTCACGGTTCATGCATAGCTAATACATACGTCAGAAATAGCCCTGTTTAAGAGTAATAACAGAAAATACACTAGCAGGCACTGGTCTTCATGTTGGAAGTACCACACAATGGCTTTGGGGGGCAGGGAAATAAGTCTGACACATTGTTGACCTTTTTAGAAAAGCATCAAGGATGATATTCAGCCTTTAGGTAAAGCAAATAAAATAAAATATAGTGCTGGTCTATAAAATACCGTTAATTTGACTTTTAAAAGAAACCAAGAAATTATAGGCTCTCTACGATCCACCAAGTAATTTGCCTCCCAGCTCTAACTGTACAAAAGACTTCTGGATGTTTTATTCATGTCAACCAATTCAATTCTCAAAACATTCATTGGAATGGGTATTGTCATTATGACACTTTCCATTTTACAAACGAGGAATCTAAGAATCAGAGTATTAAATAATATTCCCAAGCCCACCAGGCAGGGATCTGAGAAGCTAAGGATCAAAATCTACCTCTAGCTATCACTACACTCTTCTTCTGAGCCCATGCATGATCTGTCTCACCAAACATGTCATCATTCATGTATGTCCAGGCCACCTCTCACAGCTAGACATGGCCACCAAACTCAGAGGCAGCCTCTTCAAAATGTGGTGTGTGTGTGTGTGTGTGTGTGTGTGTGTGTGTGTGTGTGTGTGTGTGCGCGCGCGCGTGTGTCCATGTATGCTTGTGCCTGCCTGTCATCTGCCTATCTATGTCTACATTTTCCAAATATATTATGCCAAAAACGATGGAACCAGGGTGATATCTGCATTCTAAAGGCATTTGTCCACACAGCTAAAAATTTCAAACCTCTACTGAGAAATCAAATAAAAGACTTTTATCCCAAGAAGGCCATAGGGAGGCACCTTCAGCAGACAAAAAAGAAAAGACGATTCCAATGGAAACAGGGCTAGTAAGATTTACCTTGAAGACTTCAGAAATTGACAGAGTCCTTCCCCTGCAAGTCCATCTCATTACAGAAGAGGAGACAGTCAGTAATGATCACCAGAGTCTATCCCCCAAAACCAGCAGTCTCCTCTTCCTTAGACTTAACGGATCTCTCCCTTGTGCAATGCCTCAGCAGAACCAGTGGAAGTGTTTCTGCAGGCTGCCTGAAAGGTGTGCTAATAAAACCCATATTTGAGGGCACTAATGGTCCATCCACTTCCTCAAGTATACCCATGAAGAAGGAAGCTGGTATCTGGAGCCATCAATTTCTGGCTCTAAGATGTTGCTCCACACTATTGGAGCAAGAAATAAAAGAAGAACATGTGGCTAAGTCAGTGGAAGGTAGTGTGGAATAGGGGAAGAACAGGTCTAGCTATGTAATAAAAGGTGAAGCCAGGCAGAATGAATAGTGTTGGAAGGAGGTCCAACATACTGTGGCCACTGAAGGACTGAGTTTACATAATGTATCAGTGATGTTGCTAAAATTGTTTTTATAGACATGATAAATGTTTAATCCCCCTCAGGCCAAGCAAGGTTAGTTCATTTGTCATAAATTAAGACAATGGTAACTTAAATATATTGCGTTTACTATTACATCAGCTGCTGTTTGCTGTTCAACTTGCTTCAGGCTGAATCCATTTCTTCCATCTTCAGGATAACCTATCGCTACTAAATTAATGTGATGGAAGACAAAACTGACCTAGAGAAGATAATCAGATTCCCTCATTTTTCACCAGCTCTATTGGCCTGTTGTCTGATGGTATAAGAGAATACCACTGACAGGGTAAGTTATAAAGAATAAGAGTTTATTTTCCTCATGGTCGTAGAATCTGAGAAGTCCTGGGAACACTGGGACTGCTGAGGACCTTCGCGCCATGCCATAGCATAGTAGGAACAAGGGGGGATACATGAGAGAAAGCAGAGGGTGGACACTCATAATTAGTCATTTACGATCACCTGGGAAATGGATATGACTCTGGCTACTTCTGTGAGAGAGCTTCCATAGAAGTTTAATTGGAAGATGAATCCTGAACACGGGACTTGAAATCTCATGGCTGGGGCTGTGAACTGGATGAGAAGGGGAGCATGAGCTGCATGAGCACTCCTGTCTGTTTCTTGACTACAGGGGGTCTGACCAGCCTTGTCACACTCCTGCCGTCACAGCCAGAGCAGCCTTTGTCACCACCCCTCCTTTGGTGTGCTACCTTCAAATTGTGAACAGATATAAAACTTTTCTAAGTTTCTTTAGTGTGGCTTTTAGTCACAGCAATTTTAAAAAAACTAAAAGAGAGGATAGAGAGGGCAAACTTCATCCTCTAAATGGAACCAACTTTTGGCTATACCTCACTGCTGGTAATGGTGATAACCTAAGCCCATGTCCCATGTTCTGGGAGTTCCAAGATGAATGGCAGCCCTCCAGTCCCTTACCTTGACCCACTGTACCCCAGTGGCTTTCAGGGATCATCTGAGGCCTCAGCTCAGGTTGAGACCCTGTGTCTGAAGCCCTCCAAGACTAGAACTCAGGTAGTTTTGCATGGTGGAAATGGCTTAACCTCACATATGGTTTCTGTGAGGACTTTATTCCCACAATTTCCCACCTAGGCATCTAAAGTGTCTGCAATAGTCTAAAAATCTAAGAAACAGCCTTTATTTTACATGTCTAAATAATTGGTGACACGTGGCCAACACCAAGGTTCACATCTCACACCTTCTCTGGGACAGGCTGACACCTAGGCTTACTTGAGCCATGGCTAAAGCATCTGGGAAGTGCTATTCTGGAATATTGGGAGCAGAATACTAAGAGCTTTGTCAGGGAGCACCTGGAGTCCATCCTGCATCCATCTCCCCAAAGCATTCTGATTTTCAAAACTCTAGGCTTTAAAGAGCAGATTTGAAAAGCTCCAAAATCCTTTGTGGGCTTCTCCCCATTGTCCATGATCCCTCTGTCTATGCTAATCTCAATTAGCTACACATGTGACTTTGCATTCTTCTCCTGGCCAGTCTGGAAATATTTCAACTCTTTGCCTTTTAGTTTATTTTTTCCATTGCAAATTCTACCTTAAGCTCTTCTCCTCTTGAATCTTACTGTTGTCAAAATGATCATACAGCAGTTGGAAACCTCTTGAATTCTACATTCTATAAAGTCCTAGGATGCAAACATAACCTCTTACTGTGACACAGGGACTCACAGAGCTCAACCTAGCTTCAGTCTTACTGTAGAATTAAGAACAGCCTTGAGCTTTTGAGCCTGCTCCTTTGGCAGGTTCTCAAACTACAGGCATGCATCTTCATATTTGTTTTAAGAGTGCTGGGGATGGAAATCTGAGTTCTGGGAACAGTAAACAAGCACTCTACCAAAAGAAGTACACAACTAGCCCAGGCATGAAATCTTGCCAACTTCTTTGCAGCTATGTACTAGGAATGAACTTGACTCTAGTTTCCAGCGCCTTGCTCCTCCTAGCTACAATCTCATGAAAAATGCCTGTCATGTCCATGTGCCCGAGGATATCCTGAGTGATATCAAGAAAAGCTGAACAATCCATGGAAGAGTAAAAGGATGAAAAGTGAGGACCTAGTAATGGTAAAAGCCAGATCCTGGATAGAAACATAGAAGAGGAAGAGAGCATGATACCACAACCGAAGGACGGTTTGAGGGTAAGAGATGGTGGAGATTAGGCAAGCAGGAGCTCAGCAGCAGCCCTGTGGTCAAGGCTGACTCCAGAGCACAGAGCCAAGTGCAGGGACAGGTGAAAGATAGACCTAACAGAAGTTACAAGGAATTGGTGAAAGGATAGTGGCAAAAGACAGAACAGAACACATCGCCACCTCTACTCCCATGTCACCACCACCGCTGCCACTGCCACCACCACCCGCATACTCTTTCAACAAAAGCCATTGCAGGTGGAATATCACAAAAGAAAAAGCAACAAGAACAGGAGTCAGAGGACAAAGGATAAAGCACAAGAAAGTGGGGAAAAAGCTAAGTGTTTTTTTTTTTCATTTAGAGTTGAAAAGTCATCAAGGGAACTTGAGGTTTCAGCTGTATTGTTTGTAAATTGAAAATGTGAGCACCCGTTTCAGCAAGCATTGTAAACAAGTTCAAAGACAGAAGGTGTGCAAAGCTCTTCAGTCACAGGAAGTGACATCTTAAAGGTCAAAATTAGGCACCTCTGTATGCTTTAAACCAGTAGTTATTTCTTTAATAGAAAAAATACAGCCATGAGAGAGAAGCTTAAATTATTGGTAAAATGAAGAAGGAAACTGGATTTGTTCCCAGTTCATCCTTAAATCACCATGTACATTTAAGAAACATTGCTTCCCCACTGAGTCTGACCAACTGGCCTGTGAGATCAAGCACTGGGATAACATGTTTTAGAATCATCTTCCTGAAGCCTGGCTGACCCAGAACTGTTCATCTTATTCTCTAAGAACTTGAAAGGAGAAAATTGGTGTGCCTCTTCTATTAGTCAGCTTTTCCACTGCCATGAGAAACTACTCAAGAAACATACTTGAAGGAAGATACATTTTGTCTCAAAGTTTCACAAACTACCTCTGATTGTTTGTGCTCTAAGTGCAGGCTCTCTGTTGAGAGGGAAAAAGACAAAAGTACTTAGCAACAACAAAAAATATTTTCCAGTGGACTGATCCACAGGATGAGTCCATGCCTGTTAACTTGGCCAGTTATTATAAATGCAGATGAAACATTACCGAAGGAGAGAGACATCTGACATCAAACTTCAGTGGTGGGATTATTTGCTTAAATTCAAACCATGAATTGAATTTTCTCATAGATTAATCATCTGAGTATGCTGTCACCTTAAATTAGTTTTAGAATGTAGCTTATTTGAATTAGAACACTAAACATATTAAAGTTATCTGCAAAGAAGAGAGTATTTAACTTTCCTAGGAGTTAGCTTGTTAGTAGTTAAAATTTAAACTAAGCCCAAAGTTTCTATTCTGATGCATTAATACACCTATCCCTGTTCATTATTCTTATTGAAAACAGTTAGATCATGAAAATTTAGAAGAAAATATGTGGGCTAGTAGATAGATAAGCAGTTAGTGGTGCCTACCACCTGTCCTGACAACCTGAGTTCCATCCCTGGGACTCACATAGTTGAAGAATCAACTCCCACAGGTTGTCCTCTGCCCTCTATACAAGCATCATGGTGAGTATGTGCACACACATGCACCACCACCACAATCACAATTTAAAAAATAAACATTAAATGTTCAAATTTGCCATTAAGAACATATTCTTGAATCTAGGTACAAAAGATAAGACAAAATTTAAATGAATAATATACGTTACCCAATAGGTAACATTTAACTAACAAGCCATACACATGAGTAAAGAAATCAAAGAATACAGCTTCATGAGCAGAGTCTTTGTTTACTTGGTGTATAGGAATGAGATATCTGATGAGAAATTTATGCAGGTATTGTTTTTCTTATTGAAAAAAAGGTTTGTCTTACAGTGAAATTCATGATGAAATTCATGAAATTCACTGTCTCTATCCCCCCCTTCAGGGAGGAAGCAGCTTGGTGAACATTTAACAACCCCAACTCTTCTGGCGTAGCTTCAAAGTCAGTCATAAAGTGACTCTCGGGTGGTTTTAAGTTCTCCTCAGTAGACGCTGGCAGAAGCCACACTGACTTCCTAAAGAAAAGAGGAACAGAGAGAATTAAGATTGGAGTTCTTGGTGCCACAGTTTTACAAGTTAAAACTTAGAGCCAAATTATTCTTATCTATATTAAACACCATCACATCAACTTGATAACTTTGAAGGCAGAGACAACAGAATCACTAGAAGTTCAAGACCATGTCTACATAGTAAGTTTCTGGTCAGTAACTCGGTTGGATTTCTGAAGGTGAATGAATGGATATAAGTTTGTGTACAACCTTAAAGTCTATGCACCAAAGCTCTGTTTATGTCTGTTTGTCTGACTAGTTATCATTTTTTTAATTTTAGACTTATTTTATATGTAAGAATGTCTTGCCTGCAGATATGTATGCATACAATGTTATCAGGCCTTGGTGCCTGAAGAAGTCAGAAGAAGACTTCAGACCTCTGGAACAGGAGAGATTGATGACTGTAAACCATCATGTGGGTGCTAGGAATTAAACCTAGGACATCTGCAAAAGCATTAATACTCTTAATCATTAAGTCTTCTCTCCAGTCCATTATCATCACTTTTTCTAAGTTAGGTTTGCCAAGAACAAGAGAGTAATTATTGTTTTCAGAGGAATGACCATTCATCTCTGTTAATATGGAAGCCTCTGAAGAAGCACTAGCCATGAGACAATGGGTCAGAACTCTACATTACAGCCAGCATTTAATGGTATATGGAAAAGATGATATATTTATGTATGTATATGCATGTGTGTATATATGACGTAATCAAGTTTGGCTTTAATTTGGGGTCCTGGTACCCCCAGGATGTCACTAAATTCCTCAACATAGTTTATCTCAGAAAATACTTGTATGGAAGGTCATAAATACTATGAAGGTAAATAATATGTTCTGTACCAGTGGTAATGCTGGTAAACTTTATGTTATGTGGATTCTATCACAGTGAAACAAAACAGACATATGATTTGCCACATTAAAACATGTTACACATTTGCTCTGAGCTCTACATTCTTTTTTAATATCAAGCATGTTTGTATATTAGACAAGGTTATAAGTGGGTTTTTAACATTTGGTGTAAACATTTCTACATGGCAAGTCGTGCATCAGGATGCTATTGCATTTCATCTCAAGGTTCCTATGGGGCATTTTCTGGATCCAATATTAGTATCATAAAATTGCAAACAAGTGCATTTAATAATACAGGTGAACAAACCTTTCTTCATTCTCTACTAGTTCATATTAAAATGGCAGATTTGTTTTCCACTCACATTTTAGGCATGTAGTCTCATAACATTAAAAAATAAAGTTTATTAGGAGAAGTGTTCTATAAATGAGATAACAGCAAAACAGTGATGCCACAGACCAGTGGCTCAGCAGGTAAACTCTCATGCCAAATAATCTTATGAGCCAAGTTCAATTCCCAAACTCCACAGATTGGAAGCACAGTAACAATTCCCACAAATTGTCCACTGACCTCCATAGAAACACTGTGACATATGCACCCACAAATATACACAAAATAATTGAATAAGTGAATATAAAACAAACTAAATTTCAGATTCCCAAATTAATATGTATGGGTGTGTCTCGATGCCGAATTCTTCTATTTAGCAAAGGTGATGGAATATTTTATTAACTTCATTTGTAGCTGTAAACTATAAAGCTGTAAAATAATCTATGACCACTAGATTGTATGTTAGATCCTTTCAACTTGGTAGTGTTTTGATTCTAAAATTATGTTATATATTTAACTTTTTAAACTGTAAAAGAAACCAAACAAATGGGACCAGAAAAGAAGATCCTCTCATTACATAATAATCAAAACACAAAATGCACAAAACAAAGAAAGAATATTAAAAGTTTCAAGGGAAAAGGGCCAAGTAACATACAAAGGTAGAACTATCAGAATGACCCCAGACTTCTCAATACAGGCTATGAAAGCCAGAAGAGCCTGGTCAGAGATCATGCAAACACTAAGAGAACACAAATGCCAGCCCAAGCTACTATACCCAGCAAAACTATCGATCAACATAGATGGAGAAAACAAAATATTCCAGGACAAAACCAAATTCAAATAGTATCTCTCTACCAATCCAGTCCTACAGGGGATCCTAGAAAGAAAACTCCAACACAAAAAAGGTACCTACACCAAAAAAAAAAAAAAGACAAAACATTAAGCATCTCTCAACAAAGCCCAAGGAGAGAACCACAAGCACATAAAGCCACCTATAAAAACAAATATAATGGGAACCAACAGTCATCTGTCTTTAATATCCCTGAATATTAATGAACCCAGCACACCTATAAAAAGACATAAGCTAACAGACTGAATATGCAAACAAGATCCAGCATTTTGCTGCATGCAAGAAACACAGATCAATAACAAAGACAGATACTATCTCAGAGTAAAAGGATGGAAGAACATCTTCCAAGCAAATGGTCCTAAGAAACAAGCTGGAGTTGCCATCCTAATATCCAATATTCCTAATATCCTAATATCCAGTCAACCAAAAGTTATCAAGGGGGATGAGGAAGGACACTTCATAATCATCAAAGGGCAAATCCACAGAAAGTCTCAATCCTGAATGTGAATGTGGGTGCCCAAATGAAAGGGCACCCACATTCATAAAAGAAACATTACTAAAGTTCAAAACACACACTGAACCCCACACAATAATAGTGAGAGACTTCAACACCCCAATCTTACTAATAGATAGGTCATTGAAACAGAAACTAAACAGAGACACAGTGAAACTAATAGAAGTTATCAGATATCTAGAGAACATAGAGAACATTTCACAGAGAGAAAGAGAGAGAGAGAGAGAGAGAGAGAGAGAGAGAGAGAGAGAGAAAGCTGAAAAAAAAAACACCTTCTCAGAACCTCATGGTGCCTTCCCCAAAATCAACCATATAATTGGTCACAAAACAAACCTCAACTGATAAAAGAAGATTGAAATAATCCCATGCACCCTATCAGACCACCATAGCGTAAGGCCGGTCTTCAAAAACAGCAAAAACAACAGAAAGTCCACATACATGTAGAAACTGAACAACTCTCTACTCAATGATAATTCGGTCAGGAAAGAAATGAAGAAAGAAATTAAAGACTTCCTGGAATTTAATAAAAAATATTGACACATCATACCCAAATTTATGGAACACAATGAAAGCCGTACTAAGAGGAAAATTCATAGCACTAAGTGCCTTGGTAACAAAACTGGAGAGATCTTACACTAGCAACTTAACAGCATACACGAGAGCTCTAGAACAAAAGAAGCAAACTACCCAAGAGAAGTAGAAGGTAGGAAATAGTCAAACTCAGGGCTGAAATCAACCAAATAGAAACAAAGAGAACAATACAAAGAATCAACAACCAAAAGCTAGTTCTTTGAGAGAATCAACAAACTAGATAAACCCCAAGCCAAAGAGCTAAAGGGCCCAGAGGCAGTATCCAAAAGAGAGACATAACAACAGAAATGGATGAAATTCAAAAGCTCACCAGATCCAACTACAAAAGCCTATACTCAACAAAACTGGAAAATCTAGATGAAATGGATGGTTTTCAAGACAGGTACCACATACCAAAGTTAAATAAAGAGCAGGTAAATTATCTAAATAGGCCACTATCCGCCCCCCAGGGAGACAGAAGTCATTAAAAACCTCCCAACCAAAAAATGTCAAGGGCCAGGTGGATTTAGTTCAGAATTGTACCAGACCTTGAAAGAAGACCTGATACCAATATTCCTCAAACTATTGCATAAAATAGAAACAGAAGGATCATTGCCTAATTCATTCTATGAAGCCACAATTACTCTGATACCTAAACCACACAAGGACCCAACCAAAATAGAGAGCTTCAGATCAATCTCGCTTATGAGTATCAGGGCAAAAATACTCAATAAAATTCTTGATTTTATTTATGAATCCAAGAACACATCAAAACCATCTTTCACTATGATCAAGTAGGCCTCATACCAGGAATGCAAGGTTGGTTCAATATATGAAAATCCATTAACATAATCCACCATATAAAAAAACTCAAAGAAAAAATCATCTCCTTAGATTCAGAAGACGAATTTGACAAGATACAATACCCCTTCATGTTAAAAGTATTGGAGAGATCAGGAATTCAAGGCCCATACCTAAACACAATAAAAGCAATTTACTGCAAACCAACAGCCAATATTAAATTAAATGGAGAGATACTTGAAGCAATCCCACTAAAAGCTGGGATAAGACAAGGATGCCCACTCTCCCCATACCTATTCAATATAGTACTTGAAGTGCTAGCTAGAACAATAAGACAACAAAATGAGGTCAAGGAAATATAAATTGGCAAAGAAGAAATAAAGGTATCACTACTTGCAGATGATATGATAGTATACATAAGTAACCCCAAAAATTCTACCAGAGAACTCCAGCTGATAAACAACTTCAGCAAAGTGGCTGGATATAAAATTAACTCAAATAAATCAGTAGTCTTCCTTTATACAAATGATAACAAGCTGAGAAAGAAATTAGGGAAACAACTCCCTTCAAAATAGCCATAAATAACCTAAAATATCTTGGTAACTTTTACTTATTTGGTAACTCTAACCAAATAAGTAAAAGATCCGTATGATGGTAACTTCAAGTCTCCCAAGAAAGAAATCAAAGATCTCAGAAAATGGAGAGACCTTCCATGCTCATGGATTGGCAGAATTAACATAGTAAAAATGGCCATGCTACCAAAGGTAATCTCCAGATTCAATGCAATCCCTATCAAAATTCCAACACAATTCCTCAAAGACATGGAAAAGGAATTTCAAATTCATCTGGAAAGGCAAAAAAACAGAATAGTGAAAACAATTCTTAACAATAAAAGAACAGCTGGAGGAATCACCATCCCTGACCTCAAGCTCTACTTCTGAGCAATAGTGACAAAAACTACATAGTATTGGTACAGAGGCAGACAAGTTGATCAATGGAATAGAACTGAGAACCCAGAAATAAAACCACATACCTACACACAATTGATTTTTGACAAAGAAGTAAAAAATGTTCAATGGAAAAAATAAAGCATCTTCAATAAGTGGTACTGATCTAACTGGCTGTCTGTATGTAGGAAAATGAAAATAGCCCCATATTTTTCACTTTGCACAAAGCTCAAATTCAAGTGGCTCAAGGACCTCAACATAAAACCAGATACACTGAATCTAATAGAAGAAAAAGTGGGAAAGAGCCTTGAATTCATTGGCACAGGGGGAAATTTCCTAAACAGAACTCTAATGACTCACACTCTAAGATCAAGAGTTGGTAAATGGAACCTTATGAAACTGGAAAGCTTCTGTAAGGCAAAGGATATAGTCAATAGGACAAATTGGCAACCTACAGATTGGGGAAAAATCTTCACTAATCCTACATCCAATAGTGGGCTAAGATCTAAAATACATAAAGAACTCAAGAAGCTAACCACCAAAAAAAAATCAAAAATGGGGTATAGAACTAGCTAAGATCAAAACCTCAGGTGACAACACATGTTGGCAAGGATATGGAAATAGGAACAGTCCTCCATTGCTGGTGGGATTGCAAACTGGCATGACCACTCTGGAACTCAATCTGAAGATTCCTCAGAAAATTGGAAATAGATCTATCTGAATATCCAGCTATACCTCTCTTGGGCATATACCCAAAAGTGCCCCACCATGCCACAGGGGCATGTGTTCCATTACATTCATAACGGCCTTGTTTGTGATAGCCTGAAGCTGGAAACAACCCAGATGTCCCATGACAGAAGAATGGTTACAGAGAATGTGGTTCATTTACACAATGGAATACTACTCAGCTATTAAGAATGAGGACATCCTGAGTTTTGCAGGCAAATGGGTGGAACTAGAAAATATCATCATGAGTGAGGTAACTCAGACACAAAAGGACATGCATGGTATGTACTCACTAATAAATGGATATTAGCCAAAACATAAAAAGTACAAAATACCCAAGATACAGTCCACAGAACTCAAAAAGTCAACAAGCTGAAGGGCCCAAGTGAGGACGCCTCAGTCCCACTTGGGAGGGAGAAGAAAGCAACCACAATGGGGGAGGGAGGGAGTTGTTTGGGAGGGAAAGGGGGGTAAGGAAGGGGGAGAGGGGAACATGGTCTGATATTGGGTTGGAAAGGATTGAAGCCCTGAGGGCCAGCAGAAAAAAAAATGGAAACAGGCAACCTCTAGAGGTAGAAGTTTGGGAGGACCCTCCAGAATGTACCAGGACCTGGTAGGTGAGAGACTCCCAGGACTCAAATAGAGGGACCCTAGATGAAATACCCCACAGTGGGGAGAGAGAACTTGTAGAGCCCACCTTCAGCAGAAAGACAGGGCATCAAGTAAGGGATGGGGTTGCTATCCCACAACCAAAACTCTGACCCATAATTGTTCCTGTCTGACAGAACTGCAGGGATAGAAATGGAGACCAGACTGAGGAAAAGATAGTCCAGTGACAGCCCCAAAGAGGGATCCAGCCCCAAGTCCTGACACCATTACTGAGGATATGGGGCATGCACAAGAAGGGACCTATCATGACTGCCTTCCAAAAGACCTGAAAAGCAGCTGAAAAAGTCAGATGCAGATATGAACACCCGTCCAATGAATAGAAGCTTCTGACCCCTCTAACTGAATTAGGAGAAAGCTGGAGGAAGCTGAGGAAGAAGGCAACACTGTAGGAGGACCAGCAGTCTCAATTAACCTGAATCCCTGAGATCTCTCAGACGCTGGATCACCAACCAGGCATCATACGCCAGCTGATATGAGGCCCTAAACACATATACAGCAGAGGACTGCCAGGTCTGGGTTCAATCAGAGAAGATATATCTTACCCTCAAAAGACTGGAGGCCCCAGGGAATATAGAGGTCTGGTGCAGTGGTTGGGGTAGGAACATCCTGGTTGAGACATGGGGGGTTGGGGTGGGAAGAAGTATAGGTATGGGATGTGGAACAGTGGGAGGGTGGACCAGGAGGGGAACAAAATCTGGAGTGTAAAAAGAAAGAAAGGAAGGAGGGAGGGAGGGAGGGAGGGAGGGAGGGAGGGAGGAAGGAAGAGAGAGAGAGAGAGAGAGAGAGAAAGAAAGAAAGAAAGAAAGAAAGAAAGAAAGAAAGAAAGAAAGAAGGAGGGAGGGAAGGAAGGACAGTTAGGAAGGAAGGAAGGACAGGAAGGATAGGAAGGAAGGACAAGAAGGAAGGGAGGGAGGGAGGAAGGAAGGAAGGAAGAAAGGAAGGGAGGGAGGGAGGGAGGGAGGGAAGGAAGGAAGGAAGGAAGGAAGGAAGGAAGGAAGGAAGGGAGGGAGGAAGGAAGAGAGGACGAAAGGAAGGAAGAAAGAAAGGAAGAAAATAATAAGGTATCTACTGAAGTATTTTATAAATAGTAACTTAGAGTTTGTTTGAATTATTCTCATGGGCAAGTCAGGATATAGTCTCTAAAGTCTCTTTTTCTGTGGGAGAAGCTCAAAGGAGAGAGATCCATAGGACTCACCGAGATGAACAACACAGCAAAGGGACTATCTGAAGTTTGGAACAATGATGCCTTGGACGAAAGTACATCTCAGTTTCAAAACATATGGTTTCTTCTGAGATAACCTAGGAGATCACATGGTTTAGGAGGAAGGTATTCTAGCAACAGAAGACGTGAATATGAAACAAAAATCATCAATATTTCAAAAGTGGCTTCTGTCATTCTCAGGTGCAGGTGAATTTCCAGCCACTTAAAAGAACAGAAAAGGATCACGGTAAGTGTGAACTGAACGTACTTTTAGACAGGAGTATCTAAGACACAGAAGCAAACTGTCATTTAACAGTCTTTGTAATAGAGTATTAATGAAAAGCATTCAGGAGTTATTTCTGAGTGCCTTTGTCTCTCTGTCTCTTCATTGTTCTCTTTGTATTTCTCTGTTGCATTTCCCTGTGTGTGTGTGTGTGTGTGCGTGCATGCGTATGCACATGCACCCATGCATGCATGCATGTTCTACACACATGCATGTGTGTGTTGTGGCCTGCATGTACTAGATGCACGTAAGTGTGTAGATGTGCACATGCAGAGCCAGAGCATAATGGAGATGTTTTCCTCTATCGTGCTCCAACTTATTGCTTCGTGGCAGGGTTTTTCACTAAACCAGAAGCTCATGATTTGGGCTAGGCTTGCTGGCCAGCAAGCCCTCAGGATCCACCCATCTCTGCTCCCCAGTGATAGGATTACAGGCCTCTATAGCCACACCTCCCTTTTCACATGTTTCATGGGCTTTCAAACTCAGGTTCTGATGTTTGCAGAGAAAGTACTCTTACCCACAGAACCATTTCTTTAGCCCTCAACAGTTTTTTAGTAACAATTTAGAGCCAAATAACAAAAAAAAATGGTTTAAAGCACAGGTTCTGGAGGGAAATCAGTCTAATTTGTAAAACCTCACCAGCCCATTAATCACACCTGGGTCAATTGTGTAAACCCCCATCTGAAACTCTGGGTAACTAAGTTTCCAAATGCAGTGCCTTATCTCGTAAGTAATAAGACAATCAGTGAATGGCTCAAAAATATTACTGTAGTATAAATATAAACTTTAAAAATCTACAGGAAAACAATGTCCCTAAATGAAATTACATTTTTTAAATCAACCTAACCCTAGCTGAATAGTTAACAGATATTTAATTCTAATGAAAATCCATTCTCCTGTAGGCACAAATCCTAATGGAGCATGGGTAAATTTCAGATGACTGAACTGAATTGACTGTTGAAATGAACATTGAATATCATATGCATTACCAGGACTGGTGACCTAGAACATGAGAAGCATTGAATAAAATTTAAAATTGTTTGTGAAGGGGCTAGGAAGATGGATAGGTGAATAAAAGTGCTTGAGGCTCTTGCAGAGAACCCAGTTTGGGTTCCGAGCACCCACATTATTTGGCCTACAACTGTCTGTAACTCCAGGGGATCCGATGTCCTCTTTTGGCCTTCATGGACATCTGCACATATTCATGTGCAAATATAGATAAACAAAAATAAAATTTTGCTTAAAACCTTCTTGCCAAGCTTCTGTGAAATAGACTAATTAAATTATTTAAAATTAAATTATTTTAAATTATTTAAAATTATTGCCTGCATCATGAGTCTGCAGATCTGTGCTACAAGTTTCTGGGCCTTAAATTGACCCAATAACTGGGGAGGAATACATATGGGACTCTAATATGCTGTAGTCATTGGTTATTCTCAGTAGAAGCATGTAAATGGCTCAGTTAAAGGGCCATAAGGTTGACAGTAAGTCAATAAGCATGGCAAGAAACTTATTGCTTTTACAGACAGCACTTCAAAGTTCTCACCTTTGACCTGATGCCACAGTGAAAAACAGGGTATATAAAGTCATACTGATATGTGAGTACTTGAGTTGCAAGGCAGCCCTTTCCCAGAACTAATTCATCAGCAAAAACATATGGATTGTCTGTGTTACTGGAAGTCGCGCTAACGATGACCATCATCCAGTCCTGAGAACAATTTACATTCACTGCAGAAAGATACACATGAAAAAAAATTGAGTATGTATTAGCTTCAGAAAAGAGCTAATTTTCTGTCAAGAGTAAACATAGCTTTAAAAAGAGCCTCTGAAGGACTTTGAGGTTACCATTATTTTTAAATGCATCTGCTTAATTACTTCTCATGTACATAGATAGATGTCTGATATATCACAGGTGGAATACAGCAACATCAAGGATGACAAAATAAAATCACCTATGTTTTTTTTTTCCTACTGAAGAACTGAGATCCCACAAAAGGTGCTTTATTCGAGAGTGTGTGAAAGGGAATGCTTTATCCTCACGACCTTTGTGAAGGGATGAAGAGAAAATATGGTCCCGAAGAACTCGAAACAGCCTCAAACATGAGAGAAAACTCAACCTCCTCCGAGCTTCCCAGCGCTGGAAAATCCACCTTCAGGTAAAGCTTACACACTGAGACGTATACACTTCTATGTCTCAGCCCATACACTGAGACCTTCAGGAAGCCAACCACTAACATAAGTGGACAAACTTTACATAATGAATTTTCCCTAAATGGGAAATATATGTGGTCAATGAGTGTGAGGCTGCAGCAGTCTCCAAAATCAGTGCGGCCTGTGAGTTCTTGGTCTTTAGAGACAAGCCTTCATTAAGAAGACAAGGTGAGTTTGGGGGAATTTTTGGGAAGGCAGGTGTTCTACATCTATGTCTTTGTGTGTTTAAAATTTTATTCTAATGTGCCCTAAATAGGAGACTTGGGAAGAACTTCCTTAAAAGAAAAAAACATATCTCACCACCGAAGATTAAAATTGGGTTTGAAAAGTAAGTGGACCTAGGCAGACTGAAAGTCTAGGCTACACAGCTTTGCTCCCACCTCCCATCACCACGTCACTCAGCTGGATGCTTTATGGTGGTCCCTCCAACATCAAATAAAGTACTGAGGACCACATATAACTGTTGTACACATCAACTTAAGCAATTCTTCCTGTCCCCAAACAGTAACTAGGACCAGGTCACAGATAGCTTACTCATTCTGTCCCAGAAAGCTGGAATCTGCTAGTTACCATTTCCTCTCTGCATGTGCTTCCCTTTTCAGCCATTAACTGCTGCATGGCCTAAAGACTGCATTGTAAAGTGCAAGGATACCAGAAACTACATATGGTCCTCACTCCTACAAGGTTTCCAAGTCAGGCGAAAAAGAGACCTACATCTCACTTCTAAAAGAAACTCCATTTCCAATAAAAGGCAATAGACAAGTCAACTTTGTAAATAATAACGCAAGAATTCTGCCTTGGTAAAGTTCGTGTTTAGTCAGATCTTAAAACTAGGAAGTATCTTGATTCTAGGTGAAATGGGGGAAAGATATCAAAGTGAATCTTTAAACATGACAGACTTGCTTTACCTTGGTCTTCATGGCTTCCTAGAACCATCATGATCTGATACGGGTGACTGGCAGAGCAGTACTTTTGTGTGTGTGTTTCTGTAGCCCAGGCTAGCCTTGAAATTGCTATGTAGCCAAAGGTGACTTTTGAACACCTGATTCAGCAGCTTCACCTTCCCAAGTACTAGAATTAGATAGACTTGTTTCATCACAGCCAGTTAGGGCAGTACTTTTAAAAGGACAGAAAGCAATATTATCATCGAGAAGAAATACGGAAGCAGGAAGATCAGTTTCATCGACACAGCGCAACTAATTTCAATACTGTCGAGTACAGACAATTGGTAATAGGTTTGAAAAGGCAGACTGGGATGCAGAGTCATGAAATACTTCTGTAAATGATATACATTATATAGAAAAGACAAAACCGTAGGAAAAGAGCATGTCTAAGAACTTAGACATTAGGCAGAAAGAGGAAAAATGTAGATTCACAAGTCTGCTTTGCCTGAAAGTATTACTCGTCTTCCAGAAAATTTATAGCAATGTGACAGCTCTGTCGGGAAGAAAGGACCTGAGTGCAAAACAATCACCACACACTAGTGTTTTCAAGGAAGCATCCTCCAAAAGAGCCTGCATGGAGGGCAATCAACTATTACACACTACCCTGTCTAGGAAGGATCTCCAAATGCTATTTACCATCAATGTCCCAAGCACAAGTCCAAACCAAGACAGCAAGGTGAACCAGGACCTCGAAAACCACAGAGACCCCCATTTGGGCAGACTTCCAGCTCAGCACCACTCAGAAACAAATGGGAAAAGTCAAGAGTGATTTAAGCGATTCTGTATGGCAACCCATGCTCAGCTGCCTTCATTTTTCTTGTTTAGGTAGCCTGTGGAGTTGAGGGGCCCTCATTGATGTGCTGACTACTTCAAACTCAGGTTCTCACCATTATTTACACCACAAATCTCAAAGAGGCATACCTGATAGGTGGATCATGCTCTAGTGGATGGTCCCACCGCTGTGCAGCACAAATTAGATACAATAGAGTATCACAAAAAGAAGACAGAAAGTTGGGGGTGGGGATTGAAAAAGGGGTAGAGCTGAGAAAATTCAGGGGGAAGGGCTAGGAGTAAATCTTATAAAAGTATGCTTTATAATTTGTGAATTTCACAAAAAATTAATTAAAAGTATTTTTAAATGTTTCCATTGATAACTATTTGCAATGAACTGTTAAAATCACCTAAATGCCCCCAATTACAATATTGACAGCGATTACTATGTTGTTGGAAATAGTTTGTATTGCATGACTTTTAGGTATCATAAAGTTTGAACTGATTTGTGATATTCTAACTCACATACATGTGAAATAAAAAAATAATTATTCCTAATTGACATGATTAAGTGTCCAGTTCATGAAATAAATAAAAAGGCAGGATTAAAAAAGTAATTAAAATTAAGAATATAATTTTCTGAGGAATCTCCAGACTGATTTCCAGAGTGGTTGTACCAGCTTGCAATCCCACCAACAATGGAGGAGTGTTCCTCTTTCTCCACATCCTTGCCAGCATCTGCTGTCACCTGAGTTTTTGATCTTAGCCATTCTGACTGGTGTGAGGTGGAATCTCAGGATTGTTTTGATGTATTGCCCTGATGAACATTTCTTTAGGTGCTTCTGGGCCATTCAATATTCTTCAGTTGAAAATTCTATGTTTAGCTCTGTCCCCCATTTTTAATAGGGTTATTTTAATCTCTGGAGTCTAACATCTTGAGTTCTTTGTATATATTGAACATTAGTCCTCTATCAGATATAGGATTGGTAAAAACCTTTTCCCAATCTGTTGGTTGCCATTTTGTTCTACTGATAATGTTCTTTGCCTTACAGAAGCTTTGCAATTTTATTAGGTCCCATTTGTCGATTCTTAATCTTAGAGCATAAGCCATTGGTGTTCTGTTCAGGAAATTTTTGCCAGTGCCCATGTGTTCAAGGCTCTTCCCCCCACTTTCTCTTCTATTAGTTTCAGTGTATCGGATTTTATGTGGAGGTCCTTGATCCACTTGGACTTGAGCTTTGTACAAGGTGATAAGAATGGATCTATTTGCATTCTTCTACATGCTGACTTCCAGTTGAAGCAGCACCATTTGTTGAAAATGCTGTCTTTTTTTCCACTGGATGGTTTTAGATTCTTTGTCAAAGATCAAGTGAACATAAGTGTGTGGGTTGATTTCTGGGTCTTCAGTTATATTGCATTGATCTACCTGCCTGTCTCTGTCCCAATAACATACAGTTTTTATCACTATTGCTCTGTAATACAGCTTGAGGTCAAGGACGGTGGTTTTCCCAGAAGTTCTTTTATTGTTGAGGATAGTTTTCACTATCCTGGGTTTTTTGTTATTCCAAACGAATTTGCAAATTGCTTTCTCCAACTCTTAGAAGAATTGAGTTGGAATTTTGATGAGGATTGCATTGAATCTGTAGACTGCTTTTGGCAAGATGCCCATTTCTACAATATTAACCCTGCTAATCAATGAGCATGGGAGATCTTTCCATCTTCTGAGATCTTCAATTTGTTTCTTCAGAGACTTGAAGTTCTTGTCACACAAATCTTTCACTTGCTTGGTTAGAGTCACACCAAGGGATTTTATATTGATTGTTACTATTGTGAAAGGTGTCCTTTCCCTAATTTCCTTCTCAGTCTGGTTACCTTTGAGTAGAGGAAGGTTACTGATTTGTTTGAGTTAATTTTAGATGCAGCCACTTTGCTGAAGTTGTTTATCAGGCTTAGTAGTTCTCTGGTGGAACTTTTGGGGTCACTTAAATATACTATCATATCATCTGCAAATAGTGATATTTTGACTTCTTCCTTTTCAATCTGTATCTTTTTGACCTCCTTTTGTTGTCTAATTTCGCTGGCTAGGAAATCAGGTTCTATATTGAATAAGTGGGGAGAAAGTGGGCAGCCTTGTCTAGTATCTTTAGTGAGATTGCTTCAAGTTTCTCTGCACTGTTTGATGTTGGCTACTGGTTTGCTGTATATTTCTTTTACTCTGATTAGGTATACACCTTGAATTCCTGAACTTGCCAAGACTTTTATCATGAAGGGGTGTTGAATTTTGTCAAATGCTTTCTCACCATCTAATGAGATGATCATGTGTTATTTCTTCACTTTGAGCTTCTTTATATAGTGGATTACATTGGTGGATTTTAGTATATTGAACCATTCCTGCATCCCAGGGATGAAACCTACTTGACTGTGATCGATGATCGTTTTGATGTGTTCTTGGATTCGGTTTGCGAGAATTTTATTGAGTATTTTTCATCGATGTTTATAAGGGAAATTGGTCTGAAGTTCTCTTTCTTTGTTGGGTCTTTGTGTGGTTTAGGTATGAGAGTAATTGTGGCTTCATAGAAGGAATTGGGTAATGATCCTTCTGTTTCTATTTTGTGGAATATTTGGAAGAGTATTGTATTAAGTCTTCTTTAAAAGTCTCATAAAATTCTGCACTAAATTCATCTGGTCTTGGGCTTTTTTGGTTGAGAAACTTTTAATGAATGCTTCTATTTCTTTAGGGGTTATGGGACCATTTAAATGGTTTATCTGATCCTGATTTAACTTTGGTACCTGGTGTCTGTTTAGAAAATTATCCATTTCCTCCAGATTTTCCAGGTGGTTTTTTTTTTTTTGAGTATAGGCTTTCAACTAGGATCTGATGTTTTTTTTTAATTTCCTCAAATTCTATTGTTATGTCTCACTTGTAATTTCTGATTTTATTAATTTGGATACTCTTTCTGTGCCCTCTGGTTAGTCTGACTAAGGGTTTATCTATCTTGTTGATTTTCTCAAAGAACCAGCTCCTGGTTTTGTTGATTTTTTTGTATTGTTCTGTTTCTACTTGGTTGATTTTGGCCCAGAGTTTGATTATTTCCTGCCTTCTACTCCTCTTGAGAGTATTTGCTTCTTTTATTCTAGAGCTTTCAGGTGTGCCGTCAAGCTGCTGATATATGCTCTCCAGTTTCTTTTTGGAGGCAGTCAGAGCTGTGAGTTTTCCTCTTAGCACAGCTTTCATTGTGCCCTGTAAGTTTGGGTATGTGCCTTCATTTTCATTAAGTTCTAAAAAGTCTTTAGTTTCTTTCTTTATTTCTTTCTTGACCAAGTTATCACTGAGTACAGTATTGTTCAGCTTTCGTGTGTATGTAGCCTTTCTATTGTTTGTGTTGTTATTGAATACAATCTGTAGTCCATGGTGACCTGATAGGATGCATGAAATTATTTCAATCTTTTTGTATCTATTGAGGCCTGTTTTATGACTGATTATATGGTCAATTTTGGAGAAGTTACCATGAGGTGCTGAGAAAAAGGTATATTCTTTTGCTTTAGGATGAAATGTCCTATAGACCTCTGTCAAATCCAGTTGCTTCATAACTTCTGTTAGTTTCACTGTGTCTCTGTTCAGTTTCTGTTTCCATGACCTGTCCATTGATGAGAGTAGGATGTTGAAATCTCCCACTATTGTTTTGCAAGGTGCAATGTATACTTTGGGCTTTAGTAAAGTTTCTTGTATGAATGTAGGTTCCCTTGCATTTGGAGCATAGATATTCATAATTGAGAGTTCATCTTGGTGGATTTTTCCTTTGAAGATGAAGTACCCTTCCTTATCTTTTTTGATAACTTTTGGTTAAAAGTCAATTTTATTCAATACTAGAATGGCTACTCCAGCTTGTTTCTCGGAACAATTTGCTTGAATTTTTTTCCAGCCTTTTACTCTGAGGTAGTTAGTGTCTGTCTTTGTCACTAAGGTGCATTTCCTATATGCAGTAAAATGCTGGGTCCTGCTGACATATCCAGTTTGTTAATCTGTTTTTTTATTGGGTAATTGAGTCCATTGATGTTAAGAGATATTAAGGAATAGTGATTATTGTTTCCTGTTATTTTGTTGTTACAGGTAGTATTATGTTCTTGTGGTTATCTTCTTTTGGGTTTGTTGCAAGAAGATTACTTGGAACCAGCTATACCACTTCTGGGCATATTCCCAAAAGATGCTCCAAAATATAACAAGGCATATGCTCCACTATGTTCATAGCAGCCTTATTTATAATAGCCAGAAGCTGGAAGAACCCAGATGTCCTTCAACAGAGGAATGGATACAGAAAATGTAGTACATTTACACAGTGGACTACTACTCAGCTATCAAAAACAATGACTTCATAAAATTCCTAAGGAAATGGATGGAACTAGAGAAAATCTTGAGTGAGGTAACCCAATCACAAAAGACCACACATAGTATGCACTCACTGATAAGTGGATATTAGCCCAAAATCTTGGAATACCCAAGATACAATCCACAGACCAGATGAAGCTCGCTCAAGAATTTAGAAGACCAAAGAATGGATGTTTCAGTCCTTATTAGAAGGGAGAACAAAATATTCACAGGAGGAAATTCAAAGTCTGGAGTAGAGACTGAAGGAAAAGCCAACCACAGACTGCCCCACCTGGGGATCCTCCCATATACTGTCACCAAACCCAGACACTATTAGGGATGCCAAGAAGTGCATGCTGACAGGAACATGATATAGCTTTCACCTGAGAGGCTGTACCAGCGCTTGACAAATACAGAGTCCGATGCTCTCAACCAACCATTGGACTAAAAACGGGCACTCACTGGTAAGTGGATATTAGCCCAAAATCTTGGAATACCCAAGGGAGAAGTTAGAAAAATGACTAAAGGAGCTGAAGGGTTTTCAACTCCATAGGAAGAAGAGCAATATCAACCAACCAGATCCCCCAGAGCTCCAGAGACTAAACCACCAACCAAAGAGTACACATGATGGGACCCATGGCTCCAGCCACATATGTAGCAGAGGATGGCCTTATAGGGTATCAGTGAGAGGAGAGGCCCTTGGCCCTGTGAAAGCTCAATGCCCCAGTGTCCCGGAATGCCAGGGTAGGAAGATGGGAGTGAGTGAGTGGGTATGTGAGGGAACACTCTCATAAAGGCAGGGGAGGAGGAATAGATAGGGGGATTCCAGAGGGAAATTGACAAAGGGGATAACACTTGAAATATAAGTAAAGAAAATACCCAATAAAAAAAATGGTAAGTGTAAAAAAAAAGATATGCTGACTTGATACTTACATGACTAACAGAAAATACCGAAATTCTGTTCTCTTATTAAACCATTTTGCTTCTATAAGAGCAGAAATATGTGTACAATAAAAATACTACAGTCATAGCATTAAAAAAAAGAAAAAAAAGATTAAGAATATAAATGCCCAGAAAGGGGAAACCCAAAGGAAAACACATTTTTCTTAGTATAACAAAACCCTACAGATACAACTCAGCTGATTTCTTCTAGTCAGTGTTTTAGTTACATCAATCATTTCAAACCTGTTATCCCTTTACCAAAAGAAGATAATTTATATGGATGCATAACACACAACTTTATGCATATCCCAATACAAAGCAGTGTAGGTGCCAGGTAAGTATGTTTGCTTCATATTCTAAATCTGTCAGACATGACATGAGAATGACTGTATAGTCTTTATTTTTTTATTTTTGAAACTAAAATATAACTATCTCATTTTTCCCTTTCTCTTTCATCCCTTTGAGAACCCCTTCAATGTGCCCCATCTGTGTTCTCTCTCAAATTCACATCTGCTCTCTTTTTTCATTCTGTTGTTAAACATCAATATATATGTGTACATATCTATAAATATAAAATAAATCTACATATTCATAAATATGTAGATAAACCCACTCAGTCTATATAATGTTAATTGTATGTAAATGATCTCAGGGCTGACCATTCATAATTGGATAATCAACTGGGCATCTCCTCCTTGAGAAGACTTTCTCCTGCCTTCAGCGTTCCTTATTTGCCCATAATTCTCTTTACATCCGAACAGAGATCACTACAGAAAACCATAGCCGATCCCGGCCCGCAGCAGCTCTCTGCTCCCAGACCCGGTGAGAGAGAGACCCAACCGCCTGGTCAGGTGGGCACTCCTGAGGCTGCAGAGCGGAAGAGACCACCAACACTGCTCGCCCCTGCCCACATCCCTGGCCCAAGAGGAAACTGTATAAGGCCTCTGGGCTCCCGTGGGGGAGGGCCCAGGAGCGGCAGGACCCCTGCCACAGACTCCGCCGGACCCTGAAGGAAACAGACCGGATAAACAGTTCTCTGCACCCAAATCCCGTGGGAGGGAGAGCTAAACCTTCAGAGAGGCAGACAGGCCTGGGAAACCAGAAGAGACTGCTCCCTGCACACACATCTCGGACGCCAGAGGAAAAAGCCAAAGACCATCTGGAACCCTGGTGCACTGAAGCTCCCGGAAGGGGCGGCACAGGTCTTCCTGGTTGCTGCCGCTGCAGAGAGCCCCTGGGGAGCACCCCACGAGCGAACTTGAGCCTCGGGATCACAGGTAAGACCAAATTTTCTGCTGCAAGAAAGCTGCCTGGTGAGCTTGGGACACACGGAAACAGAATTTCTCTAGAACCGGGCACGTTCTGTGTTTACCGGAAGTCCCACACCCGCGGAACCCGGCCCGCAGCAGCTCTCTGCTCCCAGACCCGGTGAGAGAGAGACCCAACCGCCTGGTCAGGTGGGCACTCCTGAGGCTGCAGAGCGGAAGAGACCACCAACACTGCTCACCCCTGCCCACATCCCTGGCCCAAGAGGAAACTGTATAAGGCCTCTGGGCTCCTGTGGGGGAGGGCCCAGGAGCGGCAGGACCCCAGCCAGAGACATCGCCGGACCCTGAAGGAAACAGACCGGATAAACAGTTCTCTGCACCCAAATCCCGTGGGAGGGAGAGCTAAACCTTCAGAGAGGCAGACAGGCCTGGGAAACCAGAAGAGACTGCTCCCTGCACACACATCTCGGACGCCAGAGGAAAAAGCCAAAGACCATCTGGAACCCTGGTGCACTGAAGCTCCCGGAAGGGGCGGCACAGGTCTTCCTGGTTGCTGCCGCTGCAGAGAGCCCCTGGGCAGCACCCCACGAGCGAACTTGAGCCTCGGGATCACAGGTAAGACCAAATTTTCTGCTGCAAGAAAGCTGCCTGGTGAACTCAAGACACAGGCCCACAGGAACAGCTGAAGACCTGTAGAGAGGAAAAACTACACGCCCGAAAGCAGAACACTCTGTCCCCATAACTGACTGAAAGAGAGGAAAACAGGTCTACAGCACTCCTGACACACAGGCTTATAGGACAGTCTAGCCACTGTCAGAAATAGCAGAACAAAGTAACACTAGAGATAATCTGATGGCGAGAGGCAAGCGCAGGAACCCAAGCAACAGAAACCAAGACTACATGGCATCATCGGAGCCCAATTCTCCCACCAAAACAAACATGGAATATCCAAACACACCAGAAAAGCAAGATCTAGTTTCAAAATCATATTTGATCATGATGCTGGAGGACTTCAAGAAAGACATGAAGAACTCCCTTAGGGAAACACAGGAAAACATTAATAAACAAGTAGAAGCCTACAGAGAGGAATCGCAAAAATCCCTGAAAGAATTCCAGGAAAACACAATCAAACAGTTGAAGGAATTAAAAATGGAAATAGGAGCAATCAAGAAAGAACACATGGAAACAACCCTGGATATAGAAAACCAAAAGAAGAGACAAGGAGCTGTAGATACAAGCTTCACCAACAGAACACAAGAGATAGAAGAGAGAATCTCAGGAGCAGAAGATTCCATAGAAATCATTGACTCAACTGTCAAAGATAATGTAAAGCGGAAAAAGCTACTGGTCCAAAACATACAGGAAATCCAGGACTCAATGAGAAGATCAAACCTAAGGATAATAGGTATAGAAGAGAGTGAAGACTCCCAGCTCAAAGGACCAGTAAATATCTTCAACAAAATCATAGAAGAAAACTTCCCTAACCTAAAAAAAGCGATACCCATAGGCATACAAGAAGCCTACAGAACTCCAAATAGATTGGACCAGAAAAGAAACACCTCCCGTCACATAATAGTCAAAACACCAAACGCACAAAATAAAGAAAGAATATTAAAAGCAGTAAGGGAAAAAGGTCAAGTAACATATAAAGGGAGACCTATCAGAATCACACCAGACTTCTCGCCAGAAACGATGAAGGCCAGAAGATCCTGGACTGATGTCATACAGACCCTAAGAGAACACAAATGCCAGCCCAGGTTACTGTATCCTGCAAAACTCTCAATTAACATAGATGGAGAAACCAAGATATTCCATGACAAAACCAAATTTACACAATATCTTTCTACAAATCCAGCACTACAAAGGATAATAAATGGTAAAGCCCAACATAAGGAGGCAAGCTATACCCTAGAAGAAGCAAGAAACTAATCGTCTTGGCAACAAAACAAAGAGAATGTAAGCACACAAACATAACCTCACATCCAAATATGAATATAACGGGAAGCAATAATCACTATTCCTTAATATCTCTCAACATCAATGGCCTCAACTCCCCAATAAAAAGACATAGATTAACAAACTGGATACGCAACGAGGACCCTGCATTCTGCTGCCTACAGGAAACACACCTCAGAGACAAAGACAGACATTACCTCAGAGTGAAAGGCTGGAAAACAATTTTCCAAGCAAAAGGTCAGAAGAAGCAAGCTGGAGTAGCCATTCTAATATCAAATAAAATCAATTTTCAACTACAAGTCATCAAAAAAGATAAGGAAGGACACTTCATATTCATCAAAGGAAAAATCAACCAAGATGAACTCTCAATCCTAAATATCTATGCCCCAAATACAAGGGCACCTACATACGTAAAAGAAACCTTACTAAAGCTCAAAACACACATTGCACCTCACACAATAATAGTGGGAGATTTCAACACCCCACTCTCATCAATGGACAGATCATGGAAACAGAAATTAAACAGTGATGTCGACAGACTAAGAGAAGTCATGAGCCAAATGGACTTAACGGATATTTATAGAACATTCTATCCTAAAGCAAAAGGATATACCTTCTTCTCAGCTCCTCATGGTACTTTCTCCAAAATTGACCATATAATTGGTCAAAAAACGGGCCTCAACAGGTACAGAAAGATAGAAACAATCCCATGCGTGCTATCGGACCACCACGGCCTAAAACTGGTCTTCAATAACAATCAAGGAAGAATGCCCACATATACTTGGAAATTGAACAATGCCCCACTCAATGATAACCTGGTCAAGGAAGAAATAAAGAAAGAAATTAAAAACTTTTTAGAATTTAATGAAAATGAAGGTACAACATACCCAAACTTATGGGACACAATGAAAGCTGTGCTAAGAGGAAAACTCATAGCGCTGAGTGCCTGCAGAAAGAAACAGGAAAGAGCATATGTCAGCAGCTTGACAGCACACCTAAAAGCTCTAGAACAAAAAGAAGCAAATACACCCACGAGGAGTAGAAGGCAGGAAATAATCAAACTCAGAGCTGAAATCAACCAAGTAGAAACAAAAAGGACCATAGAAAGAATCAGCAGAACCAAAAGTTGGTTCTTTGAGAAAATCAACAAGATAGATAAACCCTTAGCCAGACTAACGAGAGGACACAGAGAGTGTGTCCAAATTAGCAAAATCAGAAATGAAAAGGGAGACATAACAACAGATTCAGAGGAAATTCAAAAAATCATCAGATCTTACTATAAAAACCTATATTCAACATTAAATCAGGAACAGATAAACCAGTTAAACAACCCCATAAATCCTAAGGAAATAGAAGCAGTCATTAAAGGTCTCCCAACCAAAAAGAGCCCAGGTCCAGACAGGTTTAGTGCAGAATTCTATCAGACCTTCATAGAAGACCTCATACCAATATGATCCAAACTATTCCACAAAATTGAAACAGATGGATCACTACCGAATACCTTCTACGAAGCCACAATTACTCTTATACCTAAACCACACAAAGACACAACAAAGAAAGAGAACTTCAGACCAATTTCCCTTATGAATATCGACGCAAAAATACTCAACAGAATTCTGGCAAACCGAATCCAAGAGCACATCAAAACAATCATCCACATGATCAAGTAGGCTTCATCCCAGGAATGCAGTGATGGTTTAATATACGAAAAACCATCAACGTGATCCATTATATAAACAAACTGAAAGAACAAAACCACATGATCATTTCATTAGACGCTGAGAAAGCATTTGACAAAATTCAACACCCCTTCATGATAAAAGTCCTGGAAAGAATAGGAATTCAAGGCCCATACCTGAACATAGTAAAAGCCATATACAGCAAACCAGTTGCTAACATTAAACTAAATGGAGAGAAACTTGAAGCAATCCCACTAAAATCAGGGACTAGACAAGGCTGCCCACTCTCTCCCTACTTATTCAATATAGTTCTTGAAGTTCTAGCCAGAGCAATCAGACAACAAAAGGAGGTCAAGGGGATACAGATCGGAAAAGAAGAAGTCAAAATATCACTATTTGCAGATGATATGATAGTATATTTAAGTGATCCCAAAAGTTCCACCAGAGAACTACTAAAGCTGATAAACAACTTCAGCAAAGTGGCTGGGTATAAAATTAACTCAAATAAATCAGTTGCCTTCCTCTATACAAAAGAGAAACAAGCGGAGAAAGAAATTAGGGAAACGACACCCTTCATAATAGACCCAAATAATATAAAGTACCTCAGTGTGACTTTAACAAAGCAAGTAAAAGATCTGTACAATAAGAACTTCAAGACACTGAAGAAGGAAATTGAAGAAGACCTCAGAAGATGGAAAGATCTCCCATGCTCATGGATTGGCAGGATTAATATAGTAAAAATGGCCATTTTACCAAAAGCAATCTACAGATTCTATGCAATCCCCATCAAAATACCAATCCAATTCTTCAAAGAGTTAGACAGAACAATTTGCAAATTCATCTGGAATAACAAAAAACCCAGGATACCTAAAGCTATCCTCAACAATAAAAGGACTTCAGGGGGAATCACTATCCCTGAACTCAAGCAGTATTACAGAGCAATAGTCATAAAAACTGCATGGTATTGGTACAGAGACAGACAGATAGACCAATGGAATAGAATTGAAGATCCAGAAATGAACCCACACACCTATGGTCACTTGATTTTTGACAAAGGAGCCAAAACCATCAAATGGAAAAAAGATAGCATTTTCAGCAAATGGTGCTGGTTCAACTGGAGGTCAACATGTAGAAGAATGCAGATCGATCCATGCTTATCACCCTGTACAAAGCTTAAGTCCAAGTGGATCAAGGACCTCCACATCAAACCAGACACACTCAAACTAATAGAAGAAAAACTAGGGAAGCATCTGGAACACATGGGCACTGGAAAAAATTTCCTAAACAAAACACCAATGGCTTACGCTCTAAGATCAAGAATCGACAAATGGGATCTCATAAAACTGCAAAGCTTCTGTAAGGCAAAGGACACTGTGGTTAGGACAAAACGGCAACCAACAGATTGGGAAAAGATCTTTACCAATCCTACAACAGATAGAGGCCTTATATCCAAAATATACAAAGAACTCAAGAAGTTAGACCGCAGGGAAACAAATAACCCTATTAAAAAATGGGGTTCAGAGCTAAACAAAGAATTCACAGCTGAGGAATGCTGAATGGCTGGGAAACACCTAAAGAAATGTTCAACATCTTTAGTCATAAGGGAAATGGAAATCAAAACAACCCTGAGATTTCACCTCACACCAGTGAGAATGGCTAAGATTAAAAACTCAGGGGACAACAGATGCTGGCGAGGATGTGGAGAAAGAGGAACACTCCTCCATTTTTGGTGGGATTGCAAACTGGTACAACCATTCTGGAAATCAGTCTGGAGGATCCTCAGAAAATTGGACATTGAACTGCCTGAGGATCCAGCTATACCTCTCTTGGGCATATACCCAAAAGATGCCCCAACATATAAAAAAGACACGTGCTCCACTATGTTCATTGCAGCCTTATTTATAATAGCCAGAAGCTGGAAAGAACCCAGATGCCCTTCAACAGAGGAATGGATACAGAAAATGTGGTACATCTACACAATGGAATATTACTCAGCTATCAAAAACAACGACTTTATGAAATTCGTAGGCAAATGGTTGGAACTGGAAAACATCATCCTGAGTGAGCTAACCCAATCACAGAAAGACATACATGGTATGCACTCACTGATAAGTGGCTATTAGCCCAAATGCTTGAATTACCCTAGATGCCTAGAACAAATGAAACTCAAGACGGATGATCAAAATGTGAATGCTTCACTCCTTCTTTAAAAGGGGAAGAAGAATACCCTTGGCAGGAAAGAGAGAGGCAAAGATTAAAACAGAGACTGAAGGAACACCCATTCAGAGCCTGCCCCACATGTGGCCCATACATATACAGCCACCCAATTAGACAAGATGGATGAAGCAAAGAAGTGCAGACCGACAGGAGCCGGATGTAGATCGCTCCTGAGAGACATAGCCAGAATACAGCAAATACAGAGGCGAATGCCAGCAGCAAACCACTGAACTGAGAATAGGACCCCCGTTGAAGGAATCAGAGAAAGAACTGGAAGAGCTTGAAGGGGCTCGAGACCCCATATGTACAACAATGCCAAGCAACCAGAGCTTCCAGGGACTAAGCCACTACCTAAAGACTATACATGGACTGACCCTGGACTCTGACCTCATAGCCAGCAATGAATATCCTAGTAAGAGCACCAGTGGTAGGGGAAGCCCTGGGTCCTGCTAAGACTGAACCCCCAGTGAACTAGACTGGTGGGGGGAGGGCGGCAAGTAGGGGAGGGTTGGGAGGGGAACACCCATAAGGAAGGGGAGGGGGGAGGGGGATGTTTGCCTGGATACCGGGAAAGGGAATAACACTCGAAATGTATATAAGAAATACTCAAGTTAATAAAAAAAAATAAAAAAATTTAAAAAAATTAAAAAAAAGAACTGGAGATCCAGAAATAAACCCACACACCTATGGTCACTTATTTTTGACAAAGAAACTAAAGCCATCCCGTGGAAAAAAGAAAGCATATTCAACAAATGCTGCTGGTCTAACTGGCAGTCTGCATGTAGAAGAATGCAAATCAATTCATTCTTATCACCTTGTACAAAGCTCAAGTCCAAGTGGATCAAGGATAGAAGAGAAAGTAGGAAAGAGCCTCAAACACATTGGCACAGGGGAAAATTTCATGAACAGAAAACCAATGGCTCAGGCTCTAAGATCAGCAACTGACAAATGGGACATCTTGAAGCTTAAAGTTTCTGTAAGGCAAAGGACAGTGTCAATTGGACAAAACAGCAACCTACAGATTGGGAAAAGATTTTTATTCAATGGGAATCTAATATCCGAACTATACAAAGAACTCCAGAAAACCAAATAACCCAATTAAAAATGGGGTACAGAGCTAAACAAAGAATCCTCAACTGAGGAATCTCAAATGGCCAAGAAGCAGCTTCCTTAGTCATCAAGGAGATGTAAATCAAAGCAACCTCACACCAATCAGAATGGCTAAAATCAAAAACTCAGGCCACATCAGATACTGTCAAGGATATGGAGAAAGAGAAGACTCCTCCATTGCTCATGGGATTGTAAGCTGGTACAACCACTTTGGAAATAAATCTGATGGTTCCTCTAACTGAAGAACCAGCTATACCACTACTGGGTATATAGTCAAAAGATGTTGGGGTTGGGGATTTAGCTCAGTGGTAGAGCGCTTGCCTAGGAAGCGCAAGGCCCTGGGTTCGGTCCCCAGCTCTGGAAAAAAAAGAACCAAAAAAAAAAAAAAAAAAGATGCTCCAAAATATAACAAGGACACATGCTCCACAATGTTCACAGCAACCTTATTTATAATAGCCAAAAGCTGGAAACAACCCAGATGTCCCTCAATGGAAGAATGGATACAGAAAATGTGGTACGTTGTACAATATAACTCAGCTATTAAAAATTATTATTTCATGAATTTTGTAGGCAAATGAACAGAACTAGAAAATATCTTCCTGAGTAAGGTAAGACAGTATGGACTCATTGATAAGGGGATATTCCTTGTTCCAGTCCTAGCAAGCAACCAAACTCAGCAGTTTCAGCCATTTGGCTCTGGCTTTAGAGTCCAAAATAGAAGGGATAACTGGGACAATTGATGCTGGTTAGCTAGAACTAAGAAGTTAGTGGGGATTAAAAAGAGACCAGCATAACTGAGGTAAAATCTTCTGGGAAATGTTTTCTAAGAGCACAAAGAAGCTGTGTTCCAGAGATAGCCAATGTTGTACCTCATGCTGCAGCTGTACTTGGTGATGTGTAAGTCACTCAGGTGGTACTGGTTTTGAGGCATGAATGGAGTCGTGAACAATAGCTGAGGTTTGGCACTGTGAGAGGCCATGGAAGGCCATTTCTGAAGGTGCAGCCTCAGTTGTAGTTGATGGCTCAGGACTGGTCATGCAAAGGAGTTGAGGCTTGGCACCATGAAGAAAGTCTATGAGAGGCAATTGGTGAAACCTAGTTATAATAATAGTAGACCCCAGAATACCAGAGATGTCAGTACCATGTGATGATCACCAAGAACAGCAGCGGCAGTAAAGTGGATCAACCTGAGCTTAAAGTGTTACAGAGGGCAGAGCTGGAAAAGTGATGCTAGCCCTTTGGAAGAGCCCAGAAAATAATGGGTGGATCCCATACATTAAGATAAGAACTTATAACATTGCAGTTGCCTTGAAGACCCCAAGAAGTTTGAGATGCCATAGCCATCTCAAAGAAAGTTGCTAATGGAGAGGAACTAGCCCAGGGGAAAGAAGTTTGTTGCAGTCAACACAGATGAAAAGGGAGTTGATCTGAAGGCTGCTTTGACATCAGACATGGAGATTCAGAGTTTGGAGTCTGCCCAGCTGGTTTCCTGTCTTGATTTGGGGAGTACAGTTAAGTGATTAGATGAATCTCAGAAAAGACTTTGAACTTTGGACTTTTAACAATGTTGAGATTGCTATAAACTATGAAGACTTTTGAAGTTGGACTAAATGTAGTTTGCATTATGACTCATATGCTTAAACAAGCCTATGGGGGCCAGGGAGTGTAATGCTGTGGTTTGTATATGCTTGGCCCAGGGAATGGCACTATTAGAAGGTGTAGCCCTGATGGAGTAGGTGTGTCACTGTTGGCATGGGATTTAAGACCCTCATCCTAGCTTCCTGGAAGACAGTATTCTGCTACAGATGAAGATGTAGAAATCTCAGCTCTGCCTGTACTATGCCTGCCTGGATGCTTCCATGCTCCTGCCTTGATGATAATGAACTAAACTTCTGAACCTGTAAGTCAGCCCCACTTAAATATTGTCCTTATAAGAGTTGCCTTGGTCATGGCATCTGTTCACAGCAGTAAAACCCTAAGACAGGTGGACATGGGGAGAACCACTAGAAAGTCCCAGATGCCAGGGATGACAAAGGATCCCAGGACCCAATGGGGATGACATTACCCAAAGTACCCAACACTATGGAGACAGAATCTGAAGAGACCACCTCTAGTAGATAGACAAACCCCCAGGGGAGGGATGGGGCCATTCACCCATCTCAAAAATTTTAACCCAGAATTATTCCTCTCTAAAAGAAACTCAGGGACAAAATATGGAGCAGGGACTAAAGGAAAGGCTATCCAGAGACTGCCACACCTTGGGATCCATCCCATCCACAGATACCAAACCCTGACACTATTGCTGATGCCAAGAAGTGCTTGGAGACAGTAGCCTGTTATGGCTGTCCTCTGAGAGGTTTTCCCAGTACCTGACTAACACAGATGCAGATACAGCCAACCTTTGAACTGAGCCTGGGGACTGCAATGGAAGAGTTAGGAGAAGGACTGAAGGAGATTGCAACCCCATGAGAAGAACAACAATATCAAGTAACAGGACCCCATAGAGCTCCCAGGGATTAAACCACCAACCAGAACATACATGGGCAGGTCTATGGCTCCTGATACATATGTAGCAGAGGACTGCCTTATCTAGCACCAATGGGAGAGGAGGGGCTTGGTCATGGAGGAGGCTTGTTACCCCATTGAAATGCTAGAGGGGTGAGGTGGGAGTGGGAGTAGAGGCAAAGGAGATGGGGAATGGAGGAGGGTTTGTGGAGGGGAGACTAGGAAGCAGGACATCATTTGAAATGTAAATAAGTAAATAATAAAAAAGAGCAATTGCTCTTTCAGAGAACCAGAGTCCAGCTTGATGAACTCATGAATTTACTGGGCCACCTTAGAGATATATGAATGAACCCCCAACAGTGACATCACAGAACAGTCCCACCTCAGCCTAGGTGATGAGCTCCTTAAAGCTATGTAGATGAAATCTTCCTTTTAATGTTTCACTGCCTGAAGACATTAGCATTTCCCAAACCACATGCAGTTGGGTAGGACCAGGTGTACCTGGTGATGGGGAGTGGCTGTGAGCTCAGCTGAGAGCCAGCCACCTCCCACTCCTTCTTCCATGAGGAAAGCACAAATTACCCTTAGTAGGTTATATATTTTTTTTAAAGACAAAGTTGAAAGGCAGGTTGGGGGGTGAAGGATGGATCTTGCAGGAGTTAAGGTGAAGAATGGGAAGGCTGAATAAAATCAAAATACAGTGTATACATACATGAAATTCTCCCAAAATATTATAGTAGAAGTTTTAAGAAAAAATATTTATGACCATTAGGCTTAAAATATGAACATTAGTACTCCAATAATTAGACACAGCATTAATGCAAAATTTTTATTCCTTAATCAGATTCTATAAAAGCAGGGACAGCTCCTTCTTAAAAATAAGAATATATGAAGGTCACATGCCACTTTATTTAAAATTGCAAATTAGTCTCTTTTTAAAGGGGGGATAAGAAATCATGAGGCCATCTGCATTCTGGAGAAATGGAGAACCAATAAGTTCTGATCAATGAAGCTAGATACTTCAGCAAGCTCAGGCCTGCTCCTTCCAGAGGCCTGAGGCTCCTGGGACACCCGATGGTCTTCACTTCATATTGCAAAGCTGAAGAGATAAAATATGATGTCATCAGAGGACAGTAATGACAACTATAAATATGTGTTCAGGAAGAAGGCGATTCAGGTGACACTGCTTCTTTGGACCGCCAACCGTAGGTCTCAGCATAGATACCATCCACTTTGAGCCCTACCCCACTCAGTTAATCTGCTCTGAAAATACCCTTACAGACACACCCAGAGGTATGTCTCCTAGACTTCACTATTCAGGTAAGACCGACTATCACAGTACCCAAGAGGGACACCACTAATTCCTGTGGGAGCTCTACTGTCTAGTAACAAACTAACAAGACTACTATTATCATTACAATTTAAACAAACACAGGAAGGCGTGTCTAGAGGATGTTAAGAACAGTACGTCTTTAATCAAACAGGACATGTCCTTGATTGACTGTTTCCTTAGCATATTTTAAGTCATCCCTGACAAAAATGTAAAATATTAGTTTAGCATCTCCTTACTTTGGCGGCACCGTTGGAACAGCTCGATCATCTCTTCTTACCCTCATATCTACTGCCCATTCAGGAGGATTACCAGTGAAATCTCCTCTGCTTTCTGCTTCACAGAAAAGAGGATACCGACTAAAATCGAGGAAGAAAAAGGAGAAATATCACAGGGGGCTGAAGATCTAGTCATACCTTAGAGTTTAAAAAGCTCCACTCAAGGCCAAATTTCAGTAACTAACGGATGCACTAATTTCCACCTTTTTTTTTCCCAAAACATTACAAAACAGTGATTGTTGACTGTGGGTTCATCTGTGATTCCATCATTGACCAATCAATGACCTTGGGCAAGAAATTCAACTTCACTGTGCCTGTTCCCTCACCTGAAGATTGATATCTTAGCCTCTACTTCATGAAGTTGCCATAAGTAACAAACTATTCAGGTGAAGCACTTACAATATAAGCCTATGATATGGGACTTTAGAATCCTAGCTGCAGTGGGCAGCCAAATCACAACTGGTCAGGAAAAGAAAACAGGCATCAGTAATCAGGCACAAATGAGTCATTTATCTCATCATCATATCATATGTGTACAACACACCAGACACACACACACACACACACACACACACACACACACACACACACTATAAAGGAAGAGAGTTTGGAAAGAGAAGAGCTGAAGGTCAGGGAGGACCAGATAGCATGTCTCTAAAAATGACAGGACCTCTACACCCAAGAGCTAGCTCATAGTACCTGTAGTTCCCGTCATATGACCTGCATAAGATCAAGGTAAGGCACATGATACCATGGAGTGGGAAAAGATTTTTGAGCCCTCTACACCCAAGAGCTAGCTCATAGTACCTGTAGTTCCCGTCATATGACCTGCATAAGATCAAGGTAAGGCACATGATACCATGGAGTGGGAAAAGATTTTTGAGCCCTCAGCCCTAATTGAGGAACTATGAATAGTTGATGGAACCTTGGGGAGGAAAAGTCAGGTTTTTGTTTTTTTTTTTAAATTTGGCGCCTGGTAGGCCAATCATAATCTAGTGGATGACCCCACACCCAACACAAATTAGAAGAGTGTTGTGGTTTGCCGTGGAGTTCTCTCTGAATTTGTAAAATAAAGGCAAGAGCTCGAGATTTGGGCAGAGGGAGGAGTCGGGAGCGAGAGGGGAGGAGTCAGGAGAGGGGAGGAGTCAGGAGGTGGAGGAGTCAGGAGGGGGAGCAGTCAGGGGAGGAGAAAGGAAAGGAGCAAGGAGAGAGTTGTGGGAGAAGGAGAAGCTGGAGACCTGGCAAATAAAAGGTGCAAGGGATGAGGGGGATTTGGGAAGCTAGGAATAGGACAGTGTAGGGTGGATCTGCCCAATCTAGACGCTAGATTGTTTTCATATTAATTGAGTTGCGTTTTCTTTGTACTGGCCGATTCGGGTTGGAGAGGAAACTGCAACAAACTGCAACAGAAGAGCACAATATTTTTTAACATCCAAAGAGAAAACAATGTTGCTGAATGAGAGGTAGGAGGAGATAGGATGGATGTGGGGATGAATATGACAAAAAGTACTTTGTAAGCAATCCTCAAATAATTTATTAAAACATTGCATTAAAAATGTTAGCACTTTTGGGTCAAAAATTACCAACCAAAAGTTATCAAGTGAGATGAAAAAGGACACTTCATATTCAAAGGAAAATCCATCAGAAAGTCTCAATTCTGAATATCTATGCCCCAAATGCAAGGGCACTCACATTCATAAAAGAAACTTTACTGAAGTTCAGAACACACATTGAACCTCATACAATAATGGTGGGAGACTCCAACACCCCCCCATTCTCACTAATGAACAGAAACTAAACAGAGACACAGTGAAACTAATAGAGGTTATGAACCAATGGATTTAACAAATATCTACAGAACGCTTCATCCTAAAATAAAAGACTATAGCTTCTTCTCAGCACCTCATGGTACCTTCTCCAAAATTGACCATATATTGGTCATAAAACAAGCTTCAACCTATATAAGATTGAAATAATCCAACGCATCCTATCAGATCAGCATGGCCTAAGGCTGGTCTTCAATAACAACAGAAACAACAGAAAGCCCACATTCAAGTGAAAACTGAACAACTCGCTACTCAATGATAACTTGGTCAGGGAAGAAAGAAAAGAAATTAAAAACTTCCTAGAATTCAATGAAAATGATGACACAACATACCCAAACTTATAAGACACAATGAAAGCAGTGCTAAGAGGAAAAGTAATAGCACTAAATGCCCTGGAAAAGAAATTTGACATATCCTACATTAGCAGCTTAACAGCACACCAGAGAGCTCTAGAACAAAAAGAAACAAACACACCCAAGAGGAGTAGACTGCAAGAAATAGTAGAAGGGTAAATCAACCAAATAGAAGAACATAGAATGATACAAAGAATCAACAAAACCAAAAGCTGGTTCTTTGAGAGAATCAACAAGACAGATAAACCCCAAGCCATACTAACTAGAGGGCCCAGAGGCAGTATTTAAATTAACAAAATCAGAAATGAAAATGGAGACATAACAACAGTAATGGAGGAAATTCATAAAATCTTCAGATCCTACTACACAAGCCTATAGTCAACAAAACTGGAAAATCTAGATGAAATGGATGGTTTTCTAGACAGATACTACATGCCAAAGTTAAATCAAGAGCAGGTAAACTATCTAATCAGGCTATTATCCCCCTAGGGAAATCGAAGTCATTAAAAACCTCCCAACAAATAAAAAGCCCTGGGCCAGATGGCTTTAGTGAAGAATTCTACCAGACCTTCAAAGAAAACCTAAGACCAATATTCCTCCAACTATTCCATAAAATAGAAACAAAAGGAACACTACCTAATTCATTCTACGAAACCACGATTACTCTGATACCTAAACCACCCAAGCACCCGAACAAAATAGAGAACTTCAAACCAATCTTATTGATGAATATCGATGCAGAAATACTCAATAAAATTCTTACAAACCAAATCCAAGAACACATCAAAACCATCACTCACCACAATCAAGTAGGTTTCATCACAGGGGTGCGAGGTTGATTCAATATATGAAAATCCATTAACATAATCCACCATATAAACAAACTCAAAGAAAAAAATCACATGATCATCTTCTTAGATGCTGAAAAAGTATTTGACAAAATACAACATCCTTTAATGTTAAAAATATTGGAGAGATCATGAATTCAAGGCCCATACCTAAACATAAAGCAATATACAACAAACCAACAGTCAATATCAAATTAAATGGAAAGATATTTGAAGCAACCTCACTAATATCATGGGTAAGACAAGGATGCCTACTCTCACCATATCTATTCAATATAGTACTCAAAATTCAAGCTAGAGAAGTAAGACAACAAAAAGGAGATCAAGGAGATATAAATTGGCAAAGAAGTCAAAGGATCACTATTTGCAGATGATATGATAGTATACATAAGTGACCCCAAAAAATTCTACCAGAGAACTTCTACAGCTGACAAACAACTTCAGCAAAGTAGTTAGATTTAAAATTAACTCAAATCAGTAGCCCTTCTTTACACAAATGATAAACAGGCTAAGAAAGAAATTAGGGAAACAACTCCCTCCACAAGTAATATAAAACATCTTGGTGCAACTCTAACCATGCAATGAAAGATCTGTATGACAATAACTTTGAGTCTCTCAAGAAAGAAATCAAAGAAGGTCTCAGAAAATGAAGAGATTTCCCATGCCCATAGATTTGCAGAAATAACATATGGCCATCCTACCAAAGGCAATCTATAGATTCAATGCAATCCCCACAAAATCCCAACACAATTCTTCACAGACATGCAAGACAATTCATTTGAAAAAGCAAAATACCCAGAATATTGAAGACAATTCTTAACAATAAAAGAACTTCTGAAGAAAGACCTCATGCTATACTACAAAGCAATAGTGATTAAAAACTACATGGTATTGGTACAGAGACAGACAGGTTGGTCAATAGAATAGAAGTGAAGACACAGAAATGAAACCATACATTTACAGACACTTGATTTTTGACAAAGAAGACAAAAATATACAATGGAAAACAGAAAACATCCTCAATAAATGGTACTGGTCTAACTGGCTGTCTGTATGTAGAAAAATGAAAATAGTCCCATATTTGTCACCTTGCACAAAGCTCAAGTCCAAATGGATCAAAGACCTCCACATAAAAACAGATACACTCAGGGGCTGGGGATTTAGCTCAGTGGTAGAGCGCTTGCCTAGGAAGCGCAAGGCCCTGGGTTCGGTCCCCAGCTCCGAAAAAAAGAACCAAAAAAAAAAAATAAATAAATAAAAGATACACTCAATCTAATAGAAGAAAAAGTGGGAAAGAGCCTTGAACTCATTGGTACAGGGGAAATTTCTTAAACAAAACTCCAATGGCTCACACTCTAAAATCAAGAATTGGTAAATGGGACCTCATGAAAGTGGAAAACTTCTGTAAGGCAAAGGACATAGTCAATAAGACAAATTGGCATCCTACAGATTGGGAAAAAATCTTCACTAACGTCACATCTGATAGAGGGCTAATATCCAAAATATATAAAGAACTCAGACTAACCACCAAAAAAACAAACAACCCAATCAGAAAATGGGATATAGAACTAGACCAAGAATTCACAACACAGAAATCTCAAATGGCTGGGAAGCACTTAAAGAAATGTTTAAAGTCCTTAGTGATCAGGGAAATGTAAACAAAACGACCCTGAGATTCCACCTTACACCAATCAGAATGGCTAAGATTAAAACCTCAGGTGACAACACATGTTGACTAGGATGTAGAGAAAAAGGAACACTCCTCCATTGCTGGTGGGATTGCAAACTGGTACAACTACTCTGCAAATCAATCTGGAGGTTCCTCAGAAAATTGGAAATAGACCTACCTAAAGATCCAGTTATACTACTCTTGGGCATATACCCAAAAGATGTCCCACTCTGCCACAGGAGCACATGTTCCACTATGCTCCTAGTGGCCTTATTTGTGCCAGAAGCTACAAACAACCCAGATGTCCCACAACAGAAGAATGGATACAGAAAATATGGTTCATTTACACAATGGAATACTGTACAGCTATGAAGAATGCGGACATCCTGGGTTTTGCAACAAATGGTTGGAACTATAAAATATCATCCTGAGTGAGGTAACTCAGACACAAAAAGATATGCATGGTATGTACTCACTAATAAGTGGATATCAGCCAAAAAAAAAGAATACCCAGGATACAATCCACAGAACTCAAAAAGGTTAACAAGCTGGAGAGCCCAAATGAGGATACTTCATTCCCACTTGGGAGGGAGAAAAAAGCAATCATGAAGGGAGGGAGGAAGGGAGGGAGAGAGAGAGAGAGAGAGACATGGGTGGAAAAGGGGACAGGGAAGGAAGAGGGGAACATCATCAGATATTGGGGTGGGCAATAGGACTAAAGCCCTGCAGGCAAGCAGAAACAATGGAAATAAGCAACCTCAGGAGGTTGGATGTGGAGGCACCCTCCAGAGTATACCAGAGATCTGGGAGGTGGGAGACTCTCAGGACTCAAAAGGAGGAATCTTAGATGAAATGCCCTACAGTGGGGAGAAGGAACTTGTAGAGCCCATCTCTAGCAGAAAGACAGGGCATCAAATGAGGAATAGGGTTGCAATCCCACAGTCATAAACTCTGACCCATAAGTCTTCCTGTCTGAAAGAACTGCAGGGATAGAAATGGAGAAGAGACTGAAGAAAAGAAGGTCTAGTGACAGCCCCAAAGGCGGCTCCAGCTCAAGGGGAGACCCCAAGGCCTGACACCATTACTGAGGCTATGGGGTGTTCACAAAGGGACCTATCATGACTGCCCTCCAAAAGACCCAACAAGCAGCTGAAAGAGTCAGATGCAGATATTTACACCCAACCAATGGACAGAAGCTGCTGATTCCTCTGGTTGAATTAGGGAAAAGCTGGAGAAAGCTGAGGAGGAGGGCGACCCTGTAAGTGGATCAGTTGTATCAATTAACCTGGACCCCTGAGATCTCTCAGACACTGGATCACCAACCAGACAGCATACACCAGCTGAGATGAGGCCTCCAACACATACACAGCAGAGGACTCCCGGGTCTGGGTTCAGTCAGAGAAGATGCACCTAACCCTCAAAGAGACTGGATGCCTCAGGGAGTTTAGAGGTCTTGTGGGGTGTTCGGGGTGGACATCCTTTGGAGACTGGGGGAGTGGGGAAGAAGTATGGGATGTGCAACAATCCGAGGGCAGACCAGGAGGGAGATAGAGACTGGACTGTAAAAAAAATTCAATAAGTAAATAAATAAACAGTAAAAAAATTTTTTAAAAAAGACTGGCTCACATTAAGTTGCAGTGAGGTCTTTTAACTACAAAAAAAAAGAAAAGAAAAAAAGAAAAGGAAAAAAAGAAAAAAGAAAACCACAGAGAAGACAAATAAATGGAGCAAGTGAGCCTGCACCCTGGGAAAGCTTTCAAATTTTTAAGCTAGGCTAACTCTTCAATCACTATGCACTGTTCAAGGCTTGGGAACTTGTCTAGACTGACTCAAATTTTTCTGTTTAATATTTTAGTTTCCCAAAGAACAGAATGCCATATGTCATAAATGCTTACATAGTCTAAAGTTGTTTGAGACTGATAATGCCTATTCTCTCTGTGGTTGTAACACTTCTCCAGGTTAAAAAAAAAAATCTGTATCACGAAAGCAAAGAAAATCTGTATTGCTTTGGAAATCATGAGTTTGCCTCTTTTGTGGACTGTGTATAAATAAACATCATGGTTGCTATTTAGTCAGAGGTACTCATTTATTCATCACTCCCCCATCAGCCCGGTCCTTAGCTCCTCTGCCGGAACCTGTGTGAATCCTGGGGCTGACCCCTGTCAGATATTAAATACCTTTAAATTTTTTCTTTAAATGATTTTGAACAGAGAAATCGTATGAATTGCTCCCTGAAGCCTTGCCAAGTTTAGCATAACTTTGCTAAGGCCAGATTAAAGTTGCTAATGACCTACACCTTAGACTTTCTCATAGGCATCAACTAATAAGATAGAAAAGGAAGCCTAATCTCACCCCCTGGGTAGGATTTGAAAGTGCTCCCTCTCCCTACAGCTTCAGCATCACAGACCCACCACCCATGCTGCATGCAGGACTTGATTTTTCTGATATATTTCTGTATCTTTCAGAATTTTTTTTTCTCTCCGTCCTGAGTAAGCTTTAGTGTGGACTTATTTCTAAAGCATTTGATTGATTAGCTGAGTGAAACCGGTGAGGTTTTCATTCTCACTGACTAGTATTGGAAAAGTGGATTATCCCCTTTCTCTTCTTCAGCATGCTAATACCCTAGGAATAACTATAATTTTAAAAACCCAGGGCCAAAGATACAGAGATTTACATTCCCATTAGGCTTCAGTTCCCCCTACCACCATCCTCTCACACCCATGCCCATGGCCATGCCCACCCTGGGTTGTGTGATTTAACATTTAGGGCTGGGGTCTCTTTTCCAGGAAGCCAGAGCCTTGGACAGGTGCATGGTATATGGCACTCACCTGTGCAGAACACAGGACAAACCCATCTCAGCTCGGAGAGAAGCATTTTTTGAGATATATGTAAGTTTCGTCTGAAGCAGAGTGATGTCATAAAGAACCTACAGGATAAAGAAAATTTTAAATCCGTGTTTATCTTGCAAATCTTGATTTGAGCAGGACCTTATAAGTTCTTCAAGTTCTCAAAGAGAAAAGGTCATTTTCCAACAAGTAATCACGGAAAGCAAAACTAATTTCCAAATAAAGAGATGAGTTCAACTGGAATATTTCCTGGATGTAAATGCTGCATAATACTTTTTATTGAAAGATCAGATCTTCATTTCCTATTTTTAAAATATCTCGTGCTTATACCTCCTTTTCAGGAGCAGAGTAGAAGGTAAAGTATTGCTTATTGCAGAGAACGCCAGCTTTCAGATAAGCTAACACCCATTTGGAACTAAGACTTCTGAAATCTTCACTTAAATGATTAACTGTAAACGTTCTGTTTTGATACTGGGACTCGTAATCTGTGCTGTCCCTGGTAGGTTACTGGTGTGCTCCACCATGCCCGGTTTCTGTGCTCTTAGGGACAAACACAGAGCCTCGTGCATGCTAGGTGCGCACTGTAGCGTCTGAGATGCATGTCTGCAGTCCCAGTCCCTATGTCATTTCTTAAAAAGCAAGGACAGCAACCTCCCTGATGAAGTTCCAGCTCTAGTCAGTTCCCTGACTGGAACGCTAAACTGTCTGCGGCGTTGGCCACAGCTGAGTTCATCATAGCCATTTCTCCTTCACAATAGTCATTCTCCAAGGGCACTTAATGAGCACCCTTGTATCCTGCATGGTCAGCTCCATCTAAAACTTCCTTCCTGTGTCACCAAATCTGTCACTCATCTCAACCGGTCAAAGTGTTACGATTCTCTTAAGTGCTGTTACAGCAAAGCCTTTCTGACTTTTATTTTATTAATCAACTCAAAATCCCAATTCATGACAGACAGCAATATGCACAACTAACCTCTCCATTCCCCTGATAAGGAACGCTGAAGACTTTTGTGATGTTCAACAATATTACTCCCTTCCATCTAAGATTAGCCAAATGTCGCAGGCTGGAATGTGGAACTAGTTTGGGGAACTACTTTATGATACATAGAAAACTGGTCTCTAACCTCAGCTAGCAACTTAAACATCACTTTTTTCTGGATGTTAAAGACATTAACCGAGCTGTTTGACAAATAGAAACTATAATCTCCATTTTGTGGGTCCAAGGAAGGGACCATAGACACTAGTGTTTCTTCTTACTTTATTGACAATGCCACAGGCATAAGTAGGGTAGGTAAAGTCATAGACATCATTTGGCCAGACAGTGGTCACAGGGCAGCCAAATCCTAAAAACACTTCATCGGGTTCCATAAAAATATTGGGAAATACTGTAGCCTTGATCCTGAGATAGAACCAGTGATTGGCACATCGCAGACGAATGGCTAAGGAAGAGAAAGGAGAATATTTCTGTTAATAGGCTGTATGGGAATCATCACAGACCATTTGAGCAAAACTAGTTAATACAAGAGCTCATCCCTTACAAAATAAAACACGTTAGAGAAGCAAGGCTGTAAAAGACGATCACCTGTGATTACTTCATGCCTTACTATGTAGCCCTGGCTGGCCTTGAATTCAGAGCTCCACCTGCCTCTGCCACCCAAGTGTTGAGATTAAAGGTGTGAGCCACCATGCACCAGTCTCCCAGTCAGCATTTTATACAGACGGGACATAAGAACACATTTCGATTGTAACGTATGTGAAGGACAGAACATGCCCTGCACTCCTGATCATCTCCTCCTCCTTTACCAGCCCTGGTTTTTGCTTCTCTACCCATGCCTCATGATACATAAATGCAAGCCCCAAAGGTTGATGGAGTGATAAGTGCTTGTCAAGAACACTGTAACTAACCAACCTATTAAGTCATGCTTGTTTGACATCCCTGGAAGGCCTGGCCTGTTCTTTTTTATTTTTATTTTTATTTTTATTTTTATTTTTATTTTTTGGAAATGGAGGAGTGAATCTGGGGAAAGGAGGTGGGGGAAAGGAACTGGAAGGAGTGGAGGGGAGGAGAAATGTTTGGGAAGTAATGTGTGAGAGAATTTTTTAAAGTAAAAACAAAAAGAACAAAACTAAATATCAAAAGAGAAAAAATAACACCATAAGCAAATGGATGTGCATGAAATTTGAGAGAAAATAATACCACATTTTTCTTTTCAACTCAGACTATCTGGAGAAACACACACACACACACACACACACACACACACACACACAAACACACCAATAAATAACACTTTAGAAACCCTAACAATAAGAACAGAAAACAAAACCGATTTGTAATGTATTCATTTCATAGGTTACAAAGTAGTAATTAAAGTAAACCAAATCAATGCTAAAAATATCTTTAAAGAATACTGAGCCGAGTAGAGCTGTGGAATGAACAGTAAATGAAACTTCAGATGCCTGCAAACCATGCCCGTGTTTCTCGGAGGCCGAAGTGGGATGGAGGAATGTGCAGAGGGGCGGCTCAGTGGTCGTCTTTCATGTGAACAGAGAGAAGACGCGGAGATCAGAGCAAGCACAGGGACTCACACTGTGATGCCCACTGCACCCTAAGTAATGTGAGCAGAAGCAGCAGGTGGGCGGGGACTGAACAACTCCAGGGAGGGAGGTAGTGGAGAGGAGAATAACAATTTCCAGGGCTGTCTCCTTAAAATAGCTTCCGATAGGAAGAAATGAAACACATTAATCCACTAAGAGACTTGCAACTTCCCTCACATCAAGACTGGATTACCCTGTTGAAAGTACTTTGACAAAAATACTTACCTTTTAATTGTAGTTCTAAGCTTTCAAACTAAGAGTCTACACTCATATTTAGTTTGCTCGAGGTAGACTTGTTGGCATTTAAGCTGAGGAAACTAGATCAGTTAGTCACCTTACTACAAGGAGCTGACGTTCCCTCTGAGATATTGTGGCTCTCTTACAGATAAGGCCAAGGAAGGCTGAGCAAACACTCCTTTCCTACAAGCCACAGGAATCCGGGATTCTTTTACTTATTTATTTTTGGTTTTTTGAGACGGTGTATGGCTCTGGAACTCCCTCTGTGGACCAGGCTGGCCTTGAACTCATGAATCTGTCTGCCCCGCCCCTACCGCTGGAGTTCTGGATTAAAGGAATGTACCAGCAAGCCCAGTGATTCCGGAGTTCTTAACAGCCCGGGGACACCTCTGTGCTTTCTATTTCTAGGCCACTCCACTTTCCTTAAGACTAACTCACTTCAAGTATTGAGCCCCCAGAGTGTGGCATGGTCTGGAAAGGGTCAAAAGAAAAGGGGAGTTAGAGAAAGAAAAAAAACCTCAAGTTAGGATAGCATCTAGTCTCAGTAGAATTGTGACATTCTAAGATCATGCATCTGAAAGAAACCAGTCTATATGAAAAAGTCTACTGCCACATTCTTGAGCACATGTTAAGAAATTAAAATTCTCTAAGTCACAAGTGATACCTGACCAATCATCAGCACAAGTCTTCATAAAGGAAAGAAGCAGGAGGAGTCCCTGTAGGCCCAGGAAAGGCTTCATTGCTCAGATTGAAGAGACACAGGAAAGAGTAAGAGGCCTTCTTATGTGCTGGAACAGAGGACCTTCAGGTGGAAGTGATTAGCTAGCACCTATACCAGCACACACGCCAACAGTTCCTGGTCTAAAGTGTAACCCTTTCTTTAGGGATTGAAAGGCTAGAGTGAACATGATGTCAAACCTGCCCCTGGCATGGTCTCATGGCACACTTGAAACTCAAATCCAGCTCTGGACCATGGCTGCAGAGAGGAGATGAGGCTTCTGCAGGTGATTCAAAAGGAATAGAAGCCTGACTTGCATTAGAATCTGTACCATTATGTATAGAGTGATTTTATATACTTTCTTAAAACTCCCTAACATCCCAAAATATCTGCATCTCCATGTCTGAACACTGAAGGAGTAACTGTCTGAGAATGTAATTGTCCTGTGTAGCTGAGAATGCAAAAACCCAACCCCACTGAGACCTCACATAAACACCCCATCAGTCCACCTCTGAGCATAGCTCTCAATCACTCACCTGAAGAGTGTTTTTTTAATACGCCATGGCTGAATTACATCCATTCTATTTTCTGACTGAGCAACTCTAGAGTGGGACAGGGAATTTACATTTCTAAGTTCCCAGGATACACTGATACTAATCTTCAGAGTCTCTGGCCATGGGGACTTGCCTTCATGGAGTACACTGTGTTGATGCTCATTAGCAGGTTTTGTTTGCAAACTTAAAAAAATTATACATATCACCTGACACATCATTACAAAGCAGGTTCTAACTCAGAAGTGGGGGTGAGACCCAGAGATGCTGCAGTTGGAATACATTCTCAGGTGATCGCAATGACTCTCTATGACTACATTTCAAGTAGCAGGGTCTGAAAATAATTTACATCACATTTAAATGCCTTTCTTCCAAATGAAAGGTAACACTTCTTTAAAATGAGAAGTTAAACTCCCATTATAAAACAAAAATCTCAAATGAATATCTGAGTGTTGGGAATGTAACTTCATGTAAGAAACTTACCTACCTTGTGCTGGCTTAAAAGTTTGATTCCAAGCACCCCAAAATATCAGATCCAAGCTCACCCTGCGTTTTTGTCTCTAGATCATCACTTATTTGATTTCAGAACTACATCCCATAATATGATAGCATTGAGGACAGAGTTACTGAAAGGTAAAATGACTAGAGAGCTGTCCCATCTCGTGACTGCATTGCCTGAAATGTATTGTTGCACTAACAGTCTTTTCTAATAGAAAGTTGGAGTTGTGACTGAAATAGAAGACATCTTGCTTAGCACACAAAAAGCCCTTGGTTTGATCTTCAGCACTTCAAAATTAGGTGTGATTATGCATGGGGCTACATGAGATGCTCTCCCAAAACAAAACACACACCAAAATTAGTTAATTAATTACTTAATCTATTGCAAAAATAAGAGACAAAGATGTAACAATAGAAAGAAATGTAACCATTTACCACTTAACAATTTCTTAAGGTTAAGGAGTTAGTTCAGTGGTAGAACACTTGCCCAGAAATCTCAAGGTCTTGGGTTCAGACCCCAGCACTGAAAATAGAATTTCTCAAATATATTCAACCTACTCGTAGTACAGAAACATAGTCAACCTGAGGAGGTTCTTATACTTGCTGTCAAGTAAATGAACAAATCTTCTCCTTTCATCCTTCAATAGTCAGTTGTCTCTCTCTGTGTTCTCTCTCTCTCTCTCTCTCTCTCTCTCTCTCTCTCTCTCTCTCTCTCTCTGTGTGTGTGTGTGTGTGTGTGTCTGTGTGTCTGTGAGTGTCTCTGTGTGCATGCACATGAGCATTTGCAAAGGTTCAGTATGGAATACAATGTTATCACCTATAGTCTCCGTGCCGTATGCTACATATCTAAATTTCATCACCTTAGCTAAAGGGGAGTTTGCACCCTGGGACCTACTTCTCTTCTTTCTTATCCCTGCTATTATTTTTTTATTTCTTAATACAATAAAGATGTATGCATCCAATCTCTAATTCTTTCTGCTTAAATTTGTATAACTTCTCAGTTTTTAAAAACTCAGGGTATAGGAAGCTGGAGAGATGAATAAGCAGTTAAGATCACTATTTGCTCTTCCAGGGGAACCTGTATTCAACTCCCGCCCACACGGTGGCTCACAAGCATCTGCGATTCCAGGAGAACCAATAGCCTCTTGTGACTTCCACAGACACACATATAACATGCAGACAAACATGCAGGTTATATATGCTAGAGTTCTTCAAAATCAGAGCACTTCCTTTTCACTAAATGGACACTGTCGAACTGCCATGAAACATTTATGTTTGTGCCAATAGTTTAGCATCGCTCTCAGGTTTCATCAGAGAAGCTCTGTTTGCAGTGGGCCATGGTCAATGCAGAGACTCATAAGCAGTCAGTGTGTTGAGAATAGCGCTGTTGAGAGTTCATCCCTAAAGGGGCATCTGTATCACCTTTGCCGAGGCTCAGGGAGCATCTCTGTAGAAATGACCCCTACATACAGGTACAGACTTTCAAGGATCATCACATAAGAAAGGCAGAAAGAATGTAAGATCTGGGGCACAGGGAGGGGATGTATAAAATGCCCTCCAGACATGACACAGCTATTGCATACATGAACTCACAGTAGGAGTGGCTATTCTCAGGATAAACTGTACAAGATGAGGTCCTCTAGCACACCATCATGTATGGAAGAGAGGCTCATAAAGTCTCACCCTTCCCTGAGGAACAATAGGCAATTAATGGTTGCTGGAAGAGGGTAAGCCATATTCTTCTGTGATGTTGCCAGTCTTTCAAGCATACAGACCCATGCTCTGCAGGCATCTCTAATGCAATGCAATGATACACATGTAAATAATATAAAACCGACTAAATCAATCTGCACATTTACAGTATATTTCTATGTGTATATACACGCAATATACATTTATATGGCATATATTTATATATACATATACATGTGCACTTCATACATATATACATACCTTCTGGAAAAGTTTAGAAAGATTCACAATATCTGTCACTAAGGAATGTATTAGATTGGCCTTTAGATTTATATTTTTTTTTAGATTTATATTTTTAGCAAATGTTGTACTTGCATTTTCAATCATTTCATGGGTTTGCTTTCATTTTTGTTTTGTTTGAAGTCAGAGGTTTGAAACAGGTCATACTATGTAGTCCTGGCTGTTGTGGAACTCCTTATATAGACCAGGCTGGCCTCAGACTCACGGAGTTCTGCCTGCTTCCACTTCCTGAGCTCTGGGATAAAATGTGTGTGCCACCACACCTCGCTAATGGGATTTCTTAAGGTTGTTTGGATAACAGGACTCTTCCCCCTTTCTGCCTCAACATACTTAGATGTCAAGTTTGCTATACCTAGTTTAACTTTTTTTCCACAAAATTCTATGATACTGGTTTAATAACAAAGTAAACATTGTTTATTTGTAGGGGGCAGATACGCTAAAGCATTTACTTTTATCTTAATGTATAATAAAAACTTGTCTACGTGCAAAAGCCCATCTATGGCAAGCCTTCCATAGTACAGAGCAATAAAATGATCAAAATCCCTTCAACAGCCACAGGAAGTAGCATCGTGGATGCAGAGTTGTCATGATGGTTACAAGATGTGTTGTCCCCAGTTCCCATTCTCTCCAGGCAGACTTGCTTGCAGCTCCTGTCTCAAGCATCTTTAAGGTTAATTTATTGCAGATTGCATTAATATAGCATTTCGCAGTCAATACAGAATAAATATTCATTTTCTCTTCTTTTCTCCAGTAGAGTTGGTACTACATTTAGTAAAACTGTTCCTTTCAGCCTAGGAGACACGTCTAAGCAGTGTTTGTCTTGCGCATTAAACACCACTAACCCAGACACCTAAAATCTACAAGCTTCTAATTCAAAAATCATTTTAATCCTGACTGTGTACAACAAGAGCAAACATCTACATAGTGAAAAAAAATGCTTCAATCAAATCAGAGTGAAAATATTTTGTAAGGTGACGTTCACACTATATGTGTCTGAGGTGAATGGGAAAAATAATGAATTCTGTATTAGATCCAAGTTCTCTCAGTTGTGTCCCCCTATGCATATGGAAATAGCCCTCATTCCAAAATACACCAATCTAAACTATTATTTTCTCGTGTAGTTATAATAAGGAATTCTTAGTCTGTACTAAAGAAAAGGAAAAAGACAACTCTAAAGTTCTGAGTTTCTTCCCGAGTGAGGGTTATGCTTCACCAGTCTGAAGGTTTGGTGTGTGTCATCACAGTGACATGTGACGGCAATGTGACACTTCTGAGCTGTAACTGTGAATTTGATTGTTATTGGCATAAAAAGCAAACATGATTATTCCTTTGTAAGGTCCAAGGAGTAGGATTATTTGCTAATTGTTCAGCTTTTAAAAGTGATGATCAAAGGTTGGGGATTTAGCTCAGTGGTAGAGCGCTTGCCTAGCAAGCGCAAGGCCCTGGGTTCGGTCCCCAGCTCTGAAAAAAAAAAAAAAAAAAAGATTTAAAAGTGATGATCAGTACTCTTTACATTCCTCTCGTTTACTGTTTCTGTATCTGTGTTGAAATGTAACACGGATATACGTGCCAACCAAGACCAGATAAGCATCAAATCCATTGTAGCTAGAGTTATGGGAAGTCATATTCTGCCCTATGAGGATGCTGGTTAAGATATTGTAAAAATTAATGATATTTTCAGAATTATCTAGCTGATCCCTCTCAAATTATCTGTGAGGTGGAAAAAACTGGACATCATAGTATAGGTCGTTTGAGCTGGAAGCTGCATGTTTGAATTACGTGTTTTATTCTAGGTATACGTGGATCTTTTCTTTCATGCTACAGTATCCTTTTCATGGGTGTAAAATTGTTTTTTTAGATAAGACTTCAAGCACTTCTCTTAATACACTTCCCAGGACACTTTACACATGCACATTTTACTGTTGCTTATATTAAAAAACATAATACTAGCATCCTGAACTTGTACAATAAATTCTAGCATAGATGTTAACAAACATTTATTGACATACCTAAAGAAAACAAGACTTTTATGATCTGTCTGTTTGAATGAAAATGGCCTACATAGGCTCATATATTTGAATACTTATGGAACTGTTTGGGAAGGATTAAGAGTATGGCTTTATTGGATTGGAGCAGGTGTAGTCACTGGGGGAGGGCTCTTAGATTTCAAAAGAATGTCCAGTGCTCTCTGTCTGTCTCTGTCTCTCTCTGTCTCTCTCTGTCTCTCTCTGTCTCTCTGTCTCTCTCTCTCTCTCTCTCTCTCTCTCTCTCTCTCATGGTTGTATCTCAAGATGTGAGCTCTCAGCTACTGCTCCAGCACTATGTCTGCCTACCTGCTGCCTAGCTCCCCACCATGATAGTCATGGGCTTTTTATCTCTGAACAGTAAGCCCATATCTCTGAACAATGAATAAAGGCAATAAATAAGTTGCCTTGGTCATGGTATTTTAGCACAGCAATAGAAAAGTATTGTGGATCACAGGAATTTTTTAAGCCTTCAGATGAAACACTCTCTCCAGGAGGTACATACACTCAGGACATCCCATAGTGCCTGGGACTCAATCTGTCTGTTGGTCTAGAAAGGCTCATTTACAAAGGTATAAGAGATTAATGGCTTAGACATGTCACTCTAGCAAGGATATTATGAAAACACTGAAGAACACTGGGAATCTCTTAAGGTTGTTTCAGAAATGGCCAATATTGGGGCCTCTATTTGCCTCTCCTTCTTGGGTTGTTAATAGTGAGTAACATCCAGTAAGTTAGCTCCTAATGCAACCAATGAATTAATTAATTAATAAGTTAATCAACTAAGCTAACTACTACAAACTTGGGGCAGATGGCTTCAACCACAAGTGACAAAGTACAGCATTGTGTCAGAGTCAGTGGCATCCCTACATCTACTCATAGAATACCAAAAACTGGCCGGCAAATTAATTACCTAGTCAAGCATTTTCAGGCTTTACACAGTTAGTTCAAAAGCACCTCATAATGTGTGGCTGTATTCACTTAGCCAATACTATATATTTCTAGCCCATAAGATAAAGAAAGACTTGGGAGCTGGAGTTAATGGTATGGTAAAGGGATTTCTCCTGCTTATTTATTTTGGTTTTTTATTTTCCTGAATTGGGTTCATTGAATACATCTGAGTATAGCTTTAGGCATAAAAACAAGTCTGCCTTACTAGTTCCTCTCAACTATCTGACACCTGAGGAGGTCCCAGGCCAAGGTCTGGCATAATGAAGGCCGTCGTTTCGTCAGGACTGCTGCTGCTCATATTTGGGATGTGGAGATGTTCTGGGATAGAGCCAGGTACCAGAGTGGGCCTTGCCTGGTGCTGTTTCCAGGGGATCCTTCACTGTCTAGGAGTTATGAGGTTCTAGGTTTCAGGATTTTATCATTCTGTCTGAAAAGCTGGAGACTTAATAATTCCTAGGCCTCTATGCTGTCTCCGCCTGGATTACTAGAACCTTAATGGCCCAACATACAGGATTTACAAACTTAATTTTCATTATCCATGTCTTGTCTTCTCCCCTCATCCCCGCTAGTAAAGGTGTTCTGGACTCAAGTCGTTAGTGTGCTGAGGTTCTCAGAGTTGGATTTCCTACCCCACCCGCTTCCTACATAGGCACTCCAGTTAGGTCACCCTTGAGCCGCCTGTTCTTCTACACGATTCTCTCTCCCTACTTCTTATCTTTCTTTTAACAGTTTCCTACCTGCATTATTCAACATTCTTAACTAACTTTCCTTATGTAATCATCTCTCATGCCCTCCCTATGTCATTATATAATTCTTTTTAAGATATTCTCAATAAACAGTTCTTAAACATTCCAGTGTTTTCCTACAGCCAACTTAGTGACGCATAGACTAGCATTCAGTGTCCCACACGAACTGACCCCAGGCTGCTCTCAGATCCTAGGAGGTCTGAGTTTCCCAAACAACTGAGCAACCTTGTTCCACCACTGGCATGATGGGACAGAACTCATTTAAAACACCATCAAGTCCTGCAGACCAGCACGAACTCAACTCAAAGGAGACAAAACTTAAGAGTTTTCCAAAGAAACTATTAGAATGTCTCAGAAGGAGAGTTGACTATGAGTCTGGGCACTAAGAATAATGTGTGTAGTATTGGGAGGACAAAAGGGAATTGCCGGAGGTAGCGCTGTAACTGTGGAACCTTCAAATAATGTCACTGCTTACAGGAAGGGCGGGGTATTAGAGGGCAAGAAACAGTCCCTACTCTTTGCCTTTTTTATATAAATGAAAGGAGAATTGTGCAAAACACGTGATGCAAATGTGATAGCCCAAAATGATGAAATATGACCAAAATGAATTAAATATTTTTAAACAACTGAAAAAATATTACTTAAAATTTAAAGGACTTTTAAAAACAGAAAAGTGGAGGTCTCTGAGGTGGCGGAAAAGGGGTGTAGGCAAGAGGACCCTTCTGTCAGAATAGGGCAGCTGCAAAGAATGAAAGAAATGAGGCTGGAGGCAGTGAGCTCCTCTGCCAGGCTGCTGAGGTTGCCCATGTAAGGGACAGTAATGGAGCCAAAGGCACAGCCAAGCAGAAGTAGATGCGAGATAAAGTTTGAAAGTAAAAGAGAATTGACTCAGTGGGAGACTATGTGGGAAGGAAGAGATGTGGGAACTGGGATTAGATCCTTAGATCCTAAAGCTTCAGTGTTGGTAAGTGTGGTTCTGTTCACTGAGAATGGGAAAATACAAATGGAAGTGATGTAAAACAACATGGATCTCATGTAAATCATGTGCATGCTGAGAAGGACTATTGCAGATATCCTTTGTATATCTCATAGCTAACTGGATATCTGTCCTAAAGCTCAGGAGGAGTCCAGAAGAGGTGTAAATTGAACATTCTGATCTCCAGGGCAGTACTGTAGTGAATCCATAAAGCATAATGTTTAGACTCCGCTCATTATTCATCCTTGGATCTTGAAAGACTTGCATCTTCTCCACATGAACTACATGTCTGCTACTATTTGGTACACAGCCATGGCCTGAAAATTAAAGCCTAGGGGCCATGGAGCTGGTTCAACTGATAAAGTTACTTTTCATGGAAGCATAACGAAGCTCAGATCTCCAACACACAGAAAAAGCCTGTAACCTCAGTGATTGGGAGGCAGAGAGGGAAGGAGTGCCAGGGTTTGTTAGCCAGTTAATAGAGCAAAGCTGGCAGGCTCTTGGTGAATCCAATATTCGCTCCCTAATAAAAGTACAAACCTCTACTTTCATTCTATTTTTTTCTTTTATTTTTACTGGCTATTTCATGTCTTTACATTTCAAATGTTATCCCCCATCTCCCCTCCCCCATCCCTCTTCACCCCTCCCCCGCCCCTTTCGTTCTCAATAGTCACTATGGTTAATCTCGGGCAGAACTTTTGATTCTATTTAAGCAATATCAATAGGTAGGAAAAAGAAGGATAGTCATACCATCAAAGTAATCCCCTTTGCCCACATCCCTAAACTCTAGTGATTTTGGTTAAATTGGGTTTTTCATTTCCCCTAATTTGGATCAAAGTCCTTTGCTATGTACGTAGGAAGGTGGAGCAGCTGACGCCCTTTTCGTCTCTTCAACAGTATCTGTGGAATGTGACTACTTTAAACTCCGTGTTATAGCTAAAAGGGCGCTGTTTTATCCCGATGAACTCATCCACCATGATGAATTATTCCTAGGGCCAGGCTGCCCGGTAACTTCCATGACACCATCTGAGCTTGAGTTTAGTTATGAACTCAGTTTCTGTGGGACTTTCATAGAGGTAAGAGAAGGAACTTTTTCTTGGTGCCATCTGTAAAGTCCTTTCAAGTGTTTTCTGTTCTTGTCTTAATAGATACATAACACTGGTATTACCATCCTAGTGCCTTAGCCTAAGAGAAACACAAAGAATTTTTTGTTAATTTTTTGGACATTCTTTTTTATTTATTCAATTTTTGTATTTATTTTTACACCCCAGATTTTATTCTCCTCCCGGTCCACCACCCCCCGGACTATTCCACACCCCATACCTCCTCCCCAGACTACCCCACCCCAGTCTCCATAAGGATGTCCCCTCCCCACCCACCCACCTTCTATTCCTTCACCAGAGATTTACTATGTATAGGATACTTGGCATTAATAAGTAAACTATAGGTTTTCTATAAAAACAAGTTAATATTCTATTAATATGGTAGACATCATTTTCACATGGCTTTTTACACACCTAATCCTACTGGATCAATTCTGCTTCCGTTTATATAGAGTGAGGGATTGGGCCATAAAAGTTAGTCATGTAACCCAACACATGAAGTTAGAACACAGCAGAGCAAAGGTCAGAGAAGAGGCTTGCTGATGCCTAGTCTGAACTTGTTGCTTTAGTTCTGACTCTGAGCAGAATGAAATGAACAACAATGATGAGAAAAATCCATAGAAAATATCCCTGGGGAAGTCTCCTATTGTACTTGATTTACAGATCTGTTTCCGTCACTAACTTATAGCTTATTCCTGAGGGTAACTCCTCCTCCTTAGTGTACTGTGCTCAGTGCCCAGACCTTAATATAGCAAGTCTCAAGCATATCCAAGGTAAATTTAAAAGATTCCATTTATCTTCATTTTCATTGCTGTAGTCATGGAAATAAGTGTATTCTTCTAGGAACCTAAACTTCATGTTATATGCATGGGATAACTTAACCAAATTGATGTGAAGATCTTCTAGTCCTCTTTGCCTCATAGTATATTGTCTATCTTGGTCATTTTCTCAAGCCTATGCTTACTCACAGCAAGGTGCCAGGCACTCTGATTTGTTTCCATGTATCCATAAGAAGAAATCCAAAGGCATTTTGAGGTTTTTGGCAGCTAAAAGCAAGTGTCAAATACAGAGCCTGTCTTAGTTAGGGTTTTACTGCTGTGAACAGACAAGATGACCAAGGAGTCTTATAACGTACAACATTTAACTGGGGCTGGCTCGAAGGTTCAGAAGTCTATTCCATTATCATCAAGACAGGAGCATGGCAAAGTCCAGGCAGGCATGGTGCAGTAGGAGCTACAAGTTCTACATCTTCATCTGAAGGCTGCTGGCAGAATATTTACGTTCAGGCAGTTAGGGTGAGGGTCTTAAACCCATGCCCACAGTAACACACCTACTCTAACAAGGCCATACCTCCAAATAGTACCATTCCCTGGGCCAAACATACTCAAACCATGACAGAGCCCTTCATAGAAGTGAAGCCCAACCATTATCAAGTGGAAACAATCTTCTCCACAGTGGGCAATTTGGGGACACAATACTCATTACTCCATCCAGAGAGGGGAGGGTGCAGCTGACATCTGGTGAGGAGGAGCAGGTATTTAGCACACACATAACAGAGAGTTACCTATCCTACAGGGCCACAAGGGCCACAGCTAAGAAACTGATCAAAGTATATTGATCTCTCCTGGCCCCTTGCTCTGGGTAGACTTTTCTACAAATGACCCAGTTTAAACTCTGCCAGCCATCATGAGGCTACTTCACAGTTTTAATAGTGTTTGTCTGCCTAACCTCTTGATTTGAAAGCTAGATGAGATAAATCTTTCAGACCTTGGCAATCACCTGAATCTATCTTCTAGGATACTCTTCAGCTAATCTATTTATTCAATGAGTTACTGATTTTGGAACCTATTAACTGGGATCATATGCCATATCTAATGTGATCCCAAAAGTACAGCAAAACCATAAGATTTGTAACTTATTATGAAATGTATATGCATTTCATGCCCAGTACAAATACATCATGTTTTTTTAGTTAGCAGTCTTTCTCCTGATGTGCTTTTTTAGAAACTTGTAAATCCAAAGTAAAAATCAAATACTGTGTTTGAAGTCAGTTATATCAGGAAAAGTCTTTCGGGATTCTTTAACTAGCTTCTTCATCTTCCTAAATACTCACAGAGCAAGTTTCCATATAAGTAAGAAACACTTCCTAGAACTTGTTTGAAAAGCCTAGTGGAAAAGCTCCAGGGATAATGGGATCAGCCTCCTGCCAATCTCATTCACAAATCCTATGTCGAGTGTGTTGCTTTATTTCCTGTTTGTTAAGTGCTTCTGCATTGCAGGGAGAACTTTAAGTACATTAATTTGTCTGCACGTCTTTATTTCTTGGGGTGGTAGTTTTTCAATTTCTTATTTGAATATATTAAAATGTGTGGTGACAATCCATATGTATACCTCAAAGATCTCTTATCTCAACAGCACGCATTTGATAGAACTATTGTTAATAACTGGATCACCTATAAGCCCAGGAATATATCTCTTTCTGCTGAGCTTCAACTGCAGTGTGTCATTCCCAGGTCAGTGGAAAACACCCATTGATTTCTTGATTCAATTCCAACAGCTCTTGGCAAAAATATGTCACTGCTTGTCCACAATCTTGAAATACATGACGTCTTAAGTAGCTGTATGTCTGAAGCATGTTAATCCATCTTGCAGTCCCTACTCAGAGACCAAACTTTAGGTCAATAAAATGACACAGGTTACATGGGTGGGTTTTTGCTGTTCATCTATCTACTCCTTGAAAGGTTTTCAGGACATGCTGCCAAGCCAAATGCATCACACCAACATTGGTACACAATATCTAAGGAAATGTCTTAAGTACACAGATTGGCTTTAACTCTCTGAACAATCCAAAGGACACTAGCTGGGCCTCATGGCAGTCAGGTAAAACCAGCTACTCAGAAGGCTTAGGAGGAGTGACCTACCTGACACTACTCAGTGAGTTCAAAGCCAGACATAAAAAACCTAGGTGAAGCTGTCACAATATAAAAAGAGGGATGGAGTTAGAGCCCGATGGTAGAGTACTTATGTAGCAAGCACATACAGAGAGAGAGAGAGAGAGAGAGAGAGAGAGAGAGAGAGGGAGAGAGAGAGAGGGAGAGGGAGAGAGAGAGAGAAAAGGAAGGTGTGAAAGGATGGCATGAGGGGGAGGGAGAGAAGGTGAAAAAGGAAAGAAAGAGAAGGGACACTGAGACTCTAGGTTATTCAAAGATTAGAGTTCAGAAAGTCTAATAAAAATTAGTTCTACCTGAGTTTGAAAACCAGTAATAATGACATACAAGACGAAACTTTTACAATACAGTCATCTAGCTTAAACAGAAAGTTTTAAATTCCTGAAGGAAGTTTGAGTTAAATAAGACAAAAACCTTGGAAAGTTTGATAGCTTATTTCTGGTTTGTGAAGTGCTCCTGCACTAAGACTGTGTATGACATCAGCATTCAGGCAAGACGATGACTTTCCACAGCATTCGGGAGCCCAGAGCACTTGAATCCTCACCATCGACTCTGTGTGCAGAGCATGAGTACCACGCCAACTTATGCCAGGAGCTATAATGGGACAAGCTAATAACTAGCAGGTGATCTCCCTGAGATGGCCTCCTTCAGATTGTTATATAATCTGCGACAGGTTCACTCTTATTCAGCATGGCTGTAAGGGAATTCATTTTAGGAAAGATTCCTGCTATTAATATGCTTTTCCTGTTATTACTGAACATACACAACAATCATTAAATAGCCTACCCCTTTGAAGCAGATCTCTGCAGATCTACGAAGACATACTGTCTTGTAATGATGCTATGTAGACAAATTGATGACTTCTTAAATCTTAATGATGATCCTATAAGAAGTCCTAAAATTATATCTGTGATTATTAAGCTCTTTTATAGTGGGACTGCTGTTAGGTCCTTTTCTGACAGTCAAAACTGCAATGAGAACTCTGCCAGTCTCCCAAGTGTCACCAGTTAATTGTTCGTTGATGGTAACCAGACTTTCTTCTACCCAGAGCACATCCCAAGAGGTTGCAAAACAATTAACCAAAGGTCATAGAAAGGGAGGTAACAATTTGTTATACATGCTAGGACAGAAGATAAAATATTGACTGGGTTTATCTATGCAAAACTTCACTGATAGCTTAGTTATGGTTTTAAGCTTTCAGTGAACCTGTGGAGCTGAGACCGGTGGTGTTTAGCCAGATAATTACTCCCAATGGATATGCATGTAAACATTCTCTGTTGTGAACTTCTATTTCAATTTATGATTTGATTTTTTGTGTGAATTTGTGATGAACTTTGTAACATGTGATTATGTATTGTGAAAGATGTATAAGTGCTGAGGACACAGAGGAGACAGAAGGAACTTTTTTCCCTTGGAGAAATTTTTGCCTTAGAGTAGAAACTTATTCCTTTTCCCCACTTAGAACTTTTTCCTTTCCCCACTTAGGATCTTTCCGCTTTCCCCCTTAGATTGCTTTCATAGGAAACTTTTTTTATTAGATATATTTCTTTACTTACATTTCAAATGTTATTCCCTTTCCCGGTTTCCTGTCCATAAGTCCCCATCCCCTCTCCCTCCCTGAAACGGGTATTCCTCCCATCCATCCCCCGTACTGCCCCACCATCTTACAACCTAGTAATAAACGCTGTACTCACTTTTCAAAATGTTCCTTTTTCTTCCTGTGATCTCCAACTAGCAGGCAGAAAGTTAGAGCCCCGCAGTTCCTGCTGAGATAGGACAAAGACCATGTACCTAATCCTTTGCTGTTTTAGGAAGCCGGGCTAAGTGCCAGAGACTGCAGCTTCTGGCCTCAGAGGAATGCAGCAGGCAGGTCAGTTCTAGTAGCACAGTAACTTAGACAAGTAAACTTTTTATTATACAGCAACCCTAAGTATCTCGTAAGACTTTGTCTTACCTCTACCAACGCTCTTCCCTCTCCACTGCCTCAAGAAAAACCGACAAAAAAGAAGAACCCCACCACGGCTGGCCCCTGGCAAACTTGGTTGAAAGGAAGATGTTCTATCTCAAAGTTGAATGAATAGGTTACTTGGAGCTAATCAAGTCTGCTTTTATTTAAAGATTGTTATTTCAAATCACAAACTAAAATGAATAATTCTCAATATATTTGAAGATAGTGCTCCAAACACACCAGCATTTTCAAATGTTTATTCTGAAAGAAGAGGCTTTCTACTAAAGAAACAATCACAAAGGGGGAAATCAGAATTTTCCCCATTAAATCCCTGAGTGCACTGAGTGAGGAAATTTCATACAGTACACAGTACGTTACATCACAGGGTATCAGGGAGGCCATTCCTGGGGGTTACTGTACGATCCAGTCCTTGCTGAGATGACGATGTCTTAGGCACATTGTTTTACCATAAGACCAGATTACAACCTTGTGTAGAAAGGTAAAGCAACCTTCTGTTGCTCATAAATCATAATTTGTGTTCCTTATGGGTGAATAGAAGGTGTAGGTAAAAAAACCCATTTGTGAAAGTTAGCTATTTATCCCTAAAGTTCCAATCTTTTCACAATCTCCTCATTTGCTCTTATGGATCTTTTGTGCAGTCTTGAATCTTTTTCTTTCTCAGGTAGCTCCTTCACATATATACTCAGTGTCTTAACATTGACCCTGGTAATTCATGTTTTTGTTTGTTCATTTTAGTATCTGAGCACACAATATAAATATGTAGAATGTATATTTCATGTATATAGTAATATGAATATATTAGATATTTTATTGAACTGTTTCAAATGTATACAATTTCACATTACCCTATTTCAAATATTTCTATTTTTCATTTTTATTTGCATATTTTTTAAATTACTACATTTATTTGTCTGAGTGTGTATGTGTTTGCATGTGTGTACATGCTACAGCATATGTGTGGAGATCAAAGGACACATTTTATATACACATTACATACACATCCAATAAGAGCTACTTGATTTTTTTAAGTAAAAATGTGAGTTATATGATCTAAAATTACAAAAATACATTCCACATAAATTTTACAAGTCATAAAACATCTTTAAATATTTTTGCTAAATGAATTCTGATTTTAAAAGTGTATCTTTATATTAAACCAATGTACACTTTAACTATCATCTAATCCTAGACATTAATATTCCAAAATAATATCTAAAACATAACGATTGCTATGTTTTAACTGTAGGCAAAAAGTAAGCATGAAAGATTTACGTAAGTTTTACTGTTTGAATGACTTACACATACCTGGACCTTGAGTAATTCACATCATCTCTAGATAAGTCCAGGAAGGAAAGCCAAGGATACAGAAACAGAAATGTGTAAATTACTGATTATATATATTATGCTTTTTATATTGTTCTTAAGGGGTTGCAAAGCCCTTCAGCTCCTTCAGTCCTTTCTCTAACTCCTCCACTGGGGACCCTGTTCTCAGTCCAATGGTTGGCTGTGAGCATTCACCTCTGTGTTTGTCAGGCTCTGGCAGAGCCTCTCAGCAGACATCCATATGAGGCTCATGTCAGCAAGCACTTCTTGGCATCCGCAATAGTGTCTGGGTTTGGTGGCTACATATGGGATGGATCCCAATGTGTGGCAGTCTCTGGATGGCCTTTCCTTCAGTCTCTGCTCTGATTTCTAATTCCTGGTTTTATTGTTTTGTTTTCCCTGTAGACACCCTTATGATGTAGATAACCTACAAAGGCATGCTCCTCCTCAATGCTGGTTCCTGGTACTGAAGAGATACTGCAATATTTGTGGCCATTTCCACTTACCAGAAAACTGGGTAAGAATTCCTACAAGGGCCAACTTTAATATCCAAACAGTTATAATTATCCATTACATTCAGTGTTTGTTTGAGGATCTCCACCATGTACTCAGTGGAGGAGAGTCATACATAGTCACTGTACAACTTGATAAGAGGCTACAAAAAGGTCCAGTCTCATCATCTTCTCCTCATTCTTGGGTGTCTTTCCTTGGCGGTATTATTTTACCTTACAGTATTTGAAACTAAACATCTGAATCCGATGCCAAGGTTTGGAATGGAAGGGAGGGTGAAAAGTTATACCAATTTGGACCATTCTCTTCATGTTTTTCATTAAAAAGACCAAATATCTTAAGATAAATGTGGCCCTGAAAAGAAATATGAGCAAAACAGTCATGATTTACTACTGGGTTTTTGTTAAGTATATTCAAGATTTCTTTGAGAGCTGTTTTCCCTCCTTTTTCTGTAAGTCTTTAGAAAAATGATCTATGTGGCTCCCATTCATAAAGGATGGATTATGGACCATTTTGCTCCTGTTTTAAAGTGAGCTATCTCCTGCTCAGAAAGTGCTAGACTTTCAAAAAATATTCTTGAGCCATGAGGAGGGGCTCATGAGGCTCCACCCCTCCAGGGGAACTATTTGCAGTTAATGGTGCAGAAGAGTCCTTCTCTTTTGTGGTGAGGCCACTGCTGGGTTGATCATGCTTCAGTAAATATCCCCTATCTGTATTCAGAAAAAGAGGGTAGTTCCATAGAAATGAATGGGGATGAGAGAAACTCATGGGTAGAAAGGAATAAATACATTGTGTAAATGTTATAAATGTACAAATTTGTCAAAGAATAATATATTTAATTCTTTCTTTTATTGAAAGTTGACTTTTGTCATATAGTATATCCTGATATGCTCTCCCCTCCCTCTACTCCTCCCAGCTCCTCCCCACCATCCCTCACGTCTGGATCCACCACCTTTCTGTCTCCAATTAGAAAACAAAATAGATTCTACAGAATATTTATAATAAAATAAAATAAAAACATCAGAATAAGACAAAACAAACAGAAGGAAAGAAACCCAAGAAAAGGCACAAGAAACAGAGATACAGAGACACTCACTGACACACTCAGGAATCCCATAAAAATGTAAAAGTCCACTATATATACTCAAAGGGCTGATAGGGCAAAGAGACAGAAGGGCTAGGGAAATAAAATTTAAAAAGATAAAATTTTAAAAAAGGGAAAATGACCTGAAATGACATTATGTAAAAAGGAACCTCGATGGATTCAGTTGAGTTTTTTTCTTTTTGTTTCTGCTCATCATCTACTGCTGAACATGCAGCCTACCCATAAGAACAGTTTGTTTCTCCTGTAAGACTGCATTGGAGAAAACTAAATCTTCATTTCCAAGTGATTGTTAATTGGACCTAGCCTCTCGTTAAGCATAGGAACATGTGTCTTCTTTTCCTTTCAGATCAAGGACCCCATCAAGTGTAGACTAATAGGGGCCCTGTGCATGCTTCAGTCCCTAGGAATTAATAGTGTGTCAATCTTGTTGTGTTTAGAGGGTTTTGTTTCCTTGGTGCCCTGTATCCCCTCTGGTTTTTTACATTCTTTCCACCTCCTCTTCCTCTGGGTTCTCTGAGCCCTGAAGGGGAGGGATTTGATGGAGGCATCTCATTTAAGCTAGTGTCCCCTCTGCATTCTATCCGGTTTGGGTCTCTGGATTTGTTACCATCTGATGGAGGGGGAAGCTTCTCTGATGATGGCTGAGCAAGGCATGAGTATAGCAGAATGTCATTTGGAGTCATTTTATTGTTATGTTCCTTTAGTAGAACCGTAGTATTTGGCTTACCTGATAGTTCCCTCCCTGGGCTATCTAGTCTCAAGTTTTGGTCACCAGAGCAGCAAAAGGTATGGTTTCTATCTTTTACTTGAGTGGGCCTTAAGTAAAATCAGATATTGATGGATTCCTTCCACAAGCTTTGTGCCAACATTGCACTAGCATATCTTGCAGACAGGATACCATTGCAGAACAAAGCATTTGTATAAGAGTTGGTGTTATGTCTCTTCTTTGGTAGCATACAGAGTACTTTCTAATACCAAGGAACACTATCCATAATGGCTCTAGGAGGCCATGACTCAACTTCTCTGTGTTCAGTGAATTGCGGAAGTATCGTCATCAGCAATAAGGCAGTGCTATGTTTATGGAAAACAGACAATAGCTTTGGCAACAGCCTGTGTTGTCCAGAGTTCCCATGATACCCCTTTGTCCAACAACTGAATTAGATGTAACCCATTCCCAGTACTGGGAGCTTCATTTGATGACACATGTCCTTTTGGGGCTGTCTTTCTTATTATTTGGTAGTCTCATTTAAATCTTCTTCTTATATGTACATGTATTAGGAAGCTTCTACTGCATTAGGTTTCCATACTACCCCTCAAATGGCCCTTAATTTTAAATATATTCCCTCACTCATTCTGCTCTGCACTTGATCCTCCCATTCCCAATAGTTGCCCTTGCCCATCTGTACCTAATCAATTTCCCTTTCCTAAGGAGATCTATTTGCCTTCCTAGTCCCTTACTCTATACCCAGCCTCTGTGGTTCTACATATTGGAGTTTGCTTACCATTGAATTAACAGCTAATATCCACATATCAGTGAATAAATAATGTTTTTATCTGGGCCTAGTTACCTCATTCAGAATGATATGATTTTTTCTAGTTCTATCCATTTACCTGTGAATTTCATTTTTTTAATGGCTGAGTAATATTCCTTTGTGCAAATGTACATTTTTATTATCAATTTTTCTGTTGAGGGACCTCTAGACTGTATTCAATTTCTGGCTATTGTGACTAGATCAGCAATGAACACAGTTGAACAAGTATCTCTATGGTAGGATAAAGCATACTTTGGGTATATATCCACAGGTATAGCTAGAACTTGTAGTAGATCTATTCCCTTCTTCTTGAGAAACAACCACACTGATTTCCATAGTGGCTGTACAAGTTTGCACTTCCACCAGCAAATGAATGAGTGTTCCCCTTACTCCACATCTTCACCAGCATGTGCTGTCACTTGTTTTATTGATCTTGGCTATTCTTATGTGCATAAGATGAAATTTAAAGTTGTTTTAATTTATATTTCCATGATGACTCAAAAATGCTGAACACTGCTTTAAGTGTTTCTCAGTCATTTGAGTTCCCTCTTTTGAGAATTCAGTATTTATATCTTTACTCCATTTTTTTGGCTGGGTCATTTGTTTTCCCAATATCTAGTTTCTTGAGTTCTTCATATTTCTCAATATTAGTCCTCTACCAGATGTGTAGAGTGTAAAAATCTTTTCCCACACTGTAGGCTGCTACCTATTGGAATGATGGTGCCCTTTGCTATGCAGAAGCATCTCAGTTTCATGAGGTGCCATTGATTAATTTGTTTTAGTGACATGTTAACAGTGTCTGTTTAGAAAGTCTTTTTTTATGCCAATGAGTTCAAGGTTCTTGTCCACTTTCTCTTCTATCATGGTCAATTTATCTGCTTTTATGTTGAGGTCTCCTACCTATTTGAAGTTGAATTTTGTACAGAGTAATAAATATAGATCTATTTGCATTCTTCTACATGCAGACATCCAGCTTGACTAGCACCATTTGTTTAAAATGTTGTCTTTTTCCACTGTGTATTTTTGACTTCTTTATCAAAAATCAGTTGCCCATAGGTGTATGGATTTATGTCTGGGTCATCAATTCAATTGAATTGATCAGCATGACTGTTTTGTGCTAATACCATGCTGGTTTTATTACTATTGCTTTGTAGTAGAACCTGAAATAGGGCACAATGATATTTGCAGCAATTCTTCTATTATTAAGAATTGTTTGAACTATCCTGGGTTTTACAGTAAAGCTAAAATTTTCCATATGAAGCTAAAATTTACCCTTTCAAGGTCCGTGAAAAATTATGTTGGAATTTTGATAGAGATGGCATTGAATCTGAAGATTGCTTCTGGGAGAATTTTTTACTATCAAGAACTTCAACTTGGATTAACCACCACCCCCCAAAAAAACTACAAGAAATGAGGAAAAAAGAAACAGTACAACTCTTAACATCAAGGGTTTTAACTCCTCATAAGTGGTGGCTTTATCTTTCTTGGTAGGGAATTCTAGGATCCTGCCAGGTGTCATCACTGGGTATTACAGGGAAAATGTGTTTCTAGGTATTGGGAGATGACACTTGGGAATGGAAAAGAAGGGTATTGGGCTGAGATCATCCACAGGGGGAATGCAATCAAAGTGTTCCAGCAGTAGCTGCTTAATGCCTCTGGGAATGGTAGAGAAGCCACAATGGTGGTCTGCTAGAGAGCTGAGGATGAGACTAGGACATTGGATTCAGAGGAAAGGAGGGAGTGAAGACTTGCATTCCTGTGGCTCACCCACCTACTAAGATGACTTATTTGCTTCTCTGGCAGGCTTGTCTAGTAAGTCCCTAGGGAGTGCCTGATGGAGGTGGGAGCTAGAATAATGGGATGAGAGGGGAGAATGAGGTTTGGGAGGGAATATCTGTGCGAAGCACTGGATAGGGGGCAAGGAGGGGAAGAGGCTGCAGCAAGTAGTCTGCTGAGGAGTTAGGGGTGGGGCTAAAGGGATGGATTTGCAGGGAAGGAGGAAGGGGTGAAGGTCTTCAGTTAGCCTACCTACATTGACGCGGTTTTTTATATATTTTATTTTTATTATTTAAAACATTTTTTAAATTGGAATATATTTTGGATCCTGTTCTTCCCTTCCTCCCAATCTTTGTTCATAATTACCATATTGCTCCTAAAGAATTTTTAGAACAGTCATTGATATATATTGAGGACTCAATATTGTTATTACTATTGCTCTATTTAAAAATTTAAAATACAAAAACAAGCCCAATAATGAAAGAAAAATATTCTTGAGCCTTGGTATCTCAAAATAGTAACATGAGTTGCTGAACTTCTTTTCACAGTCAAAGCCGTTTTTTGGGTGGAAGAATGATTCCTTTCAAAGAACTTTTCATTCATTATTTCACCGTTGACTGACCACAGCAACATAGCATTTAAGAATTTGACATGGATGTTGATATTTATATACTTGCATGTTTTAATTTTATTTTAATATACTCTAACTCTTCTGTAATACCTATGAAAATAACTATCAGTGTTTTTAACTTTTACTGCAACCACAACCTCTAAATAAAACATTTTATTGTATTATTGTGCTTCTAAATCTAGCTAATTCAGTTTTTATATTTCTAGGCTAAATTAGGAAGAAAGTGGGAGCTGCGGCAAAGTAATTACTAATTTTGTTTTCAATACCTTGTTTGTAATATTTGCCAATTGAAAACTAGTCCTCCTTGGGGTTGGAGAGAGGGCTCAGCAGTGAAGAGCACTGACTGCTTTTCCAGAGGTCCTGAGTTCAATTCCCAGCAACCACATGGTGGCTCACATCCATCTGTAATGGGATCTAATACCCTCTCCTGGTGTGTCTGATGACAATGACAGTGTACTCATATACATTAAATAAATAAATAAATAAATAAATAAATAAATAAATAAATCTTTTTTTAAAAAAAAGATAAAGAAAAGAAAAAGAAAACTAGTCCTCATTGTGTGCAGTCATATGGCCTACAAACTTGCTTGAAAAAGAGTCAGTGGACACTGAAACCCACTAGAAGTATGGAGAGCTCAGATATGTAAACAGAACATCTGTTAGAATCCTCCCTGCAGCTGGATGGTGGTAGCACATGCTTTAATCCCAGGCTAAGGAGGCAGAGGCAGAGGCAGAGGCAGTCAGATCTCCCTCAAGGCCAACCTGGTCTATAAAGTTCCAAGACAGCCAGGGCTACATAGAAAAAAACTCTAAAAAAAGAACAAAACAAAAAACCTTCTTCCCCAGGGGTTGGGTAAATGGATCAGTAAATTAGAAGCTTGCATTGCCAAACTGGAACTTGGATCCCAAACACATTAAAATTAAGTGGAGGGAGGACATGATGGTCTACATACTGTCCTAGTGTTCTGGAAGCAGAGACAAAAGGATCCTCTGGACAAGCTAGCTAGCTGGGCTTGCCAGCAAAAGACCCTGCCTCAGTAAAGAGTATGAAGAACAGTAAAGAAGACATCTGGCATTGGCCCCTGACCTCTACAGGCATGTGCAACACAGAGGCAAATGCAAAAAAAAAAAAAAAAGGAAGAAAGAAAGAAAGAAAGAAAGAAAGAAGGAAAGAAGGAAAGAAAAGAAAAGAAAATAGAAGCTCTTCCAGAACCAAACCATTCTGTAACAGAAGTTCAGGGGCAGATAGTTAAGCTTTGAGTTGTTAACATGGTTATTCTGTCAGTCAGTCCTAGGCAGTGTTAGCGACCTTTCCGTTCTTCAATACAAGGATGCTGAATTAACTGGGCTGGTTGCTCTAGACAGTGAAAGTAGTGACCATGGGTTGCTATTTTCCCAGTAGTTCTTTCACCAATATTGCTATCCTGACAAAGGTCGAATTCAATTGCAGTTGTTGCTCTGTGGTGAGGACTTGGGCATTGTCACCTCATAATTTGGTAAGAAAGTACAAGGCAGCTTTCCAAAATCCAGACAGTCTACTTCATGCTTGTCTCAAATCTAGGTTAATATTTACCTGGTAGGAGTACAACTTCCCCTTGCCTGTATCATTACCATACTTTCTGTTTAGAAACTAATAATGTATATCCATACATAGAATAATGTATACTTTCTATGTGTATATCCAATTAACTGAATTCTAGTAAAGGAAGCACCCTACAGTGGTTTCAGCCCTTTGTACAGAAGTCACTTTCATTCCCAGGGAGGGTACAGGACACCTAAACTTCACTCTGCCTCTGCAGAGCTGGTTCAAAATCAGAAAAGGCAAGGTTCAAGGCTTTGGCTTCAAGTCCTGGACTTGAATCTATCTTCCTCTTTTCTTTCCCCATTCTAAAGTCACTCAGCTCCCATAGAAACCAAAGGATATAATGCAAATAAACAAGGTAGTCATTAAAAAGATCAGAAAGAGTAAATTTATACAATAGGGAACAGTTAACAGGAAGCTTAGGATGAGGCTATTTCTAGTGTCAGCCATTGACCTTCAATATATCACACAAGATGTTTACTAAAAAACTATATGGAAACCGGGGTTCCAGTTCCAGAAAGACTGGTCAACAAATCATTTATTTAATCTCCATGAAAAATTGACATCACCTAAAAAAGAGGCATAAGACTCCTTGTCATTAAAGAACCTTGGGAAGAACACTGTGTGAAATATTTTTCTAAAACTAGTATCAATAGATATTAAACAGAAATGTTTTTATTTTTTGTTTTTGTTTTGTTGTATTGTTGCTTTGTTTTGAGACAAGCTTTCAAGACCAAAAAAAAAAAAAAAGACCTTGAACTGTTGGTCCACTTGAGTGTTCAGGTCAAAGCAATCTAAAATTAGATGCAGTAAAGATTAACAGCTTCAGGTTTCTGTCTGCACCCAGAGCTGACCTGGTCCCACAGTTCTCTGTACCCAAATTCCATTGGGAAGAGAAGGAGAGAATTGGACTCTCAGAAATGAGGACAATCCTGAGAGCTCAGAGGAGATGACCACTACTGCTCACATTCCTGGCACAAGAGGAACCCGCCCTAGAGCCCTCTGGACACAGGAACCCAGGAGCACTCTGGGACAGGATCCTTCTGGTGTCTACCTGCACCTGAAGTTGACCCTGTGACACAGCTCCCTGTACCCAGATCCTGCAGGGAAAAGGCAGGTCTTCAGGAGTGCTGATACACAGGCTTACAGGAGGGTCAAACCACTTCAGAGATAGAAAGACCAGCTAACACTAGACACAACCAGTTGGTAAGAGAAAAGCATGCAGTTTTCCCACAACAACAAATACTGGTTATCCAAACACACTGGGAAAGCATGATTTAGATTTAAAATCACATCACAGGATAATGATAGAGAACTTTAAGAAGGACAGAAATAACTCCCTTAAAGAAATACAGGACAAAAAAGGTAAACAAGTAGAAACCCTTAAAGAGGAAACACAAAACATCCCTTTAAAAATTACAGGAACACACAACCAAACAGGTGAAGGAATTGAACAAAACCATCCAGGATCAAGAAACGGAAATAGAAATAATAAAGAAATCACAAAGGGAGACAACCCTGGAGATAGAAAACCTGGGAAAGAGATCAGGAGTCATAAATGCAATCATCAACAACAGAATACAAGAGAGAATCTACAGGGAGAAGACACCATAAAAAACATAGACACAACCATCAAAGAAAATGTAAAACACAAAAAGATCCTAACCCAAAACATCTAGGAAATCCAGAAAAAAAAAATGAGAAGATCAAACTTAAGGATGATAGGTATAGAAGACAGCAAAGACTTCCAACTTAAAGGGGCAGTACTTATCTTCAAAAAAAATTATAGAAGAAAACTTCCCTAACCTAAAGAAAGATGCCCATAAACATATAAGAAGCTTACAGAACTCCAAATAGATTGGACCAGAAAAGAAATTCATCCCTTTACATAACAGTCAAAATACCAAATGCACAAAACAAAGAAAGAATAGTAAAAGCAATAAGGGGAAAAGGTCAAGTAACATATAAAGGCAGACTTTTCAGAATTAAACCGGACTTCTCACCAGAGACTATGAAAGCCAAAAGATGCTGGGCAGATGTCATACAGATCCTAAGAGTACACAAATGCCAGCCCAGGCTACTAAAGCCAGCAAAACATTCAGTTAAGATAGATAGAGAAAGATATTCCAAAACAAAACCAAATTTACACAATATATTTCTACAAATCCAGCCCTACAAAGGATAATAGACAGAAAGTTCCAACACAAGGGGGGAAACTATACCCTAGAAAAAGCAAGAACGTAATCTCCTTGAAACAAATCCAAAAGAAGATAGACACACAAACATAATTCCACCTTTAAAAACAAAAATAACAGGAAACAACAATCACTAATCCTTAATACCTCCTAACACCATGGACTCAATTCCCCAATAAAAAGATATAGACTAACAGACTGGATATATAAAGAGGACCCAGCATTTTGCTGCACACAGGAAATACACATCAGTGACAAAGACACTTTACTACCTCAGAGTAAAAGGCTGGAAAACAATTTTCCAAGTAAATGGTCCCAAGAAACAAGCTGGCTTAGCCATTCTAATATCCAATAAAATCAACTTTCACCCAAAAGTTATCAAAAAAGATAAGGAAGGGCACTTCATACTCATCAAAGAAAAAATTGACCAAGATGAACTCTCAATCCTGAATATCTATACTCCAAATGCAAGGGCATCCACATTGGTAAAAGAAACTTTACTAAAGCTCAAAGCACACATTGCACCTCACACAATAATAGTAGGAAACTTCAACACCCCACTCAGCAATGGACAGATCATGGAAACAGAAACTAAACAGATACACAAACTAGCAGAAGTTATGAACCAAATGGATTTAACAAACATCTATAGAACATTTCATCCTAAAACAAAAGACTATACCTTCTTCTCAGCACCTGATGGTACCTTCTCCAAAACTGACCATATAATCGGTCACAAAAAAGGACTCAACAGATACAGGAAGATTGAAATAATCCTATGCATCCTATCAGATCACTATGGACTAAGGCTGTTCTTATATGACAACAAAAACACAAAGCCACATATACATGGAAGTTGAAGAACACTCTACTTCATGATAACTTGGTCAAGGAAGAAATAAAAAAGAGAAATTAAAGACTTCTTAGAATTTAATGAAAATGAAAATAACAACATACCCAAACTTATGGGACACAATGAAAGCAGTGGTAAGAGGAAAACTCATAGCTCTGAGTGCCTCCAAAATGAAACTAGAAAGAGCATACACTAGCAAGTTGATAGCACACTTAAAACTCTGGAACAAAAAGAAGTAAATACACCCAAGAGGAGTAGAAGGCAGGAAATAATCAAACTCAGGGCTGAAATCAACCAAGTGGAAACAAAAAGAACTATACAAACATTCAACAAAACCAGGAGCTGGTTCTTTTTTATCTATAACAAGATAAAAAACCCTTAGCCAGACTAACCAGAGGGCACAGAGAGAATACCAAATTAACAATATGAGAAATGAAAAGGGAGATGTGAAAACGGAACCTGAGGAAATTCAAAAAATCATCAGATCCTACTACAAAAGGCTATACTCAACAAAACTGAAAAATCTGGAGGAAGTGGATAATTTTCTAGACAGATACCTAGTACCAAAATTAAATCAGGATCAGATAAACCATCTAAACAGTTCCATAACTCCTAAAGAAATAGAAGCTGTTATTAAAAGCCTCCCAATCAAAAAAAGCACAAAATCACTGGAAAAAATTTCCTGAACAAAACACCAATGGCTTATGCTCTAAGATCAAGACTCGACAAATGGGATCTCATAAAACTGCAAAGCTTCTGTAAGGCAAAGGACACTGTGGTTAGGACAAAACGGCAACCAACAGATTGGGAAAAGATCTTTATCAATCCTACAACAGATAGAGGCCTTATATCTAAAATATACAAAGAACTCAAGAAGTTAGACCGCAGGGAGACAAATAACCCTATTAAAAAATGGGGTTCAGAGCTAAACAAAGAATACACAGCTGAGGAATGCCGAATGGCTGAGAAACACCTAAAGAAATAAATGTTCAACATCCTTAGTCATAAGGGAAATGCAAATCAAAACAACCCTGAGATTTCACCTCACACCAGTGAGAATGGCTAAGATCAAAAACTCAGGGGACAACAGATGCTGGCGAGGATGTGGAGAAAGAGGAACACTCCTCCATTTTTGGTGGGATTGCAAACTGGTACAACCATTCTGGAAATCAGTCTGGAGGTTCCTCAGGAAATTGGACATTGAACTGCCTGAGGATCCAGCTATACCTCTCTTGGGCATATACCCAAAAGATGCCCCAACATATAAAAAAGACACGTGCTCCACTATGTTCATCGCAGCCTTATTTATAATAGCCAGAAGCTGGAAAGAACCCAGATGCCCTTCAACAGAGGAATGGATACAGAAAATGTGGTACATCTACACAATGGAATATTACTCAGCTATCAAAAACAATGACTTTATGAAATTCGTAGGCAAATGGTTGGAACTGGAAAATATCATCCTGAGTGAGGTAACCCAATCACAGAAAAACACACATGGTATGCACTCATTGATAAGTGGCTATTAGCCCAAATGCTTGAATTACCCTAGATGCATAGAACAAATGAAACTCAAGACGGATGATCAAAATGTGAATGCTTCACTCCTTCTTTAAAAGGGGAACAAGAATACCCTTGGCAGGGAATAGAGAGGCAAAGATTAAAACAGACACAGAAGGAACACCCATTCAGAGCCTGCCCCACATGTGGCCCATACATATACAGCCACCCAATTAGACAAGATGGATGAAGCAAAGAAGTGCAGGCCGACAGGAGCCAGATGTAGATCGCTCCTGAGAGACACAGCCAGAATACAGCAAATACAGAGGCGAATGCCAGCAGCAAACCACTGAACTGAGAACGGGACCCCCGTTGAAGGAATCAGAGAAAGAACTGGAAGAGCTTGAAGGAGCTCGAGACCCCTTATGAACAACAATGCCAAGCAACCAGAGCTTCCAGGGACTAAGCCACTACCTAAAGGCTATACATGGACTGACCCTGGACTCTGACCTCATAGGCAGCAATGAATATTCTAGTAAGATCACCAGTGGAAGGGGAAGCCCTGGGTCCTGCTAAGACTGAACCCCCAGTGAACGTGATTGTTGGGGGGAGGGCGGCAATGGGGGGAGGATGGGGAGGGGAACACCCATAAAGAAGGGGAGGGGGAGGGATTAGGGGGATGTTTGCCCGGAAACCGGGAAAGGGAATAACATTCGAAATGTAAATAAGAAATACTCAAGTTAATTAAAAAAAAAAAGCGCAAAACCAGATGGGTTCAATGGAGAATTCTAGAAGACCCAATACCAACACTGTCCAAACTATTGCACAAAATAGAAACAGAAGGAAAACTACCCAATTCATTCTTTGAACCCACAATTATGCTTATACCTAAACCACACAAAGACCCCAAAAAAAAGAGAACTTCAGACCAATTTCCCTTATGGCTATAGATGCAAAAATACTCAATAAAATTCTTGCAAACTGAATTCAAGAACACATCAAAATGATCATCCTTTATGATCAAGTAGGCTTCATGACAGGGATGCAGGGATGGTTCAATATACAGAAATCCATCAATGTAATTCACTATATAAACAAACTCAAAGAAAAAAAACACATGATCATCTCATTAGATGCTGAGAAAGCATTTGACAAAATTCAACACCCCTTTATGTTAAAAGTCTTGGAAAGATTAGGAATTCAAGGCCCATACCTAAACACAGTAAAAGCAATATACAGAAAACCAGTAGCCAACATCAAACTAAATGGAGAGAAACTTGAAGCAATCCCACTAAAATCAGGGACTAGACAAGGCTGCCCACTCTCTCCCTACTTAATCAATATAGTACATGAAGTCCTAGCGAGAGCAATCAGACAACAAAAGGAGGTCAAAGGGATACAAATTGGAAAGGAAGAAGTCAAAATATCACTATTTGCAGATGATGTGATAGTATACTTAAGTGACCCAAAAAGTTCCACCAGAGAACTACTAAGCCTGATAAACAACTTCAGCAAAGTGACTGGGTATAAAATTAGCTCAAACAAATCAGGAGCCTTCCTCTATTCAAAAGATTAACAGGCTGAGAAACAAATTAGGGAAATGACACCCTTCATAATAGTCACAAATAATATAGAATACCTTGGAGTGACGCTAGCCAACCAAGTGAAAGATCTGTATGATAAGAACTTCAGGTCTCTGAAGAAAGAAACTGAAGAAGATCTCAGGAAATGGAAGGATCTCCTGTGCTCATGGATTGGCAGGATTAATGTTATAAAACTGACCATTTTGCCAAGGGCAATCTATAGATTCACTGCAATCCCCATCAAAATTTCAACTCAATTCTTCATAGAGTTAGAAAGAGCAACTTGCAAATCCATTTGGGATAACAAAAAACTCAAGAAGTGAAAACTATCCTCAGAGATAAAAGAACTTCTAAGGGAATCACCATCCCTTAGCAGTATTACAGAGCAATAGTGATAAAAACTGTATGGTTTTGGTACAGAGACAGGCAGGTAGATCAATAGAATAGAATTGAAAACCCAGAAATGAACCCACACTCCTATGGTCACTTGATCTTTGACAAAGGAACCAAAACCATCCAATGGAAAAAAGACAGCATTTTCAACAAATGGTGCCGGTTCAACTGGAGGTCAGCACGGAGAAGAATGCAAGTTGACCCATTCTTATCTCCTTGTACAAAGCTCAAGTTCAAGTGGATCAAGGACCTCCACATAAAACCAGATATACTCAAACTAATAGAAGAAAAAGTGGGGAAGAGCCTCAAACACATGGGCACTGAGGAAAATCTCCTGAACAGAATAACAATGGCTTATTCTCTAAGATCAAGAATCGACAAATGGGACCTTATAAAATTGCAAAACTTCTGTAAGGCAAAGGACACTGTCATTAGGACAAAACAGAAACCAATAGATTGAGGAAAAGACCTTTTTTCTAATCCTACATCCAATAGAGAATTAATAACCAATATATCCAAAGAACTCGAGAAGTTAGACTCCAGAGAATCAAATAACCCTACTAAAAATGGGGTACAAAACTAAGCAAAGAATTCTCAGCTGAGGAATATTGAAGGGCTGAGAAGTACCTAAAGAAATGTTCAACATCCTTAGTCATCAGGGAAATGTAAATCAGAACAACTCTGAGATTCCATCTCACGCCAGACAGAATGGCTAAGATCAGGTGACAACAGATGCTGTCGAGAATGTGGAGAAAGAGGAACATTCCTCCATTGTTGGTGAGATTACAAGCTGTTACAACCACTCTGGAAATCAGTCTAGGGGTTCCTTAGAAAACTGGACATAGTACTACCAGAAAACCAAGTATACCACAAAATATTCATAGGAAGAGATATGGAGCCAACGTTTGGAGCAGAGATTGAAGGAATGGCCATCCAGAGCCTGCCCCACCTGGGGATCCAGCCCACATACATACAGCCAGACAATATTGCTGATGCCAAGAAGTGCATGATGACAGGAGCCTGATATAACTGTCTCCTGAGAGGCTCTACAAGAACATGAGAAATACAGGGGCAAATGCTTGCAACCAACCATTAAACTGAGAATAGGGTCCCCATTGGAAGAGTTAGAGAAAGGATTGAAGGAGCTGAAGGGGCTTCAACCCTATAAGAACAATACCAACCACCCAGAGCTCCCAGGAACTAAACTACCAGCCAAAGAGTACACAAGGACAGACTCTTGGCTCCAGCTGCATATGTAGCTGGACAAAAGAGTGTCAATTTTCTTGATTATGAAGAAATACTAGGTAGATAACTATACCATACTTAATGTTTGGGTCACTTTAACTAAACTCTATGCTTAAATCAACTCTCTTCTAGGCCAAGTCACTTCAACTATTTTTTTCAAGTTTATTACTGTAAAACGTTTAACATTTCTCCAATGAGATTATTATTTTTGTCACTAATTGTCACTTGGCTTGCTGATCTGGGGTTTCTTTCAGCAAATATTTGGCAAACATTTAGACCAGACTTTTTGAATTGTGCGATAGGAATGCAACAGGGAACATGAAAGACACCTGCCTTGAGTCTGGCAGGGAGACAAACGTAAACACAGTTAAGAGACAGCCCTACAAATATTTACTTGCAGTTTCTGTAAGTGCTATGAAGGAAAGTACTGTGTCCACAGAGTGGTCAAAACACAGATCTAAGAGTTCAGAGAGAGTGGCCCTGAAGAAGCAGCGTTTGCACAGCTGGGTAGGCTGGCCTTTTGACAAAGAAGGCTGCAACAGCAACTGAGAACACGAGCTCAGGAGTAGGAAAGAACATTCACAAAGCCCAACAATAAGGCATTTGAAATAGTGAAGTTTCCAGAAAATGACAGTATTGGCACAGGTATATGTCAGTGAAGTAACCATCGGGAGAAAGATGAAGAGGGGAATACATTTTAAAATCATATTTAAATCTGGATGTTTACCCAAAGTGAAATGATCAGAAAAGGATTTTTAATTTTTTAGATTTTATTCACCTCCCAGTCTACCCTCTGACTGTTCCACATCCCAAACCTCCTCCCTGTGCTCTGCCCCTGTCTCCATGAGGATGTCCCCACCCCACCCACTCCACCAGACCTCTAAACTTCCTGGGATCTCCAGTCTCTTGAGGGTTAGGTGCATCTTCTCTAACTGAACCCAGACCCGGCAGTCATCTGCTGTATACATGTTGGGGACCTCATCTCAACTGGTGTATGCTGCCTGGTTGGTGATTCGGTGTCTGAGAGATCTCATGGGTCCAGGTTAATTGAGACTGCTGGTCCTCTTACATGGTCACCCTCCTCCTCAGCTTCCTCCAGCTTTCCCCTAATTCAACCACAGGGGTCAGCAGCTTCTGTTCATTAATTGGCTGCAAATATCTGCATCTGACTCTTTCAGCTGCTTCTTGGGTCTTTTGGAGGGCAGTCATGATAGGTCCCTTTTTGTGAGCACTCCATAGACTCAGTAATAGTGTCAGGCCTTGGGGACTCCCCTTCAGCTGGATCCCCCTTTGAGGATGTTGCTAGACTTTTTTTCCCTCAGGCTCTTCTCCATTGCCATCACCGCAGTTCTTTCAGACAGAAAGAATTCTGGGTCAGAGTTTTGACTGTGGGATAGCAACCCCATCCCTCGATTGATGCCCTGTCTTTCATTGTAGGTGGACTCAACAAGTTCCCTCTCCTCACTGTAGGGCATTTCATCTAGGATCTCTCACTTTGAGTCCTGACAGGTTCTCACCTCCCAGGTCTCTGGTACATTTTGGAGGGTCCTCCCAACTTCCTACCTCCCGAGGTTGCCTGTCCCCATTCTTTCTTCTGGCCCTCAAGACTTCAGTCCATTTTCCCCACCCAATACCAAATCAAGTTTCCCTCCCCATCCACCCTATCCCCATGTCCCTCCCACCCTCCCTCTCTCCTTGTGGTTGCTTTCTCCTCTCTCCCAAGTGGAACTGAGGCGTCCTCATTTGGGCCCTTCAACTTGTTGATCTTTTTAAGTTCTGTAGGCTGTATCTTGGGTATTCTGTCCTTTTTTGGCTAATATCCACTTATTAGTGAGTACATACCATGCATGTCCTTTTGGGTCTGAGTTACCTCACTCATGATGTTATTTTCTAGTTCCATCCATTTGCCTGCAAAATTCATGATGTCCTCATTCTTAATGGCTGAATAATATTTCACTGTGTATATGAACCACATCTGTACCCATTCTTCCACTGTGGGACATCTGGGTTGTTTCCAGCTTTTAGCTATCACAAAAAAGTTTGCTATGAAAATAGTCGAACACGTGCCCCTGTAACATAGTGGGGCATCTTTTGGGTATATTCCCAAGTGTGGTATTGCTGGGTCTTTAGGTAAATCTATTTCCAGTTTTCTGAGGAACCTCCAAATTGATTTCCAGAGTGGTTGTACCCACCAGCGATGGAGGAGTGTTCCTCTTTATCCACGTCCTTGCTAAAAGGCGTTGTCACCTGAGGTTTTGATCTTAGCCATTCTGATTTGTATAAGGTGGAATCTCAGAGTTCTTTGATTTGCATTTCTCTGATCACTAAGGACTTTGAACATTTCTTTAGGTGCTTCTCAGCCATTCAAGATTTCTTTGTTGTGAATTCTCAGTTTAGTTCTATAACCATTTTTTTATTGGGTTGTTTGGTTTTGGGGTTTTGTTGTTTTTTTGGGGGGGTATTTAGCTTCTTGAGTTTTTCATATATTTTAGATATTAGCCCTCTATCGAATGTTGTGTTAGTGAGTTATTTTCCCAGTCTGTAGGTTGCCAATTTGTCCTATTGACTATGTCATTTGTTTGCCTTGCAGAAAGTGTCCAGTTTCATGAGGTCCCATTTATCAATTCTTGATCTTAGAACGTGAGCCATTGGAGAATTGTTTAGGAAATTTCACCCTGTTCCAAGGAGTTCCAAGCTCTTTCCCACTTTCTATTAGATTGAGTGTATGTGGTTGTATGTTGAGGTCCTTCATCCACTTGGACTTGAACGTGCGAAGTGAAAAATAAGGGTCTATTTTCATTTTTTTACATACAAACAGCCAGTTAGACCAGCACCATTTATTGAAGATGTTTTCTTTTTACCATTGTATATTTTGGGCTTCTTTGTCAAAGATCAATTGTCCATAAGTATGTGGTTTCATTTCTGTGTCTTCAGTTGTATTCCAGTGATCAAAACGTCTGTCTTTGTACCAATACCATGTACTTTTTATCACTATTGCTTTGTAGTATAGCTTGAGGTCAGGAATGGTGATTCCTTCAGAAGTTCTTTAATTGTTAAGAATTGTTTTCACGATTAAAACAGAGACTGAAGGAACACCCATTCAGAGCCTGCCCCACATGTGGCCCATGCATATACAGCCATCCAATTAGACAAGATGGATGAAGCAAAGAAGTGCAGACCGACAGGAGCCGGATGTAGATCGCTCCTGAGAGACACAGTCAGAATACAGCAAATACAGAGGCGAATGCCAACAGCAAACCACTGAACTGAGAATAGGACCCCCGTTGAAGGAATCAGAGAAAGAACTGGAAGATCTTGAAGGGGCTCGAGACCCCATATGTACAACAATGCCAAGCAACCAGAGCTTCCAGGGACTAAGCCACTACCTAAAGACTATACATGGACTGACCCTGGACTCTGACCTCATAGGTAGCAATGAATATCCTAGTAAGAGCACCAGTGGAAGGGGAAGCCCTGGGTCCTGCTAAGACTGAACCCCCAGTGAGCTAGACTGTTGGGGGGAGGGGGACAATGGGGGGAGGGTGGGGAGGGGAACACCGATAAGAAAGGGGAGGGGGGAGGGGGATGTTTGCCCGGAAACTGGGAAAGGGAATAACACTCGAAATGTATATAAGAAATACTCAAGTTAATAATAAAAAAAAAAAAAGAATTGTTTTCACTCTTCTGGGTCTTTTGCCTTTCCAGATGAATTTGAGAATTACTTTTCCATATCTTTGAAGAATTGTGTTGGGATTTTGATGGGGATTGCATTGATCTGTAGATTGCCTTTGGTAGGATGGCCATTTTTACTATATTAATTTTGCCAATCCATGAGCATGGGAGATCTCTCCATTTTCTAAGATGTTCTTCAATTTCTTTCTTGAGAGACAAAGTTATTGTCATACAGACCTTAAACTTTTATGGTTAGAGTTACCCCCAAGATATTTTATATTATTTATGGCTATTGTGAAGGGAGTTCTTTCCCTAATTTATTTCTCAGCCTGTTTATCATTTGTATAAAGGAAGGCTACTGATTCATTTCAGTTAATTTTATATCCAACCACTTTGCTGAAATTGTTTATCAGTTATAGAAGTTCTCTGGCAGAATTTTTGGTGTTAATCGTGTATGTTGTCATATCATATGCAAATAGTGATCCCTTGACTTCTTCTTTGCAAATTTGTATCCCATTGATCTTTTTGTTGTTTTATTTTTCTAGCTAGTACTTCGAGTACTATGTTGAATAGATTTGGGGAGAGTGGGCATCCTTGTCTTTTCCCTGATTTTAGTGGTATTGCTTCAAGTATCTCTCCATTTAATTTGATATTGGCTGTTGGTTTGCTTTTAACTTAATAAAATTGCTTTTATTATGTTTAGGTATGGGCCTTGATTTCCTGATCTCTCCAATACTTTTAACATGAGGGGTGTTGTATTTTGTCAAATGCTTTTCCTGCATCTAAGGAGATGATCATGAGATTTATTTTTTCTTTGAGTTTGTTTATGTGGTGGATTATGTTAATGAGTCTTCATATATTTAACCAAACGTGCATCCCTGAAGTCTACTTGATCACAGTGACCGATGGTTTTGATGTGTTCTTGGAATCAGTTTGCAAAAATTTTATTGAGTCTTTTTACATCGAGATTGATCTGAAGTTCTCTATTTTGGTTGGGTTCTTGTGTGGTTTAGCTATCAGAGTAATTGTGGCTTCATAGAATGAATTAGGTAATGTTCCTTCTGTTTCTATTTTATGGAATAGTTTGGAGAATATTGGTATCAGGTCTTCTTTGAAGGTCTGGTAGAATTCTGAACTAAATCCATCTGGCTGTGGGTTTTGTTTTTGTTTGTTTTTTGTTGTTGGTTTGGTTTCTTGAGGTTTTTAATTACTTCTTCTATTTCATTATGGGATATGGGCCTGTTTAGATAGTTTACCTGTTCTTGATTTAACTTTTGTATGTGGTATCTGTCTAGAAAACTATCCATTTCATCTAGATTTTCCAGTTTTGTTGAGTATAGGATTTTGTAGGATGATCTGACTTTTGGAATTTCCTCTGTTTCTGTTGTTATGTCTCCCTTTTCATTTCTGATTTTGTGAATTTGGATACTGCCTCGGGGCCCTTTAGTTAGTTTGGCTGGGGGGTTATCTATCTTGTTGACTCTCTCAAAGAACCAGCTTTTGATTTTGTTCATTCTTTGAATTGTTCTCTTTGTTTCTATTTGGTTGACTTCAGCCCTGAGTTTGACTATTTCCTGCTTTCTATTTCTCTTGGGTAGTTTGCTTCTTTTTGTTCTAGAGCTTTCAAATGTGCTGTTAAGTTACTAGTGTAAGAACTCTCTAGTTTCTTTACCAAGGCACTTAGTGCTATCTATGAATTTTCCTCTTAGCACTGCTTTCATTGTGTCCCGTAAATTTGGGTATGAGGTGTCAACATTTTCACTACATTCCATTTTTCTTTATTTCTTTCTTGACCAAATTATCATTGAGAGTTGTTCAGTTTCCAAATGTATGTGGGCTTTCTGTTGTTTTGCTGTTATTGAAGACCAGCCTTAGGACATGGTGATCTGATAGAATATGTCAGATTATTTCAATCTTGTATAGGTTGAGGCTTGTTTTATGACCAATATATGGTCAATTTTGGAGAAGGTACCATGAGGTGCTGAGAAGGTGTTTGTTTTGTTTTGTTTTGTTTTTAGGGTGAAGTGTTCTGTAGATATTTAAATCTATTTGGTTCATAACCTTTATTAGTTTTACTGCATCTCTGTTTAGTTTCTGTTTCAATGACTTGTCATTGAAAGTTGGGTGTTGAAGTCTCCCACTATTATTGTATGGGTTCAATGTGTGTTTTGAGCTTTCGTAAAGTTTCTTTTAAGAATGTGGGTGCCCTTGTATTTGGGGCATAGGTGTTCAGAATTAAGATTTTCGCTTGGTGGATTTTCCCTTTGATGATTATGAAGTGTCTCTCCATATTAATGGACTCAACTTGCCTATAAAATGGCATAAGCTAACAGACTGGATATGTAAACAAGATCCAGAATTTTGCTGTATACAAGAAACACACCTCAATAACAAATATAGACACTATATCAGAGTAAAAGGATGGAAAAAAAATCTGTTCCAAGCAAATGGTCCTAAGAAAGAAGCTGAAGTTGCCATCTTAGTATCCAATAAAATAGACTGCCAATCAAAAGTTATCAAGCGTGATGAGGAAGGACACTAAAACTTTTTTTTTAAATGGAGTAGAGACTGAAGGGAAAGCCATACAGAGAATGCCCCATCGTGGGATTCATCCCATTACTAAGCCAGTCTGCCAGCATCCTGCTATCCCTCAGTCTTGCTAGAATCCAGAATCAAAACCTAACCTAACAGTTCTTTTACCAAGGTAAGTACTTGAAAGGGTCCTTGCAGGCGACATGGCAATCAGGGAAATGATCCACAAAGAGGTAAGAATAAAAACTCCATTCAGTTGTGACTCACAGCAGTGGGGATATGAAACCTGAAGAGGCTACTTCCTGTAGCCAGGCAGGAACCTCAATGAAGTGATATAGACACCAACCCAACCATAAAACTTTCTACCCAAAATTTATCCTGTCTACAAGAAATGCAGGAATGGGGGATGGAGCAAAGACTGGGAGAACAGTCAACTAATAAATGGTCCAATTTGAGAACCATCTCATGGACAAGCACAACTATCTCTGACAATCTCTGATAACTATTAGTGATACTCTGTTATGCTTGCAGATAGGAATCTAGCATGGCTGTCCTCTGAGAAGGTATATCTAACAGCTGACTCAGACAGATGTAGACACCCACGGGCCAACAGTGGATGGAGCTTGGGAACTCTTGGGAAGAATAGGAGGAAGGATTGTGGCCCTAAGGGGATTAAAAACTCCACAGGAAGACCAAAAGAATCAAATAACCTGGACCCTTGGGGCTGTCAGAAACTGAACCACCAATCAAAAAACATACCCAGCCTGGACCTAGTCCTCCTCACACATATGTAGCATATATATGGTTTGGTCTTTGTGTGAGTCCCAAACAACTGGAGCAGGGACTATCCCAAAAGCTGTTTCCTGTCCATGGGCTATACTCTTTTAGCTGGGCCACCTGGTCCATTCTCAGTGGGAGAGGATGCACCTAGCCTCACAGAAAGTTGATGTGCCAGGATGGGGCGGGGTGTGGATAATCTAGGGGAAACCCCACCCACTCTGAGGAAAAGGAGAGTAGGAAAAGGATTGTAGAAGGAGGTGACCAGGAAGGGGGCAGTGAGCAGAATGTACAGTGAATAAGCTAATTAATTATAATAATAATTAATAATTAAATAAATTCAGTTGTTTGACTTTATCAAACTGAATCAAACTTTGGAGAGTCTGATGTCAGGCAGTTTATTGCCGGCATATTTAAACTAAATATAATTTGGAAAAAATGTTTCCTAGTATGTTAAAACTCATCTCAGGGTACATGTCATTACATCCAAGAAGTTCTTCTGAATGTAGACTATTAGTTGAAGGATCTGACCTTGTCTCAGTCAGATAGCCTGCAGGTCATTTAGGCTATTAGCCACTTCTGCTCCTGGTTGTGGGAGCTTCAGAAAGCCCCTGGCTGTACAGGTAATGTAAGAGTCATTTACACTACTTGGTATCTCTGATCCTGGTCGTGGAAGCTTGGAGGACTTCTGGCTATACAGATAATATAAGTGTCATTTAGATTCCTAGCCACTTCCAGTGTTGGTTGTAGGAGCTTGATATGGCTGGCCCAACAAATAACAGATCAGCAGGCTGTCAATCACAGCCTTCTGGGAAAATAAGCTATATGAGTTTTCCATTGAAAAGACAATCCTGGGTGCTAAACATTCCTGGTTTCTCTGGAGATCTGTGGACTCAAGGATCTTCATGCTCCCAACAAGTACTTGTATTCTTTCCAATATTTAAGAAAAATTACGTATCTGAAAAGATTCTCTCTTACTAATTACAGAAAGCATGTACACAAAGTGTGTCTGCTATAATTTTTTATTTTTTCTTTCTCTTTTTTGGATATTTTCTTTATTTACAATTCAAATGTTATCCCCTTTCCCAGTTTCCCCTCTGGAAACCTCCTATCCCTTTCCTCCTCCCCCTGCTTCTATGAGGGTGCTCCCCCACCCACCTACCCACTCCCACCTCCCTGTCCTGGCATTCCCCTACACTGGGGCATGAAGCCTTTACAGGACCGAGGGACTTTCCTACCACTGATGCCCAACAAGATCATCCTCTGCTACATATGCAGCTGGGGCCATGAGTCCCTCCATGTGTACCCTTTGCTTGGTGGTTTAGTCCCTGGGAGCTCTGGGGTGTCTGGTTGGTTGATACTGCTGTTCTTCCTATGGGGTTGCAAACCCCCTCAGCTCCTTCAGTCCTTTCTTTAACTCCTCCATTGGGGACCCCATTCTCAGTCTAATGGTTGGCTGCGAGCATCTGCTTCTGTAATTGTCAGGCTCTGGCAGAGCCTCTCAGGTGACAGCTAGATCAGGCTCCTGTCAGCAAGTACTTCTTGGCATCAGCAATGGTGTCTGGGTTTGTTGACTATATGTATATAGACTGGATCCCCAGGTAGGGCAGTCTCTGGATGGCTTTTCCTTTAGTCTCTGCTCCACACTTTGTCTCCATATTTCTTCCTGTGAGTATTTTGTTCCCCCTTCTAAAAAGGACTGAAGCATCCACACTTTGATCTTCTTTCTTCTTGAGCTTCATGTGGTCTGTGGATTGTATCTTGGGTAATCCGAGCTTTGGGGCTAATATCCACTTACCAGTGAGTGAGTACCATGTATGTTCTTTTGTGATTGGGTTACCTCACTCAGGATGTTATTTTCTAGTTCTATTCATTTGCCTAAGAATTTTATGAAGTCGTTGTTTTTAATAGCTGAGTAGCACTCCATTGTGTAAATATACAGCTCAAGATGAGGAAAAGAAGACTCTAACTATATATCACATGTCAGAACCTTCTATGCCAGGGAAGCTTGCTCCATGAAATTTCAACAGTATTATTGACTGAAGAAGACCTACAGAATGACATGACTCTGTGTGCTGATGTAGATGCAGGAAATTCTAAAAGGCCCAAGCCTTAAATGAAGAATTACAGGTAATCCATGGTTGCTGAGAGGGAAAAATCAGTTTACCCTGTGGATAATTCCCTGATAGAGAAGTAAGACCTAAACATGTACTTAGAGCAACACTAAACAGATTCAGTAGGTTACATGCACATATTCATAGCAACATATATGTTACATGTATGCATCTATAACATATAATGTAAAAAGAAAAGGCTATGATGTTTGAGTTTGAAGGACTGGAGAGAGGACACAAGGACTTGTGGTAGGTAGAGGGAGGGGTGGAAGAGATGCAAATGTATGACTCCCAGGAAATTGTCAAAAAATTAAAAATGTAAATTTAAATGAAAATAGTACATGGCCAAAAATATTCAAAGATAAAGAAGTCTGTGACTATATAGTAAGAATATGCTGTGACAATAAATAATTATGCTGGCAAGAAAAGAAATCTATCCAAGAGCTAGGGTAAAATCTTGCCACTAAACCTGACGACCTGAGTTTGATTCCTGGAATCCATATGATAGAGGGAGACAACAGACTCCTACAAGTTGTCTTCTGAATTCTACAAGCATACCAAGCACCCCTACACATACACATACAAATAATTAAATAAATAATGATTAATAGATTGATTCATAGATAGGTAGGTAGACAGACAGACAGCTCAATATGTTGTCTAGTACAAAACAGATTTGGAGCCCTAAAAACAATTTCCATTAAAAACACTAAGAGATGGGGTAAGGGAGCACAGTGAAGTAATATATATATATATGAAATACCATAATGAAACCCCACTATTTTACACACTGAATACAAATAAACAGTTAAAAAGAAAAGGAGGCCACAACAGGAAGCAAAACACGTTCCTCTGTGTAAGCTGGCTGGAGTCAACCACACAGAGAGATAGGAGATAGCTAAGAAAGCTCACAGGAAAAAGCATGAAGCAATATGAGAGAGACGCAAATCCACACCTACCTCCTTATAATGTAGTTCTAAGTATGAAATCCTGAGAATTTTGATGTACTATAAGGTAATATCACTTATTACTATTCTGGAAAAAGGTACCACAAAAAAGAAAAATCCCACATTTTTACCTTTTATCTATTTTTCCATTTTGTGTTTTTCTAAGTACTGCATGACTCTCAAAAGATCCCATGACATCATGGGAAAGACTGTTAGACTTTCATGCCACAGTTCATTCTTTAAAAGCTCCCCTGGGGGATAATAGGGAGAGCAATAAAATACTGGTAAAAGGTGGACACAGAAGAAATGGACAAGATGAGTCTCAAAGAAGAAAAAATGCAAAATGAATAAAATGAGAAGCAGCACCCTGTCAAAGTTCGATCCTTTCCTTGTTAGGGATGAATTTAAACTCGGGGCAGCTTGCTTTGATTATACTGGCTTTGGGAACATGTAAGACTGATATACCCTTTATATATGAATATCATCTGATTGGCCAGCAAGAAGACAAATTACAAGAAGAAACTAAAAATATGAGTAAGAATCTAATGCTCAGAGATGTCAGGAGACTGTGTTTTTTCCACTGCCTTACACTGCAGGACCATTGTCTCTGACTCTGTTATCCTCTGCATCCTGTGGATTCTACCCCATCTCTGAGGATTAGTCTATTCTCTCTCTCCGTCCCTCCCTCCTCCTCCTCCTCCTCCTCCTCCTCCTCCTCCTCCTCCTCCTCCTCCTTCTCTCTCTCTCTCTCTCTCTCTCTCTCTCTCTCACACACACACACACACACACACAGTAGACATCTTGAATTTTCTTTATTACATTCAAGTATGCATTGTATTCAAGTATCACTGTATCATGCAGTCCTTTGTATTTTATAACAGATGTTACAAACATGTGCGCGCGCGCACACACACACACACACACACACACACAGAGAGAGAGAGAGGGGGGGAGGGAGGGAGGGAGGGAGAGAGAGAGAGAGAGAGAGAGAGAGAGAGAGAGAGAGAGAGAGACCTAGTGCATTTGTCTACAAGGACCTTTGCCTTAAGGCAAATAACTAATTCAGCAGAAATACCTGAACAGCATGAACAGCAAAGCATCCAGTGCTAATGGGAGAGATAAAGATGGCCAGCGGACTTCATCACAGGGAGCAATGGGTTGACCAGGCAGGATGTTAGTGATGAGCGTTCTTTAAATTTCAGCCCTTGTTTGGATTTACCCTATTACTTATTAACTCGCTCCAATCCCATTTTCTTCTGAAATGCCTCCAACCCATGCTTCAACCTTTCTATGAAAGAAAACAAAACAAAACAAGAGGCTTGGAGATAGGAAGCCTGTTACCTAGTGCTCTCTCTGTGAACACCTAAATATCTTGATAATATTTTAATCTCTTTAGTGCTGGATCTCCTCAGGTAAAAGCCTTCCATTTCTCAGATTTACTAATTCTATGGACTATCTCTTCCATAGAGATCTCTCCCTTCCTTTTAAATGTAGAAACGTTGGGATAAAGCACAGGGAAGTAGAGTGGGAAACTGCATTATCCCAGTACCATTTCTGTGACTAAACGCTGTATTCTCTTTTCTCTGCTGGAAAAACACCATGGCAGACCCCTGACTCATCACTGCCAGCTCAGCCTGAATATCTGGCTTCATGTTTGTTTGATGGGAACTTTTCAATTACCAAGATTCCTCCATTCCTCTCTCGGAAATAAAAATGACTGGACCACTGGGTCATGTTAAGCATCCAAAGGGAATCCTCTAGACAGCCACCATGACACCAAGCAGGTTTTAACCTAAATGCAAACGCATGTTTCTCCAGGAAGTTGAAAGCAAATCCCCAGTCAGTGTTTCTAGATGGCGTGGAGAATGGGAGACTTCCCAGCAGTGAGACTGGGGATTCCATATTAAAGGACAAGGAGAAGCCAGCCAGGAAAGACCACCTATCCTTCCTCCTTCCCACCCCTTGCTAATCCTCTTCCTTCGGGAGGTTTGCTGGACAACAGGCCTATTGAGAGCTATTTTCTAATCAGTGTTCTAGACTGAACAGGAGCAAATGCATTTTGTTTGATTTATTATCCATGGTTTTCTCAATTCCTCTGTCGGTGTGGCTGAAAGGCTCCAGAGAGGGAGAAATGAGAGCAACTGGAATCTAAAACTATAATACATGTCATTTGTACACATTTAGAAACTCATGTAAGTTATGAGATTTTATGTTCATAATATGAATAATATAAAAGGAAATACAGGAAATATAAACAACTTGGAATGAGTCTTTAGACGTTTAAGGCTGCTAGTCCTAGAAGTCCTCTCCCATCACCAATTGCCTTCAGCAACCATCCCAGTTATTCCACTTCCCAGAAAACCCCTCAGTGCAGAAGAAAATCAGGAAGTTGGTCATCCTATCAGCAATGTTCTGTTTCCTGACAGCCACTCGTGCAATGACTTTCCTGGCTCTGATTTGTGTAAAAAAGGTCATTTTATTCTAAAGGAGGACAGAAGAGAGCAAATGAAAACTATGCATATAGTATTGATTTTTTCCTAATGTCACTAGTACATAGGGTTATGGTTAATATGAAAGGAAATGGCCTCATTGGAAATGATTATAGCGCAGAAGTTATACACATGAGTCAGAAAGCAGAGGAAATAATTATGAAGAAAAGCAATGTCAGGGGCCTTTTGATCTTACTGTGCATTGTGTGTGTCCTACATTCATTGTCATTTGCAATTATTCCCCTCCTGTGCCTGAAGCACACTCTCTTACTCTTAGGCTTCACTGCTCCATACCTAATGCTTCTAGGACGCTTTACCCAGCTATCTTCTCCTTATGGAACTTAAAAGGCTGCTGAACCTACCTTGCTCCAGTGCATGTAATTTCACATTCTACCAATTGCCATTGCTCTGCCCTCCCTCTTACTGTCATAGAATCAATAAGTGCTAGTGTGAGTATCAGATGCTAGTAGTTACACACTATTACACCATCAATGCACATAAAGAGGAAAGAATAGGATCTCCAGGAGCATGAGCCAGGGTTACCTAATTTGTAAGTCAGAAAGTGGTAGGCAAAAGTGAACCAAGCATTCCCTCAGGAAAGGTCAGGAGATTCTGCGTGAATATCCCCATAAGTACTTGCCATGTGGGGACCCAGCTCCTCAGGCCTTGCCATAAAAAGATATGTCTGCATTACACTCGGAAACCATTCCAAAAGAGGCTTGGCCACCTCCACCACTGAGGCAAGGTAAAGAAGAGATGTGCCCAAAAGGTATGAGAAAAATGAACCGAAGGGGTTGGAGATATTGTACTTGTGATGTTGGTCATTCTTTGGCCAGATGATTTGACTCAGTCCCTTTCTTCTTCTTATGGGAGTCAGAAAGTATGTTGTCCAAAATGGAGAACACCTGGAAGCTTGCTGGAGGAAATACTAACCAGCTAAGACCCTGGCCAGTAGACCTCTATGTAGAGATTGGGCTCCCACCTTCCTTTTCATTTGTCACACCTCCTGTAAGAGGGTCTCCTCTAAGTTTTCAAAAAATACAATCTTGCACAAAAGGATATGTTTGATCCCTTTTTAAAAGGGATTTGAAATAATTAGAAGGAAGTGAAACAAGATTAAACTGTGTTCTGATCTAGCTTCCTCCCTTGTTTGCAGACCATGTAAACAGGGTATGAGAACATATTACATATGTAATATGTGCATCGGTCTAGTGCTGCAGCATCAGTCAATGACTTCAACAAGGCATTTGTTCAGAGACCAAGCTCTCTGACCTATGGTTGCCAGTCAATTATGCTCACTTCACAAAAGCAGTGAGTTCAGAGGAAAGAGCTGCTATAAAGAACTGTGGAGAGACACCGCCGGAACCTGAAGGGACAGACCGGATAAACAGTTCTCTGCACCCAAATCCCGTGGGAGGGAGAGCTAAACCTACAGAGAGGCAGACACGCCTGGGAAACCAGAAGAGACTGCACTCTGCACACATCTCTGACACCATAGGAAAACACCAAACGCCATCTGGAACCCTGGTGCACGGAGGCTCCTGGAAACGGCGGCGCAGATGTTCCTGGTTACAGCCTCCACGCAGAGCTCGTAGGCAGCACCCCACAAGCAAACTTGAGCCTCGGGACCACGGGTAAGACCAACTTTTCTGCTGCAAGAGACCTGCCTGGTGAACTCAGGACAAACAGAGGCAAAATTCCTCTAGGACCGGGCACTTCCTGTGTTTACCAGGAGTCCCAAACCCGCGGATCCTGGCCCGCAGCAGCTCTCTGCTCCCAAACCCCGTGGGAGAGAGACCTCACCGCCTGGTCAGGTGGGCACTCCTGAGGCTGCAGAGCAGAAGAGACCACCAACACTGCCCACCCCTGCCCACATCCCTGGCCCAAGAGGAAACAGTATACGTACTCTGGGTTCCCGTGGGGGAGTGCCCAGGACCGGCAGGACCCCTGCGCCTGAGACACCTCCGGAACCTGAAGGGACAGACGGGATAAACAGTTCTCTACACCCAAATTCCGTGGGAGGGAGAGCTAAACATACAGAGAGGCAGACACGCCTGGGAAACCAGAAGAGACTGCACTCTGCACACATCTCTGACACCAGAGGAAAACACCAAACGCCATCTGGAACCCTCGTGTATGGAGGCTCCCGGAAACGGCGGCACAGATCTTCCTGGTTGCAGCCGCCATGCAGAGCTCATAGGCAGCACCCCACGAGCAAACGTGAGCCTCGGGACCACAGGTAAGACCAACTTTTCTGCTGCAAGTGACCTGCCTGGTGAACACCAGACACAGGCCCACAGGAACAGCTGAAGGCTTGTAGATAGGAAAAACTACACGCCCAAAAGCAGAACACTCTGTCCCCATAACTGGCTGAAAGAAAACAGGAAAACAGGTCTACAGCACTCCTGACACACAGGCTTATAGAACAGTCTAGCCACTGTCAGAAATAGCAGAACAAAGTAACACTAGAGATAATCTGATGGCGAGAGGCAAGCGCAGGAACCCAAGCAACAGAAACCAAGACTACATGGCACCATCGGAGCCCAATTCTCCCACCAAAGCAAACACGGAATATCCAAACACACCAGAAAAGCAAGATCTAGTTTCAAAATCATATTTGATCAGGATACTGGAGGACTTCAAGAAAGACGTGAAGAACTCCCTTAGAGAACAAGTAGAAGCCTACAGAGAGGAATCGCAAAAATCCCTGAAAGAATTCCAGGAAATCATAAATAAACAAGTAGAAGCCCATAGAGAGGAGTCACAAAAATCCCTGAAAGGATTCCAGGAAATCATAAATAAACAAGTAGAAGCCCATAGAGAGGAGTCACAAAAATCCCTGAAAGAATTCCAGGAAAACACAATCAAACAGTTGAAGGAATTAAAAATGGAAATAGAAGCAATCAAGAAAGAACACATGGAAACAACCTTGGATATAGAAAACCAAAAGAAGAGACAAGGAGCTTCACCAACAGAATACAAGAAATGGAAGAGAGAATCTCAGGAGCAGAAGATTCCATAGAAATCATTGACTCAACTGTCACAGATAATGTAAAGCGGAAAAAGCTACTGGTCCAAAACATACAGGAAATCCAGGATTCAATGAGAAGATCAAACCTAAGGATAATAGGTATAGAAGAGAGTGAAGACTCCCAGCTCAAAGGACCAGTAAATATCTTCAACAAAATCATAGAAGAATACTTCGCTAACCTAAAAAAAGAGATACCTATAGGCATACAAGAAGCCTACAGAACTCCAAATAGATTGGACCAGAAAAGAAACACCTCCCGTCACATAATAGTCAAAACACCAAACGCACAAAATAAAGAAAGAATATTAAAAGCAGTAAGGGAAAAAGGTCAAGTAACATATAAAGGCAGACCTATCAGAATTACACCAGACTTTTCGCCAGAAACTATGAAAGCCAGAAGATCCTGGACAGATGTCATACAGACCCTAAGAGAACACAAATGCCAGCCCAGGTTACTGTATCCTGCATAACTCTCAATTAACATAGATGGAGAAACCAAGATATTCCATGACAAAACCAAATTTACACAATATCTTTCTACAAATCCAGCACTACAAAGGATAATAAATGGTAAAGCCCAACATAAGGAGGCAAGCTATACCCTGGAAGAAGCAAGAAACTAATCGTCTTGGCAACAAAACAAAGAGAAGAAAAGCACACAAACATAACCTCACATCCAAATATGAATATAACAGGAAGCAATAATCACTATTCCTTAATATCTCTCAACATCAATGGCCTCAACTCCCCAATAAAAAGACATAGATTAACAAACTGGATACGCAACAAGGACCCGGCATTCTGCTGCCTACAGGAAACACATCTCAGAGACAAAGACAGACACTACCTCAGAGTGAAAGGCTGGAAAACAACGTTCCAAGCAAATGGTCAGAAGATGCAAGCTGGAGTAGCCATTCTAACATGAAATAAAATCAATTTTCAACTAAAAGTCATCAAAAAAGATAAGGAAGTACATTTCATATTCATCAAAGGAAAAAATCCACCAAGATGAACTCTCAATCCTAAATATCTATGCCCCAAATACAAGGGCACCTACATACATAAAAGAAACCTTACTAAAGCTCAAAACACACATTGCACCTCACGCAATAATAGTAGGAGATTTCAACACCCCACTCTCATCAATGGACAGATCATGGAAACAGAAATTAAACAGTGATGTCGACAGACTAAGAGAAGTCATGAGCCAAATAGACTTAACGGATATTTATAGAACATTCTATCCTAAAGCAAAAGGATATACCTTCTTCTCAGCTTCTCTTGGTACTTTCTCCAAAATTGACCATATAATTGGTCAAAAAACGGGCCTCAACAGGTACAGAAAGATAGAAATAATCCCATGCGTGCTATCAGACCACCAAGGCCTAAAACTGGTCTTCAATAACAATAAGGGAAGAATGCCCACATATACTTGGAAATTGAACAATGCTCTACTCAATGGTAACCTGGTCAAGGAAGAAAAAAAGGAAGAAATTAAAGGCTTTTTAGAATTTAATCAAAATGAAGGTACAACATACCCAAACTTATGGGACACAATGAAAGCTGTGCTAAGAGGAAAACTCATAGCGCTGAGTGCCTGCAGAAAGAAACAGGAAAGAGCATATGTCACCAGCTTGACAGCACACCTAAAAGCTCTAGAACAAAAAGAAGCAAATACACCCACGAGGAGTAGAAGGCAGGAAATAATCAAACTCAGAGCTGAAATCAACCAAGTAGAAACAAAAAGGACCATAGAAAGAATCAACAGAACCAAAAGATGGTTCTTTGAGAAAATCAACAAGATAAACCCTTAGCCAGACTAACGAGAGGACACAGAGAGTGTATCCAAATTAACAAAATCCGAAATGAAAAGGGAGACATAACTACAGATTCAGAGGAAATTCAAAAAATCATCAGATCTTACTACAAAAGCCTATATTCAACAAAACTTGAAAATCTGCAGGAAATGGACAATTTCCTAGACAGATACCAGGTACCGAAGTTAAATCAGGAACAGATAAACCAGTTAAACAACCCCAGAACTCCTAAGGAAATAGAAGCAGTCATTAAAGGTCTCCCAACCAAAAAGAGCCCAGGTCCAGACGGGTTTAGTGCAGAATTCTATCACACCTTCATAGAAGACCTCATACCAATATTATCCAAACTATTCCACAAAATTGAAACAGATGGAGCACTACCGAATTCCTTCTATGAAGCCACAATTACTCTTATACCTAAACCACACAAAGACCCAACAAAGAAAGAGAACTTCAGCCAATTTCCCTTATGAATATCGACGCAAAAATACTCAATAAAATTCTGGCAAACCGAATCCAAGAGCACAGCAAAACAATCATCCACCATGATCAAGTAGGCTTCATCCCAGGCATGCAGGGATGGTTTAATATACGGAAAACCATCAACGTGATCCATTATATAAACAAACTGAAAGAACAAAACCACATGATCATTTCATTAGATGCTGAGAAAGCATTTGACAAAATTCAACACCCCTTCATGATAAAAGTCCTGGAAAGAATAGGAATTCAAGGCCCATACCTAAACATAGTAAAAGCCATATACAGCAAACCAGTTGCTAACATTAAACTAAATGGAGAGAAACTTGAAGCAATCCCACTAAAATCAGGGACTAGACAAGGCTGCCCACTCTCTCCCTACTTATTCAATATAGTTCTTGAAGTTCTAGCCAGAGCAATCAGACAACAAAAGGAGGTCAAGGAGATACAGATCAGAAAGGAAGAAGTCAAAATATCACTATTTGCAGATGATATGATAGTATATTTAAGTGATCCCAAAAGTTCCACCAGAGAACTACTAAAGCTGATAAACAACTTCAGCAAAGTGGCTGGGTATAAAATTAACTCAAATAAATTAGTAGCCTTCCTCTACACAAAAGAGAAACAAGCCGAGAAAGAAATGAGGGAAACGACACCCTTCATAATAGACCCAAATAATATAAAGTACCTCAGTGTGACTTTAACCAAGCAAGTAAAAGATCTGTACAATAAGAACTTCAAGACACTGAAGAAAGAAATTGAAGAAGACCTCAGAAGATGGAAAGATCTCCCATGCTCATGGATTGGCAGGATTAATATAGTAAAAATGGCCATTTTACCAAAAGCAATCTACAGATTCAATGCAATCCCCATCAAAATACCAATCCAATTCTTCAAAGACTGAGACAGAACAATTTGCAAATTCATCTGGAATAACAAAAAACCCAGGATAGCTAAAACTATCCTCAACAATAGAAGGACTTCAGGGGGAATCACTATCCCTGAACTCAAGCAGTATTACAGAGCAATAGTGATAAAAACTGCATGGTATTGGTACAGAGACAGACAGATAGACCAATGGAACAGAATTGAAGACCCAGAAATGAACCCACACACCTATGGGCACTTGATTTTTGACAAAGGAGCCAAAACCATCCAATGGAAAAAAGATAGCATTTTCAGCAAATGGTGCTGGTTCAACTGGAGGTCAACATGTAGAAGAATGCAGATCGATCCATGCTTATCACCCTGTACAAAGCTTAAGTCCAAGTGGATCAAGGACATCCACATCAAATCAGATACACTCAAACTAATAGAAGAAAAACTAGGGAAGCATCTGGAACACATGGGCACTGGAAAAAAATTCCTGAACAAAACACCAATGGCTTATGCTCTAAGATCAAGAATCGACAAATGGGATCTCATAAAACTGCAAAGCTTCTGTAAGGCAAAGGACACTGTGGTTAGGACAAAACGGCAACCAACAGATTGGGAAAACATCTTTACCAATCCTACAACAGATAGAGGCCTTATATCCAAAATATACAAAGAACTCAAGAAGTTAGACCGCAGGGAGACAAATAACCCTATTAAAAAATGGGGTTCAGAGCTAAACAAAGAATTCACACCTGAGGAATGCTGAATGGCTGAGAAACACCTAAAGAAATGTTCAACATCTTTAGTCATAAGGGAAATGCAAATCAAAACAACCCTGAGATTTCACCTCACACCAGTGAGGATGGCTAAGATCAAAAACTCAGGTGACAGCAGATGCTGGCGAGGATGTGGAGAAAGAGGAACACTCCTCCATTGTTGGTGGGATTGCAGACTGGTACAACCATTCTGGAAATCAGTCTGGAGGTTCCTCACAAAATTGGACATTGAACTGCCTGAGGATCCAGCTATACCTCTCTTGGGCATATACCCAAAAATGCCCCAACATATAAAAAAGACACGTGCTCCACTATGTTCATCGCAGCCTTATTTATAATAGCCAGAAGCTGGAAAGAACCCAGATGCCCTTCAACAGAGGAATGGATACAGAAAATGTGGTACATCTACACAATGGAATATTACTCAGCTATCAAAAACAATGACTTTATGAAATTCGTAGGCAAATGGTTGGAACTGGAAAATATCATCCTGAGTGAGGTAACCCAATCACAGAAAAACACACATGGTATGCCCTCATTGATAAGTGGCTATTAGCCCAAATGCTTGAATTACCCTAGATGCCTAGAACAAATGAAACTCAAGACGGATGATCAAAATGTGAATGCTTCACTCCTTCTTTAAAAGGGGAACAAGAATACCCTTGGCAGGGAATAGAGAGGCAAAGATTAAAACAGACACAGAAGGAACACCCATTCAGAGCCTGCCCCACATGTGGCCCATGCATATACAGTCATCCAATTAGACAAGATGGATGAAGCAAAGAAGTGCAGGCCGACAGGAGCCGGATGTAGATCTCTCCTGAGAAACACAGCCAGAATACAGCAAATACAGAGGCCAATGCCAGCAGCAAACCACTGAACTGAGAATAGGACCCCCATTGAAGGAATCAGAGAAAGAACTGGAAGAGCTTGAAGGGGCTGGAGACCCCAAAAGTACAACTATGCCAAGCAACCAGAGCTTCCAGGGACTAAGCCACTACCTAAAGACTAAACATGGACTGACCCTGGACTCTGACCTCATAGGTAGCAATGAATATCCTAGTAAGAGCACCAGTGGAAGGGGAAGCCCTGGGTCCTGCTAAGACTGAACCCCCAGTGAACTAGATTGTTGGGGGGAGGGCGGCAAGGGGGGAGGATGGAGAGGGGAATGCCCATAAAGAAGGGGAGGGGGAGGGGGATGTTTGCCCAGAAACCGGGAAAGGGAATAACACTCGAAATGTATATAAGAAATACTCAAGTTAATTAAAAAAAAAAAAAACTGTGGAAGTATGAAGCTCAAACATTAAGATTTGCCCACAGTTTGAGAGACAGAACCATCCCTCTTCCAGCTTTCTCCCTGGTATTCCACTGGTTCTTTGTCTATTTATTTTATTTTTATTTCTCAATCAAGTTGTCCTAATATTAAGTATCCATGCAATGTAAGGTTCAATCCTGCAGGATCCGATTTAAATAAAAGAATCTGAGTTGTGTCTAAGCAGCATAGAGTGTCACACTTCCCACTGGGTACCTGAGCTGTATGCAGCTGTCCCTATGAGATGCCAAAGAGTTGTCACTTGAGTGTTTTATCTTAGCCATTCTGATGGATATAAGAGGGAATCTCAGAGTAGTTTTGATTTGCATTTCCCTGATGACTAAGGATGTTGAACATTTCTTTAGGTGCTTCTTGGCCATTTGATATTCCTCAGCTGAGAATTCTTTGTTTAGATCTGTCTCCCATTTTTTAATTGGGTTGTTTGGGGTGTGTGTGTGTGTGTGTGTGTAATTTCTTGAGTTCTTTATATATTTGGAATATTAGTTTTCTGTTGAATATGGATTTGGTGAGGATCTTTTCCCATTTTGTAAGCTGCTGTTTTGACTTATTGATGGCAACCTAGGCCTATGAAGGCTCAGAGACTGAACCACCAACCAAAATACATTCATGGGCTATATCTAGGCCCCCTACACGTTTGTACAGATATCTTCATGTGAGTTCCCAAACAATTGAAGTGAAGGCTGTCTCTGACTCTGTCGTCCCTTTACCTAGCTGAGTTGGCTTGTCTGGCCTCAGTAGGAGAGGACGTGCCTAGTCCTGGGGTGATTTGATGTGCCAGGGCAGGTTGTTACCCATGGAGGGAGGGCCTCCCCCTTCTTCTTAGAGAAGAGAAGGGGGAATGGGGAAAGGGTTGTGTGATGGGGTTATTGGAAGGCGGGGGTTGCAATTGGGATATAAAGTGAATAAATAATAAACAAATGGGAAAAAGATGCCAAGATGCAAAATGGGCACTTACAGTAGTGGTTCTACCTTCGTGCAGGATTACAATATTTTAGTCACGTTTCCATATGGCTCTTTCTTGTTTTCTTTATAATAACCTTAGATTCCTCTCTTATACCAGAGGCCCTGCCTCATAGAAACTAAACCCTACACCACATACTACCTTATAATACTGGTCCTCCACTCTCAACACTCAACTCTGCCCTGACTTTTATTGTACAAGAGAATTTAGATGGCCTCAGGTCTAGACAACAATGGGATCTAGCCTCTTGGGGCCATAGTGAAATCCTAGCCACCCATGCTGCTACTGGGGGCCATGTCTGGGTCTGTGGTGATACAGCAACAGGGTTTTGTGTGAATGTCTGTAGCTCATATTACAAATAAAGATCATGTGCACGTTTCTAGTCTGGGCTGCTGCCTGGGACCATGTTGATGTCTAAGGACTGTGCAGAGCTGGCCCTGCCCCTCACAGGCTGCAGCACTCAGGAAAGCAAGTTCCCAACTTTGGATGGGCAGCACAGTAGAGCTAATCCTGGTGGTGGGGTATGGTGAGCCAGCCCAAAGGGCATGAGTGTGGGAGAGTTGGCTGTTGTGGTTTGCCCTGGAGTTATCTGTATTTTGATGGTAATTCCACTGCCCCAAGGATGGCTGCCTAGTCACGTACTCAGGACTCACGTGACTCAGGTACTCAGGACTCACTAGAACCTTCTCCCCACTTAAATTGTAAAATACAGGTGATGGCAGGTACAGGATAGAAGGAAGCCTGTCACTGGATGATAAGGAAGGATGGGCGGGAGAAAAGTTGGAAGGTAGAGGAGGAGACTGGAATGGAGAGGAGAAGGAACAGGAGGGACAGACAGGGAAGGTTACAGAGAGAAAATGGAAGCTGAAGTTAAGATTACACTCCGTGTACTTACAGATTATTATTAATATTCTTAAGGAATGGATGTGTACTGGGCTTTGTATGTTTAGGTGGGCAGTTATATCTTATCAGCTGGGTAAAAGGTTATTGTGTTGTATGTTCTTTTATGTGACGGTTTGAGTGTAAGAAAGTGTGCGGCATAGGTAGCAATGAATAGCCTAGTAAGGGCACCAGTGGAAGGGGAAGCCCTTGGTCCTACCAAGACTGAACCCCCAGTGAACGGGATTGTTGGGGGGAGGGTGGTAATGGGGGGAGGATGGGGAGAGGAACACCCATATAGAAGGGGAGGGGGAGGGGCTGGGGGATGTTGGCCCAGAAACTGGCAAAGGGAATAACAATTGAAACGTAAGTAAGAAATACCCAATTTGAGAGGCAAAGATTAAAACAGAGACTGAAGGAACACCCATTCGGAGCCTGCCCCACATGTGGCCCATACATATACAGCCACCCAATTAGACAAGATGGATGAAGCAAAGAAGTGCAGACCGACAGGAGCCGGATGTAGATCGCTCCTGAGAGACACAGCCAGAATACAGCAAATACAGAGGCGAATGCCAGCAGCAAACCACTGAACTGAGAATAGGTCCCCCGTTGAAGGAATCAGAGAAAGAACTGGAAGAGCTTGAAGGGGCTCGAGACCCCAAAAGTACAACAATGTCAAGCAACCAGAGCTTCCAGGGACTAAGCCACTACCTAAATACTATACATGGACTGACCCTGGACTCTGACCCCATAGGTAGCAATGAATATCCTAGTAAGAGCACCAGTGGAAGGGGAAGCCCTGGGTCCTGCTAAGACTGAACCCCCAGTGAACTAGACTACGGGGGGAGGGCGGCAATGGGGGGAGGGTTGGGAGGGGAACACTCATAAGGAAGGGGAGGGGGGAGGGGGATGTTTGCCCAGAAACCGGGAAAGGGAATAACACTTGAAATGTATATAAGAGTCCCAGACCCGGTGAGAGAGAGACCCAACCGCCTGGTCAGGTGGGCACTCCTGAGGCTGCAGAGCGGAAGAGACCACCAACACTGCTCACCCCTGCCCACATCCCTGGCCCAAGAGGAAACTGTATAAGGCCTCTGGGCTCCTGTGGGGGAGGGCCCAGGAGCGGCAGGACCCCTGCCACAGACACCGCCGGACCCTGAAGGAAACAGACCGGATAAACAGTTCTCTGCACCCAAATCCCGTGGGAGGGAGAGCTAAACCTTCAGAGAGGCAGACAGGCCTGGGAAACCAGAAGAGACTGCTCCCTGCACACACATCTCGGACGCCAGAGGAAAAAGCCAAAGACCATCTGGAACCCTGGTGCACTGAAGCTCCCGGAAGGGGCGGCACAGGTCTTCCTGGTTGCTGCCGCTGCAGAGAGCCCCTGGACAGCACCCCACGAGCAAACCTGAGCCTCGGGACCACAGGTAAGACCAAATTTTCTGCTGCAAGAAAGCTGCCTGGTGAACTCAAGACACAGGCCCACAGGAACAGCTGAAGACCTGTAGAGAGGAAAAACTACACGCCCGAAAGCAGAACACTCTGTCCCCATAACTGACTGAAAGAGAGGAAAACAGGTCTACAGCACTCCTGACACACAGGCTTATAGGACAGTCTAGCCACTGTCAGAAATAGCAGAACAAAGTAACACTAGAGATAATCTGATGGCGAGAGGCAAGCGCAGGAACCCAAGCAACAGAAACCAAGACTACATGCCATCATCGGAGCCCAATTCTCCCACCAAAACAAACATGGAATATCCAAACGCACCAGAAAAGCAAGATCTAGTTTCAAAATCATATTTGATCATGATGCTGGAGGACTTCAGGAAAGACCTGAACACACTTAGGGAAGCACAGGAAAACATTAATAAACAAGTAAAAGCCTACAGAGAGGAATCGCAAAAATCCCTGAAAGAATTCCAGGAAAACACAATCAAACAGTTGAAGGAATTAAAAATGGAAATAGAAGCAATCAAGAAAGAACACATGGAAACAACCCTGGATATAGAAAACCAAAAGAAGGGACAAGGAGCTGTAGATACAAGCCTCACCAACAGAATTCAAGAGATGGAAGAGAGAATCTCAGGAGCAGAAGATTCCATAGAAATCATTGACACAACTGTCAAAGATAATGTAAAGCGGAAAAAGCTACTGGTCCAAAACATACAGGAAATCCAGGACTCAATGAGAAGATCAAACCTAAGGATAATAGGTATAGAAGAGAGTGAAGACTCCCAGCTCAAAGGACCAGTAAATATCTTCAACAAAATCATAGAAGAAAACTTCCCTAACCTAAAAAAAGAGATACCCATAGACATACAGGAAGCCTACAGAACTCCAAATAGATTGGACCAGAAAAGAAACACCTCCCGTCACATAATTGTCAAAACACCAAACGCACAAAATAAAGAAAGAATATTAAAAGCAGTAAGGGAAAAAGGTCAAGTAACATATAAAGGGAGACCTATCAGAATCACACCAGACTTCTCGCCAGAAACTATGAAGGCCAGAAGATCCTGGACTGATGTTATACAGACCCTAAGAGAACACAAATGCCAGCCCAGATTACTGTATCCAGCAAAACTCTCAATTAACATTGATGGAGAAACCAAGATATTCCATGACAAAACCAAATTTACACAATATCTTTCTACAAATCCAGCACTACAAAGGATAATAAATGGTAAAGCCCAACATAAGGAGGCAAGCTATACCCTAGAAGAAGCAAGAAACTAATCGTCTTGGCAACAAAACAAAGAGAAAGAAAGCACACAAACATAACCTCACATCAAATATGAATAAAACGGGAAGCAATAATCACTATTCCTTAATATCTCTCAATATCAATGGCCTCAACTCCCCAATAAAAAGACATAGATTAACAAACTGGATACGCAACGAGGACCCTGCATTCTGCTGCCTACAGGAAACACACCTCAGAGACAAAGACAGACACTACCTCAGAGTGAAAGGCTGGAAAACAACTTTCCAAGCAAATGGTCAGAAGAAGCAAGCTGGAGTAGCCATTCTAATATGAAATAAAATCAATTTTCAACTAAAAGTCATCAAAAAAGATAAGGAAGGACACTTCATATTCATCAAAGGAAAAATCAACCAAGATGAACTCTCAATCCTAAATATCTATGCCCCAAATACAAGGGCACCTACATATGTAAAAGAAACCTTACTAAAGCTCAAAACACACATTGGACCTCACACAATAATAGTGGGAGATTTCAACACCCCACTCTCATCAATGGACAGATCATGGAAACAGAAATTAAACAGAGATGTAGACAGACTAAGAGAAGTCATGAACCAAATGGACCTAACGGATATTTATAGAACATACTATCCTAAAGCAAAAGGATATACCTTCTTCTCAGCTCCTCATGGTACTTTCTCCAAAATTGACCATATAATTGGTCAAAAAACGGGCCTCAACAGGTACAGAAAGATAGAAATAATCCCATGCGTGCTATCGGACCACCACGGCCTAAAACTGGTCTTCAATAACAATCAAGGAAGAATGTCCACATATACTTGGAAATTGAACAATGCTCTACTCAATGATAACCTGGTCAAGGAAGAAATAAAGAAAGAAATTAAAAACTTTTTAGAATTTAATGAAAATGAAGGTACAACATACCCAAACCTATGGGACACAATGAAAGCTGTGCTAAGAGGAAAACTCATAGCGCTGAGTGGCTGCAGAAAGAAACAGGAAAGAGCATATGTCAGCAGCTTGACAGCACACCTAAAAGCTCTAGAACAAAAAGAAGCAAATACACCCACGAGGAGTAGAAGGCAGGAAATAATCAAACTCAGAGCTGAAATCAACCAAGTAGAAACAAAAAGGACCATAGAAAGAATCAACAGAACCAAAAGTTGGTTCTTTGAGAAAATCAACAAGATAGATAAACCCTTAGCCAGACTAACGTGAGGACACAGAGAGTGCGTCCAAATTAACAAAATCCGAAATGAAAAGGGAGACATAACAACAGATTCAGAGGAAATTCAAAAAATCATCAGATCTTACTATAAAAACCTATATTCAACAAAACTTGAAAATCTTCAGGAAATGGACAATTTCCTAGACAGATACCAGGTACCGAAGTTAAATCAGGAACAGATAAACCAGTTAAACAACCCCATAACTCCTAAGGAAATAGAAGCAGTCATTAAAGGTCTCCCAACCAAAAAGAGCCCAGGTCCAGACGGGTTTAGTGCAGAATTCTATCACACCTTCATAGAAGACCTCATACCAATATTATCCAAACTATTCCACAAAATTGAAACAGATGGATCACTACCGAATACCTTCTACGAAGCCACAATTACTCTTATACCTAAACCACACAAAGACACAACAAAGAAAGAGAACTTCAGACCAATTTCCCTTATGAATATCGAGGCAAAAATACTCAACAAAATTCTGGCAAACCGAATCCAAGAGCACATCAAAACAATCATCCACCATGACCAAGTAGGCTTCATCCCAGGCATGCAGGGATGGTTTAATATACGGAAAACCATCAACGTGATCCATTATATAAACAAACTGAAAGAACAGAACCACATGATCATTTCATTAGATGCTGAGAAAGCATTTGACAAAATTCAACACCCCTTCATGATAAAAGTCCTGGAAAGAATAGGAATTCAAGGCCCATACCTAAACATAGTAAAAGCCATATACAGCAAACCAGTTGCTAACATTAAACTAAATGGAGAGAAACTTGAAGCAATCCCACTAAAATCAGGGACTAGTCAAGGCTGCCCACTCTCTCCCTACTTATTCAATATAGTTCTTGAAGTTCTAGCCAGAGCAATCAGACAACAAAAGGAGATCAAAGGGATACAGATCGGAAAAGAAGAGGTCAAAATATCACTATTTGCAGATGACATGATAGTATATTTAAGTGATCCCAAAAGTTCCACCAGAGAACTACTAAAGCTGATAAACAACTTCAGCAAAGTGGCTGGGTATAAAATTAACTCAAATAAATCAGTTGCCTTCCTCTATACAAAAGAGAAACAAGCCGAGAAAGAAATTAGGGAAACGACACCCTTCATAATAGACCCAAATAATATAAAGTACCTCGGTGTGACTTTAACAAAGCAAGTAAAAGATCTGTACAATAAGAACTTCAAGACACTGAGGAAAGAAATTGAAGAAGACCTCAGAAGATGGAAAGATCTCCCATGCTCATGGATTGGCAGGATTAATATGGTAAAAATGGCCATTTTACCAAAAGCAATCTACAGATTCAATGCAATCCCCATCAAAATACCAATCCAATTCTTCAAAGAGTTAGACAGAACAATTTGCAAATTCATCTGGAATAACAAAAAACCCAGGATAGCTAAAGCTATCCTCAACAATAAAAGGACTTCAGGGGGAATCACTATCCCTGAACTCAAGCAGTATTACAGAGCAATAGTGATAAAAACTGCATGGTATTGGTACAGAGACAGACAGATAGACCAATGGAATAGAATTGAAGACCCAGAAATGAACCCACACACCTATGGTCACTTGATTTTTGACAAAGGAGCCAAAACCATCCAATGGAAAAAAGATAGTATTTTCAGCAAATGGTGCTGGTTCAACTGGAGGGCAACATGTAGAAGAATGCAGATCGATCCATCCTTATCACCCTGTACAAAGCTTAAGTCCAAGTGGATCAAGGACCTCCACATCAAACCAGACACACTCAAACTAATAGAAGAAAAACTAGGGAAGCATCTGGAACACATGGGCACTGGAAAAAATTTCCTGAACAAAACACCAATGGCTTATGCTCTAAGATCAAGAATCGACAAATGGGATCTCATAAAACTGCAAAGCTTCTGTAAGGCAAAGGACACTGTGGTTAGGACAAATCGGCAACCAACAGATTGGGAAAAGATCTTTACCAATCCTACAACAGATAGAGGCCTTATATCCAAAATATACAAAGAACTCAAGAAGTTAGACCGCAGGGAGACAAATAACCCTATTAAAAAATGGGGTTCAGAGCTAAACAAAGAATTCACAGCTGAGGAATGCCGAATGGCTGAGAAACACCTAAAGAAATGTTCAACATCTTTAGTTATAAGGGAAATGCAAATCAAAACAACCCTGAGATTTCACCTCACACCAGTGCGATTGGCTAAGATCAAAAACTCAGGTGACAGCAGATGCTGGCGAGGATGTGGAGAAAGAGGAACACTCCTCCATTGTTGGTGGGATTGCAGACTGGTAAAACCATTCTGGAAATCAGTCTGGAGGTTCCTCAGAAAATTGGACATTGAACTGCCTGATGATCCAGCTATACCTCTCTTGGGCATATACCCAAAAGATGCCTCAACATATAAAAGAGACACGTGCTCCACTATGTTCATCGCAGCCTTATTTATAATAGCCAGAAGCTGGAAAGAACCCAGATGCCCTTCAACAGAGGAATGGATACAGAAAATGTGGTACATCTACACAATGGAATATTACTCAGCTGTCAAAAACAACGACTTTATGAAATTCGTAGGCAAATGGTTGGAACTGGAAAATATCATCCTGAGTGAGCTAACCCAAACACAGAAAGACATACATGGTATGCACTCACTGATAAGTGGCTATTAGCCCAAATGCTTGAATTACCCTAGATCCCTAGAACAAATGAAACTCAAGACAGATGATCAAAATGTGAATGCTTCACTCCTTCTTTAAAAGGGGAACAAGAATACCCTTGGCAGGGAATAGAGAGGCAAAGATTAAAACAGAGACTGAAGGAACACCATTCAGAGCCTGCCCCACATGTGGCCCATACATATACAGCCATCCAATTAGACAAGATGAATGCAGCAAAGAAGTGCAGGCCGACAGGAGCCGGATGTATATCCCTCCTGAGAGACACAGCCAGAATACAGCAAATACAGGGGCGAATGCCAGCAGCAAACCACTGAACTGAGAACGGGACCCCTGTTGAAGGAATCAGAGAAAGAACTCGAAGAGCTTGAAGGGGCTGGAGACCCCAAAAGTACAACTATGCCAAGCAACCAGAGCTTCCAGGGACTAAGCCACTACCTAAAGACTATACATGGACTGACCCTGGACTCTGACCTCATAGGTAGCAATGAATATTCTAGTAAGATCACCAGTGGAAGGGGAAGCCCTTGGTCCTGCTAAGACTGAACCCCCAGTGAACGTGATTGTTGGGGGGAGGGCAGTAATGAGGGGAGGGTGGGGAGGGGAACACCCATAAAGAAGGGGAGGGGGAGGGATTAGGGGGATGTTTGCCTGGAAACCGGGAAAGGGAATAACACTCGAAATGTAAATAAGAAACACTCAAGTTAATAAAAAAAAAAAAAAAAGAAGGCACTGTGGCACAAAATGGCAGGTATGGGAAAACAAATGGCAGATAAATGTGCCAATGATGAGTTAACCGAGGTCTGTTAAAATGTATTAGTTTAAAAATGAGTGGCTTGTGAGGTTTCTGCTGTAGCAGACATTTTCTAACATAGCAGCTGTGCCCTAGCCAGACTTGCAGCAAGCCTTGATGTTGCTGATAAGCTACAGGAGAGTGTGTTTACAGAGCTGACACACAGCAAAGCTTGGCCTCATTTCAGGATGCTCACACACAGGCTCTGCAACCCAAGGTCAGCATCGTACTGGGTTCCTAGTCCTACATAGATCCTTAATGCCATAACTGAATGCTGAGAGCTTCAAATAGATTTGTTATTTTACAGTTCTAGAAGTCAGACATCCCAAGTAAGTCTCACTGGACTAAAATCAAAATTCTAAAAGGCTGTGTTCAACACCTGGGCAGTTTGTATTCCAAGATTCACAGTGCCTTCCATCCTCAAGGCTGGCTGTTCTGCCACTCCAGTCTCCATTGTCATGGTCATGTCTCCTCTGACTCAGATCACCTGGCTTCTCCCTTTCACTTGCAAAGACCCTATGACTACACTGGACTCACCAGGCAAATCAGAGCTCTTCTATCTCAAAATTGGCTCGTTGGCAACCTTACCTCTACTATAACCTTAATGCAACCTTGCCATAAAACATACTTAGCACAGTCATAGGTCCCATGGTTTAGGCCACAGACATAGGGAGGTAATGAGGAAGAGCCTAGTTCTCAGGACTACTCCTTCACATGGTATAGGAGCTCTCCATTATTGACACTAAACTGTCACTCTGGCCCTATCTCCTTCAAACTATGATGTATTAGATCTGTGAATTGCTATATAACTAGTTACTCTGAAACTTACCTCCAACATTTATTAGCCCATAAGTTCTTGTGAATTGGAAATACCATCAGGACTTAAACAGTTCTCTGCCTTAGGATCTGTCACAAAGCTACAACGAACATGTCAGTGAGGGAGGGCTGCCTCCATATCAAAGTTCAAGTGGGAAAGGATCTGCTTTCAGGTTTACACATGTGGATGCTAAGAGTATCCCCACCCCAATCTCTGGGTGCTGGTTGGCACCTTCTCTCACTCCCTTACCATGTGGGCTTTCTCCACAAAGTAGCACACAACTGGGCAGCTGAATTCCTTAGAGAAATCGGCAAGGAGACACACAGAGAGAACTCAAGCAAGAAGAAAGTCACACCCTTATAACCTCATTCCATTGCTCTCCCTGCATGCATTCCCAAGAACTGAGACCAGACCATAAAACACCCACAGGGACATAGAACCATATATGAGCAGAAGATGAGGCATGGGGCCATGGTAGATGCTATCCAGTGTATCCCTATAGGCAACCCATGCTCTCACCTCACGAAATATCAATATTACCTGAAAACGTGAAAAGGACTTTAGAGCTCCTGCCTAGTCCATTAACTTTACATTCAAGCCACAAGTGCTGGGGATACATCCATGAAAAAGTAGACAAAACCCCATCTCCTTGGAGCATGTACTCTAGCAGAGAAAACAGAATAACCAACAACAGATGGTAGCCAGAGAGTGATGAGTCACAGCAAGTGTGGTTGGTGTCAGGGCAAGGCTGTCATATATGGAGTGAACTGGAAGGCTCCTCTCAAATTGTCCCTTTCTGTAGATATGTGAAAGCAGTGAGGAGCTGTGAGGATATCTGGAAGAGTATCCTTGGCAAGAGGGACATGAAGTACAAAAGATAACAACCAGGAGCACTACATGAGGGATGTGCATGTCTGGAACAGAATGGGCAAGAGAAGTGGTTAGCAGTATGATTACAAAGGAAGCCAGCACATTGCAGAGCCTGGTAAGTAAGTAACAGGCTGACTTCAGTCAACACTGGAGCCACTACATGATGATCTCTCCCTAAGGGCAGTGACTTAACGCTTAGGAACAAACCAGCCCCTTGGAGCCTTGGGACACTAGTTCCAGACCTGTGAGTAGGGGAGCTCACCTTGCTTCACAAGATGACTATAACAGTGGGAAAAGCAGCATGCTTCATAGGGTTCACTGAGCCTACACTTTCTAATTACCTTACAAATAGTACTGGAGTTAGAAAGGTAGCACGAGGTTAAGAGCACTTATTCCAAAATCATCAGGACTAGAGTTCAGTTCTTGGCATGAACATAATGAGACATGTTCTCACAAATGTTCCAAAGGGAAGAGAGAAAGAAGGATCACTGGAGTTTTCTGGCTTCCAGCCTGGCAGAAAAAAAAAACAAAAAACAAAAAAAAACAAAAAACAAAGTTGAAGAAGATACTCCTGTCTCCAAGGAAAAAGATGGAAAGTGGTAGAGAATGACACTTGACACCCTTTCCTGACCTCTGTATACACACACACACACACACACACACACACACACACACACACACACACACATACACCCACACGCTCGAGTATGTATGTATGTGAGTTTATATATGAACTCATACATATATGCATAAATTAAATCTTTTAAAAATAAAACGTGTTGTTTGTGAAAGCTACAGGTAGCAGTCTACTTTTATCCCTGGGTAGGAAAAACAAAATTAAATAAAACAATTTCCAGAAAATTAAACTCTATCCCTTGTCTTAAAATCAAACAACCTCAGAGTGTTCTAACTGGAACATAGATCCGGGCTGACTGAACTGCAATAGTCAGCATATCTACTTAGAGGTATAAAAAAGAGAGTCTAAAAATGTGCCCTGCACATTGAAATGAGCTGGTACATACCAAACACCTAAACCTTAAAAAATCATTGCAGATATGCATCGGGAGGCTATTACCATAGGGGAAGTATGGTCTATAATCACACATTAGCCAAATTTCCTACCTGTAATTAGGAATTTGTTAAGAGATACTCATTGTCTTTGCTGCATTACCCAACCTGCAGGTTCATATATCATTCTGCTACTTAGAAGTCACCTTTACACACCATGGAGGGCCTAGACAGCAAGCAAACTCAGATAGGCAAATGGGAATGAGTTGTATCAAGGTAGGAGGGGTCAGCATAGGTAGGTAGGAGTGGCTGGCTCTAGAGCAGATTATTATAAAAATAAGTGCACACAGGAGAAGGTAGAGGAACACTTCACTAGCAAATACTGGTGTTCATGGAAAGGGAGATGTGGAAAGGCATGGCCTGGCTTTCCTTCTACCTCCTAAATGTTCTCTGGGCTGTGGCAGGAACCAGTACCAGAGCCCAGCGCTCTTGCTGTGAGTATAGTGATTGTTCTAATAGGAAAGGAGTGGTCCTCTCTAGAGACAGAGATTTCAGGCACAGTTGAATGGATGAGAAACAGATAATCACTATATGAGTGCCAAAGAGGCAGGCATAAGTCAGGGTGGAGGCATGTTCCATGAACTGTCATTCCTAGAAGTCATCTCCCATGACTTCAGAGCACAATTCTCTGAGAGTCAGGGGGATGCATGTTTTACTGAAAGAGAGTGAATTATGACTGCAGACATGTCGGTTGCTGGAACAAGGTCGATACTCAACAACTGAGAGCACATGGGAGGTTTGAATATTTGATGAGAGCAAGTTATGTCTCAAATCACCGAGAGTCTTCACGTAGAGGGAAGAGTAGAGGGACATGAATGTAAAAGAAATCAGTGGCTTCTGGGAAGTGGCTAGAAATCATGTTAATTACCTCTGAGCTGAACTGCTCAAAGTTTGCACTGGAAAATTCACTTTAAAAAATAGAGATCACTGGAGAATGTCTGAGGATTAATGCATCTCTATAGAAAAATGTTGGCATTGTTCTGTATTCCTCTTCCAGCACTTGATCCCCAAAGCTCTCAGACTTTCTGCTAAAAGACATGAGGCCTAAAAGACATGAGAACTATGTTTCTGGGAAAGGGGCCGAGGGCTCAGGGGAAAGAGGGATGAGTGGTGATTTTGTGCTAAGTGGCTTTCCTCTTCTCAGCTGTCCCCCCAGATCAGCAGCCCTGGGTCAATGGCCTACAATTGCTCATGGAAAACTCAGTAACTGAGTCAGACCTCCCAAACCCCAGCATCCTGATTGCCATGAACCTGGCCAGCACCTACAACCTGGAGGCCCAGAAGCTCCTGACTTACCAGCTCATGGCCAGTGACAGTGCAGGTTAGACCCTGGACCCCTCCCTGCAGCTTGAATCTTCCACATACAGGCTACCTCCAGCCCCCAGCTCTATGTCATCACCCGCCTCAGTGCTGTCTCTGACGACATTTCATTCACTTTTCCCTACACAACGGCAGAGCATCTGTAACTAGACATGAGACAGCAGAATAATCAGGAAAGGGGGCAGGGATGCCCAAGGAAAACCAGATTCAGGGAAAAAAGTGGGGGCTTCTGGTTCCAGACCTGTGGCTTATGAATAAGTCACCAGATGTCACTTACTTACCTTGCCCTCTAAGGACAAAATCAATAACTGATAGTAACAACGAAGTCCGGGGTTGACTTGCTTCACAGGAATTGCCTGAAGCGTCAACGTGCATAACTAAGTTTACTTTCTGCCTGTAAGCTTCCATGGACTTGTACAGACAGTCTCATTTCTTTTCTAAACAGACCAGGGACTCTTCTTTAGCATATATTAATTATATTAAATAACAAGTTTCGTTATGCAGTCATTGATCACACCAGACACACTAGATTCAATGTTTCCTTGAGGATTTGTTTCTGTATTTCCATCTTTGGAAAAAGGAGATTTTAAAATGATGTGGGAACACTGCTGAAAAGTCCCAGATGTGAGGCTGGGGCATGCTGTGTGTACTGACACTCACCTGTAACCACAGCACTCATCAGAAGGATCTCTGTGAGTCAGGGACCAGTCAGGGCTATAGAATGAAATGTTGTCTCAAAACAATTAAAGGGCAGGACTCCAGCTGGGAAGTAGGCTAGTGAAACTGTTCTCGGGTACAAGCACCTGCTGTGCAGGTTTCACAGTCTGAGTTCAACCCCCAGAATCCACATCACAATAGAGGGAATAACTGATTCCACAAAGAGGCCTTTTGACTTTCACATGTGCACTGTGCCTTTTGTGCACTGTGCATATGCACACATACACACATACATGCAGACACTGTGAGTGGACCCACTCACACATACAGTAATAATAATAAACATATGCTTTTTATTGCATTTTATTTACATTTCAAATGTTATCCCCTTTCCCAGTTTCCTGTCCATAAACCCCCTATCCCATCTCTTCCCCCCCTCATTCTATTAGGGTGTTTCCCCCTCCCCAACCACTCACCCCTTCCTGCCTCCCCTGCCCTGATATTTCTCTACACTGTGGGGTCCAGCCTTGGCAGGACCAAGGGCTTTTCCTCCCATTGGTGCTCAACAAGGCCACCCTCTGCTACATACGCAGCTGGAGCCATGGGTCTGTCCATGTGTACTGTTTAGATAGTGGTTTAGTCCCTGGGAGCTAGTATTATTGTTCTTATGGGGTTGCAAATTCCTTCAGCTCCTTCAATCCTTTCTCTAACTCCTCCAATGGGGTCCCCATTCTTAGTTCAATAGTTGGCTGCTAGCATTTGCCTCTGTATTTGTCATGCTCTGATAGAGCCTCTCAGGAGATAGCTATATCAGGCTCCTGTCATCATGCACTTCTTGGCATCTGCTATATTGTCTTGGTTTGGTGGCAACATATGTTTTAAGTTTAAAAAACAAGTGCAATGCCCAGTGTAGCACTTAGCAGCGCCTTGCCTGAGAATGCCTGCCCTGGTTCTTCTGTTTTCTCTTCTGCAGACCTGACAAATGGGCAGCTCGCCCTCACCATTATGGCTCTCACCTCCTCCTGCCGAGACCCTGGAAGTAAAGTGTCCATTCTACAAAAGAATATGGAGAGCTGGACACCTTCAAGTAAGATCTCGTGGGGAGGAAGGAAGAGTGAAGGGGTTCTTCCTGAGAATTTTCAATCCAAAAGGAAAACTTAGAAGTGGGAAGAGTGAAAAGTCAGGGAGGAGGCACAAGGCTACCTCTGCTCTGACAGTACACACACACACACACACACACACACACACACACACACACACACACACACCCTGCACCCCTGTGAGTTTCACTTCTCAGTCAATATGAAGCTGGCTGGGAAGCCACCATCCACCCATCCCTTCTCTTCAAACGGCAGATGATACTTACTTTGAAAAACACTGGCATCTTCCTTTGTCAGTACTGTGTTTTTTTATGTCAACAGGTTTTCTAATGATTTCTATTTAAAAGCTTTGGCCCACATTATTCAAAAAATCTCCAGTGTGGTAAGCGTTAATCTAATGATGGTTCTGTCTCTTCTGAGACCTGGGTGCTGAATCCTCATCCTTCTATGGGCCTGCTCTGGCGATCCTTGCACTGTGCCAGAAGAACTCAGAGGCAACCTTACCCATCGCGGTGCGCTTCGCTAAGACCCTCATGATGGAATCCTCTCCCTTCAGTGTGGGTAAGCTGCTGCCATCAGTCACTGACCCAGGCTGAGAGTATCAGGGTCACATGGATGAGAGGTGGGGATGGAGGGGGACATAAAGGAGAGGAAGTGGAGCAGGATGTGGTTGAGGATAAAAACATTGAATGATGTTTGTTGGACATGTGAGCTAAGGACAGACCTCCAGTGGGGCAATAAACAGGTCACACAAGTCATAAGTTATTTTTCAAATAAAATGGAGATGTCTTGCCTCAACCCTACCTTTTGCTCCTTGTTATTAATTCTCCCACACTCTATGTTTCAAGATGTTTTTCCTTTTGCCATCCAAATGCCCTTTCTATAACCAGCTCACACTGGGCTGCCTGTGAATGGAATCCTTTTCCTGCCTGATGGTCTTTCCTGTGCTTGATCTTTCTATGTGTACTGATCCCTTCTCGGTTGGGGTCCCTGGCATGGAGCCCTCTGCTGCCCTCTAAACAACAATGTCATGTCAGACTTTCTCTCACTGCGCAGGGCTCAGCAGCAAGCTTTTTCCTTTTACTCTCAGACAAGCAGGTAGATACAGTGTCTTCCCAGGGATCAAGAACAGACTGGAATCCCTTTCTACCTGGAATCTCGCACACAATTGGGACATCTCTATCAGTTCAGGACTTGTGGTGATGGACTTCTTTGTCTTCAGGTGTCAATAACACTGTCACTCTTAATGGTGCTCTGAGAATTCAGATGAGGTGGGAAGGCCGGGCGAAAGCTGACGCTTGCTAGTATTTTTCTTGTTCTGGTGTTGTCAGAGTTTGCTCATTTGGTCCACACATGTTTAGTACATGCAAATAACAAAAAGTCCCTGTATTGGGTGCAATGGGGATATAGAGTCACCACTGTCCAAGCATTCACAGAGCCCAGGAGCCACAACATGTGACACAGAACACTGACAGGGCAAAACAGGCATAAACCACAGCTGCTAGAGACTCAAGGCTGCTGTGCTGGGAAGACCAAGATGGCTTCCCTGAGCAGCTGACAGCTGGGCCTTCCAGAACAGCTGATATTGAGATGAGAGAAGTGAGACTCACCACATGCTTGGAGCTGTTGAGTTGTATACAAATGTTTTTAAGTCTGCTGCTTACTGGCTGTTCTGCCTTGGGCAGTTACTTCACTGCTCTGAGCTCCCATTTCTTCATGTCTTAAATGAAGATAGGTCCTGTTCCATAGGCTGTCCCGAGAGCTACAGGAGGTCCTGTACCTAGATTACAATAAGCACCTGATGATCAACACTCGCTGTGGTAGTGATTGTGGTGGGGATCTGTCTCTCTTCTGCCACAGACACAGGAGCAGTGGCAACCTTGGCCCTGACATGCATGTACAACAGGATTCCTGTGGGTTCTCAGGAAAACTACAGAGACCTGTTTGGTCAGGCACTGAAGGTTATTGTGGATAATATCAGCTTGAGGATCAAAGCTGATGGTATTATTGGAGACATCTACAGCACTGGCCTTGCCATGCAGGTAATCATATCCTATATGCTCCTAATCTAGGCCAGACTAATAACCTTGGACTGTAAGGCCAAAGGACTGTGTGTCTACTAATGTGCCTGGGAAAGTCTAAGCAATGTGATTTGGGGTCAATTCCTGAACTACCTTGCCTCGGTTTCCCCACTAAGAAAATGCAGGTGTTTGCTAGCTCATAGGTAAAATGTGAAGACAAACCTAAAAGAATTCATTTTTCCTTTCTTGGAAAAAAATAAAACAAATAAAGGTTTTTTAAGGGCTTACTATCAATGATGACCAGTGTACTAGTAGTAACAGTCATACATTACGGAAAGCAGGTCTTCCCAAAATATTGATGGAACTTTCTGCTTCAAACTTAACAGGAAACTGGGTTTTTTTTCCTATTATCTTTACCCACAAAAAAATTGGTTTGTATTTAAAATGGTTAATGTAAGCAATGTAAAGTTGACTCAGATACACATGCAACTAGATAAATAATAAAATGATCTAGTGAATAATAAGCCAAGCCTGTATCTCAGTTGAGTCTGTTGGCCACTCTACATTTACCTCACTTATCCCCAGGCTTGAACTGGGAAAGATGCTTCTTTTTTGTCCTTTTAAAAAGTATGCTTTTAACTAAAATATAATTGTATCCCCTTCCTGCCTCCATTTGCCAACTATTTTTCTCTTAATCACTTTACATCCTGCTCACTGCCCCTCTCCCGGTGATCCCCTACAACAGTCCTTCCTCCCATCCCCTCCCCTTCTCCTCTTAGCAGTTAGGACCCCCACCCCATCAGTATACCTCCCACCATGGCACTTCAAGTGAGGCTAGCTGCATCCTCTCCCATTAAGGCCAGACAAAGCAGCCCAGCTAGAAGAACATATCTCACATACAAGCAACAGCTTTTGGGATAGCCCCTGCTCCAGTTGTCTGGGACCCACATGAAGACCAAGCTGTACATCTGCTACATATGCTGCAGGGGAGTGTCTAGGTCCAGTTGGTGTATGATCTTTGGTTGGTGGTTCAGTCTCTGAGCACCACAAGGGTCCAAGATAGTTGATTCTCTTGGTCTTCCTGTGGTGTTCCTATCCCCTTCTGGGCCCATAGGAAAAAGGATGCTTCTTGACAACCCTAAATCTGTCACCATCCTCTAGCCCCTATTGACTAGGGCAGAAATCCTCCATGGAAAATAGATGCAGCTGTGATAATGGAGAGAGATCATCAACTAGAATCATAAATTATAAAGTCACATGTGGTCAAACCCTCTAGCCATACTGAGATATTGGTGGTCTAAAGTTTCTAAATATCTTAGGAGATTAAGAGAAAAATACATCATAAATTCCAAACCTCAGAAACCCCAGGAAAGGGAAAGGGCTGGAGGCCTAAGTTTTGTGTAGCTCTGGGCTACTATTAGAAGGAAATTATCTCCTGAGAGAAAAAAAGAGACTGGTGTTGGTATCCTCCACACACTAAAATTTAGAGAAGAGTCCACAGAGCATATGTAATAATCAATGCCAAGCATAAGAATGAAGACAGATCACCAATCCAAAATGCCATGTGTGGAAATGTCTTAGAGCAAAGTCCACTTCTTGTCATGGTCACCACAATTTTGTCATGAAACAAAACCATTTCCTATGGCTGAACCATAAAACAGCATCCCCAAAACTTAGGTCTAGAAATTTCTGTGGAAAGCAGGCAGCCTGAAGGAATGAGTTTAAGATTGGGTTTGCCAGGGTAGGACCTTTGCTTAATCTTGTTTAAGATTTCTGATTGGTTTAGTACCAGATGCAAAACTGTTTACTTTGCCAATTTGGCTTTTGAATTCTATTTGGAATTTCATCCATTTCTAGGTACTCTGGTAGATTATATCAGAGAAGAAAAACTTTTCCTATCAAAGGATAAGACCTTATCCATATCCAGATACCACTCCCCATGTAGATTTCTTGTCACTTATAAGACACATAACTTCTCCCTACCTGCCTGCCTACACATGCACCTGGAGTTTACCCAGAAAGCCTGAAAAGTCAGACCAGCAGGTGTCTAATCTATAACCATTATCTAATCTGAAAAGTTTTGCTGTTGAGATCAAAGGGTTCTAGACCCATTACAAGAGGGTTTGAATTTCAAGGCTGTCCCCATCTTGGACAAATGTTGACTTTCCTTGAGTTTCATTTTCCCCGTAAGAGCAAGGCTGTAACCAAGTTGAATGATACGCGATATACAAAACCATCACAAGTACAGTGCTATGCCTGCTCACTGCCCATGAAATCTAAGCACATCAAGAGTACCATAATCCTTTCTGGCCTTTTCTCACTCACCCTCTTCCTGAATGGCAGCCCTGTATGACCTGAGATACTCTCAAGCCTTCCTAAAGGCAATTCTACCTTGAAACTTCTTGTCCTACCATCACCATCTACTGCACCCAAGTTTCCTCTGGTAGGAACTGACCTCGACAAGGAGTCTGGTAAGATTCTTCATACAGAGTTAGCAATTATCTCTGATGGTTTAATGCTCTAGCATGTTGGAATAAATGTTTTACTCCCAGGAAAAAAATATATACAGTAGAAGCTGCCACTGCTGAGGAGTATGTAGCTGGTACTCTCAGACTAGCCAGCCCTGTAGAGTGGCCTCTATAGAGAGTTGCAGTCTGCATTTGCTGAGGTTAACACGGTGACCATACTTGTCTCAGATGTCCAAGTGCCCACTCTGTTCTACCTAGCTGAGACAACCATCTCTCATTCTCTTCCTTCTCCCATTTTCTCTTCCCAGCTTCATGCATGCTTGTCATTGGCCAACGAAGCTCACTACCACACTTGGTGGCTCTAGTCAGCATAACTGTTAAAGGAAGGGAGGACGCAATGATAGTTTCTACATCACGCCTTGCAAAATGCTTTCCCAAACGGGTCACTGGAACAACAAATGATGCCCCCTCCAAAGAAAAGCAGGATTTATAGTTTCTAATTTAGCCCTAGGAGACAGAAAACTTTACAAGAGTATGTAAATTGCTTGATATAGTAATCCAGACTGGTTTTGCAAGTACCAGAAGTCCAACTTTAAAAGGACAATTTAATATTTCACATGCTTGGGGATGTCCAAGGCTAGATGAAGTAATTTCAAGAATAAAAAGATCAAATGATGACATCAGGGCCCGCTCTTAGTAGTCTCTCATCCCTGGTTTCACTCGTTCTCTCCCGCAGTGTGGAATTTACAATGGTTAATGACAGCTTGGTGTTTACTCATACAGTCCCAACTGAAGTACACAAGCAGGAGAAATGCTTTTCCTTTCAGTCCTGGTGTATCCGGGAAGAATCAACTGGTGCATGAATCCACCAGTCACTGTTCCCAAGGAGACCAGTGCAACCCAGGCCATGACGCCATCTGGAGGCCAGGGCTGCTGAGACTATGACTAACAGTCCTGACAAAGACACGGGCTTTGGGAGAAGTTCACCAAAAGCTGTGTGTGACAACACAAATCAAAAGCAGTGTACTGCATGTGCCAGTCCAGGTCGCCCTAGACTACAGCTCCTTCTGACGCTTGCTTTGTTACCCTTGTTCTACAGCTAAAAACTATTCATGAGTACAGCAGCCCTGGCCTTACTTCCTGACTCTTATCAGTGACCAGACAATCGTTCAGTGGCTAGTTGTTGTTGTTGTTGTTGTTGTTGTTGTTGTTGTTGTTTTATTTTTATTTTATCTTATACAGTGTTTTGCCTACATATATGTCTATGCATCACATGCATGGCTAGTACCTGAGGAGGCCATAAGAGGGGAAGGCCATAAGAGGATGATGGATTCCCTGGAAGTGGAGTTACAGATGGTTGTGAGCTGCTATGTGGGTTCTGTGAATTAAGCCAAGGTCCCCGAGACGAGCAGACAGTGATGTAACCACTGATCCATCTATCCAGCCCGTCATTGTTAATTCTTTCAATAAGCATTTGTTTGTTACTATTAACTAGAAAACTGTACCCACAGCCTCATTCATGCTAGGCAAACACCTTTGCCACTGTGCTACCCTCCACTCCTTCTACAACTATCACAGGACAGATGCTGCGAAAGACAACGCAATTTCAATCCATGTGCTGCTTCATTTGGATTCTGGAAGATCATAAAGATTAGCAATCAAGTTCACCCCTCATAAGAGCCAACTCCCCACTATACCTGTTCTTCCCTCTCTTTCTCTCTCATTGCCCATGCCCACCCTAGGCTCTCTCTGTGACACCTGAGCAACCTACCAAAGAGTGGGACTGTGAGAAGACTATGTATACGATACTCAAGGAGATTAAGCAGGGGAAATTCCAGAACCCCATGTCCATTGCCCAGATTCTCCCTTCCTTGAAAGGCAAGACTTACCTAGATGTGCCCCAAGTAACGTGTGGCCCTGGTAAGTAAGTACTTTTCAATGACCCTTCCTTCTTACATTATAAATTTGCTACTTATAGTTCAATAGCATGTGGCTTGATGTTGAGCAGCATATAAGATTGTTTTGTTAATTTATCCCACATGGATAGTGCTACATCTGATCCCCAACCCCAGTGAACGGGATTCTTGGGGGGGAGGGTGGGAATGGGGGGGAGGATGGGGAGGGGAACACCCATATAGGAGAGGAGGGGGAGAGTTAGGGGGATGTTGGCCTGGAAACCAGGAAAGGGAATAACATTTGAAATGTAAATAAGAAATACCCAATTTAATAAAGTTGGAAAAAATAATGTGTACTAGCACACGACCAGAGTCTAGCCTTCAGAATTCATCTCCTTACACTAAACACCTACTTTAAGAAGATGGAAATCCCATGGTCACAACAGGAGTGTCATTCATTCTACAAATGCACTGCCAAGATCACTATGTCTTCTCTACTCTTTACAAAGTCATAAAGCAGACATACAGACAAAACTACAGTCTTTTCTGTAATGAAGCCAATAGAAATTAAATAGAAATCAATGTCATCTACATTGTAAAAGCAAAAAGAAGAAAAGCAGGAAGAAACTACCAATTGTTGACCTTATTTGGGCTTAAAAGGCACAGATGAAATTCATCCAAGCCTTTAAGATCTAATGACAGCCTGACACTCACAGAACACCAACAGAATAGGGTGGAAACTTGACATGTTACTTTATAGCATCTTTGTATCCAATCTAACACAATACCAAAATATTTAAAATTCAGATTGCCCATGTGGAGCCTTCCTAAAATATTTGTCACTCCAGGAAAAAAAAAACTCTGAAATCAATTCCTTCAATTCTTTTTTCTTATCAAATACTTCCTCCTGGATTCACCAGCTTAATGTGACAGGAAGAAATGATAGGATCTTCATAGACTTCAATACTGAATCTACAGGAGCCAAAGTCAAGCAAACCCGCTGTCATCATATGAAGCATTGCTACCTTGGCCTCACTGCCTAGGCTGCTAGGATGCCAGTAACATCACAAGTTTAACATGGAGTCTTTTCCAGGACTCTAGTTAGTTGTCCAAGTGTTCTGTTAACTAATTTAAAGGTTATTGTTTTCTTGAAATCTTTTCTGGGATATATTGTCAACAGCAATGCTTTTGCATCCTTAACTCAAATCCCAAAACCTTTGATAAACTTGGCGTTTTTGCTCCTCACAGATCATGAAGTGCCACCAACTTTAACTGACTATCCTACCCCGGTCCCCACTTCAATATCTAATATCACAGTCATATACACCATAAACAACCAGCTGAGGGGGGTTGATCTGCTTTTCAATGTGACCATCGAGGTTAGTGTGAAAAGTGGATCTGTGCTCCTTGCTGTCCTGGAAGAAGCGCAGCGCAGAAACCACATGTTCAAGTGAGTGGGGCAAGCAGTGTTGCCCTCCCCAAGCCTGGCTCAAATCCCTATATTCTCCTCCCCATCTTCTCTCTCCTAAGATCACATAATGGGTAACTAATAGAGTTCAGAGGTAAGCATGAATTTGTCTGCCTTTGAAATGTCTATTCGACCCACTATTCTGTTAGGAAAGAGTAGAATATGGAAATGGATTACAGAGGAAAGAATTAAATGTTGGGAAATGCCAACTGTTTAAAAAAAGAGGAAGCAATAGAGGAAGATTAGAGGTCACAGTTTAGAAGGAATCAAAGGATTGGGCGAATGCATGAGAAAGAAAAGAGGACACTTGACACCCAAACCCTCTGGATATGTTTTACAAGTTTAGCATTTAATATTGCCCAATTTTTCTTCTGTCTGTAAATATAAAAATGACACATGACACATAGTAGAAACTTAGAGAGAAAAAACAAAGGACCAACTGCCTCCTCAACCACATTATAATCAGTTATTTAATAATCTCATAGAAATTTTTTCTACATGTAGTACAAACAGCTGTGACTCATCAGAGTCATGGTCTGGCATATTTTCCTCTAAAATTTGTGTTCCTTATTTTCTATGATTTATTTATTTTTGATGATGTGGGGATCAGATATATGCATGTGAGTACAGGTACCTACAGAGGCCTGAGGCACCAAATTCCGTGATTCTTTATGTAAGATCCTTTAAGAATTTGGACATCTCTAGAGTTGATCATTAACAGAGTGCACCCCATATGACCCTCATGCACACTGTCCTCTACAATGGCTACTCTTTTTACTATTAATTTAATATTATTTAATATTTCCACACAATATTCTATACAAGAAAAACCTTGGATTTCAACTGTGCCATGGAGATATATGTAATTTAATGAGTAGAAATGTTGAATTGTACATACATGGAGGTACTCATTCACCCGGAGTCCTCAACATACCAAAGAGAAATAAGCCTATGGAATCTGGCAAATGGGTACTGTGCAAAGTAAAAGTGTTTGTTCCAAATAACATATCCATAAAACATGAATACCTAAATATAGAAATGCCTCTCAACCCACTCAAACTGAAAACATTAATCAAAATCATTCAAATGCTATTCATTGAAATTCCACTTTAAGTGGTACGGTTCCATGCTCACTAGTCATTTGTACTTTCTCTCTGAACATTATTTTTATCTGTTCTTTAAAGCATTTGAACACCTGTCCCTCCGTCTTGCCTCCTGTTGCCTGGCTTCAACCAAGGTTGTTCACATTTTATTCTTAGATTTGAAACCACAATGACATCCTGGGGCCTTATTGTCTCTTCTATCAACAATATCGCTGAGAATGTTAAGCACAAGACCTATTGGGAGTTCCTTAGTGGCAAAACGCCTTTGGGTGAAGGTAAGAAGAGCAGAGGAATGCCTTTTTCTTCCAGCTGGAAGCTACATTTACTAGTCCTTTAATTCACGTACTTGGCTAGTATTATAATGTGTGTGCTCATACTAAGGATATGTATAGGAATTGAGTGTCACAGATAACCATTACATAAATACTCTGCAATTGTTAGTGACTCTTTTTACAGGAAGGTAACTAAATTTAAGAGATGTGAAATAAATTATACATTGGTGCTTAACTCCAAGGCACCAAGTACATCAGCGTAGCATTAAGGAAAGAAATAAAAGTTCTTCCCACTTCCCCTTGGGGCCATTTCACCAAGAGCGAGTTCAGACTTGAATTCTCTACTTCATCAACCCTGTGTCTTCCATCCTCTGTCCTCCTGTTGCATGAGTCTGAATCTGTGCCTGCTGTAAGGAGCGGTCTTGTCAGTCTCTCTGGCCCTGTGCCTGACTGTGTGTACCTGCTATGTGTCTGCTAGACGGCTGTGTGTATGTCCCTGGCAAAAGCTTTACTGTGTCTTTATTGAACAGCACAGAAAGCATCATACGGGGATGGAATAGGACATTTTACAGAAATATGTAACAGTCCTATAAACACCAGTGTTTATCAGCCAATTTTCATAAATAGATGTTTTCAAACTTCATGGTAGATTTTAGGAAATTGCTTTCATCTTATGTATTTGCTGCTCTCAGCAAATGATAAACATGCATTGTTCTGGGTCTGGGTCTTGAAGAGTACATAATAAGAACTTAAGATTATCGGGAAAGGGAATAACACTCGAAATGTATATAAGAAATACTCAAGTTAATAATAAAAATAAAGAAAGGAAGAAAGAAAGAAAGAAAGAAAGAAAGAAAGAAAGAAAGAAAGAAAGAAAGAAAGAAAGAAAGAACTTAAGATTATACCTATGCGTTATCTTAGGTTGTAAAGATGGATTACATAGAGAATTCAAGGCAAGTATGTCGATTCTTACACTTCTCTTAAAGGCAGGTTAAGCGAACGGGCTGAGTACGCAATAGGGTAGCAGTCTTAAGTCAGAAGTAACCTCAAGGTGTAGTATTAACCCTGCAGTGAGGTCCAGCAAAAAAGTCCCAGTGTCTTAGAATGTAAGAGATATTTTAGAATATTGCATCACCACAAGATGTCAAGGGCACCTGTTTGAAAAATGAGCCTAGAGTTCGACAGAACAGAAATCAAGTTCAGGTTTCCAAACCCTAAGACAAGTGAGCTTTCTAACTAGGGTCATCAAAACTTCAGTCCTTGCCTTCTGTTTAGTCTCTGATAAAGGAATGTTTGTAACTATGTATTTACAGAATAAATATGGCAAGAATGAAATTCAGACTCCAGCAACTAATATTTCTGAAAGGTTTTGCATAAACACTGAAACTTCTTCCCACTTAAAGAGTACTGGGCATGGTTTTGTCTAAGGATCATGTTAACCTGACCCTGACTGTCACTATGAAGAGGACTGTGACTCCTAACAGAGTCACAGGAGGCCAAGGCTATCTCTTGAAGGCTCCATTCTTCAATTTTACCATGGAGAGATGGTTTGCTTGCCATCTACCATATAGTTAGGAAGAGCTGGCCAGCGGAATTCATGGGCTGCAGCTCCTCTCATAATCACAATCTTACAGTACACAAATATGGATTCAGTCTCTACGGCTATAATCCCAGTTCCTTCTTTTGTCCTCCATAAGCACCTTCACACATGTGGTGCATGCACTCACACACACACACACACACACACACACACACACACACACACACATCATCATCATCATCATCATCATCATCATCATCATCATTTTAAAAGAAAGAAATCCCTACAGGTCTAGCAAGAGCTGGTAAAAACATTTGGCACCAGGCTTAGAGGCCTAAGTTTGATTCCTGGGACCCACATGATGAAAAGTGAGAATTGACTCTCACAAGTTGTCTTCTGAGTTTCACATGCATTCATCCACATAGATACACACAGATAAATAACAATAACAAAAAAACATTTTAAAAGAAATCCTTAAACAAAACTCACATTTCTGCCCTCTTCTCTCTACGGTAATCATACCTACCTCTCTCAAGGTTAATATGCTACTGTTTGATTTGGAAAGTTTATGTGCACCGTGAACACTTGTTATCCTCTGCCTTATTCCAGGGGTTGCGTACTATATTCCCTTCAACTACGAGCACATCACAGCCAACTTCACCCAATACTGAGAAGGAGTATCTTCTGTTGTATGTGACCAAAGGATGGTTTGGTTTCTTTTCATATCATTTCAAATCTGTACCAAGAAAAGCAGATATTAACAGTGCTACTCCATTCCTGAGCCACGGTGTGGAATAAATGATGCAGGTTCCTGAGGTGCTCACCACTGTGATTCATGAAATAAAATTCCTGGCTTCTCAAAACAGACTGTCAGTTGTCATTTATATCAATTGCAAGGGAGAAGGAAAGCCTTGGTGATATCTGGGGAGATCAACGCAATCTTCTGGACTAAATGATGCAACTACTTATTCAGATGAACTATTAAAACTCCAGTTTGGGTTTCTTATACTAAGTGTTCCTTCACAACTCACCTAATACAGACATATATACAGATACATTTGTATTAAATAAGCAAAATCATTCCATATATAATTCCACAATGGTTTTTAGCTCAGTAAATGATGTCATAACTTCTAGTTTTTCTGGGTGAATTTGTGTTTTAAATTGTTTGATGGTTGTGGAGGAGGCCAGAGAGACGGCTTGGGTGGCAGGTAAGAGCACTTGGCTGCCCTTCAGCTCACACCTGCATAAAGAGAATCTCTTATAAGCATCACCTGTCAATAAAAAGGCCGATGGCCAAGGAGCTAAGGTAGGAAACAGGAGGTGGGAAACTGGCAGGGAGAGAAAGGGTTCTGGGAAATAGTGAGAGTGTAAAAGAGAGATTTAAGAGAATGAGGAGAAAGCTGCAGGAGATCGACATAAGCCAGCAGGTGGATGAACTCAGGGAGATGCTTAGGGAGAAACTGAGGAAACACAAAGGCAGAAGCAGGCCGGGACTGAAGAGGAGGTAACTAACCCCATGGTAGACATAGAATAGTTTAAATGGGTTACATAAATTAAGAGCTAGTTAGGGAATGAGCCAAAGCTTATGGCCTAGACATTTAATAATAAATAATTAGTCTCAGAGTTGTCAGTCCAGGAGCTGGGGCTGACAAGGAAAAATGAATTTTAAAAATGCTCTTACACAACTGTTTGTGCCTCCAATCCCAGGCAATCCTACACCCTCTTCTGGCCACTCCCTGCACATGGTATACAGACATACATGCACATACATAAAGACACACAAACACCCATACATATAAAATAAAATTTTAAAAAAATGAAAATGTTCCTAAGGATCAAGAGGTTGATTGGTGGATAAAGTGCACGTTGTACAATCACGAAGAACTGAGTCTGGTTCCCCAGCACCCACATAAAATCGTCAGGCGTGGGGTCGTGTGAACATCCACAGCAGCACTGGGGAAACAGAGAGAGGCAAGTGCTGGAGGCTTCCTGGCCAGACAGCTAAGTGAACAACATGATCCAATTTCAGTTAAAGGCCCATCTCAAAGACTAGATGGAGCACACTCTAGGAAGCACCTGATGTTGGTGTCTGGAGTCCACATGTGCATACAACACATGGACAAGCACATCCAAAAATGTATACCCACCTAGAGTAAACATATCCAAAAATAAAGCAATAGTCTTCAAACAGTGTGAGAAGAAATCTGGACTGGGAACCAAAAGACTGAGCCAGCATTCTGATCGTGCTTGTAAGAGACACACCGGCTTACCTGGGCGAGTATCCAACCAAGACACCAGTTTCCTCATTCGTAAAATGAGGAGCCTGGTCTATCCTTAGCTTAGAAAAGGTTAAAGAATTGTCATCTTAGCAGGCCTGGTGGTACTCACCTGTAATCCCAACACATAGGAGGGTACGGAATCCCAGGTTTGAGCCAGACTGGGATGTAAACTGAGAAAGAGGAGAAAGAACCCTTTAAGATATGTAAGTTTATAATAATATAACAATAACAAAAAGTGGAATTTTTAAAAAATGAATTCAAATGTAACTGTCCCAGCAGATCACAAACACAAGCACAAGCTCATGATTACATCACTCATAGCACTAAGGAGTGCACTCGGCTTGGGTGTCTGACTACACAGGCATACTGGGCCCTCTAATGGCCACAGAGAGTAAAGCCTAAACTTTGGAGGAGTTGTCAGTTCCACAGATTTTTGTAATGCTGTGGGGGAAGACAGAAAGGTGGATGTTTTCCCCAAGTAAGAGGTGTAAGTGACTTATGTTGGGTACAAGTTCAACACCCTCTTAAGGAGCTGGAACCAAATAAACGAAACCTTCTACCCCTTCCGATGGAGACACAGAAAAGGCAAGTCTGCAGAGTGGGAAAGATGGCTTCAACCTATAAGCCTAGGCAGTAGTTAGGAACCCAACACATAACAAAAGGTTTTAAAATAAGCATTATTTTTAAGTTAGTATGCATAGTAGTGGGCTTTGTGGTGTTTGCAGATATTTTATTCTTCTTGACCGTCCCCCCTGTCCCATCTCCTGCTGGTACCTTTCTATTTCCCTATCATCCTCCTTCTGCTTGCATGCCACATGTATCCCATTCGTTACCCTCCTTCTCTTTCCACTTTTCCCAACCCTCTAAGACTCCTCCTCCCATTGGTTCCCTTTCTAGTTTCAGCACACACACACACACACACACACACACACACACACACACACTAAATCGAGAATCTGCCTGTGAGACATAACAAGCATCCTTGAATCGATAAAAGGAAAAGTGAACAAATGCATATAAAAACTAGCATACATACAAACAAATTGCAAATGTTGAAATCAAGATCATGAGGGAAAGTGAGAGAATGTGGTTCCTGCCTTAGCCCATGCTCTACACTTCTGTCTTCTGACTTCTTGTCTACTGAGGCAGAAGCGTCCTCCACCCACTCAAAATTTTTTATGGAGCCAAATTACTTATACACTGGGACTGTGGCTTGACCAATTAAAATAGTGCTTTAAAAAATGACATCACTCATCCATGAAGAAATGAGAACTGGCATATCACCACTGTGTGACTTATCATTCATTAGACTGGAAGAGGTCATCAGACATCGACTTTAGTCTATTTCACCCAGCTTTTGTTCACTACCTATATCCTTTTTATATTTTGCTGTTTGTTGCTGCCATTGTGTTTCTTCATTACTCCCCCACTTAAAAATGGCAACTGCTAGTGGCTAGAGAGATGTTCTACTGTTAAGAGCAATTCCTGTTCTTTTTTTTTTTCCTTTTTTTTATTTTATTAACTTAAGTATTTCTTATATACATTTCGAGTGTTAGTCCCTTTCCCGGTTTCCGGGCAAACATCCCCCTCCCCCCTCCTCTTCCTTATGGGTGTTCCCCTCCCAACCCTCCCCCCATTGCCGCCCTCCCCCCCACAGTCTAGTTCACTGGGGGTTCAGTCTTAGCAGGACCCAGGGCTTCCCCTTCCACCGGTGCTCTTACTAGGATATTCATTGCTACCTATGAGGTCAGAGTCCAGGGTCAGTCCATGTATAGTCTTTAGGTAGTGGCTTAGTCCCTGGAAGCTGGACCTGGAAGCATTTGCCTCTGTATTTGCTGTATTCTGGCTGTGTCTCTCAGGAGCGATCTACATCCGGCTCCTGTCGGCCTGCACTTCTTTGCTTCATCCATCTTGTCTAATTGGGTGGCTGTATATGTATGGGCCACATGTGGGGCAGGCTCTGAATGGGTGTTCCTTCTGTGTCTGTTTTAATCTTTGCCTCTCTCTTCCCTGCCAAGGGTATTCTTGTTCCCCTTTTAAAGAAGGAGTGAAGCATTCACATTTTGCAATTCCTGTTCTTTCAGAGGACTATCTGTTCAGAAGCCTACAGTTTACAAGCACCTGGACAGAACTATGGCTCCCTCTTCTGGCCTCTGTGGACACCTGCACATAGATGCAAATGTCTGAAAATTGTCCCCTATAGGCTTGCAATCCCATAAGAACAACAATGCCAACCAACCAGAGCTCCCAGGGACTAAACCACTACCTAAAGACTACACATGGACAGACCCATGGCTTCAGCTGCACATGTAGCAGAGGATGGCCTGGTTGGGTACCAATGGAAGGAGAAGCCCTTGGTCCTGCTAAGGACCCAGTGCAGGGGAATGTCAAGGGGAGTGGGAAGGGGGGTGGTTGGGGAAAGGAAACACTCTCATAGAAGAAGGGGGGGGGGGGGATGGGATGGGGGCTTATGGCCGGGAAACCTGGAAAGGGTATAACATTTGAAATGTAAGAGAGAGAGAGAGAAAGAGAGAGAGAGAGAGCGCAACCCCACAGAAAGACCAACAGTGTCGACTAACCCGGACCTGAGAGCTCCCGGAGACTGAGCCACCAACCAAAGAGCATACACGAACTGGTCCCAGGCTCCCAGTACTTAGGTAGCAGAGGGCTGCCATGTCTGGCCTCAGAGAGAGAGAGGATGCAACAAATTCTGCAGAAAGTTGATACACCAAGGGGAGCTCTCAGAAACTGAACTACCAACCAAAAAACACCCACACAGCCTGAAATGTTTTTAAACTGAAAGAAAAAAAAAGGACCAGAGGATATCCAGCTTCTCCTTCCTTAATTGACATTTTGCTACTTTTTAATCTTAGGGGGCTTGGGGGGGGGGCTATTTGTTTGTTTGCTGTTCATTTAGTTGGTTTGGCTTTGGGTTTTTCCATTTGTTTGTTCAAGATAGGTTCTCAGTATGTAGCTCTGGCTGTCCTACAACTTTGTAGACCAGGGTGGCCTCAAACTTACAGAGATCCGAGTGTCTCTGCCTCCCAAATCATGGGATTAAAGATGTGTTCGACAAAGTCAAAAAAAGAAAAAAGAAAAAAAAACCTGTCTCTTATAGTTACAGAGAACATAATTTTAAAACCTAAATGCCCAACACATAATACAACACTGAATTAAATTTAGGGGGAAACCTGCTCCTTGGCTCAGTGCTATTTTAAGTAGAGAAATAATAGTGAAAATAAGACAGGAAGGAGGGGGTTCTCTATTTCTTCATTTTTAGACTCCTCCAATCAAAATGCCTGCTTCTGATCAAGCACCTTTGTTGACATTCCTGGGATGGGTGGCACTTGTCGTGAAATGAATTACATCTCTGTTAAAAAGGGGAGTTGGAAAAGTACAACAATGTCAAGCAACCAGAGCTTCCAGGGACTAAGCCACTACCTAAAGACTATACATGGACTGACCCTGGACTCTGACCCCATAGGTAGCAATGAATATCCTAGTAAGAGCACCAGTGGAAGGGGAAGCCCTGGGTCCTGCTAAGACTGAACCCCCAGTGAACTAGACTATGGGGGGAGGGCGGCAATGGGGGGAGGGTTGGGAGGGGAACACCCATAAGGAAGGGGAGGGGGGAGGGGGATGTTTGCCCGGAAACCTGGAAAGGGAATAACACTTGAAATGTATATAAGAAATACTCAAGTTAATAAAAAAAAAGGGGGGGGGAGTTGGAGTCCTGACCCCTCTCTGGTCCTTCAAAATGTGGTCTTTTGCCAGGGCTGAAAATGGAATGCGGTCTTTACAAAGGTAAACAAGTTAAAAGGGTGGATTTGTAAAGTCTACTAATACTTGGGAAGCAGATGTGTTGCACAGGTGTATAGGTTTGTAAGCAATTTCCCCAGTATAGCTTATCTACAAGCATTGTAGATTGTACTTACTGTTGTGAAGGTAATTCTTAAGGGCAGACAGATTTAACATGAGTTAAACACAGCAGACATCGGTCTCGTTTGCTAATCCCCTCTGTCTCCTAAATGCTTGGATACAAATCCTCTTGTTCTAATGATTACAAAGCTCCAGCCTCAGGAAAAATAATATGCCCACTATTACCAAAAGTATAATATACATTATTTCATTTCCCTTTGTTATTAAATTATGGTGTAATCCATTCACTACAGCAGCCAATCCCCTTAACTACCCAGCTGTCTCTCCAGCTCCTTCTCTGGGAATTCTTTTTTTTTTAAGATTTATTCGTTTATTATATATAAGTACACTGTAGCTGTCTTCAGACACACCAGGAGAGGGCATCGGATCTCTTTACAGATGGTTGTGAGCCACCATGTGGTTGCTGGGAATTGAACTCAGGACCTCTGGAAGAGTAGTCCGGTGCTCTTAACCGCTGAGCCATCTCTCCAGCCCTCTCTGGGAATTCTTGAAGGGAAAAATTTGAAGACAGAACACTGCCCCACTTCTGTGAAGACAAGGCTAAATCTTGAAACCAAACTGATCATTTATAGAAACATATTAATCCTGTTAAACTGTGCCAGCTTGAGATGACCACTGTGCCAAATCGGAACTGAAGCAATGATCAACCAGACACCTAATCCTGGACTGCTTAATTATGCATACTTTTCAGCCCACTCCCCATTCAATGCCCCAATTCGTCCTCTATTTAAACTTAAAGATGCCAGGTGTGGTACGTGTCTTTAATCCCACACTGAGGAGGCTGAGGCAGGCAGATCTCTGTGAGTTTGAAGCCAGCCTGATCTACATAGTGAATTCCAGGACAGACAGAACTACATAGAGATTCTGTCTCATAGATAGATAGATAGATAGATAGATAGATAGATAGATAGATAGATAGATAGATAGATAGATAGATAGATAGATAGATAGATAGATGATTGATAGATAGATAGATAGATGGATGGACGGACAGATGCAGGCTTAAAGCTCATTTCAGGGCAATGAAGACAATCTTGGATGGTCATTGGAGCCTGTCATCTGTTACTCCAAGTGAAGCCACCTTAAATGAATAGCTTTCGCCCTTATTTTCTTTTAATTAGCATATTGAGGACAGGCGATCGAACCCAGCCGGTTGGTCCAGCTACAGCTCTTATGATAGATTTGTCAAGACCAAATTCAGCAAACGCACAGTAAGTAAGCCAATGATAAATCAATGGTATCTTTCTATGTCCCTAGAGAAGGGACAAAAATGTAGGGAAAGTTAAGGCAACAACTTGCCTACCACCAAACCTCAGGCTTTCACAGCTTTCTACATTAAGAAGTAAACCCAGAGCGATCATTAAGCAGGAAAACAAAAAACAAAAAAACAAAAAAACAGCCAACCCTCAAGGAAACTTGAAACACATTGGGCGTGGCTTGGCCTGCGTGACTTTTAACCTGCAGATACCTGCTCCGGAACCAGGTGCTGGGCTCAAATTTCCTCCACTTCCGTCAGGACTCTGTAAAAGATGGAACAGAATACGCCACTTCCGGTCTTGTGTCCGCAGGCGACCGAGCGCTGAACTGAGGAAAGGTACTGTTGTCGCCGAGAGAATCCCGACCCGGCTGCACGCGCGTGGCCATGTGGAGGCTACTGACGCGCGCGCCCGCGCCGCTCTGGCGGATGCACTTTTCAGGTCAGAAAATCCGTTTGATCTTTTAAAAAGGCATCTCCCTGTTCTTCCTCCCCACATTCCAAAGTATATGCTTACTCCAATAGGACCTGCGCTTTCCTTCCTCCGCCTCCACTATGCGGATGCATGGGTCCTGGTCTTGTGCGGGAGACGGTGCTCCGTGATCCTAGTTGTTGCCTTGGGAACACATTTAGTGGAACTCGTACCCCCATACTTCTAGACACCTCTGCCAGGAGTGATCCGGAGTATAACAACAATGGTTTGATTTGTCTTTGTAGATACTTGGGCAGCCCTTCCCACCAGTGCTGGTCTGAAGACGCTCCTCCCAGTTCCAACTTTTGAAAGTAAGTACTTATCATTTCCACTTTTTTTCCCTCTGATAAAAGACATCGTAGGTGTGCTTGTGCTTCCTCCCTCCTGAGTGATTCAACAGATATATGTAAGGAAGGAGAACTGTGCTGCCAAGCAGTGTTCTGATAAGCATTAGAGGCAACGAAGTCCCTCGCTGTTGCAAAGCAAGTAACTATTGGGCTAGTTCCCAGGCGTCCTACCACTGATCTGTGTGGCCCATGATCTACCCAGTCCACACTAACTGGGCATTTATTAGATTTTTTATCTTCGCTCAATAATAGTTCATATATGCAGACAGTTAGCAATAGTAACCAGGTGCACTGCAGTCCTGTAAATCTAACTTTACTCTTTAATACACTAAAAACTCCCAAAATGCAAATGACCTGGACATCTGAGGGTCTTGTGGGCTGGAGCGATGGCTCAGCAGTTAATAACATGTGTTGCTCTTGCAGAGAACCCAGGTTCAGTTCTCAGAACCCACAGAATGGTTCATAACCGTCTGTGATCCCAGCCTCAGAGATTCCTACATCCTCTTCTGCGCATCAATACATGTAGGCAAAACACTCATAAAATTCTTAATAAAGTGCTGTGTGCGCTTAGAAATGCATACTGACTTCTAAAAGAAAGTGTTACCGGGTTTCACAGTAGCTGCTCATGGAAGCCCGGGGTGGGGGGTGGGGTTATAACCTGGAACACCAACTTTTAATGACACTGATAATCTGATGACTTCTTGAGGCTTCCTGTTTTGTTTATTTCTATCATGGAGCCGTTCTTTTTCATATTTTTTTTAAATCAATCACAATTGTTTTTCTCAAGTTCGCATATGGAGAGTAAAGATGTTAATAGACCAGAGAAATCCTAGTTTGTAAGTTTCCCAACAGAATTGAAGGACAATTTTTTTCTACAGTATAGTGTTCTGTGCCCCCACTAGAATACAGAGGAACAGTGGCCCCTTTTCTTCTTTTTTAAAAATAACATGCTTCTGGCTTTTATGTTTTAACTGGGTTAATTGTGAGATGTCTCTAGTCTCTACACCTTAAGTTCCTCTTCTTTTTTCTTTTTTTTTTTAGATTTATTTTATTTATATGAGAACACTGTAGCTATCTCCAGATAATCCAAAAGAGGGCATCAGATCCCATTACAGATGGTTGTGAGCCACTATGTGGTTTATGGGAATTGAACTCAGGACCTCTGATAAAGCAGTCAGTGCTTTTAACCACTGAGCCATCTCTCCAGCCCAAGTTCCTCTTCTTTAAAGTGGAGATTAGAATACCACCTGCCCAATTATGATTCTTGGCCTAGGTGAAAATTATGTATGTTCTTGTTTTCAATTTTTTTTATTTTTAATTACTTTTTTCCTCTTATTTTGTATGCATGTACCTGTGTGGGTGCATATGTACCATGGCATATATGTGGAGGCCAAAGGACTACTTATGAGAGTCAGTTCTCTCCTTCCACCATATGGGCCCTAATGATCCAAGTCAGATGGGCAAGCAGTGCTTTGTACCGGTTGAAACATCTCATGGGCCCCTTGTTTTCAATTTGTAACACTTCACTTTGTATTTCCCCCGTTTGTCTGTTTAGTGTTGAAGCCCTAAAACATATAAAAGTTGCCCGGCATTGTAACACAACACTCATTCTAGCACTTCTTACAGGTTGGAGGTTACACAGTGATCACGTGACACCCATTAAGACTCTCTCAAACCTCTGTATACATGTTATGGTTGTATAGCTAAGTCCTCTTGTGAAACTCCTAACAGTGGACTGTCTCTGACTCTTCTGACAGCTTTTGGGACCCTTTTCTTCATTCTGGGTTGCCTCATCCTGCCTTAATTCGACAGGAGGTATAACTTGATTTTCCACATTTGGTTGATATTCACGGGAGGCCTGCCCTTTTCTGAATAGAAACAGGAATGAGCAGATTGAGACGGAGGTAGAGAGGAAACTACAGTTGGGATGTTTTTTAAAAAAAGTCTCAAAATACCAAAGCTGCTTAACGGTGAGTAAAGTAATAATGTAGAACAGCCCCTACAGTGCTGAACATACAAAGGGGGTAATAGTGAATTTGCCTTAGAAACATTTGTGTAAGCATTGTTATGGCTGAAAGATTCCAGTATCACTAGAAACATCCACAGGCAAGTAACGACCACTGGGATTATTATTCATTAGCCTAAGGCTTCCACTTGCTTGACGTCAATCTCCGTAAGAGGAAGGAGGTCTTCTGAATAGCACACTTTTATTTATTCACGGTTGTCTTTGCTCCTGCTAGATGTCTCCATCCCTGAAAGATCCAAACTTAAATTTGTTGAAAGAGTCCCACTTGTGCCAAAAGTAAGGAGAGAACCTAAAAATCTGAAGGACATACGAGGGCCTTCAGCTGAAGCCACTGACTTCACAGAAGGCAATTTTGCAATTTTGGTAAGTGATAAAAGAGATTAACGAAGTTTTCTTCTCTTTAGTCTCTTCTTCCATATTTAAAGTGCCACACCTACATGCCATAGTCCAACTGCTCTTTACACAGATGTAGATCGAAGCTACTGGGTTCCCGAGTAAACATGAGTTCTATGTCTTTCTTCAGTGTAGGGTTGAAAACAGGAGTCCCATTCTAGATGCTTGAGAGTTTGCTCTAAATTCTGTGTCTAAGCCCTGTGATAATGTACCCAACAAGCAGGTTGCCTATACTACAGGTATACACTGAGCAGGTAATGACAGAGGTTCAGATCCAGGTGAAATTGTGTTAACAGAAATCTAACAGGGTAATGTTAGATTTTTATCTTGCTTTTCCAAAATCATTTTATCTTGCTATTCCAGAAACATTATAAGTTGTTTACAGCAGGATGTCTACTTATTATTTCAGAATGATTGAAACTATAGAGGTGGTAAGGAAGATGACTATAAAATCAGAGAGCAAAGGTGCTACCCCCTTTCCCCAATTATAACAGGATCCTTTTCAAGCCTCTGGTAAAATGAAGTATTAGAACAGCTGCTTCAGTACTTGTTTCTATAAAGTGGTTTCTGTGGAGATTAATGTCAGTGTCACACACGTGGATATGTTCTGGCACTTCTGGCAGCCAGAGTGATGTTTGCAAAGTCCTCTTCTCCGGCCTGCACTGTACCCTAGAGTGCAGCTGCTGACCTCCCAGAACCTTATGTCCACTCTGCATTCCTCCTCCACCCCAGCTACACTGGTTCTCCTTAAACCCACCCAGCCCTTTGCTGTGGCAGGGCATTTACATCAATGTTTCTCTCCACCTGGGACTCTCCTCTTCTCTTCTGACTGGTTCCTAGGCTTCTCTCCTCAGCTTTCAGTGTCGTATCTGTAAAAGTCCTCCCTGGGCTCTCCCCACCGTTGCTGTCTTTTATTACTGTAGCCTAGGTGTTTCCTCCATATTACTAATTAGAACTTAGATGTTTATTTTTCATATGTACCATTAAAGCCAGTTACTACAAAAGAGAAGGCATGATAATAGACTCCATAATTTATAAATCCCCATGTTCTAATTTTTCTATTCATTTTTAGGCACTTGGAGGTGGTTATCTTCACTGGGGCCATTTTGAAATGATGCGCTTGACAATCAATCGATTTATGGATCCCAAGAACATGTTTGCCATATGGCGAGTGCCAGCCCCTTTCAAGCCCATCACTCGAAAAGGTGTTGGGCAGCGCATGGGGGGAGGTAAAGGTGCCATTGATCACTATGTGACACCTGTGAAGACTGGATGCCTCATAGTAGAGATGGGTGGACGCTGTGAATTTGAAGAGGTAAAGCGTGTCCTGAACCAGGTTGCCCACAAGTTGCCCTTTCCAGCAAAGGCCGTGAGCCGTAAGACTCTAGAAAAGATGCACCAAAATCAAAAAGAAAGAGAACTTAATAACCAGAATCCCTGGACCTTTGAGCGCATAGCCACTGCGAACATGTTTGGCATACGGAAATTCCTGAGCCCATATGACCTGACTCAGAAAGGGCGATATTGGGGCAAATTCTACATGCCCAAGCGCGTGTAGTGAAAACACAGGAACATGGCTCAGACTCATTGAGAATCTGCACCCTTACTGTCCTTAGGGTCTTTGGTGGTTCTTGGATCTTAACTAAGCACATGAGTAAGTGACTTCTGAAACACTGTGTCACCCGATTGGCTCTAATTAAAGTTCGAGTGTAATCTCAGGGTACAACTTCTCTTTGGTCAGTGTCAGTTGCTTAAAGGATTAAGGACAGTTCGACATAGCCAGCTGTCCCAGCACTCAGGAGGCAGAGACGGGTGGGTCTCGTTTGAGTTCAAGGCCACTCACATCTACAAGCAAGATCCTGTCTCCAAAAAAAAAAAGAAAGAAAAGAAAAAGAAATACCTCCAGAGCTGAGCTGAAATTAGTCTTTGCGTGTCGCAGCTCTGGAAATATAAATGTATACACTACCTAGTCTATGATATTTTGCTCATTACAAATGCATTTTTTGGACAATGAAGATAAAAACGACAACACCTAGACTAGTAGGTTCAACAGATATTTTTAATGCCCGGCTGCCATCGTCTGTCAGCCTCAGAAGGGGAAACATGGAGTATGAGAAGCAATATACCATTTAGCAAAAGACTGATAGCGAACGTTGAACCCCTTTTGGAGCTTCCTAGATCTGAAACTATGTAAGGAGAGGCATTTGGCTCCTCTGTCCCTTTCGGAGCTAATGTATATGGAACACACACATTATTGCTGGATAAAAGAGGGTCCCATGTGATCCAAAACTTCATGGTGCCAGCTTCATTTGTCCATAACAAGACTGATCAGTTTTTCTGAGGGAACCAGCATTCCTTATTCAAACTCAGGGAAATAGGAATGGATAGAAGTATAAACCACTTGCTTTTGAAGGTGAGTAGAAAACTGCATACTGGTAAAACATTGCTTTTTAAAAAATAAGATCCAGCAAAGAACAGAAGCATTTCACTTACTTTCAAAAGTTAGACCCAGTTTTTCATTTATTTTTAATGAGTGTAAGATATAATAGTCTCTAAGTAAATTATTTTTTAAAGTGAAGCACGAGGACACCTAGAATTAGGAACGTGTTTGGACCAGTTTCTTACATGCCACTGACCTGCAGCTTCTGCTAACACAGACCTGGTAAGGACTGAAGCAGCAGCTTTATCCCCTGGCTTCCGTTACTCTGGATAACACAGTGTGCTGGTTTGGAAGCTGAGTTATAGTATAAACTTCTTTTGTTGGAAGGATGAATTTGCTGAATGAACCTCCATCCTGAGACCAACCATCATCTGACAAATGAGAGGCTACTGATGGGAATTTATACCACCAATAGAAACCCAACCTCTACTTAACCACCATCCCTCAAAACAAAACCTTTTGAAGTGTATGGAATGGTAATAGGGGTGTTGCCATATTTTTCCATACACCTCTGATTAATAATAAAGCATAATACTGATGATACTTTAAAGAGTTTAAAAGCCAAGCCCAAGGGCTCATCCATGAATGAAATCAAAGCTTGACTACAAGCCAGCAGATATCTGAAAGTGGCAGGCACTGTATGTGCTAAGCAGTAGGGACATGGTAGTGTTTGAGACAGGCATAGTATCTATCCTTAAACAATCTATAAAGTAAAAACTATTTTTGGACCCTAAAGAAGGAAGCAGACATCTGGTGGGTTAAGAGTGCGGCCTAGAAGAGCCGTTAAGAGTCAAAGGGAGTACCTATCTGAGAGACGGCCTCAGATTTCAGTTAACAGCTTGTGCAGTTGGGCCTGTTGTAATACCTGCCTCTTCAGCATCCTGGCCTCCAGGCTCCGAGTCTACACAGAGGTACCCTAAACAGGGACCCATTATGCTTCTCTAGCATGCAGGTCTGCCCTTTAAGGGCCATCTAAACCCACTGGATATTGCTGTGCTCCCTGTTCCTTCATCCCTGCCTTTCAATTCCATATTTTCATTAATTTGTTCACCCTTTCTGTAACATTTAATAAACAGTTGATTGGTGCCCTGTGTTGAAAGTTTCCTAATGAAAAGAGGCTTAGCGGAGGAAGACTCTGAAGGGAAGACATGATGGCACCACAGAGGTGGAAGACTGGAGATACCTGTTGAGATCCCATCTGTGAGAGCAGAAGGAAGTAACAGAAAATGGAAAGAAAAATCATATATTATGCAGCATGGTGTTCATGGCCAGGATATCACCTCTCCTCTGCAGGGGTGAGAAACTACTCTTAAAACTGCACAAGCTTGCCCTATCCTTAGAAGCAGGGGATTTTAAATCAAGTTCAATGCAAAAATAATTCTACTACCATTTCCAGATACAAGGGCTTAAGATTTTACAAGAGTTGGACATCCCTCACTGTTGGGACGTATAATACTGCCAGGATCAGTCATGGGACATGGACTGCTACCTTACTTACCCATCACCCTCACTGACTACCTACTCCCAGTTGTTCTTCACCTACTGCTCTCCAAAACATCCCTATTCCTTGGTTTTCTCTAACATTCAGCTATTCTAGTGCCCAGCCCTCACCTACCCCTTATTATGCAACCTGGTGACACACATCGAGAGCACCCAGAATACAAGTGTGTCAAGTAAGTGACAGCAGGCCAGGCCCTCCCCAGAAAGCTCACCTTTTCAGGCAAATATGCCCCCAATGGTAGAAGCCAAGATAATGGCAAGGATTATACAGCAGATCATGATCATGATCTTCTTCTGCTCGTCAGAAGGAGAGAGAAATACATGAGAAATGGCATCGCTGTGCAGAAACACATTCTGACAAAAAGGAGGCAGATGGGACCAGACATGGAGGAGGGACAGAAAGGACAGGGAATACAGGAGGAAAATGGATGGATCTGGCTTGTGCAGAAAACACTTCCAGGTTAGAGACGTAGAATCAGCTTCACAAGGATGTGTTGTATTTTCTCTGCCTTCTGGATAGCATTCCAACAGATGTACTTTCTTCTAGAGCCATTGAGGGACAATTGCTTCTGAGGCACCAAGTCACCACATGGTGGCACCAAATCACCAAAACAATTTTGCAGAGAGATGGCCCCAGAGCAGTTTTGCAATCAATATAAAGTCATTTATTTTTAAATTAGCAATAAAATAGTCAAGTTTACATTTAAAAATTTACAAACAACAAAAGCCCTTCACATGTAGCATTTCAAACTTTTAGCCCCTGACCTGAAGGAGGAAAGAAAAGGCCTTTACTAAGGGTTGTTTTCCTCTCCTAGCTCGAGCCAGTCCTGCCAGACATCACAGCCATAGGGAGGAGGGCATCCCTACGGCTCCATCTTGAGTGCCGGTTGACTGAAGAGGCGCCTTTACAAAGGAAGCTCATAGGCAGTGCCCAGACTAGAGTACTCATCCCACAAAACACGTTAAATTAGGAGTTTAAATACCCCAAATCAGGGATACTGGCAGGGATCACCAAAGGTCTAAGGCTTACCACTGCAATCACTAGCAAAGATTTCCAGGTTATTGCCTCCATGATAGGAAATACAGGGGACAAAAGAAAGCAGAAGAGCTGTTCTACAGACTCCCGAGTCTCCTGCCAGAGAAGAGAGAAAGATCACACGGACAGTGTAAATAATATCAGACAGTTGGGAGATGTTCTCTGGCCAAAGCTCTTGTAAGCAGCAGATAGAGGTAAATAATATTACACACTCACTGTCTGCTGTGCAGAAAACTTCAATGGGAATCACTTTAGTCCTTACTGCAAAGATCTCATTTGATTCCCATGGCAGCAGCCATCCAGAAAACAAGCTTGATGGCAAGGGGAAAATCACATTTCTACAATGATTCACGGAGGTAAGCACATATTCCTTACCTGATTCTAGCTAAGCTCTGTTTACCTTTGTCTCTTTCTTTCTTTTTGAGATCATAGTATCTTCTAGTTTTCCTACTTCCTGAGAGGCAGACAGTTACATAAATACCTCTCACATACACAATTACAAAAGTACACCTGAAACACACAAATGACTGACATTTCCAGAGCCTGAGACAGTAGCACCTTGTCCCTGGACCAGTTGTAAATCCCTAGTTCTGTTTGGCCTCAAGGTAATGTCTTCACAAAGAGCAATTCTCTAACAGTGACTAGCCAGTTTCCAAGACTCAGACATGGAACTATGTTCTATGTCCTCAGTCTTTGCCAATGGTAGCTTCAGAGGACTTGTCACCCTGGTCTCTCTGAGTAAACAAGAGTGAATATAGAGAAAAATCAATGTGCCCCACAAGGTGAAGTTAGAGCTTAATCAAAAGGTGAATTTCAAAAAAAGCCAACTTGTAAGACCAAAATGGCATCCATTAGTCTTTCATGTTTTCAGGACATCAGACTACAAACTAAAGATTGGCATCCTGCCAGCTAGGGACTCTGATCCAAGCCACACTACTGCTAAACTTAGAAGAAGCCCTCTACTTTGTTAGTTACTCCCCTACAAAGTATATTCCAAGAGAATACTCCATGAGGTAGAAATACAGCGCCCCGGCTGGTCTCTCTGGGATTTTCCAAGTCACAAGGCATAACTGACACACCAACACACTGGGTTGCTTCACACGGTCCGGAGGAGGGTACTTCAGCTGCTAAGATGGGAGGTGTTTTGAGAACTCAGGGCTGCACCAGGTAGATTAGATCCCTCCAGGGGTAGATTGTTTGCTGAGCCAGGTCCAAGAATGGTTACAAGGAAATAAAGGAACAGGTACCCCTCATTCTCAGGAAGGCCATTTAATCTTTGTTCCCATCTGGAGACAAGAGTGGTCAGGCCAAGCTAAGAAAGGTAGGGAGAGGGGAAGCTGATCAGTATACAGAACAATGTTAAAGAACAAGGGCAATTAGCCACAACCCCAAATGTGGAGATCAAAGATCAGAAATGCCTACTAAAAAGAGCATGCAGAAGTCAACACTAAATTGAAATAGCCCAGAGACAAGCCTAAGGCTGGACATGTGAAATACAAGAACTATTGTGAAAGAACTAAGAAAACCTCTATGTCAGTGGTTCTCAGCCTTCCTAATGCTTTGACTTTTCATTGAGATAGTCAAGACTGAGCACAAAACTGAAACGTTATAAACAGAAGTCATCAAGGACTAGAATGATGGCAGGAGAAAGAGAAGGAGATCAAAAGAACCCGAGAGCTTGATTGCCTCAGCACTATACCTCTCAAAGTTGAACACTTAAGATTTAATAATCTGACTTCCAGATCCCCAAGCCACATGGTCAGGGAAAAAATGCACACTGTGACACACCTAGGTGGGGCTGAAGTAAAATGAAGAATGAGCCTCAGTGTGAACATGCAAGTCTGCATCAACCCTCAAAGAAGTCCATGCCTGTTACTTCAGTAATCTGGTTTCTGAATTATAGCAAGAGAATAGGAAAATATGAATTTCATCACACTCAATGATAGCAAAATAATATAAACTCCAACACTGAGGAAATGCTAAATGTCCTTATGTTGAGAAATAGCTTTCAATAAGATTTTAGTAATAAAGAATGATCCTTATGATTTTCTAACTAGATAAAAGCACTATATAATTAATATAGTCTGAACTATGCAAAACTAAGTGTGTGAGCCTGTCACATGTTAAGAAGAATAATACTACAGGGTAACTTTCACTTGTCTGTATCTTAAACACTTTTAAAAATAGCATTACTCTATTTTATCCAGAAAAAAACAAAGTTCTTAAGGCCCAAGGACTATTAGATCATCTTTATCAAGTTCACCGTTTTAAGCCTAATTTACTGGCCAGCTGTATCTTAATAAATTTTGGTTGACAGCCTAGAGTTCACTGGACTTTGTATACAAGGATAAACACTACTTACTTTACAAAAAGAAATTAAGATGTAGTAAAGCACTCTCCTAGGTCCACTATTAGCTGTGTGAATTTGACCCTTCTTTAAGATTTAAGTTTTTCTTTTTTTAAGTGTTTCTCTCTGCCATGACTCAGCACTTTAAAATGTTATCAAGTACCTCATTCAAGAGCTAACATTCAGCCACAAACAACTCTTAAAGCCTGAGACTGCAGTATAAAGCTTCAGTTCTACTGAAAAAGGACAAGGAATGCTCAGCCCAACATCCATGAAAGCCACTAAGAAGTTAGAAGATGGATCCCAGATTGCATCCAACATCTACCCATGCCTCCTGGGTACAGATAGTCAGAATGAGGTACTAAATGTTCTAAGTGACAAGAAAGTAGAAACAAGCAATCAGGCTACAAAAAAAATGGAAGACCTGACCCACATCCTGCAGCCAGAACCCAAGAATGGGATTTTAAGGAATTTAAAGAATTAAGGCAACCAACAGTTTAAAAGCCTATTATGACAGTCATTAGGAAAGAGTAGAATGAAATCCCAGATGAATTCCTCAGGAGAAGCCAATCCAGAACCATTCATCTACTTACATTTCAGTGCAGCAGCCCCTTAGGCCACTCTTATTTCAGCCCAACGGACAATCCAATAATCAACGCTAAAATGCCCAGCAACACAACTACTATCACAATGATAATTATCAATTTCTGGAGAAAGGAATAAGAAATAAAAAATCATTATTACAAAAAAAGTAGTAGCAACTCATCAAAAATTTAGCCTTTCTCATCTCTTTTACAATGAAAAAGTAATCTCAACCCACATAAGAAGTATATATCTCTCTATAAAAATGTATTCATGGGTATTTTATATTTCTTAAATTTCTTCTTGCCTAGCACTGCCAGCAAATGGAAATGTGGAGCACCTACAGCTCTCCGCTCACACACTTGCATATGTGGACTCATGGCAATCAGTATCATGAGGTCTCCAAGCAGTACCTCATTTAAGTCTGCCTTTTCAATGGGGAGTATAAAGATATCTGTAACACAGTTCTGATTACCAACTTGTATCCATCTGAATTCTTAAAAGCCCAGTTATACACCTCTGACTACATATACTGAATAGGTGTCCAAAATGCAATTCAGCATAGTTCAGATGAAAATCAACTTGTCACTCCCACAATAATTGCACAAGCGATAGGTGCAGCTGGAAGAGAACAAACTAAAGAAAGAAAATTGTAGAGTTCAAGAGAAACAAAGAACAAAAAATGGCAGAGTCTGCCATAACTGGGCACCCATAGTCATTGAAGACAGAAGCTTCAAAATTCTTAAGCATAGGCCAGTAGGAAAGGTAGGCACAAAGATATGGTAGAACATACTAATGGGGTGTGAATGCCAGGTCCACCCCCTATACTACTGAGTGGTCTGAAGCCAACTACTTATCCTCTGACCCTCAAATTACTTCATCTAGAAGGAGAGAAAAGAAGTGCTTCCATGAATGTGCAGTAACTTATGTAACAAGTAGCAACTGTGCTAGGTTCAAGTTAGAGAAAAAGAATGGTGGGTGTGGTTTCCAGAGTTCCAAGGAGCTACGTAATATGTAAAGGGTTCACAAGCCAAATTCAGGAGATTACTAACAAGATCTAGGCCATGTGGCCAGCCTACTGAGCTGCTCAAGTGTGGATTCTTGGGCCAAAAGCATGTGACAGCCAGATCCATGCACAGAACCCTGGGGAGGAAGGAAGTCTAGGAAAGGCTCTAAGGTAGGAAGAGACTAAGGCTAGGACAGAGACAAAAGACATGGGCTCATGATCAGGGTATAAACGTAACAAAAGACAGGAAGAGAAGGTACAACAAGCAGAGACTGAGGCGCTCACCCTCCGGGCTTCACTCTGATACTTGACCGCCTTTTTGGTATCTGCCACAGCCCGTTCCACAAAGCCCACTGACTGGTCCATGTTATTCTCAATACGGTCAATCATGGCTCCCTTTCCCCAGATGTAAGATGTGGTAGCAACAGAAACAGACAGGAAGAGAGAAAAGAAAAAGCGCAGTAGCAAACAAAATGGACTCTCTTGTCTGAAAACAGAAGGAAAACCTCACCTTTCGAGCCTGACCCTGATACTTCATGGCTCTTTTAGTTTCATCCCGTGCCTTCTCCACATGGTCCACCGTGTGCATGACATTCAACTCTATGTTATCTAACATCTCACCCTGAAAAGAAGACACAAGTCACACCTGTTAACCCCACCCTACAAAAGCCCAGCTAATGTGGGAAGGACTATACAGTCTTCAGTGCCAAGGCATATACAGAAACCTTAGAGCACAGCCTTCTGTACAGCAAACTTTCCCATTTCACATGTGATAACATACAATTCCCCAGTCCTTTGCAGTGGTCACTCATTCAATAACTATTCAATAACTATTGGATTACTCCTTGAATAATTATACCAAGCAGTTTTTCTAGATGCTCAGTAACTACATGTAAATATACACAAACACACTCTCCCACAGCTTTCTTTAATTTTCTTATTTTTTTAAACATATAGGGATGAACCAAAATAAGAAAGCCTCATATTTTTAGACTATCACCAGGATGCTAGCCTGTTATTAACCATTCAAACTCAAACCAAGTTCATTCAGCCTAAGCCAGGTTTACTCACTACTGTGAAATAGTGCCTGGTACATAAAAGGTATTCAGTAATGACATCAAGTTGAAAGTACTTAAGTCCTTCAAGATAAACCACCAACCCCCTTAAGCACGGGTGTTGGGTCTACCCATGCTATTTATTGGTTGAATCTTCCCCACTAGACACCCATCTTTTAATAAGATTCCTGATCGTTTCCTGGCTTTTACTTCCTGTCAAGGAAGTTTGGTCACTCCAGTTACTTCCTGGGAATCTAAAAGTGAGAATTCCTCTTACCCACCTAGACCTTTGTCATCCCCACCCTTTTGCCATAGGACTCTCACGAGACACAGCAAGGCACTTACCATCACTTGAAACTCAAACCAGATCCTCAGCAAGGCAGTGTGATGGGAAAAAAGAAAAGTGGGAATGGAGGGATTGAGAGAGGGGTCTCGAAGGCCAGAAAGGGGAATGGAAGGAGAGTGCCAAAGGGCAAAGAACTCATGAAAAACTGGTTAGCCAGTGCTCAGGCTTCAACTACACTCTGTGGTCTAACTACCAAGCAAGTGTGCCCAATTCTGTCCCAGTGGCTGACAGCTGGGAGTTCCTGATGAAAGCTGCTTAGCACTGTGACCCTGCATGACACCTAACTTTATCCCAAGAACTGGGGGTCAACAATCTGACAGAAATGAATGCCATATGCAAGCAATATCGAATTCTACTCCCATCCCTAGGGATGAACTATAAAAACTGTAAGTGGTTCAAGTGTTTCTATATTCGTTCACTAAAATATTCTTTTTATACGAAATCCTTCAATCGTGTCTACTGTTGATTCTTAGCAAAAGGTGCCAAAATGCTCAAGAAAAGTGTAAAAGCAAAACTGGAAAAAGTAACTAATTTGCTTTTAATTTCTATGGTGAATTACAGGAAAAGAAAAGGCTTTCAGTAAAATAGTTCAGATCAGTAAACTGTCAAGGTATTGCCAATAAGACCTCCTTTTTATGTTTTTAGGGAGGGTGAGTCTGAGGAAGCCCACCCTGTATTAGAAGATAACCTTGAGCCCTGACCCTCCTGCTTCCACCTCCTAAGCACTGGGATTACAGGTATATCCCGCTATGCTTGATTTATGCAGACCTGGGCCAGAAGATAGCTTGGGCCCAAGGCCTTGTGAATGCTAGGCAGGCATCCTACACTGAACTACACATTCCCCAGTCAAAAAGCCCATGTCTTTAATTTTTAAAAGGGAAAGAACACAGTGATTATTGGCTAAGCAAACTGGGTTATGTCATGACATATGAAACTTCACTACTAACTGGAATCACTGTGAAGTACAAGCAAGAATAACAAGACTGAGGTGGCTCAAGGGGCCAGCACTTGATAAGTAAGAATGCACACCTCTGCCTCTGACACTAGAATCCTGTTGCCCCAGGAGGAACATTCTCTGTCCCCTGCCCAGCCTGACGTCCAAAATGCCCTTTGTGGTTCTGAAGGAAATGTCTGCTTGTCTACGTGCCCGCTACCTGATTCTCCACCAGCATGGCGATGTCCATAAACATGTCATGGAGCTCCTTGATGCTGCTCTCCAGCCTCACGATGTCCTTGTGCCGACCCTCAATCTCGCTGAGGGCTTGCTTGGAAATCTGGGAGTCAATGATCTACAACAGGTCCCAGACAGACAGGCTGTCAACCACCCTAGTAACAGACTGGCCCCTGCACAGCCCTCAGAGTCCACATAAGTTCCCTCCCCCAAAGAGCTGCAAGTGCAGCCCACATGGGCTCATCCCTGTCCACTGAAGTGAGTGCCTTGGCCACTCACCCCAGAAGTGAAGATGGCTGGGTTGCCACTCTCCAACATTTCTTCCAGCTCCTCATCTGTTGTTTTCTTGCCAGCTTTGTAACAAAGGAAATACATGAAATATAAGCTTAAAGTACTATTCCACTTACAATTTCCTACCAAACACCTCCCCCAACAACTTCCTAATTCTTCTGACTTCTCTCCCATTTCAATCTTTAACATTATCAGTAATAATCTTCATTCTAAGCATATACTCCAGATCAGACTGTTATTAGTCCAACCACCATACCACAGAGCCCAAGAGCTCATGACAGTGCACAATTTGTGGGAAGCCCTCCTTCAACCCTACACTGCAGTTTCAAACACACCCTCCTTCCAACCCTGGACAACTTGCCACTTCTAAACAAACACATCTGCGTTTCCTTGATAGCATCTTTGTTCACACAGCTTCTCTCACTTGAAGCCGTGTGCCTTGTAGGGACTACTCTTCCATATCACTAAATTCCTAAACAATATAGTTTTATTAATGTTTTGATTCCTCACAACAACTAGCACTACATCTTTTTTCATAAATGTACTTTTTCATTTAACAGCAAAATGGTAATGAGTTCTCAGGAGGCCAACTATTTAGTGGGTTCCCTTAAAGGTAAGGGAAGTGCTGGATGGATCCCATAAACAATAAAATTCCTTGGCTCAATAAATGTGTCACTTTTCAACGTAGGATACCATATTACAGATATATCAATCAATAGCATCTGCTCTGTGTTTGAGAGTCAAATAGAATAAAGAGAGCACAAGCAGCAGGGTCATTGTTGCTTCTCCCAGGACTCAGGATGGACAACCACATAGCAGGAAAAGGTGGGGACAGACACTGGCCCAACTTCAAACACATACTAATTTCAAGCTGCCGTTGGATGCGCCCTTTGCTGCGTTCACGGAAGTCCACCTGTGCCTCATTGTACTTTGTCATCACCTCCACAAACTTCCGGGAGAGGACGGAGTGCTATGGAGACAATGTTAAATGAGTAGATCCCCCAGGAGGCCATGTAAAACTATCCCACCTTGACACAGCCTAGTCTGCAGTAGTCCTGGGCTTGGAACCAGAAGACCAAAATGCAAAACCCTACTTTGTTAAGCTAGTTTGGTGCCGTGGGACACATCCACTGAACTTTCAATGTGTAATCTCCATTACTCATTTCTTGCTTTACTGAACTAATGTAATATTTTTTAGTCAAAAACAGAATTACTGAGAACCTGAGAGTAGCATTTTCCACCATAACCTTGGCTAAAGTTCTCAACTATGATTCCCATAAGCAGTGCCTGCCAATGTTCCTTCGGGTCACATGCCAAATGGCAGCCTCAAGGTTTCTTGCTTACAAATAAACAGTTTCTCTCAACAGACTTAATAATAACTTTTATTCCTTGCCTACCTCACAGCATCAAACCTCCTTATTCCTCTGTTTACCAAACATACTACTACCATGTAAATTCAGACTAAATCATCATGAAAGCCTAACTAGGGAGCTCCTAGCCTCTTCCCCACTCGTATCCAAAGGGCTAGCATATGACCCTAGACGCTGTGTAGACTGAAACAAATGACTGGCAGCTACTGGATCAGCTGCAAATGCTCCCGTCTAGTATTTGAAGACCTTTGGAGTGTGGCATTACATTATCAGCTGGAAATTTAGCACTGCTACCCAACAACACACTCTTTTCTCAAGGTAGGGTATTCCCATTTTATCCGTCCTGAATTCATCCCAATGCTGCCACCACCATCTTCATACCACTGCCACCAACACCACTCTCTGCTGCTGCCAACACTGCGTGCACACACACACACACACACACACACACACACACACACACACACACACACACCACCAGCACTCCTGCTCACCCAAGGCCACCGCCAATTCACCATGAGATCTTTCAGTGATGTGAAGACCACAGATTCGATTATACCTCTTACATTGATTTCCTGCTATACAGTATTTACTGCACCACTTAAACATCATGTCAGATTCCTCCCTCATTTTTTTCCTGTTGTTTTTGTTTTTTAATGTTCTCACACTATATTTCTGGCAGGGTATCCTTGAAGACTCAGCAGTCCTCTTGTTGGAGCCTCGAAAGTGTTGGGATTATGTGAGGCAGCCACCATGCCCAGGTTCTCAAAGGACAAGAAACATGTTTTTGATGACTCCAAACTTGGTGACTCTAACAATTGTTAGAAGAAAGACATAACTTTCTTTGCCTATAAAACAAAGCAGTGTTGAAGGTGTGTCTGAGGAGTCTAGGGGAGCTACGGGAGCACTTTAGGGGCTTCCTTTAGAATGTGAGAGAAGGCCAAAGGGGAACAATGGGCCCTGGCCACTGCTTTAGCCTAGATGGTTCCCCTTTCCAGTTCCTCAAACTGAGTTCCAATACAATAGAATTTTTTTTTCAAATGCACATGGTAAAAAAATAATTTTTATAAAGTGGTGAAAATGGTTGTTAAACCAGAAACAAAGGTACCTGGGACTTTCGTATCCGAAGGTCTGCTGATGACCGGACCTCGTCTTCCTCAATATGCTTCTCCATGCCTGCAGTGAGAGGGTTATTCTAGCAACACATCTGTCCTTCCTTCCAGAAAGCACCCTATTCTATACAGACCTGCTTAGCCATCCTCACACACAGAGGCTATGAAGATGGATGACAACAGGGAGATCCAATAACAAAAGATCAGTGTCCACCCCCACAAGCTACACACTTAACCTTGTCAGCCTGTGCTGTTGCCAGACCTCAGCAACACAACTAATAGTTCAGTTCAGGCCATCAAGGGACTGACACTTAAATCCCTACCCTGCCATGGACTAGCTGTGTAACTCTTTCAACCATCTGTCCTCTTGTTTATAAAATGAAAAAGTAGCAACAGAGGCTGGGCAGCATTGGTGTGAAATGAATGCTTCGAGTCAGGAGTGTTTCGGATTTTGTCAAAATTGAAATATCTAAAAAAAATGGAATATGTGCATATACATAATGTTAGGGATGGCTCAGAGGACTCATTTGTTTTTCATATATATCTTAGAGCCTAGAGATAATTTAGAACTACATTTTTAGTGTACTTGTGAGGCTTAGTATGACGCTTTCTACTTACAGTGTCATATAAGTGTCAGAAAGTTCCAGATTTTGGAATATTTTGAATTTGGAAACTTTGGATTAAGTATGCTCAACCTGAACCTCTTTAAAATACCAATGCAAAGATTGAACAAGCGGCTTAACAAGGAGGCGGTCACATTAACATTATTTTTGGAAGCTGCCTTCCCCTCACTATCCATTAAAATAACTGTTATACTTTATTGGAGAAGGAAGAAATAATACTGATTTCCTCTCTGACCAATAGCACATACTCGGCAAGTACTTTGACAGGAATAGGGATTACAGCTGCAAAACTAAGCAAGAGTTGGAGATCCCCAGGAGGATTAAATCTATGACAGTGACTTTGCTGAACACTGTGCTCCAAAACCAGGGAGGGAAGCAGGAATGAGAAGGTAAGACAAAGAAATGTCTGCTGACTGAATGACAGACCCTGCACCTATGTCTCTACAGTTACCTCTCAAATGTACATAGGTGCTGAGAAAGCAGCAGGAGAGAACTGAAGGACTAAGCTAAATAACAACGACAGTGGTGGGAAGCACATAACTTTCACTTCCTAACTTCGGTGCTGGGCATTTTCAACTACAGTGAGAATTCAAGAGGTGATGAATGTCTAAGGATACAGAAGGTCAGTCCAGGGACAGTGCCCTAGACTCCAGTAAAAATAAGCCAAATGATGTCACTCCTGTTGGGGTGACTGGCAGGTGAGAGGTGAGCCCTCAGAGGTTGTATCTGGCTGTGGTGGAGACTGGCTTATTTCTGTGTTTTCTTCTTACTCTTCAGTTTGTTCCGGACGTTGTTGGCCCTTTTCTTGATCTCAGTTGTGAGCTGTTCAAGGTCGTCTTTGGTTTCTGGGTAAACATAAGAGGCAGGCTCAGTTACAAAAGACAGCAAAGTGCTCTGCGAGATAGATCAGTCAGCAGATGAGGCAGAGGCTCTCAGATGCCCTCTGCCACCAGTGTTCATCTCAATGTGCTTTTCAGAATCTACCACTGCAGTCAGTCACAAAGAATTTTTTTTCTTTTAAAACATTTTTAGACTAAGGAAATAACAGTGGTAGATTACATGCTTAGCATGCACCAAGCCCTGGGTACAATCTCTCATATTCAAAATAAAATTATTAATTTACTAAATTAAAAGACATATTTTGGTACCCTATTCCAGACCTAAAGAACCAAATACAGGGTTAAAGCATAGGATTTTCTTTTTAAAACAAGCCTCCTCAATCCAAGTCATGCTTTTAGAGGAATTAACTTGTTTACCATGTGAGCTCAATCTCAGGAGATAGGAGAGGATTCCATGGAAGTTCTGGGGAAAAGAAATTTCAACCAAAGCCCATTAATTTACATAAGTGTGTATGATGCACCTACTACACTCCCAGAGCTGTCGCAGCTGATGCACGCACAGAGCACTCGGGTGGGAATATGGAGCAAAATTAACGATAACCACGCATTCCAGAATTAGTCTTTGGAACCTCCACTCTTGTGACTGAGTGAGAACTTAAGGGACCAGAGAGAAGATATAACTCAGCAGTCAAGGGGCAGGGCCTGGCAGGGGATAAGGAGGGAGTTCATCCGAAGTCTTGATATGTAGCACAAGGTATGGCTTTAGTTCTGGGGAAGATGTGCATGGGATGGTTATGGAGAAACCCTAGCACAGCCTCAAGGAACTTGGAAGAGCACCTAAGGGCATAACAGTAGAGCTAGTAGAACTGAGTCTCAACAAAAACTATAGGTTAGGAAATGGTAAAAATAAATAAATAGATAAGTAAGAGAGAGAGAGAGAGAGAGAGAGAGAGAGAATGCCAGTCAAAAAAGCCTATAGCTTAGCTAGGTAGCAAAGGAGACTAAGAGCAGGAATCCCAAGGAGAAGGAATGATATATAAAGAGTGTGAAGGAACAAGTAATATTTGAAGACTTGTCAGAGGTTAATGTGAATAAAGTCAGCAGGGTGGGCAGTGGTGGCAGAGGAAAGGTAGAAAGGAAGATGGGACCATGACGGGACAATTCCCATATGCTCTGCTGAAGTATTCTGGTTTTAGCCCTCAGGAACTGGAAAGCAAGTGAACAGTCACTTTTCTTAGGAACATAAATATAGTGCTAAACTGTATTCACCAAATATAGAACAAAAGTTTGCCTCGACAGCAGTAACGCATCCAAGGTAAAAGACAGGGGCACTTACATGAACCATTCCAGAATACCTCATAAGAATAAAAAATAAATGTACTTGATCTGGTAGGATTTTGGAAGGAGGCCTGAAAATGCACTTCAGTCAGAAGAACACAAACCAAGGCACAAAGCTGGGATGGAGCTTGGGGAATGTGAGGATCAGTAAGAGTCAGGAGAGGTACAAGCTGCAAAGTAGAAGAGGCTGGCCAATGGTTTGAGCAGGACTATGAAGAGAAGAGCTGGTAGAGACTGGGACTAAGAGCTTAGGAGACAAAGAGAGAGGGAGAGAGGTGATATGTGATATCATATGTATATTAGCACAAGGGAATGTGTATGCTCCCATGCTTTTCCCAGAGCAGAGGAAAACAAGCCTGTCTCAGCCCCAACGCCAAGGGTCAATACAGTAACTCAACTCAGTCAACACTCACTTGGCTCTGGAATCGGTGCAGAGAGAATGATACTGTAGAGTTTCTTAGCTTCCTCCACATGCTCTGAGATCTTGTCGATGTTGAGCCTCGTTTCCTCAATCTATAATCAGAAAGACAACAGCCTTGATGGTGATCAAAGAGGGAAAATATGTCCACTCCTGAAAGGAATGCTTAGCACAGCTTCCTGCTGCAAGCTGTCTACCTTCTGTGTTTGTAGAAGAGCATTAAAAAAAGTCTTCAGCTGCCCAGGGAGTGCCATCTCCATTGTCCAGTAAATTAGTCCATAAAGAACAGTCATTAAAAGCCACAGTCCTCCTCCCCTCCACACTCACCTTGGGGAAACCCGTGGAGACAACCAGAAGTAACTGCAAACAGTATAAGGAAGATTCTTTGGCCCCAAAGTGAGAGTAGAAGAGAATGAGGATAGGGCAAGGAGGAAGGGAAAGTTGAAGAGAACAGAGCAAAAATAGAAAATGAAAACCAGAGAAAAGTGAGAGAAAAGAAAGACAGATGAAGAAGACAGGGCCTGGGGAAAATCAAAAAACTCAGCAAGGCCATCTCAGAACACAGCCAGGCTCCTCCTGGACACATGTTTCTGTGAACCAACACTTACAAGCTAACCCCAATGCTGATCAGAACCTAGAATTACAGCCTTGGGCCATTTCTGCACATGTGAAGCTTCCTGTCTGCACAGGAGTGTGCCATAAAGCACTCTGGTTCATGACAGAACATCAGAGGACACTGTTGCATGAGCACTAAGTGTACCTCAGCTCCCTCCACAGGAACCAACTTCCTGGACACCATGGGCCCTGAAGCAGATCACAGTAAGACAGCAGATACAGAACTCTGAGACCTCAGCACCCAATGTTCCTATGTGCCCCATTCCAAAGGGAAGAGGACATTAGCACTGCAACAATTAACCAACAAAAGCCTTGTCATTGACACAGTACAATCTTAACGTACAGAATGAAGATTCAAAACACAGGTGGTTTCCAGCGTCCCTTTTCTCCAATGGATGGGTCAGTCACATCTTTTTAAAAACCTAATCATGGGGACTGGAGAGATGGCTCCGCGGTTAAGAGCACCCGACTGCTCTCCCAGAGGTCCTGTGTTCAATTCCCAGCAACCATATGGTGGCTCACAACCATCTGTAAAGAGATCCGATGCCCTCTTCTGGTGTGTCTGAAGACAGCTACAGTGTACTTATATATAATAAATGAATAAATCTTAAAATAAAATAAAATAAAAACCTAATCATAGTGCCCCAAAAAAATAAAAATAAAAACAGCAAAGATCAAGCTTGACCTTTCTATCCTTCACACCAGCATTTTTGCCACTCAAAGGACTTTTCCACCCTCTATTAATATGCTGGCTTGGATGTACCATAGCTTATTAATGTAATCATATTAGAGTACAAACATGTATAACTACTCAAATATTTATACAGCAGTTTAATAGCTGACCAAAACATTTAAGAGTATATTAGTATTGTTATGCATATTAGAAAGCTAAAGTTTAATAAGTTATAGGTCCTACCAGCTGTGATCACATATGTTACTGCCTGTGAACACTGGTGGTCTCTAAAGCACCCATCTCTGCCCTTCCTCTGTCTATCCTTGAGATTTGAGTCAGTTTTTTTCTGGAAAACATTCATCTTCCTGAAGGATGAATTTCTGAATTTCTGTCTTGGTGACAGTTCCATGTGATTTCCTCCTGTGCATTCACCAGATCATCAAAGAATCATCAGGTGGGGAAAAGCTCTGTAGGAACTGATAAGTACTCAATCTTAAAAGCATGTGCTGGACATTACCCCACATTATCATATATTTAGTCAATGCTAGGCCCTTTGCAGTAATTTTGTGAGGCCGTCATCATTGTGTCCTTTCATGCAAAAGAACTGAAGCAGAGGCTTCAAACCAACCTTCAAACAAGTGGAAACTGAGGTTTGAACCAAGCATCCAGACCCTGTCTCCTCACCAGGTAAGGACCACAGTGGAAGACTCCTTCTTTTATTAAGCTCATGTGCATTCATTTGCTCTACATCAAGTTAATGTACATGTCCAACCCATATCCTGTAAGACTGGCTCTGCAAAGCCAGGAACATGCCTGTAGACCCAGCATTGATGGGCAGCATTGACTGAAAGCACTGGCCAGCAAGACCAGTCAAAACTGTGAGTTTCTGGTTCTGTGAGAGCCCCTGCCTGAAGACTACAGTAAGCAGAGAGTGACAGAGGACTGCACTCACATCCTGCGGACTTATACATGCATGTTCATGGATACACGCTCATATGTACACGTACACTTGAGAGGGGGGGAGCACTGGTTACAGCAGCATTTTGCAGCAGCAGAAATCAGGTTGTGCCTTACTCCTCTGTCGGACAACTCCCTATCAGAAGATTTTCATACAGTGAACAGAACATTGCTGACCGGTTGAAAATAACCAAAAATGAGTTTTTCAAATCACCACTAAATTCAAGGCTAATTCATCTCCAGGGCCTTTTTACCATATATTGATTTTTCAGACTGTATGTCAATGATCTGTCAGCAGTGTGAGACTCTAGATGATACAATTAAAAAAACAACAGCAAACAGAGCAGTTCAGGGTTCAGCTCCACCTCTTAGCAGTTTTATGACCTTGAACAAGCTTGCACCACATCAAGTACATAAGGAATGTTAAATGATAACACTAAATACAAACAGCAACAATAACCTCCCTTTATCATACGCCAGGCACTCTGCTACACCTTTAAAGGTATGTCTCATTTACTCCTACAGCAATTCTAGAGTCCTCAATAGCCATTTACAGAAACCTAAAGATATGAGGTCACTACTCTGGATGGGAGGTGCTGCCAATTAGAATGACCACATAATACTAACCAGGCTCATCTAACTGAAAGGAGGAAGTTGTTTTTGTCTTTTTCCTTTTCCAGACATATTTAAATACATGTGTTTGCAAGTGTATGAGCACATATGGGTGTGTCTTAGGATTTTATTGCTATAAAGAGATACCATGACTAAGGCAACTCTTATAAAGGCAACCATTTAACTATGATTGGCCTACACTTTCAGAAGTCCAGTCCATTATAATCATGAGAAGAAGCATGGTATTGTACAGACAGACTTGGTGCTGGAGGAGTCAAGAGTTCTATATCTTGTATACACACACACACACACACGCACACACACACACACACACACACACACACGCACGCACGCACGCACGCACGCACGCACGCACGCACAAAATCTTAAAGCCCCACCTCTACAATGACACACTTACTACTAAGGCTATACCTCCTCCAGTAAGCCCACACATCCTAATAGTGCCACTTCCCATAGGCCAAGCATATTCAAACCACCACAGGGTACAAATGCACATGTGTGAGCATATGTGGAAGCCTGGGATTGATGTCAGGAATCATCTTCAATCCCTAAAACACCTTATTCATTGAGGCAGGGTCACTAAGTCAAATTTTGTTCTCATGGATATAATGGTTATTCCTGGTTATCAACTTGACTACATCTGTAATGAACTACAATCCAGAATTGGAGAGCTCACCTGTGATCCAGATCTTGAGGCTGGAAAACACAAGTTTCTGACCTGGATCTTGGCATGAAGATCTTGAGGCATAATAGCTAAGAAAAGCTTAGGCCCAGGCAAGGTAGTATACAACTTTGATCCCAGGAGACTAAGGCAAGAAGATCTCTGAGTTCAAAGTCAGTCTTACAGAGCAAGTTCCAGGACAGACAAGCTCTGGCAGTGAGGGAGTTAGAAAACAGAAAGTTGGTGATAATGTAATAGAAAAAGGGGATCATGTTCCAGCCCCAGCAAGCAGCAGAGAGTGGAGTGGGGGTAAAGAGGCTGGAGAGTGAAAGGTAGGGAAACTATTGTCAGGATGTAAAATTTGAGAGAAAAAAAAAGCAAAATAAAATAATAAAAAAATTAATTAATCTCTGCCTCTCCTAAACTCTCAAGTCCCTAACAAGTTTTATTAAGACAGTGTTCTAGCTTCTTTTTATGAGTGAAAAGAATGACCTCAGAGCTGTGCTCACCAATAAGAACAAGTTTTGTAAGACAGTATTCTCAAGTCAACTAAGTTGAAACACTAATCGTCTCCAATCAGAATGTCAACCATAAAAAGAACACAGTGAATAAGGAAATACAGTGTTGATGGCAATATAGTTAGTATAGCCACTATGGAGATCAGTGTGGAGTTTCTTCAAAAAACTAAAATCAGACCCTTGTTTATGACCCTGCTGCACCATCCCTACAAATACACCTGAAGGAAATGATGTCAGCACGCAGCAAAGACACGGCACGCCCATGTTTACTGTTGCAATATTCACAATTACCAAGATATAGAATCAGCCCAAGTATCTGTGAGGTGATAAATGGATTTAAAATTTGTGCATGTAAGAATATTATTGAGACAAAAAGAGTAAAATAATGTCATTTGTAGGAAAGTGGATGGAGGTTATCATGTAAAGGGGGAAATATCATGTTAAAACAGTCTCAGAAAGGCAACTAGGTAGATTTTCTCTCACACAGAATTTATACACACACCAAGCACACACATAGACATGAAAGGTGAGTCAGTATTAAGAACTTAAAAGAGGGAACACAGTAGAAAGCAAGGGCACACAGTAAGGACCGTGGTATCAAGCAGGGCACAGTATACACATATACGACATATAAATCTGCTAATCTGTATAGTATACACATCTGTAATGTAATTCCCAGCAATAAAGAGCAAAGTGCAGAAAAGGAGGTGGGAAAGACAGGTCGAAAACAAACTGCCAAGTGCCTAGCCAAAGCCCCCTGCTTCACTAACTGAAGAGTCTAGAAATCGGAAGCTTCCCTACCCCTACAATACCCTGCTCAAAGAGTTAACAAGTTCTTAACCTGCTGGATTTGACACTAATGCCTAGATTTCCACATTACAATTACTTGGAAAGGTCCCAGCTCTAACAAAACTCAAGCCCAAACAGCAAATCCCTGCACTTCAAGTCCCTCTGTATCTCCTACTGTTCTGTCTACACACACCCTTACCTAACCCCACCCCGACCCCTGCCCCAGCCTAGCTCTGGAAAACTTTGGGTGTTAAGTGAAGATCACTTCAAATGTTAGGGCTGTGTTTCTCATCTCAGACTACTTGATAGACCTCATGGTACCAAACACACAGGGTCACTCGGTAAATGTATAGCCACACAATTCAAGAAATAAGCATGCTTGCAACTGTGAGAAATGGTCCAGTTGGTAAAGCATTTTGTCTTATAAACTTAAGAAGCTGAATTCAATTCCCAAAACCCAGATAAAAACACAAGGTATAGAATCCTAGCACTGGAAAGGCAGGGACCCCTTTTTCTAAGGGCCCCTGGATCAGCCAGTTTAACCTAATTGGTGAGTTGTATGCCAGTGAAAGACCATAGCTCAAAAGAGATGGATTTCCCTGAGGCTGAGACTGGAGGTTGTCCTACAGTCTCCCCACACACATGCACACATGTGTACATGCATAACACCAGAGAGAGAGAGATGCTTCATATGCACAGCAAAACAATCTCCTTCCCAGAATGACCTGAATGTTGTACCCCGACAAATGCACACACCGACTCTAATGTAAAGGTATTTGAATGTAGGCTTTTGTAGGTTACTAAGTCATGAAGGTGGATCCCTTGTGAATAGAATTAGTTGTCTTTGCTCTTTCCATTTTGTGAGGCTATAGGAAGCTGAAGTGCTCTGTAATCTAGAAAGACTTGCAAAAGCCATTCAGGAGGAATGACAAATGGATTTAAAATTCATGAAATGCAGCCCATGGGTGAGCCTTGGTGTGGCACAGCCTTGAGAACTATGTGTCCTGAGGACTTCATGCTGTTATGAGTTCTGCTCTGTTTGCTGCCTCACTTACATCTTAATCTAAGAATTATATGAAAACTTTAAGGGGGCTTCCAGTCCCTCACTGGGCAGGATCCCTGGCATTCGCAATTCTAAGGCTTGATCTCTTTCAGGCATTGCTGCTGGAGCAGTTTATGACCACCCTAGAGAAGAATTTAGAGATACAGATTGTCAACAATCTTAGAAAATATTCGGAAAAATAAAGTTGTTAGTGAAGCTAAGTTGAGATGTTTTTATTACTGGTTCTGATATAAAAATTCTTAGGGAGCAATCTGAAGTTCAGAAAGGCATACTCTTACTAGTTAAGCTAGGGATGTTCTATGGTCAGGGAACAAGTACAACGGCAGCACTGGCTGACGTGACTCTCACTGAGGCTAGACTGATGAGGATTGATTTCTTATATTCATTTTTGCCCTCAGCTTCCTGAAATGGTGTATTAAGAAACCAATCCCAAAAAACCACACAAGGTATGCACTCTCTGATAAGTGGATATTAGCCCCAAAGCTCTGAATACCCAAACTACAATTCACAGACCACATGAAGCTCAAGGAGAAGGAAGACCAAAGTGCAGATGCTTCAGTCCTTCTTAGAAGGGGGAACAAAAATATTAATAGGAGAAGATATGGAGACAAAGTTTGAAGCACAGACTGAAGGAAAGGCCATTCAGAGACTGCCTCACCTGGAGATTAAGCCTATATACATACAGCCACCAAACCCAGACAATATTGTTGATGCTAAGAAGTTCGTGCTGACAGGAGCCTGATATAGCTGTCTCCTGACAGGCTCAGCCAGAGCCTGACAAATACAAAGATGAATGCATGCAGCCCACCATTGAACTGAGAATGGGGTCCCCATTGGAAGAGTTAGAGAAAGGATTGAAGGAGTTGAAGGGGTTTGCAACCCCATAAGAACAACAATACCAACAACCAGAGCTCCCAGGGACAAAACCACCATCCAAAGCATACACATGGACAGACCCAAGGCTGCAGCTGCATTTGTAACAGAGGATGGCCTTGTTGGGCACCAATGGGATGAGAAGCCCTTGATCCTGCCAAGGCTGGACCCCACAGTATAGGGGAATGTCAGGGTGGGGAAGCGGGAAGGGGTGGGTGGATTCATAGAAGAAGAGGGAATGGGGATGGGATAGGGAAAACCGGGAAACCGGGAAAGGGGATAACATTCGAAATTTAAATAAAAAATATCTAATTAAAAAAAAAAGACTTGTTGCTGAGTAGAAGTGCATTTTGAAGATTTAAGGCAGATAAGACTGATTTTCATATAAAAATTTAGATTTGTGATTCTTTTAAGATTTTTACAAGATTAGTTTTAAAGATAAATAATAAATAAAATAATTACTTCTTTCTTTGTAACTGCAAACTGCTGCCTGGCAGTAAGAGAAAATGGCTTAGGAAACTCCCTTCCTTGCTTACACTTTGTTAGTCAGTAACAAGTTGCTTGTTTATGGATGTATGTGGGTCTTTCAGAATAGTATAGGGCTGGACAAGTGGCTCAGTGGTTAAGAGCACTGATTATTCTTGCTAAGGTCCTCAGTTCAATTCCCAGCAACCACATGGCGGCTTACAACCATTTGTAATGGGATCTGATGCCCTCTTCTGATGTGTCTGAAGACAGCTACAGTGTACTTATATACTTAAAATAAATAAAATCTTTTAAAAAAAAACAGAATAACTGTACTAAGGGATGTTATTTCTTGGAAAGGTGGGGGAAAACATTGTTTTTCATATTCATTCACTAGAAGAAAACTAACACATAATCATATTATAATTGTATACTGCTTGAAAGATTTTCCTGGGATATACAAGCTGAGAAGAAAGAATAAGGTATGCTGTGGCTGGAACATTATTTCTCCCATCCACCCACTATGTGTATATGTATAAAGTTTGTATGAATGGGGGTTAGAATATTGTTCCTTCCATCCACCAATTGTGTGTATTTGTGTATGTATGTGCGGAATACTTGGAGCCTGCTTGCTGGAGCTTTGGTCTAACCATTCTATGTGTCAATATGTATATGTCTATCTGTAGGTCTGTATGCATATATTATGTGTGTATATATACATGTATTATGTGTATATGTATATATGCATGTATATTTGTATGTATCAAGTTATTGAATTCTGCCTTTTGTTTCATCCCTTCAGTGTGTGTGTGTGTGTGTGTGTTCTCTCCTAGCCAGGGAGAACCAATTCCCTCAAGTCAAGTCATCTTCTGACCTACATGTGTGCTGAAGAGACCCATGTGTACACACTAAATAAATGTAAGTTAATCTTTTAAGAGCAGTATCTTTAAACAAATAAATTTCTAATAGAAAAAAAAAAGGCAATTTCTCAAATACTTGACCACAAGGGCTTATGGCATCTCACACTGCCATCCAGAATGAGCACTTTTACTGACCAAACAGTCACGCCCAACCCCTGACCTGTTGTTTACTAACAGTCCATGGCTGTGTTTGGGCAGCAATGTGCTCATTTCTAGAAGGTGCATTATGCCAGGGTCTATGGCAATCCTGGTGATCTTATCTCTCTGTGAAGCACTCACACTATGTCCCTTCCGACAAAGGATGGTTATGGCCATGTACCCAGTACCAACTAGGAAAATAGACTCTAGCCTTTACTCACAGATGAAAGCCCACCATCTTTCTAAGTTGCAAGGAATACTGCCTTTTACGGACCCTCTTGTGGTTCAGGAAAAGAGGATGCACAGAGGTACTAGAGAAAATTCCTCATCACAGAGAAGATATTCTTTACTGCATGTGAGTCACCAGGGAAAGAATGTAGAGAATGAAGATGTCTTCTGACATCAACTCAAGTCCACCTCCACCACTGAACAAGAGCACTGCCTTCCAGTGTCCACAAAGTAGAACAACACAAGTGTTGTTTGACCTCAATTTGAGTCACTGACTGAAAGACGGTGCCCACCCACAAGCAGTTAGGCACTGTGGAAGCTCATAGCCAACTTTCCAGTCAGGACAAAACACACTCAGGTTAGCTCTTCACACAGTTCTTTCTCTTTTTTTTTTTTAATTTATTTATTTTACATCCTGATCTCAGTTTCCCCTTTCTATCTCTCCTCCCAATCCCCACACATTCACCACTCCTCCATTTCTCTTCAGAAAAGGGGAGGTCTCCCATGGATATCAACCATCCCTGGTTTATCAAGCTACAGTAAAACTAGGTGCGTCCTCTCCTGTTGAGGCTAGACAAGGCTCCCCAGTAGGATTCAACCCAGTTCTTAATCAAGCAGATGAGCAGGGACAAACTGTCAAGTTCTACTCCATTCCATTCAGGGGCACTCTGGAGGTCCACTTTTCCACACCCATAATCCAAATTGTAGAAAACTCCTGAATTACTCCTCAGAAAGAAAATGAGTCTCTGTTTCTTTCCAGGAAATAAAAAGATAAATAGTGTGATGGTTTGTATATGCTCAGCCCAGGGAGTGGCACTATTAGAAGGTGTGGCCTGGTGGTATAAGCTTTAAGACCCTCATCCTAACTGCCCGGAAGTCAGTATTCTGCCAGCAATCTTCAGATAAAGATGTAGGACTCTCAGCTCTTCCTGCACCATGCCTGCCTAGATGCTGCCATGCTCCCACCTCAATAACAGACTGAACCTTTGAACCTATATGCCAGCCCCAATTAAATGCTGTCCTTATGAGAGTTACCTGGTCATGGTATCTCTTCATATAAGTAAAACCCTAAGTAAGGCAAATAGTAGAGACAAAAACTTCAGTGACAAAAAGACTATGGAGGGGGAGGGGAGTTAAGTACTACTCACTGAGTGCATATATGCCTGGCAACATTCAAGATGCTTTATGAACATAATCAGACACAATCCAACCCTGTGGAAAATCATTATATAACAAATCCCAGTTCACAGATGAGGAGAACAAGGCTCAGCAGGTGGGGAAGAATCTCGAACACATGGGCACTGGGGAAAATTTTATGAACAGAACACTAATGGCTTGTGCTCTTAGATCAAGACTCGACAAATGGGACCTCATAAAACTGCAAAGCTTCTGTAAGGCAAAGGACACTGTGGTTAGGACAAATCGACAACCAACAGATTGGGAAAAGATCTTTACCAATCCTACAACTGAGAGAGGGCTTATTTCCAATATATATAAAGAACTTACGAAGTTAGACTGCAGGGAGACAAATAACCCTATTAAAAAATGGGGTACAGAGCTAAACAAAGAATTCTCAGCTGAGGAATATCAAATGGATGAGAAGCACCTAAGGAAAGGTTCAACATCCTTAGTCATAAGGGAAATTAAAATCAAAACAACCCTGAGATTCTACCTCACACCAGTCAGAATGGCTAAGATCAAAAACTCAGGTGACAGCAGATGCTGGCAAGGATGTGGAGAAAGAGGAACACTCCTCCATTGCTGGTGGGATTGCAGACTGGTACAACCACTGTGGAAATCAGTCTGGAGGTTCCTTAGAAAATTGGACAGTGCACTACCTGAGGACCCAGCTATACCTCTCCTGGGCATATACCCAAATGATGCTCCAACATACAACAAAGACACATGCTCCACTATGTTCATAGCAGCCTTATTTATAATAACCAGAAGCTGGAAAGAACCCAGATACCCTTCAACAGAGGAATGGATTCAAAAATATGGTACAACCAGAGCGTGTAAAACGCAGAAGTGAACATTAGAAGTGAACCACTGAACTGAAAACAGGACCCCCTTTGGGGGAATTAGAGAAAGGATTGAAAGAGCTGAAGGAGCGTGCAACCCCATAAAAACAACAATGCCAACCAATCAGAGCTTTCAGGGACTAAACCACTACCCAAAGACTATATACATGGACTGACCCAGGGCTCCAACTGCATATGTAACAGAGAGTAGCCTTGTTGGGGCACAGTGGAGGGGAAGCCTTAGGTTCTGCCAAGGTTGGACCCCCAGTGCAGGGAAATGTCCAGGGAGTCTTATCGAGGGGTGCATAGAGGGGGGTAACACCCTTATGGGGGATGGGGAGGGGATAGGGGCTTATAGACAGGAAACCAGGAAAGGGAATAGCATTTGAAATATAAATAAAGAAATATATCCAATTAAAAAATAAATAAAAATACTTTAATGCCAATATGTTTAATAATAAAAGACTGTGAGCTGTAATTAATATAATTTTAATTCAGCAAGAGGTGCTTCCACCTCTCAGTGTTACTGTAACTGAATCCTGTAAGACCTCCTGCTCAAAGTGCACATGAGTCTGTAGGCATGTGCGGCTTTACAAATATAAGCCCGTAGCATCTTGTTTTCTGTCACCATCAGAATTAAAGCAATTAGAAAAATTTTGAGAAACAACAAATTTCACCGATACAAATCAAAGATCTGAATAAGACATCATTAAAGTGTTGTCACGTACTTAAGATGTTACAAGTCTATCTTTAATGACATGTAACTTTTAAAAATCTTTTTTTATGAGTGTTCCCCTCCCCACCCTCCCCCCATTGCCGCCCTCCCCCCAACAATCTAGTTCACTGGGGGTTCAGTCTTAGCAGGACCCAGGGCTTCTCCTTCCACTGGTGCTCTTACTAGGATATTCATTGCTACCTATGAGGTCAGAGTCCAGGGTCAGTCCATGTATAGTCTTTAGGTAGTGGCTTAGTCCCTGGAAGCTCTGGTTGCTTGGCATTGTTGTACATATGGGGTCTCGAGCCCCTTCAAGCTCTTCCAGTTCTTTCTCTGATTCCTTCAACGGGGGGTCCTGTTCTCAGTTCAGTGGTTTGCTGCTGGCATTCACCTCTGTATTAGCTGTATTCTGGCTGTGTCTCTCAGGAGAGATCGACATCCGGCTCCTGTCGGTCTGCACTTCTTTGCTTCATCCATCTTGTCTAATTGGGTGGCTGTATATGTATGGGCCACATGTGGGGCAGGCTCTGAATGGGTGTTCCTTCTGTCTCTGTTTTAATCTTTGCCTCTCTATGGAGGGGGAGAGGTTAGGGGGGATGTTGGCCCGGAAACCGGGAAAGGGAATAACACTCGAAATGTAAATAAGAAATACTCAAGTTAATAAAAAAAAAAAAAAAAAACTTTAAAAAAAATCTTTTTTTTTATTTTATTTGCATGGGTGTTTTGCCTGGTGTCTGCAGGGGCAAGAAGAGGGCATTGGATCCCTGGCACTGGAATTACAGATGGTGTGAGTCACCTCTTGTGTGCTGGGAATCACACCTTGTTCCTCTAGAAGAACACAAAGTGCTCTTAACCATTGTGTCAACTCTGCGGCCTCTTTCTACTGACTTCCTTAATAAGATGTAAAGTCTAGATACTCTCAGGAATTAAAAACAGAATCTCCCTGGAATTACTCTGCCTGCCCATCTGTTCCTTTGCCAGCATTGAAAGATCTGAGGTTTCTTTATTCTTACTGAGGAAATTCTGTTTCCTCATATACATTTAGAAAACACACACACACACACAAACAAAACAAAAAACAAAAAGCCATGGGAAGGCTGCCCACCTCAGAAAAGAACTCATCCATGAACGCTGTATTATCAATAGCAATCTCAACCTCGTCCGTGTCATCATCCTGCGTCAGCTGCTTCTGCAAGAGACCAGAAGAGGCCAGAGTAAGGATAAAACACAGTAAACAGCCACTGTACTTGAAGATGTTATATTTAAGCGCACACACATGCACACACTCACGATTCTCTTTAAAATAAATAGAAATTTGATGTTGTCATGCTCTGGAGTTGCCTGTAATTAAATCCAAGCTCTACCTCCTGACTTTGTGCGAGGGAAGAACGAAGGGACAAGCAAGTTACTATCCAGTGTATCGGACCTGAGGTATCTTAACTGTCAAAAAGTTAATTGCACTACTTCATAGAGTTAGTTAACAAATAAATGAGATAATCTGGGAGGAGGTAGTGCCTATCTTTAATCTCAAGCACTTGGGAGTTTGAGGGCAGCCTGGTCTACAAAGCAAATTTCAGGACAGTCAAGGTTGCTCAGAGAAACCCTATCAAAATAAATAAATTAATTAATTAAAAATAAGAAAATAATGAACATAAACATGTACACAGAATCTAGTACACTGTACAATTAAGACCTTGGTTTTTGTTCATCTGTCTTGTTTTGCTTTGTTTTATACTGAGGGTCAAAACCTAGGCCTTTGCATGCATTAGCAAAGTGCTTGTCACTGAACTCCATCCCCAGTCCAACGTTGTGGCTATAGGTGGTAGCATTTTTTTTTTAAAGCTTACTCTAGCTGAAGAACCTAAAATTTAGAGAGGTTTGGTAACAGGCAGACTCTAACCTGTCCATACTGTTTAAATGAGTTCCAGGCAGTGCCTTCAAAGCATGAGCCACTGATTCTCACAGCTGGAGGAAAGATTTTCTTGTGCTTAGAAACTACTTACTGCAAAGAGAACCATGTGTTCACTGTCATAGAGCCCATGTTTATAAGGAAAGGGAAGTTCTTTCACTAGTCCCCAGCAACTCCAGGGAATGCAAGCCTCCTCAACCTCATTTGCCTTCCTCCTCAGAATTACAAAATGGCTATCTAGAGGAAGTGACCCCATTCCCACCCAGCAGCAAAAGCCTGAGCTGTTTCCACATTGTTCCTAATTGCTCTCTCCCAGACACTTGCCCCTGTATAAGGGCACTGCTGACTTCTAAGCACACAGAACACTAGCTGTTGAAAGTGAAGTCAGGGGAACCCTTACACCTGCCTTCACGATACCCCTCAGTGCCTTCTAACCTTCTACATCCAGCTACGTCATCTTCAAAGGCTCAGAACTCCACATGCAAGAAAGCAACCAGGCCTCCCATAAATTCCCATCAAAATCTACATCCACCTGGGAAATCTTTAGCATCTCATTTTCTGTCTGGTCTGGAACAGCCAGCCTCCCAAGCTTAATAGCTACATTCAAGAGACTTGAATCTGAGGGTCTCCTACCCATCCCACAACTATCTCCTAAAGAAACTCTAATTGTGTCCTCCTGACACCAAGGTCACATAATGACAGCTCATCTCCGAGGACCAAAATCTCTCTGCCCAAAAAAATCACACAAGGGTCTTCAAAATGCCGCCCCATACTTTTCCCTCTATGCATTCTTGGATCCAGCCAGTTGAAATTCCTTGCATTTCTGAGACACCTCATTCCTCTGTATGCAGCATCTTTCTTTCCATGCTGCTATAGACACAGGAGTTCTTACCAAAAAGTTTTCCGTCCAACTCCCAAAATCTTTTTCATCTTAAAAATTCATTTCAGACAGTCCAATATTTGTCTCTCCCATGCAAACTTTAAACTTCCCTTAAGCCCCCACCACTCTAAAGACCTTCCACATCAACCTCCATGGTCTACTGTCATTTGCCCCTCTACTCATCAGCCTGTATCCAGTGACGACAGACTCTGGGAAGGTTGGGCTCATCGAGTGCATTCGCTGTAGAGTACATTCACTGGCTTATCTGACTGCCAGCCCAGGGCACCTTCTGTAGAACTTGCTTTCACCCTTCCCACCTGATTTTGGGAAGGCCATTTGGACCAGTCAAGCTCCTGGAGGAATTTGAGTTTGTGAGAAGAGCCTGAAGACAATGAAGCCTAGCACTCCAACAGTAGCATCCAACGGAGCTGCCCCCTTTCCTTTCCTGAGCCCCACTTCCCTTGGCTGCGGGCAGGTTCTAAAGATCTCAACTTGTATTCTTTCAGTTAGCTCAATGGTTCTTGTGTTCATTTAGCCAAAATCAGTCTCATCACCTGCAATTAAAGAGCAACACCATACTTGTGGTTTAGATAAGAATGGCCCCAGAGGCTCATATATTTGAATGCTTAAGTGTTGTATGAAAGGAGAGAAGGTTAGCACTCCCCTTGACAAGAATGGAAGAGGCCCTTGGGCCTAGCAACACACATACAAATGCTTAGTGCAGGACGTGGCACCATTTGAAAAAATTAGAAGGATTAGGAGGTGTGGCCTTGAGGGAGGTGTGTGCTCTGATGTTTCAGAAGCCCATGCCAGGCCTGTCTCTCTGTATATCTGTCTCTGTCTCTTCCCTCCTACCTTCTCCTTCTTCTCCCCGCTTCCTCCCTCCTCTGTCTGCCTGTCTGTCTGTCTCTCTCTGTCTCTGTCTCTCTGCCTGCAGATCAGGATGTAGATCTCTCAGCTACTGCTCCAGCACCATGTCTGCCTGCATGCCCATGCTCCCCGCCATGCTGATAATTACAGTAACCTCTGAACCTGCAAGCAAGCCTACAATTAAATGCTTTCACTGTTAGAGCTGCCTTAGTCATGATGTCTCTTCACAGCAATAGAAGGGTGACTAAGACCTATGTCAATAATTTATTCCACATTTCTCAAGTAGTTAACAGAAAATTAATCACTTCTAGCTGAATGCACACTCAAACTCACGTATCAGTTTCCAAAGTTGGAACAAAATGTTCCATTATTCAAGCACCCTCAACATCTAAGCCTCTCGGAGGCCTCCATGTGGTCTTCTCTCCAGGGAAAGACACCTGGGCAATTTCCTAAAAAAGGCAAAGCCATTCTTCGTCTAGGAAGCTTTTGTCCAAAATGTCCTTTTTTAAAAGGACTTATTAATCTGTTTTATGTTTTGTGAGTGTGCCTGCAATGCCTATGTGCCACTTGTATACAGTGCCCACAAACATCAAAAGAGGATGTTTACCCACTGGTACTGGAGTCACAGACAGCCTGGAGCCACCATGGGCATGCTCAGAATGTGTTCAGGGTCCTCTGCAATACCAATCTTAACTGGTGAGCCATCCCTCCAGTGCCAAGAATGTTCTTTTCTAAGATGGCCTAGAAACTCCACTAAGGGAAAAGACCTCAAGAACACATCTGATACACACATCTACACACAGAAACACCTACATGATATGAATTCAGTTTCAAACATACAAGCTACAAGAAATAGGAAGAAGCTACCTGAGGAAAGCTTCCAACCTGAACCTACATCATCTGCACATGTCATGCTTACTCCTGTTCCTGGGCTCTCTACTAGCACCGTGGCCCTTCACTCCCTCCCACTGAAAAGTCTTCATAATTAGGACCCCCCTACCCCTCTGCCACTTTATACATACATAATTTACACAATGCTGTCAAGCTTCATTTTCCATACATAAACACATTCATACATACAAACATACATACATACATACATACATACATACATACATACATACATACTGTGGTGATTTGAATATGCTTAACACAAGGAGTGGCACTATTAGGAGATGTGGCATTATTGGAGTGGTTGTGTCACTGTGGGTGTAGCCTTTATGACCCTTATCCTAGCTGCTTGAAAGCCAGTCTTCTATTTGCCTTCAGGTGAAGATGTAGAACTCTCAGCTCGTCCTGTACCTTACCAGCCTGGACCTTACCAGCCTATGTCCTCACCTTAATGATAAAAGAATGAACCTCAGAAACTATAAGCCAGCCCCAATTAAATGTTGACTTCATAAGAGTTGCCTTGGTCATGGTGTCTGTTCACAGCAGATACATCTTCTGAAATCTTCTTCGATTTTTTTCTTCAGAGACTTGAAGTTCTTGTCATACAGATTTTTCACTTGCTTGGTTAGAGTCACACTAAGGTATTTTATATTATTTGTGAAGGATATTGCTTCCCTAATTTCTTTCTTAGCCTATTTATCCTTTGAGTAGAGGAAGGCTACTGACTTGTTTGAGTTAATTTTATATCCAGCCACTTTACTGAAGTTGTTTATCAGCTTAGTAGTTCTCTGGTGGAACTTTTGGGGTCACTTAGGTATACTATCATATCATCTGCAAATATTGATATTTTGACTTCTTCCTTTCCAATTTGTATCCCTTTGACTACTTTTTATTGTCTAATTGCTTTGGCTAGAACTTTAAGAACTATATTGAATAGGTAGGGAGAAGGTGGGCAGCTTTGTCTAGTCCCTGATTTTAGTGGGATTGCATCAAGTTTCCCTCCATTTATTTTGATGTTGGCAACTGGTTTGCTGTATATTACTTTTACTATGTTTAGGTATGGGCCTTGAATTCCTGATCTTGCCAAGACTTTTATCATAAAGGGGTGTTGAATTTTGTCAAATGCTTTCTCAGCATCTAATGAGATGATTTTGTGGCTTTTTTCTTTGAGTTTGTTTATATAGTGGATTATATTGATGGATTTCCATATACTGAACCATCCCTGAATCTCTAGGATGAAGTCTACTTAATCATGATGGATGATCATTTTGATGTATACTTGGATTCAGTTTGCAAGAATTTTATTGAGTATTTTTGCATCAATATTTATAAGGGAACTTGATCTGAAGTTCTCTTTCTCTGCAGGGTTTTTGTGTGGTTTAGGGATAAGCGTGATTGTGGCTTCAAAGAACAAATTGGGTAGTGTTCTTTCTGTTTCTATTTTGTAGAATAATTTGAAGAGTATTGGTATTCGGTCTTATTTGAAGGTCTGATAAAATTCTGCACTAAACCCATCTAGTCCTGGGCTTTTAGTTGGAAGACTTTTAATGACTACTTCTTTAGGAGTTATGGAACTGTTTAGATGGTTTATCTGATCCTGATTTAACTTTGGTACCTAGTATCTGTCTATAAAATTGTCCATTTCTTCTAGCTTTTCCAGTTTTGTTCTCCAATGCTCATGGAATGGCAGGTTTAATATAGTAAAAATAGCCACCTTGCTGAAATCAACCTGCAGATTCAACGCAATCCCCACCAAAATTCTACTCAATTCTTCATAGAGTTAGAAAGAGAAATTTGCAAATTCATTTGGAAGAACAAAAAAACTAAGATAGCAAAAGTTATTCTCAACAATAAAAGAACTTCTGGGGGAATCACCATCCCTGACCTCAAGCAGTATTACAGAGCAATTGGGATAAAAACTTCATGGTATTAGTACAAAGACAGGCAGGTTGATCAATGGAATAGAATTGAAGGCCCAGAAATGAACCCACACACCTCTGGTCATTTGTTCTTTGACAAAGGAGCTAGAACCATCCAGTGGAAAAAAAGATAGCATTTCAACAAATGGTGCTGGTTCAACTGGAGGTCAGCATGTAGAAGAATGCAAATTGACCCATTCTTATCTCCTTGAACAAAGCTCAAGTCCAAATGGTTCAAAGACCACCACATAAAACCAGATACACTCAAACTAACAGAAGAGAAAGTATGGAAGAGCCTCGAACACACAGGAACAGGGGAAATTCCCTGAACAGAACACCAATGGCTTACGCTCTAAGATCAAGAATCGACAAATGGGACCTCATAAAATTGCAAAGCTTCTGTAAGGCAAAGGACACTGTCGATAGGAGAAAACGGCAACCCACAGATTGGGAAAAGATCTTTTTTCCAATCCTATATCTGTTGGACGGCCAATATCTAATATATACAAAGAACTCAACAAGTTAAACTCCAGAGAATCAAATAATCCTATTAAAACTGAGGTACAGAGCTAAACAAAGAATTCTCAACTGAGGAATACTGAATGGCTGAGAAGCACCTAAAGAAATGTTCAACATCCTTAGTCATCAGGGAAATGCAAATCAAAACAACCCTGAGATTTCACCTCACACCAGTCAGAATGGCTAAGATCAAAAACTCAGGGGACAGCAGATGCTGGCAAGGATGTGGAGAAATAGAAACACTCCTCCATTGTTGGTGTTTTTGCAAGCTGGTACAATGACTCTGGAAATCAGTCTGGTGGTTCCTCCGAAAATTGGACATAGTACTACCTAAGGACCCAACCATACCACTCCTGAGCATACACCCAAAAGATGCTCCAACATATAACAAGGACACATGCTCCACTATGTTCATAGAAACCTTCTTTATAATAGCCAGAAGCTGGAAAGAACCCAGATGTCCTTCAACAGAGAAATGGATACAGAAAATGTGGTACATCTACACAATGGAATACTACTCAGCTATCAAAAACATTGACTCATGAAATTCATAGGCAAATGGATGGAACTAGAAAATCTCATCCTGAGTGAGTTTACCAAAAGAACACACATGGTATATACTCACTGATAAGTGGACATTAGCCTAAAAGATCAGAATACCCAAGAAACAATTCACAGACCATATGAAGCTCAAGAAGAAGGAAGACCAAAATATGGATGCTTCAGTCCTTCTTAGTGGGGGGAACAAAATACTCATAGGAGGAAATACAGGGACAAGGAGTGTAGCAGGAACTGAAGAAAAGGTCATCCAAAGACTGCCCTACATGGGGATCCCACATACAGCCACCAAACCCAGTCACTCCTGCTGATGCCCAGAAGTGCTTGCTCACAGGAGCCTGATATGGATGTCTCCTGAGAGGCTCTGCCAGAGTCTTATTGATACAGATGAGGACAGCTCACGTAGAATTGAACACAGGGACCGCAGTGGAGGAGTTAGAGAAAGGATTGAAGGAGCTGAAGGAGTTTGCAACCCCATAGGAAGAACAATATCAACCAACTAGACCCCCTTCCCCAGAGCTCTCAGGGACTAAACCACCAACCAATGAGTACACATAGAGGGACTCATGGCTCCAGCCGAATATGTAGCAAAGGATAGCATTGCTTGGCATCTATAGGAGGCGATAGGAGGAAAAGCCCTTGGTCCTGTGAAGGCTCGTTTCCACAGTGTAGGGTAATGCCAGGGCATTGAGGTGTGAGTTGGTGGGTGGGAGTGGGAGCATCTTCATGGAAACACAGTGAGGGGGAGGAGGAATAGGAGAGGGGAGAAAGAGGCTAACATCTTAAATGTAAATACATAAAATATCTATTAAAAATAATAGAAAAAGAAACATATACATTACTGAGTGAAATACTGTAAATGAGAGCTACTTCTTAATGGCCTCACTATGGGTTTATGTGTCATAAAGGTAAAACAAGACTTTGGGAGCTGAAAGCTACCTTAAGGATGCCTGACACTAATGGGAATACTCTGGAGTCTGTATGTCCATCTTCTCAGGTTCTTCACATGTTTAACCTCTAAATACATTAAGTAACAAGAACATTTAACACACATCAGAAAATACAAGGAAGGGACCATGGTCACATGCTACCTGACATCGCTGGACTCAGACCTATCCTCTGGCTTCTTTCTCTACAAACAATCTCAGGAAGAGGGTGGGGCTCCTCTCCCTCTGATACAGGTGGCTGTGGTAAGTCCAGGTCCTCAGACCCCCTCTTTGTTTCCCCCCTCTGGGAATAGGACAAGAAAAACACACTCTGCCTTTTATCCTCATGACTGCCCACATGACTGAACTTAAACAGGAGAACATCAGCATCAGTATCAAAGAATCAAGGCGTGTGGTAATGAGGATGTTACAGCAGCTGAAAGTTCAGCCACAGCCGGGGAAAGTGTGCAGGAGAACCACAAGCCCAGCCAGCTACTTCCTCTTGATGACTCTCCTGTGAGGAGATGAAAGATACCACCAACGAACCTGGCAACAGTAAGCTCCCCGGTTATCTCCCCTCCTCAAGCCTAAAGTATAGTCCAAATTTCAAAGACAATGACTAAGGCTGACTCCTTCTACACAGTAATGACTGTTGAGGAGTCCGGAATGCAACCTCAAGCAACTTAACCTGTAATTCTGGGGACTGCCTTTCTCTCAAAGGCCTTCTCTATCACCGTGTGCCTGACCACAGATCAATCTACATCAGCTTATAGAATAAATAAATGTATTTGCTATCTATATCCACTAATAGCAGCTTGGTGACCATAAGACCCTTAATTTTTTTTTCCACATCATGTCAACAAATCCCATCTACTTGCTGTAGCTAAGAAACTGGACACCAGAAGTTACAATTAGTCAAGGTCTTATGGCTACTGGTTTGCAGTGCCAAAGTTTGGACACTGGGCCTCTGTCCTAAGGCCTTCTTATTATAGTGCTTCCTACTCAAAGGCTACCACCAGCAGCAGCCTAAAACATGAAATTGGCAGTTCATGCATGTAGGAAGCACCCTTTGCTGAGAGACCGGAGCTATAGTACTTGGACACATGTCTTTTGCTCACAAAGGACCTAAGCTCTACACTGTGGTCTGGGAAAACCCCAGGATACCTCGAATGTGCCTCAGAAACTATCCAGCATAGTCAAGGAAGGGGAGAGCAGAAGGTAGGATTCAGGGCCCCACATCTCTTTTCAGTGTGCAGGAGCAGTATCCTTCACTGGGACTTTAGAGAGATGAAGAGAGGGAGGGAGAAGGAAGGGAGACAGTTGAATCAATGAACGAGAGGAGACATCTGGTCACCATCATTCCCCTTAGAGGGCTAATAAAGGACTATGCAATGTGGAAGAAGCCTTCCTGCCCAGCACAGAACACAAATATTTCTATCGTCTCCCCTGGTTGAAACAGCTCTTTGCTCCAGGCATAGACTCTTCTTTATAAACCCAGTTTTCTCCTGACCCATTTCAGAGGGACAATTATATCCCTTTTTCTTTATCCCTGCTGCCCACTGTTCTAAGGCTGCCTCCTCTAGGAGCAGGGTCTGTGGAATCTCAAAGACAGACACCACTATTCATAGAGAGCCAGACACATGGACACATGGACACATGGACACATGGACACACACACACACACACACACACACACACACACACACACACACACACACACACACTCTACCAGGGGAGGGAGAGCAATCTGAGTACTCTGTCCATCTTCTTTGGTTTAAAGAGCCAGAAACTTGAAGTGAGTATGTGGGTTCTCAATGTTCTCAACGGGTACAGAAAATGTTCTCTGTTCCCCACTGAAGACTCAGATGACCCTTGCCAATGCCCAGTTCTCCTAAGGATAATTTTCTTTACTACCAAAACCCTCCCTGAGAAAACACTTCCTCTTTTCACCAAATTTCATCTTCTGCAACACCCTGGTCATATGAATAAAGAGGAAATCAGCAGATAATGATACCCTAGCGAGCCTCCTGCTTTTACTTTCAACATTGTGTTCTAGCTAAGCAGTTGAAGGCAAAACATTGGCCCTACCTAAAAGGAGGAGACCTGAGGAATAAAGTCATTATAAGATTAGTCCAAGACCAGCAAGCCACAGGACAAGAGCCAAAGCCCCTGAGGACTCATTCTGTACATTCTGTCACAACAATGATGGTAGATGATATGTATATATATTTATCATAGGCACTTCCATGACTTCAAACATGTTATCTAAATCTCACATCAACCCTCTGAGAGATAAATATTACTTTCCTCACAGATATGGTAACTGCTAATTAGGTTAATTAATTCATCCAAAGCAATTCAGCTATTAAATAGCGTCATTAGGACTCTGCTGTAGCAGTCATGGGAGCTCACACTTGTACCTGCTCTAGTGCCTGAAGGTGCCTCTCCACAGTCTCAATGACAAATCTTCACCTATTTTAGAGAATGCTACAACATCCATAAATCTAAGCTAGATGACTCTATATGCTCAAATGAGAGAGATATTATGAATATATTCCTACCTCTGCTCATGAATACAGACATAAGCAAGTAAATCTGAATTCTATAGTGAAGACCCAGCATGGCACCTCACAGCTGTGAGCTGCCATCTTGAACAAGTTACATCTCTCTGCCTCAGTTTCCTCAATTGCAACATGACCAGAATACTCTGCTCACAAAACTCTTGTGAGGATCAAATCAGCTATTACACACAAAATGTTTAGAGCAACTCTGGGTACACATTACATGTGACTCCGATGCCAGCTCTCAGAGGTCACAAAGGAAGAAAGTCATACAATCAGGATTTATTTTATTTATTTTAAGTCTTTGATCTGAGTTTAAGAAAAAACCCCTCTGAATTGTGCTCCAGCTCCAGTCTCACAAATTTACTACTTATCATTCATTTCTTAATGCTTTGTCCTTTTGGTTTTGCTTTATATTAAGTGTTATTTAGAAGAAATTTTTGAAATTCCACTGGATAAACCTGAAGGACTATCATTTTGTTATTCTAAGGCTATCACTAATTCATATATGCTGTGGAATTGAAGGTTTTCTTGTGTTTTGGTACAGGGTCAACATTTATAATCTTCTATGTATGTTTCAAAATACCTTCCATTCTACTTATTGAAACAAACACCGAAATTCCATCCCCATATGTGGAGTTAGCAGCCACCTGGTTTTGATTCTCAAGACCTACGCTAGGCCCAGAGTAGAAGGTGAATGTTCTCAAGAGAGGAGGGAGGCGGAGGGAGGCCTTGTGGTAGGTGCTACAGCTATGAATAACGGTTAATTCCCTTGGAGTCACTCGGCTAAGGGACAGTGCTCATTCTGACCTCTCTTGGATACCTTCTAATCTTCATTACCACATTAACTTGGAGAAGGATCTCAAGGTTTTATAATCAACCTCCACCCCCAAAAGTACTCTCCTCCCCTACAGGCAACTGTGTTCCTTCACTTATCCTACAGAGAGGACTCTAACATCTGTCAAGTCATAGTTCAAATGCTGGAGATTGGTGGGGCAAACTCATCACCCCTGACTCTCCAAGTTCTCTCCAGCTAAATTGGGAGTCAGCTGGACAAACAGATTACTACAATACCACATGAGGAGGGGGACAGCAATTATAATGAGAAATTACACACAGAAGACAGGGTGCCCAACCTCACCTCAACACAGGGAGCCGGTCAGAGATGGAAGCTTATGAGAAAATGTTTGCAGAACAACATTTAAGGAAATTGTGAAAACTAAGAATTTACCCAGAGGAAATTTCCAGCAAGACCAGTCTGAGTGAAAAAAATCAAGCCCTGCATTCTCTGTCATCCTTGAAGCTGTAAGAGAAAACTCACAAAATAGTTTCTTCTTCCTCCTCTGAGCTCAGCTTCCCTTTAAGTCTTTCGACCCCTCCCCCAGCCTCCTTCACTACTTTTCTGATGTTCACTTCTTCCTCTCCACCGAGTCCTGACCTCTGAGTACCTCTCAGGGATACAGAGAGGAAGGAAGGAACTGGCAGCATCTTATTGCCTCCTAACTCTCTGTTGAATCCTTTCTTTTAGCTGACCCCTTAACCTCCTTCCCAGCATGATCCTTCTGAAATACTCTAATCACCAAGGCAACAGTTAGCACTAACTGACAGTCAAGGCAAACTGAAGACTCTTCTTAGGATGTACTTTATACCATGGCATTTAATTCCTACACTAATCTTCTAGAGACTAGTGCTGAAAGATGTCAGCTACCCTGCCAGGAATGTGTACCATCCAGTTAGAGAGACTTCCCACCTCTGACCCCACCCCAGCTGCAGCATGAAGCCCTGGCCCAGGGATATGGATTTCCAAAATAATGTAAAGCAGTGTCATGGAAAGGTAATGTAGTAATGAGGATTATTAGAAGGTATCAAAGAGATGTATGGGGATTGGACTTCAGTGTCAACAAGTAGAATGTAAAGCAAGGTCATTAAAAAAACAAGGAAAGGGATGACAAGTGGGTACAATGCAGCATTCTGGCTTAAATCCTAGAACAGAAGGGATTTTAGTGGGATAAAAGAAATACCCTGGTGTTTAGTGAGGGATCTTGTGCCAGGATCACTTTCTTTGCTTGATGAATGTACACTGAAAAGTGAAACGAGTTGACAGAATCTCTCTGCACTATCTTTGGGAAATCTGAAAGTATTTTAAAAGAAAGAAGTTATTTTAAGAAAAAAATAAACAAACCTGATGCTATGCCAAGCTGCCCTAACCCAGACAGTACACACTCTCCTAATCTCTTTAGGCAGTAGCCATACTTCGCTCTGTCTCCACACACACTGGGAAATGTTTCCATAGAAACAGACAAAGGCCACAAAGCAGGGTGACCTAACAGGAAAAACAGTGGTGGGAAAAAGCTGAAGTGCGGCTGTACATAATAGAGGCTAGAGATAAAGTCTGTCTGGGACTATAAAATCTACAAGTAAATTCATCAACAGCAGAACTCCGTTCACCTACTGAATGGCTTGGTATTCGGCCTTCTACTCTTCAACTGGGTAAGAAGCAAATGAAGTACATGAAGACCTGACAGGGCTGGCAGCTTCTGAAACTGCAAACTGCAAAATGTATACGCATATAGACATATATATATGCATGCATATATATAAACAAACTATACAAACTGTAACCTAATACAGCAATAATACTATATTAGCTATATGACTGTATTTGTATCAACAACATCAAGAATCTGTGGAGTCCTTATGAACAACAATGCCAAGCAACCAGAGCTTCCAGGGACTAAGCCACTATCCAAAGACTATACATGGACTGACCCTGGACTCTGACCTCATAGGCAGCAATGAATATCCTAGTAAGAGCACCAGTGGAAGGGGAAGCTCTGGGTACTGCTAAGACTGAACCCCCAGTGAACTAGATTGTTGGGGGGAGGGCGGCAATGGGGGGAGGATGGGGAGGGGAACACCCATAAGGAAGGGGAGGGGTGAGGGGTTAGGGGGATGATTGCCCGGAAACCGGGAAAGGGAATAACACTCGAAATGTAAATAAGAAATACTCAAGTTAATAATAATAATAATAATAATAATAATAATAATAATAATAATAATAAAGAATCTGTGGAGTCAGGGAAGAAAGCAGAGAATGCAGGGCTAACATATTTAGCTCGGGAAGCTTCTCCATTGTGATGACACCTTACGGGATGAGAAGGATTTACCAGAGGAAAAAATGAGGTAGCTGGGTTTTCACCTATGTATCCCCATGTCTGTCTGTTATTGTCTTTCTGATCAAAGACAGCCTCTGTGACATCCTGGAGTGGAATTTTAATAAAGGGAATGCCTTGGAACTCAATCACCATGGGGATGAATCAGCAACTTGGCTTCATGAACAAAATTATGGATTCCTTGAGTAAATGTTCTACTCCAGTCAGGAGTCCTCACCAACCACAGGGAGTGGAACGACAAATGCCAATCCTGATATGAATAAGGAATGTGTAAGAGCCAAGCTGATGCAGACCAGCAGGCAGAGAAAGTATGATATGTGACTACTGTGCAGAATACTGGGTACTGGGACCCCAGAGGCCTTATTGCTTATGGGAAGAGGATACACAGTACAGTGGGAAGTGGTCAGATACGGTGTGGGAAGATGACCCAAAAGGCAAAACAAACCCGTTCATTCTTGATCCCATCACTTCCAGGCTAAGCATGCATGTCAGTCAAATCTAACCATCACATGCCTCACCTGTAAAAGGGAAATGACATGTGCCACCACCTCTCCTTGTAGAATGGACATGACTGTGGGAAAGGTGTGCCAGGCTCAAACTGAAGTCCTGGACAAAAATAATCTGCTCAATAGGAGAGACTTGCAGTAGTTCATATGACAAGTCGCCAGTCTTACTTACACAGACGATGTAGAATACAAAGTGTAATTCATTAAGAAGCTAGTGAAGCTGGGTGCAGAGGTGCACGACATTAACTCCAGCACTTGGAAGGCAAAGGTAGGCAGATCTCTCTGAGTTTGAGGCCAGCCTGTTCTAAATAGTGAGTTTCAAAACAGCCGCCACTATAATGTGAGACCCTATCTTGAAAAAAAAATGAAAAAGAAGTTAACGGAAGGTGGCTTCAAACCTACTCTGTAGCAATAAAATTTTTAAAAATCACTAACTTACTTAGTTGCAAAACAACACATAGCGGTGGGACTGGATGGAGAGTATCCTAGGATGCGGCTAGGGAGTGACTGTGGGTGAAGAATGAGCCTGGGGAGTGGGGCAGGAGCAACAATGGTCGGAAGGAAACACTGGGAGGAGAGAGGACAGCATGGGCACACTCCTGCCAGTCCCCTAACCTCTCCCAAGCTCACAGGAATAAAAATAAAATTAATCCCCTTCTCTCCAAGCATTTCTCTCTGGCCTCCAGCTGATGAGTCTATAATCCCTTCTCAATCCCTATCACTCTCATTTCTGCTTCTGTCTACTCACAGCAAAACATCCCTCCCAGGAAATGAATCCTCCCCGGCAGAGAGGAGATGGGGAAGGAGTCCAGAGATGTTAGAAAACCTATTACTAAAAAGAGAAAAAAAAATCTCAACAAAGGGCAAGCTGGTCTGTTAGGATTCCTTATGATCCAAGGCACCTGGCAGTGGGTGGGACTAGGCAAGCACTAGGCAGCCCCTTATTTCTGACAGGATTACCACATAGCATTACCCTAAGAAACTTTGTTCCTTAGAGACACTGAACTTCCTGTGGAGAAGGACAAGTGCAGGCTGAGGTATCAGCAAAACCAAGACAGGCAGAATAAAAGGCCAAGATAAGGTTACAGAGTGACTGATCCATTACTGTTCCCTGATGGTCCTGGTCTTAGAAGGTCCAACACATCCAAGTCATTTCAGTTTTACTTAGTAGGTCTGGGAGGATGGGGGGCGGGGGGATGCCAAAGTCTTGACCTTGATACTATACATCATTGGCTGCTCTGTTTTCATTATGAGATTTTGATCTCATTTCTCTTTCCAAGTAGTACATTTGTTTACCCTATTTGACCCATATTCTTTAAAATAAGGACTTAATACAATAATTCTGTCAAACCTTGTATGCAGCAAGATACATAAGGTTCTAAAATTTCTGAATATGATGGCTAGGATGTAGTGTGAAAACACACACACACACACACACACACACACACACACACACACCCCTCTGATGTTACAATGCATATCTTTATGTTCTTAAGGCTTTGTTTACCAAATGCACTCGCCAAAGAGGGATTACATGAGAAAATCTAGGATCCATGTGTTCTTCCAAATAAATTCTATTTACATTTGAAGAGACTATATTAGATTTGAAGAGGGATCTCCACTCAAAAACTACTGCTGGGAATGGCACCCCAGACTTAACTCCTACCTCCCAGAGGGCCAGTCCAAAGGGTCTTCCTGTGGTCGCTTCTATCTCAAGAATTACACGTCATGCTGTCTAGTCCTCTGTTCTTTCTACCCAACTGTGAACCTCCTAAGCTCTAGAAACGAATGTTGCTCACCAATATATCCCAACACCTTCTGCAGGGCCCGGCATACAATCGGCAGTTAGTAAATGTTTACTGAGTAAAAACAGGACCACACAAAAGGTTCCTGGGTCGGGAACTGTCCGACAGATTCAAAGTTCAGTTACTGAGAGGTGTGTGAGAAGAACAGGAGGGCGGGGTGCAGACACTGCACATTCCCAGCAAACTCGGAGATAAACAAGAAAACGCTGATGGCAACCCCTCAGGGGGAGCAGTCAGGAGATAAGCTAAGCCAGGTCCTGTGACCACAGCCTTAGAACCGTGTGTGGTTTAGGGTGGACATTGCTCCCAGGGACCTAAGTGTGGACAGTTCCCATGCACTGTTAGATGGCCATCACAGATTATCTCATTTCACCTGCACAGAGACCCGGAGGGAAAGACCGATGATCACCTTGACAGGTGAGACTCTGAGGCTCCAATCCTTGTGGACTCCAGAACAGTAAGTCAGAGAACACTGACTAGAACTTCACAGAACCGGACTCCTGGGGTTCACGGTGGCCTTCAATCTCCTTACTTCATCTTCCCTCCCTCAAGAGATGCTCAAATTCCTACAGCAATCAACACCTCAAAAGTCTTCCTGACTGCCTCTCAGGCTGGATGAATCTATTCAGCAGGCCTGCCCAATCTAGAGCAACTAATTACATTTTTTAAAAAAATTACTTTCTTAAAGAATTCAGATTTCTAGCCCCTGTCTTTCCCTGTTATCTACTCACAGTGAGACTAACCTCAAGCACATGACACAGTCCCAGCTATCTGAAGGCAGCCATCGCCCTCTCTCCCCTTGGTTTAGAAAGACATTGCACAGGCTGCTCAATGGGAAATGTATTGCACCCAGATTAGCAAATCTTTTTTGTAGATAATGGGAATCAAAAACAGATCATACCCTATCTTATTACCCAAAAAAAGGTGGTTCCTGGGTAAGGGACAGTGTAGAGAAATGGGGTGATACAACCCAGCATTGCTGATAATGCTCAGAAACCTCAACATTATTCACAGAAACCATTATTAGTGGCAAAGCATGTTTTGAGACCAACCGAATTTCTATTCTACAAAGGAAGCATCAAGGAGCTTACAGACGAGTGTACCTACTACTGATGCTTTGCTAAATAGTCATACTATCAAGCCGTCTTGCAAGTAATTATTGTCCATGTCTATAGATTAGGACTGTCCTTAACCTTGATCAAAGCACCTTCTATGTACAATGGGGCGGCAACAGACTCCTAACTGCTCAGTGCTGAAAATGAGTAGTTCAGTGTTCAGCCCTAGATGGGGTATTTCTGCTATCACCATCCGGATTCTTGAGCTATGGTGAAGAGGAGGCAGAAAGAACTGAAGAGCCAGAGCATGGGGAAGAGCGGTGTGAAATGCTGTCTTCTGGATACAACATGGCTATAGCACATCGAAGTTGTGAATGCTGGCACAAAATCCAGTCACTTGACATTCTATCACAGATTGGGGAGGGTTTGAGAGACTCCACCCCAAGTGAGGAGCTATTGGCAGTTGATGGCTTCCAGGAAAGGAGGGAATCATTTTTCTTCCTTCTGGAGTGTGTCCCCTTGGCAGGCTACCCATGACCTGGTAGATGGCCCCATACTAATTTGCATATAGGAAGTCCTTACTAGACTCAGTTGGTTATGTAAAATTTTTAAAGAGGAACAGAAAAGAGAAGACATGAGGGTACAAGACTGTTAAGTGTATTGGAGGTTATCTGAGGATAGTGGAGGGAGGATTTGGGTCAGATATGATCAAGATACATTATATCCGTGTATAAAATTGTCAATAAATAAGTAAAAATAATCAAGAAGAAGCAGTGGCAGCAGCAGCACATAGGTGGAGTTGCAAAAGGATCCCAGCTATTAAGTGTCAAGGCTTCAATTAGAGAAGCCTTTGAACCTCAACCCTGTCCTCTTTGTATTGCACTGCTCCAAAACAGGACAGTGACCTCCCTATGGTTTTAGAACACTACCATAATATGGCACCAGCTAGCATCTCGCTTGCATTAGCCCTGTTTTACAAGAGGCTAAACCTGAAGGGCTGAAAGGCAAAAGAGCTTGTTCCAGTTCCCTGGAAAATGCCTTATACTTGGAACTCAAAGCTCACTTAAGACTACTTTGTTGACAACCAACTACTGCAAAGAGACAGGGAGTATCTTAGTCTAGAAATAGATTCCCTGACTAGCGAAAGGGAGTCGCCTCTGCCGGCTGTTAAGCTTTGAACTCTTTTTGATGGAGGGCACCCCTCCCATCCAGAGGGAGCTCCACCAAGGTTCCCCAACTACAAAAGAAGTAGTTTGCCCGCCAGTTAACCAGGATGCCCTGAGGCTCAAAGGTGAAAAAGCAAATATGGGGACAGAGGCTGCCTCCCACAATAAGTAACGGTCCCTTCCTTCCCTCCTTTCTCTATCTCCCAAACCTACTCCCCAGCCCAGGATCCAGAGCATGCAAACTGGGTGAGGAAGATCTCATCCATGCAAAGTAAAACAATGACAACACCAACACACTCTCACCAGCATTTCTATTTCATTTCAGAGGGGAGGGATGGGGGAGAAACAGTAACAGTTATTAGCATAAGTCCTAGGGGTCATACAAAGGGCTCTTCTGCAGTTCACTGGCTCTTAGCTTACACAATTACTCATTTTTCAGATAACCAAACTTAAGCTAGGAGTTTAAGGAGTAACCAGTAAGAATAGGGCCAGGACAAAACCCCAGTGCTAATGCAGACTAATACTTCCCTACCGTAAGAAGCTCATTAATCTCCTGGGAAGCCTCAGTGAGACCTTCCCCAGGTCCAGTTTGAGGCCTAAGCTGATTCACTTCTAGGCTAGCTAGGAGGTGGACTCCACTGTTGAGTATCCAGGACCGCACTTTATATCCCATTAACTGGTAGCCTGTATCACTGGGTGGGTTCCCAAAGTTTCACACTAGCCATGCCCCCTAGAATGTAGTCAGTGACTTAGTAAATGAATCTATATTTCAAAAAAAATGACGCCTCAGCACGTCCCTATGTCAAGTCCCGTTGTGTCATTCAATCTTCATAACAGAAGGAAGGAAGGAAGATTCTCCCTTGACCAACAAGGAAATAGGCTCAAAAGAGTAAGTGACCTAAGCTTTTCAGCTTTTGTGCGGCAGACGACCACAGCTGTCTCAAGGCATTCAAGACAAAATAATTACAGACCACTGAATGGGAGGAGAGCTGCCCATCCCAGCACCTAACAGGCTCAGTGCTCCGGAAGTCACCCGGAACTTTCAGCTACTCCCGGGATGGAGTATCCCTGCCGGGTGCTCTGGGAGGAAAACAGAAAGAGGAGGAGGACAGTTTGGGTCACAGTGCCTGGCTGCAGAAGACAGCTGGTGCAGTGAGCCCCCTGACTTTTCCATTAGCCCCGCTGATTTCAAGTACCCGAGTGGGTCCAGCTCTGGAGGAACCCTGTCCAGCTTTAGGGGAGCAGAAGTAGGAGGTTGCGGGCGTCCAGGGAAATCGCAGCTAGGTGATGAATCACCGAGCACATGACCCTACAGGGGAGGGGAGGGTTCAAAACTCTGCGGGATGAGGCGGGGGCTTGGAGAGTGAGGCCTAGCGCGCAGGGTACCCCTGCGGCTTGGGTTAGGGGAGCTAGGAAAAGCCCCTCTCCCACGTCACTTCTCCTGACGGCGGATCCCCGCAGCCCCGGGCCCGCCTGATCCCCAAGCGCGGCGGACTCACGGCCTTCAGCTGCTCCAGTCGGTCCTTCATCCTGGCCCAGGTGAGGGTGGCAGGCGCCTTGTCTCAGGTAAGCGCGTCCCAAGTGAGCGGCCTGGAGCAACTGCGGGGGTGCCGGCCAGGGCGAGAGAGCAGCGCTAGCACGGGCGGAGGCGGGCGGCGGCCGCTCTCGAGGAGGAGCGTCCGAGGCCACCGAGGTCCGCCGCGCCGCCCCCTCCGGTCCCCGCTGGCGCCCTGCTCCAAATCCGGCTGCGAGACAGAGCCGGCTCAGGGCTCGCCCGCCCCCTGGACACGCCCCATACCTGAGCCGCGCCCCGCGCTCCTGCTTAAAGGGACAGCGCGCGCTCCAACGCCGGAAGCATTCGGGGATATCCTCCCTCCGCCGCCCATGAAAGGCAGAGAAAAAAAGAGGGGATCTGTCTGGCTTCGATTTGGCATTTTCCTCACTGTGCTTATTGTCCAGCCATCTACGGACTCGTCCGGTTGAAGACAAGCTGGTGCCTGCTCCCTTGATAAGGCAAAGTGATGATCCCACGATACTCAAGAGATACACTGCCTTAAAGAAAGGACCTGCGAGGTATAGAATCTGCGTGGTCCAGGCTCAGAGACCTGTTCCGGTGAAGCGTAACTGCAGATGAAATGCCCTGGATCTGGCAGCGGCGAGGAATTTGAGGGATTATACTGTTAGTGGCTTTGGGGCCTCTCCTAGACGTGTACGTGGTTCAGTAACCTTTTACTAACAATTTGAATAACTTAAGGAAATCCTGATCCTCTAGAGGACTCAGTTTCCATAGCTAAATAAATTAATCAATAAATAAATCAGAAACTGCTTAGCAATTTGCTGCGAAGCCTGTACAAGAAGTGACTAACTTGTAACTATCTGGCAGGGTTATAGGATAAAGACGTTTGATTTAGAAAACTTAAGCCCACCTCTCTCCTCCTTGCTGTAAAAAGCCCCGGGATTTGATTTGATTTTTTAGAAAAGTGTGATTCCTCTCACTGCCCTTCCTCTTCAACCATGCCCCTATCCCCCTCCCCTATTTGGTTTTGGGTAACAAATGTCTATCAACCAGTATAGTGGTCAACAATTGGAGCTAGCGAAGACTTGGTCTCAAGTTCCAGAAGTATCCTCGGCTTTCCGTTCAATTTTAAAGGCCATAGATACTTTGTTAATTACAACCGGACTTTACCCTCTGCGATGTGCACGTTCCTATTGACTTCCTCTGCTGCCATAAAGATAGTCAAGTAAGGCAGGGCTTGAGCTGTTTGAGCCAACCCTGCGGTTCTTTACTCTAATCCTCTCTCCTGTCTAATCCCGCTCCTGTCCTGATACTGGCCTTGCCCGGACTGCTGCGAAAGCTTCCACGCCCCCGGTGGTCGTAAACCCCAAAGCGGAACCTCCCGCCTAGCAAACACTTGGAAAACATTCCACCTCCGACCTCGTTCTCTAGCATCAGCCCTTTTGTTCTCTTGTTACAGAATCTCCCTAAATTGCCCAGGCAAGCTTTGAACTTGCCATTCTCCTGTTTCAACCTCTCCCGTAATAGGGGTTACAATGAAAAGCTCCAGAAGTGTAGACATCTGAGATCTCGACAGAAGTCAGGAAAGAGGATGGATTCATTTTGAAACAAGAACACAGGATTCCAGTTAAGGCGCGATTGCTTTCAGGCTGCAAAGATGGCCCTGTGGTTAAGAGCACCGACTGAAGGACCTGGGTTCAATTCCCAGCATCCACATTGTGACACACAGTTCCAGGGGATGCGACGCCCTCTTCTGGGCTCTGCAGAGGTTGACACATGTGATGTACAGATATATGCAGGCAAAAACATTCATAGGAGTAAAAAACAATTCAAGGTCCCAGAAAACTATTTTAAACAATATAAATAATTTCAAAAGGGTAAAATTGTGACCCTCATGCAAATATAAATGAATAATATTTTAACTGCTGCTTAGCTTATTAATGAAGCAACCAGTAAGAGGTTAAATTCATTCAGATCCACAAACAGCAAGACTGCTGAAATGAATAGGTTACTTGATGCAAAACCAGCTCTGGAGAGGTGGGAGAAGAAACTGTGCTTCTTCTGTAGACAAAGTTTTCATTTCCATTAATAGACGGCTGGACAATTGTTATAAGGCAATGAAAAGCATAGACCATTGTATAATCAGAAAGATGCATTAATTAAGGCCACCATAGGATACATAGCATAGAACAGCTTCCTGTTAGTGGTCACTGGTCATTTTAATTTGCTCAGTTTTTCTGTATACTCCCAAGGTAGTATCTTCCATGACTGAACAGTACCAACTCTGTTTAAAAGTTATGATACAGAACACACTTTCTTCCCTATAACTTCTACCATTATTCTTGCCTTTATCCAGACACTTAAATAAAGAAAATCAGAGCTAAGGAGATAGCTCACTCAGTAAAGTGCTTCCTCCACAAATATGAGGACCTGAGTTCAATTCCCAGAACACATTTAAAATAATAATAATGACGACGACGACGACGACAACGATGATAATCAAACACAGAGATGCATACCAGTAACCCCAGAACTGGGAAAGTGGAAACAGGTAGATCCCTGAGGTTCACTGGCCAGCCAGATTTACCTAGTTGTGAGTTCCAGGCCAGTCAAAAGATATTGTCTCAAAAACCGGGGTAGGGCAGGGGACCACACCTAAGGTAAACAACTTTTTATAATTGGATATCTTGAATTCCATCACCCTTGGAATATTCTATTCTTAGAATTGAGGGAATCCACTCAACACATAGCACTAAGTACATACAATTAAAAGAAGTTGGAGTTAGAGGAGGGCCCAGGAGCAGCAGGTCCGCTGCGTCTGAGACACCGCTGGAACCTGAACGGACTGAACGGATAAATAGTTCTCTGCACCCAAATCCTGTGGGAGGGAGAGCTAAACCTTCAGAGAGGCAGACACGCCTGGGAAACCAGAAGAGACTGCACTCTGCACACATTACTGATTCCACAGGAAAACACCAAACACCATCTGGAACCCTGGTGCACGGAAGCTCCCAGAAATGGCGGCGCAGATCTTCCTGGTGGCTGCCGCCGCGGAGAGCTCATAAGGAACACCCCACGAGCAAACTTGAGCCTTGGGACCACAGGTAAGACCAAATTTTCTGCTCCAAGCGACCTGCCTGGTGAACTCAAGACACAGGCCCACAGGAACAGCTGAAGACCTGTAGAGAGGAAAAACTACACGCCCGAAAGCAGAACACTCTGTCCCCATAACTGGCAGAAAGAAAACAGGAAAACAGGTCTACAGCACTCCTGAAATACAGGTTTATAGGACAGTCTAGCCACTGTCAGACATAGCAGAACAAACTAACACTAGAGATAATCTGATGGCGAGAGGCAAGCACAGGAACAAGCAACAGAAACCAAGACTACATGGCACCATCAGAGCCCAATTCTCCCACCAAAGCAAACATGGAATATCCAAACACACCAGAAAAGCAAGATCTAGTTTCAAAATCATTTTTGATCATGATGCTGGAGGACTTCAAGAAAGACGTGAAGAACTCCCTTAGAGAACAAGTAGAAGCCTACAGAGAGGAATCACAAAAATCCCTAAAAGAATTCCAGGAAAACATAAATAAACAAGTAGAGGCCAAAGAGAGGAGTCACAAAAATCCCTAAAAGAATTCCAGGAAAACACAATCAAACAGTTGAAGGAATTAAAAATGGAAATAGAAGCAATCAAGGAAGAACACATGGAAACAACCCTGGATGTAGAAAACCAAAAGAAGAGACAAGGAGCTGTAGATACAAGCTTCACCAACAGAATACAAGAGATGGAAGAGAGAATCTCAGGAGCAGAAGATTCCATAGAAATCATTGACTCAACTGTCACAGATAATGTAAAGCGGAAAAAGCTACTGGTCCAAAACATACAGGAAATCCAGGACTCAATGAGAAGATCAAACCTAAGGATAATAGGTATAGAATAGAGTGAAAACTCCCAGCTCAAAGAACCAGTAAATATCTTCAACAAAATCATAGAAGAAAACTTCCCTAACCTAAAAAAAGAGATACCCATAGGCATACAAGAAGCCTACAGAACTCCAAATAGATTGGACCAGAAAAGAAACACCTCCCGTCACATAATAGGCAAAACACCAAACGCACAAAATAAAGAAAGAATATTAAAAGCAGTAAGGGAAAAAGGTCAAGTAACATATAAAGGCAGACCTATCAGAATCACACCAGACTTTTCGCCAGAAACTATGAAGGCCAGAAGATCCTGGACTGATGTCATACAGACCCTAAGAGAACACAAATGCCAGCCCAGGTTACTGTATCCTGCAAAACTCTCAATTAACATAGATGGAGAAACCAAGATATTCCATGACAAAACCAAATTTACACAATATCTTTCCACAAATCCAGCACTACAAAGGATAATAAATGGTAAAGCCCAACATAAGGAGGCAAGCTATACCCTAGAAGAAGCAAGAAACTAATCGTCTTGGCAACAAAACAAAGAGAAGAAAAGCACACAAACATAACCTCACATCCAAATATGAATATAACAGGAAGCAATAATCACTATTCCTTAATATCTCTCAACATCAATGGCCTCAACTCCCCAATAAAAAGACATAGATTAACAAACTGGATACGCAATGAAGACCCTGCATTCTGCTGCCTACAGGAAACACACCTCAGAGACAAAGACAGACACTACCTCAGAGTGAAAGACTGGAAAACAACTTTCCAAGCAAATGGTCGGAAGAAGCAAACTGGAGTAGCCATTCTAATATCAAATAAAATCAATTTTCAACTAAAAGTCATCAAAAAAGATAAGGAAGGACACTTTATATTCATCAAAGGAAAAATCCACCAAGATGAACTCTCAATCCTAAATATCTATGCCCCAAATACAAGGGCACCTACATACGTAAAAGAAACCTTACTAAAGCTCGAAACACACATTGCACCTCACACAATAATAGGAGATTTCAACACCGCACTCTCATCAATGGAGAGATCATGGAAACAGAAATTAAACAGAGACGTAGACAGACTAAGAGAAGTCATGAGCCAAATGGACTTAACAGATATTTATAGAACATTCTATCCTAAAGCAAAAGGATATACCTTCTTCTCAGCTCCTCATGGTACTTTCTCCAAAATTGACCATATAATTGGTCAAAAAACGGGCCTCAACAGGTACAGAAAGATAGAAATAATCCCACGCGTGCTATCGGACCACCACGGCCTAAAACTGGTCTTCAATAACAATAAGGGAAGAATGCCCACATGTACGTGGAAATTGAACAATGCTCTACTCAGTGATAACCTGGTCTAGGAAGAAGTAAAGAAAGAAATTAAAGGCTTTTTAGAATTTAATGAAAATGAAGGTACAACATACCCAAACTTATGGGACACAATGAAAGCTGTGCTAAGAGGAAAACTCATAGCTCTGAGTGCCTGCAGAAAGAAACAGGAGAGAGCATATGTCAGCAGCTTGACAGCACACCTAAAAGCTCTAGAACAAAAAGAAGCAAATATACCCAGGAGGAGTAGAAGGCAGGAAATAATCAAACTCAGAGCTGAAATCAACCAAGTAGAAACAAAAAGGACCATAGAAAGAATCAACAGAACCAAAAGTTGGTTCTTTGAGAAAATCAACAAGATAGATAAACCCTTAGCCAGACTAACGAGAGGACACACAGAGAGTGTGTCCAAATTAACAAAATCAGAAATGAAAAGGGAGACATAACTACAGATTCAGAGGAAATTCAAAAAATCATCAGATCTTACTATAAAAGCCTATATTCAACAAAACTTGAAAATCTACAAGAAATGGACAATTTCCTAGACAGATACCAGGTACCGAAGTTAAATCAGGAACAGATAAACCAGTTAAACAACCCCAGAACTCCTAAGGAAATAGAAGCAGTCATTAAAGGTCTCCCAAACAAAAAGAGCCCGGGGCCAGACGGGTTTAATGCAGAATTCTATCAGACCTTCATAGAAGACCTCATACCAATATTATCCAAACTATACAAAAATACTCAATAAAATTCTGGCAAACCGAATTCAAGAGCACATCAAAACAATCATCCACCATGATCAAGTAGGCTTCATCCCAGGCATGCAGGGATGGTTTAATATACGGAAAACCATCAACGTGATCCATTATATAAACAAACTGAAAGAACAAAACCACATGATCATTTCATTAGATGCTGAGAAAGCATTTGACAAAATTCAACACCCCTTCATGATAAAAGTCCTGGAAAGAATAGGAATTCAAGGCCCATACCTAAACATAGTAAAAGCCATATACAGCAAACCAGTTGCTAACATTAAACTAAATGGAGAGAAACTTGAAGCAATCCCACTAAAATCAGGGACTAGACAAGGCTGCCCACTCTCTCCCTACTTATTCAATATAGTTCTTGAAGTTCTAGCCAGAGCAATCAGACAACAAAAGGAGATCAAAGGGATACAGATCGGAAAAGAAGAGGTCAAAATATCACTATTTGCAGATGACATGATAGTATATTTAAGTGATCCCAAAAGTTCCACCAGAGAACTACTAAAGCTGATAAACAACTTCAGCCAAGTGGCTGGGTATAAAATTAACTCAAATAAATCAGTTGCCTTCCTCTATACAAAAGAGAAACAAGCCGAGAAAGAAATTAGGGAAACGACACCCTTCATAATAGACCCAAATAATATAAAGTACCTCGGTGTGACTTTAACCAAGCAAGTAAAAGATCTGTACAATAAGAACTTCAAGACTCTGAGGAAAGAAATTGAAGAAGACCTCAGAAGATGGAAAGATCTCCCATGCTCATGGATTGGGAGGATTAATTTAGTAAAAATGGCCATTTTACCAAAAGCAATCTACAGATTCAATGCAATCCCCATCAAAATACCAATCCAATTCTTCAAAGAGTTAGACAGAACAATTTGCAAATTCATCTGGAATAACAAAAAACCCAGGATAGCTAAAGCTATCCTCAACAATAAGAGGACTTCAGGGGGAATCGCTATCCCTGAACTCAAGCAGTATTACAGAGCAATAGTGATAAAAACTGCATGGTATTGGTACAGAGACAGACAGATAGACCAATGGAATAGAATTGAAGACCCAGAAATGAACCCACACACCTATGGTCACTTGATTTTTGACAAAGGAGCCAAAACCATCCAATGGAAAAAAGATAGCATTTTCAGCAAATGGTGCTGGTTCAACTGGAGGGCAACATGTAGAAGAATGCAGATCGATCCATGCTTATCACCCTGTACAAAGCTTAAGTCCAAGTGGATCAAGGACCTCCACATCAAACCAGACACACTCAAACTAATAGAAGAAAAACTAGGGAAGCATCTGGAACACATCGGCACTGGAAAAAATTTCTTGAACAAAACACCAGTGGCTTATGCTCTAAGATCAAGAATCGACAAATGGGATCTCATAAAACTGCAAAGCTTCTGTAAGGCAAAGGACACTGTGGTTAGGACAAAACGGCAACCAACAGATTGGGAAAACATCTTTACCAATCCTACAACAGATAGAGGCCTTATATCCAAAATATACAAAGAACTCAAGAAGTTAGACCGCAGGGAGACAAATAACCCTATTAAAAAATGGGGTTCAGAGCTAAACAAAGAATTCACAGCTGAGGAATGCCGAATGGCTGAGAAACACCTAAAGAAATGTTCAACATCTTTAGTCATAAGGGAAATGCAAATCAAAACAACCCTGAGATTTCACCTCACACCAGTGAGAATGGCTAAGATCAAAAACTCAGGTGACAGCAAATGCTGGCGAGAATGCGGAGAAAGAGGAACACTCCTCCATTGTTGGTGGGATTGCAGACTGGTACAACCATTCTGGAAATCAGTCTGGAGGTTCCTCAGAAAATTGGACATTGAACTGCCTGAGGATCCAGCTATACCTCTCTTGGGCATATACCCAAAAGATGCCCCAACATATAAAAAAGACACGTGCTCCACTATGTTCATTGCAGCCTTATTTATAATAGCCAGAAGCTGGAAAGAACCCAGATGCCCTTCAACAGAGGAATGGATACAGAAAATGTGGTACATCTACACAATGGAATATTACTCAGCTATCAAAAACAATGACTTTATGAAATTCGTAGGCAAATGTTCGGAACAGGAAAATATCATCCTGAGTGAGGTAACCCAATCACAGAAAAACACACATGGTATGCACTCATTGATAAGTGGCTATTAGCCCAAATGCTTGAATTACCCTAGATGCCTAGAACAAATGACAATCAAGAAGGATGATCAAAATGTGAATGCTTCACTCCTTCTTTAAAAGGGGAACAAGAATACCCTTGGCAGGGAATAGAGAGGCAAAGATCAAAACAGACACAGAAGTAACACCCATTCAGAGCCTGCCCCACATGTGGCCCATACATGTACAGCCACCCAATTAGACAAGATGGATGAAGCAAAGAATTGCAGACCGACAGGAGCCGGATATAGATCTCTCCTGAGAGACACAGCCAGAATACCGCAAATACAGAGGGGAATACCAGCAGCAAACCACTGAACTGAGAATAGGACCCCCGTTGAAGGAATCAGAGAAAAAACTGGAAGAGCTTGAAGGGGCTCGAGACCCCTTATGAACAACAATGCCAAGCAACCAGAGCTTCCAGGGACTAAGCCACTACCTAAAGACTATACATGGACTGACCCTGGACTCTGACCTCATAGGAAGCAATGAATATCCTAGTAAGAGCACCAGTGGAAGGGGAAGCCCTGGGTCCTGCTAAGACTGATCCCCCAGTGAACTAGACTGTTGGGGGGAGGGCGGCAATGGGGGGAGGGTTGGGAGGGGAACACCCATAAGGAAGGGGAAGAGGGAGGGGGATGTTTGCCTGGAAACCGGGAAAGGGAATAACACTCGAAATGTATATAAGAAATACTCAAGTTGAGAGACACCTCCGGACCCTGAAGGAAACAGACCGGATAAACAGTTCTCTGCACCCAAATCCCGTGGGAGGGAGAGCTAAACCTTCAGAGAGGCAGACAATCCTGGGAAACCAGAAGAGACTGCTCCCTGCACACACATCTCGGACGCCAGAGGAAAAAGCCAAAGACCATCTGGAACCCTGGTGCACTGAAGCTCCCGGAAAGGGCGGCACAGGTCTTCCTGGTTGCTGCCGCTGCAGAGAGCCCCTGGGCAGCACCCCACGAGCGAACCTGAGCCTCGGGACCACAGGTAAGACCAAATTTTCTGCTGCAAGAAAGCTGCCTGGTGAACTCAAGACGCAGGCCCACAGGAACAGCTGAAGACCTGTAGAGAGGAAAAACTACACGCCCGAAAGCAGAACACTCTGTCCCCATAACTGACTGAAAGAGAGGAAAACAGGTCTACAGCACTCCTGACACACAGGCTTATAGGACAGTCTAGCCACTGTCAGAAATAGCAGAACAAAGTAACATTAGAGATAATCTGATGGCGAGAGGCAAGCGCAGGAACCCAAGCAACAGAAACCAAGACTACATGCCATCATCGGAGCCCAATTCTCCCACCAAAATAAACATGGAATATCCAAACACACCAGAAAAGCAAGATCTAGTTTCAAAATCATATTTGATCATGATGCTGGAGGACTTCAAGAAAGACATGAACACACTTAGGGAAACACAGGAAAACATTAATAAACAAGTAGAAGCCTACAGAGAGGAATCGCAAAAATCCCTGAAAGAATTCCAGGAAAACACAATCAAACAGTTGAAGGAATTAAAAATGGAAATAGAAGCAATCAAGAAAGAACACATGGAAACAACCCTGGATATAGAAAACCAAAAGAAGAGACAAGGAGCTGTAGATACGAGCTTCACCAACAGAATACAAGAGATGGAAGAGAGAATCTCAGGAGCAGAAGATTCCATAGAAATCATTGACTCAACTGTCAAAGATAATGTAAAGCGGAAAAAGCTACTGGTCCAAAACATACAGGAAATCCAGGACTCAATGAGAAGATCAAACCTAAGGATAATAGGTATAGAAGAGAGTGAAGACTCCCAGCTCAAAGGACCAGTAAATATCTTCAACAAAATCATAGAAGAAAACTTCCCTAACCTAAAAAAAGAGATACCCATAGGCATACAAGAAGCCTACAGAACTCCAAATAGATTGGACCAGAAAAGAAACACCTCCCGTCACATAATTGTCAAAACACCAAACGCACAAAATAAAGAAAGAATATTAAAAGCAGTAAGGGAAAAAGGTCAAGTAACATATAAAGGCAGACCTATCAGAATCACACCAGACTTCTCGCCAGAAACTATGAAGGCCAGAAGATCCTGGACTGATGTTATACAGACCCTAAGAGAACACAAATGCCAGCCCAGGTTACTGTATCCAGCAAAACTCTCAATTAACATTGATGGAGAAACCAAGATATTCCATGACAAAACCAAATTTACACAATATCTTTCCACAAATCCAGCACTACAAAGGATAATAAATGGTAAAGCCCAACATAAGGAGGCAAGCTATACCCTAGAAGAAGCAAGAAACTAATCGTCTTGGCAACAAAACAAAGAGAATGAAAGCACACAAACATAACCTCACATCCAAATATGAATATAACGGGAAGCAATAATCACTATTCCTTAATATCTCTCAATATCAATGGCCTCAACTCCCCAATAAAAAGACATAGATTAACAAACTGGATACGCAACGAGGACCCTGCATTCTGCTGCCTACAGGAAACACACCTCAGAGACAAAGACAGACACTACCTCAGAGTGAAAGGCTGGAAAACAACTTTCCAAGCAAATGGTCAGAAGAAGCAAGCTGGAGTAGCCATTCTAATATCAAATAAAATCAATTTTCAATTAAAAGTCATCAAAAAAGATAAGGAAGGACACTTCATATTCATCAAAGGAAAAATCAACCAAGATGAACTCTCAATCCTAAATATCTATGCCCCAAATACAAGGGCACCTACATATGTAAAAGAAACCTTACTAAAGCTCAAAACACACATTGCACCTCACACAATAATAGTGGGAGATTTCAACACCCCACTCTCATCAATGGACAGATCATGGAAAGAGAAATTAAACAGTGATGTCGACAGACTAAGAGAAGTCATGAGCCAAATGGACTTAACGGATATTTATAGAACATTCTATCCTAAAGCAAAAGGATATACCTTCTTCTCAGCTCCTCATGGTACTTTCTCCAAAATTGACCATATAATTGGTCAAAAAACGGGCCTCAACAGGTACAGAAAGATAGAAATAATCCCATGCGTGCTATCGGACCACCACGGCCTAAAACTGGTCTTCAATAACAATAAGGGAAGAATGCCCACATATACGTGGAAATTGAACAATGCTCTACTCAATGATAACCTGGTCAAGGAAGAAATAAAGAAAGAAATTAAAAACTTTTTAGAATTTAATGAAAATGAAGGTACAACATACCCAAACTTATGGGACACAATGAAAGCTGTGCTAAGAGGAAAACTCATAGCGCTGAGTGCCTGCAGAAAGAAACAGGAAAGAGCATATGTCAGCAGCTTGACAGCACACCTAAAAGCTCTAGAACAAAAAGAAGCAAATACACCCAGGAGGAGTAGAAGGCAGGAAATAATCAAACTCAGAGCTGAAATCAACCAAGTAGAAACAAAAAGGACCATAGAAAGAATCAGCAGAACCAAAAGTTGGTTCTTTGAGAAAATCAACAAGATAGATAAACCCTTAGCCAGACTAACGAGAGGACACAGAGAGTGCGTCCAAATTAACAAAATCAGAAATGAAAAGGGAGACATAACTACAGATTCAGAGGAAATTCAAAAAATCATCAGATCTTACTATAAAAACCTATATTCAACAAAACTTGAAAATCTTCAGGAAATGGACAATTTCCTAGACAGATACCAGGTATCGAAGTTAAATCAGGAACAGATAAACCAGTTAAACAACCCCATAACTCCTAAGGAAATAGAAGCAGTCATTAAAGGTCTCCCAACCAAAAAGAGGCCAGGTCCAGATGGGTTTAGTGCAGAATTCTATCAAACCTTCATAGAAGACCTCATACCAATATTATCCAAACTATTCCACAAAATTGAAACAGATGGATCACTACCGAATTCCTTCTACGAAGCCACAATTACTCTTATACCTAAACCACACAAAGACACAACAAAGAAAGAGAACTTCAGACCAATTTCCCTTATGAATATCGATGCAAAAATACTCAATAAAATTCTGGCAAACCGAATTCAAGAGCACATCAAAACAATCATCCACCATGATCAAGTAGGCTTCATCCCAGGCATGCAGGGATGGTTTAATATACGGAAAACCATCAATGTGATCCATTATATAAACAAACTGAAAGAACAGAACCACATGATCATTTCATTAGATGCTGAGAAAGCATTTGACAAAATTCAACACCCCTTCATGATAAAAGTCCTGGAAAGAATAGGAATTCAAGGCCCATACCTAAACATAGTAAAAGCCATATACAGCAAACCAGTTGCTAACATTAAACTAAATGGAGAGAAACTTGAAGCAATCCCACTAAAATCAGGGACTAGACAAGGCTGCCCACTCTCTCCCTACTTATTCAATATAGTTCTTGAAGTTCTAGCCAGAGCAATCAGACAACAAAAGGAGATCAAAGGGATACAGATCGGAAAAGAAGAGGTCAAAATATCACTATTTGCAGATGACATGATAGTATATTTAAGTGATCCCAAAAGTTCCACCAGAGAACTACTAAAGCTGATAAACAACTTCAGCCAAGTGGCTGGGTATAAAATTAACTCAAATAAATCAGTTGCCTTCCTCTATACAAAAGAGAAACAAGCCGAGAAAGAAATTAGGGAAACGACACCCTTCATAATAGACCCAAATAATATAAAGTACCTCGGTGTGACTTTAACCAAGCAAGTAAAAGATCTGTACAATAAGAACTTCAAGACACTGAGGAAAGAAATTGAAGAAGACCTCAGAAGATGGAAAGATCTCCCATGCTCATGGATTGGCAGGATTAATTTAGTAAAAATGGCCATTTTACCAAAAGCAATCTACAGATTCAATGCAATCCCCATCAAAATACCAATCCAATTCTTCAAAGAGTTAGACAGAACAATTTGCAAATTCATCTGGAATAACAAAAAACCCAGGATAGCTAAAGCTATCCTCAACAATAAAAGGACTTCAGGGGGAATCACTATCCCTGAACTCAAGCAGTATTACAGAGCAATAGTGATAAAAACTGCATGGTATTGGTACAGAGACAGACAGATAGACCAATGGAATAGAATTGAAGACCCAGAAATGAACCCACACACCTATGGTCACTTGATTTTTGACAAAGGAGCCAAAACCATCCAATGGAAAAAAGATAGCATTTTCAGCAAATGGTGCTGGTTCAACTGGAGGGCAACATGTAGAAGAATGCAGATCGATCCATGCTTATCACCCTGTACAAAGCTTAAGTCCAAGTGGATCAAGGACCTCCACATCAAACCAGACACACTCAAACTAATAGAAGAAAAACTAGGGAAGCATCTGGAACACATGGGCACTGGAAAAAATTTCCTGAACAAAACACCAGTGGCTTATGCTCTAAGATCAAGAATCGACAAATGGGATCTCATAAAACTGCAAAGCTTCTGTAAGGCAAAGGACACTGTGGTTAGGACAAAACGGCAACCAACAGATTGGGAAAAGATCTTTACCAATCCTACAACAGATAGAGGCCTTATATCCAAAATATACAAAGAACTCAAGAAGTTAGACCGCAGGGAAACAAATAACCCTATTAAAAAATGGGGTTCAAGAGGCTTCAACTCAAGATTTCTTCTTGCAGCTGATATGCATATCCTGTCACAATTACATAGCCTACAGATTCCTGGGCACTAGATCACCCTATTGAGAAAATTTCCTGCAGATAAATATAGTGATGAACTTTTGTGAATTGATAAATTAAATATTTCATAGATTTTTCTGACTTTATTCAAATAATTTTAGGAAGAAAGTTTTAAGAGATGGTTTTAGTTGTTCTGCTAGAAAGATGTAATAAAGTTAGAACCAAGCAAAGAATGTACCTCCTCCTCACAAATAGTAAGTAAAGACTCCATAATAAGAAATACAATGAGCTTTCATAATTACACTAAAAAAGAGATATAACCCAGGGACAAATTTGTGTTCAGGGAAACACAAGAATGAAGCCACAGGTGTGCACTTAAGGCCATGTAAAAACTGTTGATTTTAACTTATAATAAGCTTATAGAAATGCTGCTTTGAACTTGTTATTGATCTTTTGTTACCCCCTTTTATGTAACTTTTTTTCTATGAAACAATTCTTTCTTACATAGTGAACTTTTGTGACTAAAAGCTATAAAAGCCTGAAAGAAATAAAGAAAGGCAGTGTAACCATTCCCACATCAAAAAAAAAAAAAAAATGGGGTTCAGAGCTAAACAAAGAATTCACAGCTGAGGAATGCCGAATGGCTGAGAAACACCTAAAGAAATGTTCAACATCTTTAGTCATAAGGGAAATGCAAATCAAAACAACCCTGAGATTTCACCTCACACCAGTGAGAATGGCTAAGATCAAAAACTCAGGTGACAGCAGATGCTGGCGGGGACGTGGAGAAAGAGGAACACTCCTCCATTGTTGGTGGGATTGCAGACTGGTAAAACCATTCTGGAAATCAGTCTGGAGGTTCCTCAGGAAATTGGACATTGAACTGCCTGAGGATCCAGCTATACCTCTCTTGGGCATATACCCAAAAGATGCCTCAACATATAAAAAGACACGTGCTCCACTATGTTCATCGCAGCCTTATTTATAATAGCCAGAAACTGGAAAGAACCCAGATGCCCTTCAACAGAGGAATGGATACAGAAAATGTGGTACATCTACACAATGGAATATTACTCAGCTATCAAAAACAACGAGGTTATGAAATTCGTAGGCAAATGGTTGGAACTGGAAAATATCATCCTGAGTGAGCTAACCCAATCACAGAAAGACATACATGGTATGCACTCATTGATAAGTGGCTATTAGCCCAAATGCTTGAATTACCCTAGATCCCTAGAACAAAGGAAACTCAAGACGGATGATCAAAATGTGAATGCTTCACTCCTTCTTTAAATGAGGAAAAAGAATACCCTTGGCAGGGAAGGGAGAGGCAAAGATTAAAACAGAGACTGAAGGAACACCCATTCAGAGCCTGCCCCACAGGTGGCCCATACATATACAGCCACCCAATTAGACAAGATGGATGAAGCAAAGAAGTGCAGACCGACAGGATCCGGATGTAGATCGCTCCTGAGAGACACAGCCAGAATACAGCAAATACAGAGGCGAATGCCAGCAGCAAACCACTGAACTGAGAATAGGTCTCCCGTTGAAGGAATCAGAGAAAGAACTGGAAGAGCTTGAAGGGGCTCGAGACCCCAAAAGTACAACAATGTCAAGCAACCAGAGCTTCCAGGGACTAAGCCACTACCTAAATACTATACATGGACTGACCCTGGACTCTGACCCCATAGGTAGCAATGAATATACTAGTAAGAGCACCAGTGGAAGGGGAAGCCCTGGGTCCTGCTAAGATTGAACCCCCAGTGAACTAGACTATGGGGGGAGGGCGGCAATGGGGGGAGGGTTGGGAGGGGGATACCCATAAGGAAGGGGAGGGGGAGGGGGATGTTTGCCCGGAAACCGGGAAAGGGAATAACACTTGAAATGTATATAAGAAACACTCAAGTTAATAAAAAAAAAAAAGATAATAGATGGAAAACTCCAAAACAAGGAGGGAAGCCAAACCTTAGAAAGAACAAGAAAGTAATCTAATTTCAACTAACCCAAAAGAAGATAGCCACATAAACATAATCCCACCTCAAACAACAAAAATAACAGGAAACAACAATGATTGGTCCCTAATATCTCTCAACATCAGGGGACTCAATTCTCCAATAAAAAGACATAGACTAACAGACTGGATATATAAAGAGGACCCAGCATTTTGCTGCATACAGGAAATACACCTTAGTGACAAAGACAGAAACTACCTCAGAGTAAAAGGCTGGAAAACAAATATCCAAGCAAATGGTCCAAAGAAACAAGCTGGAGTATCAATTCTAATATCGAATAAAATAGACTTTCAACCAAAAGTTATCAAAAAAGGTAAGGAAGGACACTTTATATTCATCAAAGGAAAAATCCACCAATATGAACTCTCAATCCTGAATATCTATGCTCTAAATGCGAGGGCACCTACATTCATAAAAGAAACCTTACTAAAGCTCAAAGCACACATTGCACCTCACACTATAATAGTAGGACATTTCAACACCCCACTCTCATCAATGGACAGATCATGGAAACAGAAACTAAAGAGAGACACTGAGAAACTAACAGAAGTTATGAACCAAATGGATTGAACAGATATCTATAGAACATTGAGTCATAAAACAAAAGAATATGCCTTCTCAGCACTTCATGGTACCTTCTCCAAAACTGACCATATAATTGGTTTCAAAACAGGCCTCAACAGATTCAAGAAGACTGATATAATCCCATGCATCCTATCAGATCACCAAAGACTAAGGCTGGTCTTCAATAACAACAAAAAAGACAGAAATCCCACATACCCATGAAAGCTAAACAACGCTCTACTCAATGATAACCTGGTCAGGGAAGAAATGAAAGACTTTTTAGAATTTAATGAAAATGAAGACACAACATTCCCAAACTTATGGGACACAGTGGAAGCAGTGCTAAGAAGAAAAGACGTAGCTCTGAGTGCCTCCAAAAAGAAACTGGAGAGAGCATACACTAGCATGTTGACAGCACACCTAAAAGCACTAGAACAAAAAGAAGCAAATATACCTAAGAGGAGCACACACAGCAGGAAATTATCAAACTCAGGACTGAAATCAACCAAGTAAAAACAAAAAGAACTATACAAAGAATCAACAAAACCAGGAGCTGGTTCCAAGTTAGCAAAATCAGAAATGAAAAGAGAGACATGAAAACAGAACCTGAGGAAATTAAAAAAATCATCAGATCCTACTACAACAAAACTGGAAAATCTGAATGAAATGGACAATTTTCTAGTCAGATACCAGTACCAAAGTTAAATCAGGAACAAATAAATCATCTAAACAACCCCATAACTCCTAAAGAAATAAAAGCAGTTATTAAAAGTCTCCCAAAAAAGCCCAGAACCAGATGGGTTTAGTGCAGAATTCTCTCTGTCTTCATAGAAGACTTCATACCAATACTGTCCAAACTATTCCACAAAATAGAAACAGATGGAGCACTACCCAATTCCTCTGTGAAGCCACAATTACGCTTATACCTAAACACACAAAGACCCAACAAAGAAAGAGAACTTCAGACCAATTTCCCTTATGAATATTGATGCAAAATTACTCAATAAAATTCTTACAAAACAACACATCAAAACAATCATCCATCATGATCAAGTAGGATTCATCCCAGGGATGCAGGGATGGTTCAATATATGGAAATCCATCAACATAATCCACTATATAAACAAACTCAAAGATAAAAAACATAAGATCATCTTGTTAAATGCTGAGAGAGCATTTGACAAAATTCAACACTTCTTCTTCTTCTTCTTAAAAGTCTTGGAAAGATCAGGAATTCAAGGCCCATACCTAAACATAGTAAAAGAAATATACAACAAACCAGTAGCCAACATCAAACTAAATGGAAAGAAACTTGAAGCAATCCCACTAAAATCAGGGACTAGACAAGGCTGCCCACTCTCTTCCTACCTATTCAATATAGTTCTTGAAGTCCTAGCCAGAGCAATCAGATAATGAAAAGAAGTCAAAGGACTATAATTTGGAGAAAAAGAAGTCAAAATAACACTATTTGCAGATGGTACTATATTTAAGTGACCCCCCGAAATTTCCACCAGAGAACTCCTAAGCCTGATAAACAACTTCAGCAAAGTGGCTGGGTATAAAATTACCTCAAATAAATCATTAACCCTTCTCTACTCAAAGGATAAACAGGCTGAGAAAGAAATTAGGGAAGCAATATCCTTCACAATAGTCACAAGTAATATAAAATACCTTAGTATGACCTTAACCAAGCAAGTAAAAGATCTGTATGACAAGAACTTCAAGTCTCTGAAGAAAGAAATTGAAGATCTCAGAAGATGGAAAGACCTCCCATGCTCATGAATTGGCAGGATTAATATGGTAAAAGAGCAGGACAAATGACCGTCT